>NC_141687.1:1246846048-1247545271 GCF_964263255.1 Lissotriton vulgaris | reverse complement strand
GCTGATCTTGGGGTGAGGCCTTCGGACATGTGTAGCGGTCCAGTTTGTTCTGCTGGACCGATCTGGACCCCTGGAGCCTGACATCTTGAATGGGTGCGGTGTCTTTGCAGGGTGTGAAATGGGTGGTACCAATTGCGATCTGTGGGCCACCCTGGCAGCTTCACATTAGGAGGGGGACCCCACACACTCCAGCGCCCCTATCCCCAGTGACGCAGGTGAGCTGGGGGTCACAGCAGCTAGCAACCACAATGTAATGTCACCATTTATGTGGGTTATGGCTCCAGTACTGGCCCACGCTTTTCTGGGCCCCTAGCGGTAGCAAGACGACAGGGATCTGTCCCCCCTGCTATTGAGTTCCAACTCTTCCCCCCCACCGTGCCACTTGCCTGCGTGATCAGAGGGCGCAGGATGAGGTCATCACCAGCCACAACAAGAAAAAGTAGGGCCGCAGTCTATACCGGTCACACAGACCTGATGCCAAGCAGGAGGACGTCATTGAAGGCATGGACGCCTTGGGGTACAATATTCGGCCGCCATACGTCGCACATCACTCACTTGCAAGAGTGCAGACAAGCGCTCTCGCCTTGCACGGAGCTGCCGTTGACGGGACCGACCAGACAGTCGAGGTCCCTTGTCGGCTCCTGGCCGGCGCAGCTGTGCGTCATCACGTCAACAGCCTCTTCCACTACTATACAGCCAGACTGCAGTGCGTGTGGAGGCCGCTGTTGGCGGTCGCTGCATCTCAGGCGCACGGACGCAATTGAGGTATTGGCAGTGTCAGAGGAAGCTCCGGTTTTGAATTAGGAGCTTTGAGACCGGATATATATGGCGGATAGACTTTGTGAAGGGGCTTTGGGACGGAGCTAGGCTAACCAGCAGCCGCCATGTAATGCTGCTTGGCCACGTACCCCCTTTCAGACATTCTTGGTGATAGCCAGGGTAGTGTTGTGGACCAGACTTCAACAGATAGAGCTGATCCTTGTGACCCGAGTTTGGAGGTTTCCCATGCAGCTGGATATGTTTGGCAACCTTCAAGTTATGCTTCAGTTTCACAGACCCAGTGCGGAATCCCATTCTGTGTATTGAGATTCACTTTTGACATATAAAATCTTTGTCAATCAGTTCCCATCCTAGTACAGATTTTGTTAGAAATTGCATAGTGAGGGTGTAAGTGTGTTGGTATGATTGATGTGAGAATGGTGTGTACCCAGGGGGGTTTTATATAATTGTGTAATGTTTTCTTTTTTTGGGCAATTTGTGAATGATTTTCAATTTTCTGTTTATGGTGTGATGATTTTTTACTTGTCAATTATGTAATAATGGACTCATGTTATGAGAATTAATATTGCTCTGTTGACAACTTATTTGAGATAAAATGAATTGTTTTGAAGAAAAATAATGAAATATAAAGTATAAAATGTTTTAAAAAAAAGGAAAAAATAATATTTGAATAAATAATAAACTACAATATAAATTATTGTTGACTGCCACCTATGTACTTCGGAGATGGATTGCAAAAAAAGAAAAGGAAGTATTCCATTACTGAATTATTACGGTCGATGAGGGAAATATTTATTGTTTATGTTTTTCTTCACTCCTCTCTTTCCCTGACCTTATCTAAACTTGAGGGGTCTGTTGTAAATAGATTAGGTAGGCAGCAAGACACGTCTTCAGGTTATTAAGTTGGATTTATTAAATTAGACAAGATAAGACAGCAGAGCAGTAAAACCCCACAGCTGACCAGACCAACTGCCAGGGCTGGAATCCTCAACACACCAGATAGAACACACATAGGTAACATGTAAGATAGAGAAGGTAGGAACACTAAGAAAGGACTACAGACACCAGGTAGTCATTTTGATGTAAGTATAAATATACAACACGTCTTCTCCCCTTAGAAACAAAACACAAATGAAAGACTCAAACACACAGTAAGAGTTAAAGCATGGAGAAAGAAACATATAACACTTAGGAGGTCAAAGACCTCATAAACTTCCAGAACAGGGAGAAAGAGAATCAGGATCAAGATGTGAAATAAGATGAAGATCACTATGACCACCTTCTCCCCTTCAATTGACAAAAACAAAGAGCCAGTCCACTCTCTACACTCCATCATTGTGGCCATCAAAAACGGAAAAAGAGAGTTCACTTTCTCCAAGAATATTTGTCCGTCGCAGCTTTAAGCTAACTTTGAATAAAGGACAGTTCTGGAAGAATGCTTCCGAAGAAAAATTTGGATCCAGACTTCTTACAGTCCAAAAGCTAGTTCTGAACCAGGTGTCTAGGTTCTGGGTCTTTTCCTCGGGTTGTGAGCCTCTGGTTGTTTTTTAGGCTTCCAAAATTCCTTTAATTTCCATTTCTCTTGCGGACAACTTGCCTCAGCACTGTTGGCTAAAAGTCTGGTTCAAAACGCAGAACATTTATGCAGATTCAAAGAACCACCTCATCACAACTATGTCGTGGTACTGAAGCTCTAGTCCTTAACGAACCTCGGTCGTGAACCCTGCCAGTCCTGGGACTCTCTTCATCCTCTCCCGGTACAGGTTGTGGGAGTTTTGTCCTCCACCGGTCCTGGGACGTAGTCTGTCCTCTCCCGGTACTGATCTGGAACTTTTGTCCCCTTCCGGTCCTGGGACATTCTTCGTCCTCTCCTGGTTCCTTTCTGGGATTTGCGTCCCCATCCGGTCCTGGGACATTCTTCTCTCCACTCCCGGTCCAAAATCTGGAACTTTTGTTCCCTTCCAGTCCAGGGACAATCTTCTGTCCCCACCCATTCCTTGGTTCTGCAGGTCCTGGAATTTCCTTTGTCGTCTCTCTCTTTGCTCTCTTTGTTCTTTTTTTTTTTTAAAACCTTTGTCTCCTTAGACCACAGGAGTCTCCATCTAGGTCTACTGTGGCACTCCCACTTCCACATGAGACTTACCTCAAAAATCCACAAGGTGGCAGTGTTGTTAAAGATTTCTTGACTAAATTACTAGATATTGCCTTTGTAATGACTAGATTGTGCCTTTGTAATTCGGAATATTTCCTTCGCATTTTGTTGAACAGCGAGACTTCAGGCAAAACTTAAGCTTTAACCTTAATGAGAGAGTAGCGTACTACCACATATAATGATGTCCGGCATTTTTCTACAAGTAAAGATTTCCGACACAAAACTTCCATAAATAAAACACATGCAGCACTCTTTTGACTTCTCTCACTGTGTGAACATGGGTCAGTCTGCGCGTGAATGTCCTCTTCTCAGCACTACACGCCATACTCGACTAGCGTTGCGTTGTGTTCCGGAGACACCTTTGCTATGGAAACCCAAATGCACAAAGCAAAAAAATAGAAAATGGCCGCTTTACACTGCGTGCTATTGCGCAGTGACGCGCTCCAAGTCCTTCTGAGGTACAGGTTGAAGGGCGGATGACGCAACAACGCTGGAAGCCGGAAGATTCTAACACGTCATCAGACCACAGACGATTTCTCCGTGAAAGGACCTCTCTGTGTATGAAGAGCACGGCAGCTGGCAGTTGAAGCAAAGTAAGATTGCTCACCCAAGTTTAAGCATAAGCTGTTACTAATCCATTTAAGACTTCCTCACAACTGTATTTTCCTTTCAAATCAATCGTTTTAATTTTCGTTCCTCACACAGTATTTTCTTTGTAAATCGCAGGTTCATTTAAAATTCCTCACAACTGTAATTTACTTAAAAGTCACTTGTTTTTGCAAGAAGTATGGCTAGTGTCTTTATTGCAAAGGTATTGGTATTGCAAAGGTTGTAGCAAATGAGAAATACTTCTGGCAATTTTTTTTTTTAAAAAGAGTCACCATTTCCCAAACTTAAAGATATCTTCTTTGAGTCGACAAACAATTACTTTTAATTAATTGCTGCAGGGGCACGATCTCTTATGATATTTTCAAATTACTCACAGTTACTTCATGCGTTCTCACTAACTTACGGCTGATATGTTCCACACATCCTTGGTTGTCTTTATTTCTAAATTGTAGCTAATGTCTTCCAGCTTTCTTGCGTTTTGAATATTTAAGTTAGCTTTCAAGGGGTTTCTTGCCGCAGTTAGGTGGGTTCTTTTTGATGAGGTACTACTCATCCTGCGCTGGTCTTCCTGGTCTTCTCCTTTGGTCTGCTTCTGGTCTGGTCAGCTTCAAACGTCACCAAAATGTTGTAAATCGATTAGGTAGGCAGCAAGACACGTCGTCAGGTTATTAAGTTGGATTTATTAAGTTAGACAAGATAAGACAGCTGAACAGTAAAACCCCACAGCTGACCAGACCAACTGCCAGGGCTGGAATCCTCAACACACCAGATAGAACACACATAGGTAACATGGGAGATAGAGAAGGTAGGAACACTACGAAAAGTACAGACACCAGGTAGTCATTTTGATGTAAATATAAATATACAACAGGGTCCCTTCAATTTTGCTTTTCTGTTTCACAGACATACATTGTGGTCGGGGTGGAGGAATGGAATTTCACCCCATGGTTCGGGAATGCAGCCTTCTAGTTCTGATAACATGACACATTTCAGACAAAGATTTCTGGTGTCAGGCATTTCTAAGAAGGATTTCCTTTACACAAAACAAGCATGGGCCTCAGGTACTCACAAGTACTACAGATCAGGCTGGCCGGTTTGGTGCAATTGATGTGCGGAAAACGATGTAGTTCCCCCGGAGCCAATGTTATATTAGCTTTTAATTTCCTCTCAGAACTATCAGAGGTGAAATAACCTATTCAATCATTAACTCTTTCAGGTCTGCTATTTCAGCAGGGCTTCTTCAAGTAGCAGGTTTCCAAGTAGGCTCACACCCACTAATTTGTAAAAACATACTGTGTAAACCTCTGAGACCTAGATATTTGAAACATAGGAATTGAACAGAGTCATATATCTCTTTCGTTGGTGGCTGGATAACAGTGATCTTTCCAGGAAGCAGCTATATGCTATCTTGGCAAGTTTATTATGTCCCATTTCCTGCAAGATAGTCATAAACATGTGGACTTTGAACTTGTCTAACATACAGACAGTTCACTATCCAGCTGGATAGTGAACTGTCTGTATGTTAGACAAGTGGTCTAACATACAGACAGTTCACTATCCAGCTGGATAGTGAACTGTCGTATGTTAGACAAGTTCAAAGTCCACACGTTTATGACTATCCCACAACCCAGAGTTGTGTGTGGTAAGATGTCTGCAGCAGTAAGAGATTATTTCATGGGAACTCTAACCCATGGTTATTGATTCGAATCGCAATGCCCCATAAGGTGGTCTCCTCACCAACTCTATCTAGAGGAGTTAAATGGGTGAAGCCGGAAGTGGTAATTAACATTTCTTCTTTTGTTGTTAACTCTACCAGGAGTACCAAGACCTCCAAAGCCTACTTTCTTGGAGCTAGGTTAGAGGATATATCCTAAAGACAGCATACTGATCTTCAGATTCCAAATGTAAGATGTTTTATTTCAAACCAGTATTGGAGATAGCTACGTTAGTGCTGCATAAGCTTGAATAAACATAATCGGGGTCTCCAGTTCTGCAATAGAATGAAACATTTCCCAGCTAGCATGAGGGAAAGTTTCAGTTCTTTTAAGGACATAGAGACTAAGATTATCTTTCCCAAAATGGTTATTTTCTATTCCTCCCTTTATAATTCTACAATACTGGCGTGGAAGCGATGGCTCATGACTATATTTAAGAGCACGATTTTAGCCATGCTGTGTTTTATTTGCTATGTTATGATTTACTGGAAATATTTATTACAAAGGGCTTTAAAAAACATGCCATAGGTGATTATCGTTACTTTGCTCGTAATATAGGCTAACACCTAGGCCAAAATTGCCGACCATGGTTTTGATTAGTGGCCTTTATCTATTATAATTTTTGTTTTGTGATAAGGAACACTGATTTGCTGATTTGTGTTATAATTGGTCATAGTGAAATTGATGCATGTGGTCGATAACATGCTGATAAAAATGGAGCTGGATTTTTATTGTTGTTGGTATTACCTTATTTTTAGAATGCATTTAGAATTAAATTAAGATGGTGGTCTATTCTTGGGCTGTTGGAGGTCATTTAACTCACACATTATTTGTGGCACTGAAGTGGTGTGTATTTAGCTAATTGTTTTTGAGTTATATATAAGAAAGAAAAAAGGCCAACTCCTTGTAGAAGCTAGCATTGGCACACCATGTATTGACACGGACCCGGGTAAGGTATTATGCACTACTTCTCACGGTATGGTTATTTCATCCTTTCATGTCAGTATCACTTCTAAGTAATTAAATGTACTTCAAGTTTGTAACATATACTGAGGTTCTGTTTTTCTTAGGGGATTGTAATAGAAATGTTCCTCTTTCAAGTGTTGAACATATTTGCAAATTAGATGGAATGAGTTTGGCGTATGACCAGCCATTTCTTTGTTGAAGGTTAAATGGGTGTTGTCTTTTTAACCTTTACTGTAAGTCTTCGATTTAAAGATGGCTGACACATATACTGCTTTTTGTTTCCCAGTTAGTTCCCATTTATAACCTGCTTTGAGATGATGCACATGAAAAAAAAAAATTCTTAAATGGAATGCGAACATGGCACTAAAATTACATCCGTATATACGGCTGCCATTTTTCAATTAATCATTTTTTGATGCCAGTTGATGGGATGATGTGGAGACACAAACGATTTCTGTGTGACTAATGATTTCTTTGTTGAAGGTCAAATGGGTTTTGTTATTTTAAACTCTTATTACATGGCATCAGTTCCCAATAGGTCAAGATGGTGGACACATATAATGCTCTTTGTATTTTAGTTAGCTTCCAGTTTTGGCTACCGGTTTCACAAGATTACAAGCATATAAATAATCTTCTTCTTCCATTTAGGATATGAATACTACACTAAGATGGCAGCTGCATAGATGGCTCCTGTTTTCTGATTAATAATTCTGATGCCAGTAGATTGGCTAATGTGTTAATACAAAATATTTCCCTTTTTACATATGGGTCAACAGCATTTTCAGGTTGAATTACTGATGGATTCCTATTGTTTTGATATTATGTGTATAAAGGTAATTGCTGGAATGATATAAAACTCTTTTTGGATCCAATTTTTGTTTAACCTGACCAAAATGGGGGCCATGTTTAAGTTGTTTGATTGTTTACAAATTGTTTTGTTTACCAGTCAGTTTGAGTTTAGTTGTTGGTAGTATAACCATTGTGGTCTCTGATTCTTGTCTAGGTGTTAACACCTCCTTATACAACCATGAATTGAATTTAAATACTAAGGATGAATATTGACGAGCTCTGAACTCTTCATGAATTAGGTTCAGAATGGGCCTAAACCACAAAAATTAGGCTTATGATTAACAGTATATGTAATTATTTTCATATTAATGATTTTATGTGTAATTGTAATTCTAATAACCTTATTTTATGTGATATTTTCCGTTTTAAATTGGTGATTTCATTCTACCTATCAGAGTTCACTAAGATATGCACTGATTAGTTTCAGGATGTTAATACATTAAGTGGCTTAACAGATTGTTGCTTTTGTAATTTGATTAGTGTTCTCCATAAATATACTATATGACAATGCAATTTTATTTATTGGCATGTTGCATGATGAATTGAGTATTGTGGTTAGTCTGATTTTAGATTCATGATTTAAATTGGACTTGATTGTAATACAGTGTTTTTTATTAGGCTAATGTATGCATGTATTTATATGTGTGTTGTTACTTATAGCCCTGAAAATTTAATCTGAACAAAACGCTCTATTGGTTACATTAGTTTAAAAATTGGAATTCTATAAAGAAGGTTTTTGGATTATATCAAGACGTCTCCTTTTCATACGATGGACCCATTGGATTTGATTTATGCTGCACTTTGAATCAAGCGCTTCCTGATTTATATTTCTTATTTTATCTGTCTAGGAGGTAGCAGTGTTGGACTTGGCTCTTTTTTCAGGGTCATCCTGAAGTAATCAGGGTTCCCAAGGCCTACATGCTCCGTAGATAACCCACTTACACTCAAGAACTGTTGGCACGGAAACTGTAAAAGTCAAAGAACAAGTTTATTAAGACCCCATGGGGTGGTGGTACACTCATACAGCACCCTTCGGTAATGCAAGAGGTATCACACCGAACATCGGTGTGACCCCGTCTTTTATACAGTTTTCAGGTAATAAAGATAGGCGGCACAAAGTTACAAGACATTATGTATATATATGGTCATGTTTTGGAACACAGCCAGCTCATTGGAGGGTTTACAACTCCGCTGGTCAGTTTGGCGGCACATTCCTGAGGGGTGACTGGTCAGTGGGGACTGCGCATGTACGAGCTTGACCAGTACTAAAAATAGCCTGTTGCTGGGCAAACTGAAGTGGTCAGTGGTACGGACAACGGACTAAAGGGCACGCTAGCCACGAGGCCGCTCATGATCTAAGATGGCCGCCGTAACATTCAAGATGGCGTTTTCATGTATAGCCAAGTTAACAGGAACACGTGTAGTTTCAGCTAATCGCTAACGCGGCCATGCCAATTACGACAGACGACCCTTTTAGCGTTTAGCTGAAGCTACCTCATAGTGAACATAATCAGGATGTTCGTCCTCAATATCTATTAACATTATTTGCGTCACTTCTTTATGAAGCATCATTTTGTCATGAGCAAGAGCTCGTCTTGATGGTACACAAGCTGATAAACACATGGAACATAAAGCTGGGCCACATTGGATACATAAGCACACAAAGAACAGTACCCCTACAATGATACATAGAATCGTTAACAGTTTCCAGCCCCAAGCAGTAAGTATTGACCAGAACCATCCTGAAAATGTCCAAGTTCCATTGTCCGGGTGTATTTCAGCTGCTATTTTATGCAGCTTCGATATGGCATCATAAACAGATGGTGAATTGTCAGGTATATACACACAGCAGCTACTTCCGATAATTCTACATGCCCCCCCACGGTCAGCTAGAACTACATCCAACACCATCCTGTTTTGGAGCGTAACGATCCTAGAAATCTGAAGCTCCTCAGTAATATTCCCAAGTGCAGTTGCAGTATCATTTGCTACAGCCTCAACAACACGTGTCAATCGTCTTATTTTCCAACTGTTCAATGCAGCCCCCACAAAGGAAAACATTCCCAAATTGAAGTCCACATACTGCTGCAAGGCAGTATCAGTCTAGTCGATGTCTTCCAGAACAACAGTCCGCTTGACTCTATTCAGGACAAAGTCGTGATACAGGACATAGTCATACATAGTCATAGGACATACATCGGCGGGGCAATGAATACAGGGGGTAGTACAAACGATACATAACACGTGCCTAACCATCCCAATGGAAGCTGATGATAACCTTTCGTTCCACAAATGAAATACGTATTTCGAGATGCTACAAACGAGATGCCATTCGGACTATCAAAAGTAAGTGTGGTATTGCATTCACTTTTCCCTACCGGAATCGAACCTTTATTTCTTATACACAAATCGGCTTTAGTAGCAATGACATTGATAACATGTGAGCTAGATACATTGATATTTCGTTGATTGCTGTACACACGCGGGGCAGATATGTTATCGGGCCGGTACTCCTCCCATTCAAATCGAGTACCCTCAGCCCGTGGAAACCCATCCTTGTCATGGAAACATATTTTATTCAAACGAAAGAGCACCCCCCCTTTTGTTGGCCATCTCAGTGTAAAGAGGAGGGTGTACCAGGCATTGCAAGATCCATTATGTGAGAACGGGAGTGGAATGAGTGGGGTGCCCCCTTTCTTCTGGTGCCCTGGCAACATCCCACACACCAAGCAATTGGAAGTATTAGTCATATTATGCGTGTGATGGAGAATCTGGATAAAACTGTTGTTCAGATACGTTTGCCGATGCCGTTCTTCATGGTAGGGTAAGGTAAAGTGAAAATGTTCAGATGGAGCCGGGGTAGTCGGCAGCAAATGTTCACGTGCAGGTACCACAAGTTCAACTACCCAGGCTATTACAGCTATCACCACAATAGTTAAGACAAAGAGAATGGCACCTAGTATCCGTTTGTCTCGTGAGGCAGATGACGCCATAGTTCAGAAAAGTTCTTACAAAGTCTCAAATAGTTCAAATTGTTCACAAAGTCTCAAATACACATGTGTGTATACCTAAAAAAAGAAAAAATACGGTGCTGAGCTCCGAGGTAGCCGTTGTTTTCTTCTCCGGGCCAAGACGGGTGTCGCTACACTGGGCAGAACTGATCCCCCCCCCTTGGAATTTCCGGTCTCCGTTTCACAAACCTGGAGTGGTAACCAACCAGTCATAAAAAAAAACAAAAATCTTCTTATCGTGGCCGCAAATTGTAGCGCTCTCGTCCAGCAACAGCGTGGTCCGGGAAGGCTCCCTCTACTTCGGCCGACGTCACAGCTGGGCTCTTTTCTTTCTCCAGAATCTCTTTGTAGTCAGTCAACACAGCAGGAGTCACCAGATTAGGAGAGACACGATGGCAGTGTGTCGAGTGCACCCACCGCTTCCTGTTGGTCACTCGTACAGCGGTCCGGGTCGCCAGGAGGACCTGCTCGGGGCCCTTCCACCTCGGCTCCAAACTGCTCGCCCTCTCAAACGACCGAATCATGACATGGTCGCCGGGGCGAAGATCATGGCCCTCTCCAGTAGAGTTGTCAGGGAGCGCTTCTCGAACCTGTTGATGAATAGAAAGCAAATCATTTGTTAATCGTGCCAAATAATCATTCATCATTATACAAGGCACATCATGTATCAATCGCGGCTTGGGCACCCCCCAGATATTCATAGGGCGACCAAACACCACCTCATATGGTGTGAGGCCAGTTCGTGAATGGGGTACTGATCTAAGAGAGAGCAGTGCTAGCGGCAAAGCATCAGGCCACTTCAACAACGTGGATGCCACAATCTTGGCCAATTTGAGTTTTAACGTAGCATTGTACCGCTCAACCAGACCTGCCGACTGAGGGTGGAACACAGCGTGGAACTTCTGCTGAATCCCTAACCCTTTCAGTACATACTCCACAATCTTCCCAACAAAATGAGGCCCATTATCGCTCCACAAAAATTTGCAAACTCCAAAGCGAGGAAAGAATTCCTTAAGCAACACCTTAGACGTTGTTAGGGCTGTATTGTCTTTCGTGGGGAAGGCCTCAACCCATTTGCTAAAGGCACATACCACCACTAGGACGTACTTCAGGTTGTTGCAGCGCTCGAGTTGGATATAATCCATTTGGAGTACCTCAAATGGTGCAGAGGGTGGAACGAACCCTCCTTTCGGAGTATGGGTCCCCTTTCCAGGATTGTGTTGTAAACACACCAGGCAGGTCTGCACTACTCTCTTAGCAGTATTAGCAATCTCGGGATGTTCCCAGACTCGTGTTAACAGTCGAGTGATTGCAAGAGCTCCGACATGCGCCAATCCATGTGTCATCTGGACCATCGCCTGCAAGTAAGC
This sequence comes from Lissotriton vulgaris, assembly GCF_964263255.1. Classification (NCBI taxonomy): domain Eukaryota; kingdom Metazoa; phylum Chordata; class Amphibia; order Caudata; family Salamandridae; genus Lissotriton; species Lissotriton vulgaris. The sequence continues at coordinate 1,247,533,819 of NC_141687.1, read as the reverse complement.
TGCAGGCAATTTCCATTTTTCCATGTCCTTGCTTCTCCAACAACCCTCGTCATCTAGTACCCCATCTGCTGCCCATGCCGCAAGTTCTGATTCAGTAGCTGATTTCTGAATATCCAAGATTTCTGCTCTAGCATCGCTCCATCGCTCAGCCTGTGATTGTGTCACATACATGGGGGAGTCAGTCCGAGACATAGCCGTCTGTCTCGCTATACTGTCTGCGAAGGCATTTCCTTGGCCCACTTTATCAGTGATCTTTTTATGGGCACTACATTTGATTATCGCTACTTTCTTTGGGCAAAGCAACGCGTTTAAGAGATCACGCACCAGTTCTCCATGCATGATATGTACTCCGTGAGAAGTCAAAAACCCACGTTCTCTCCAGAGCAGCCCGAAGTCATGTGCTACTCCGAAGGCATACCGGCTGTCTGTGTATATGTTCACACATAGGCCAGCACTCAATTCACAGGCTCTTGTTAAAGCTATCAGCTCTGCTGCCTGAGCCGATTTCTGTGGTATTCGTGCTGTTTCTACCACTGTCTTAAGTGTCGTGATCGCATAGGCTGCAGAAGTCGTACCATCTGGCAGCCTCAAACACGATCCATCAACCCACAGTTCCCCATCCACATCTGGAAGTGGCATATCCTGTAAGTCGACACGACCCTTTGTCTGTTCCTCGGTCAGGAAAACACAGTCATGATGTTTTTCTTCCTGACCCTCCTCGACCGGATAGGGTAATAAAGTGGCAGGATTCAGGGTAGCGCATCTTTTTAGTATGATATGTGGCGCCAAAAGTGTAAGCTCATATCCTGTTAGCTGTGCACTCGTAAGATATTGGGTCTTTGTTTGATTTAACAGAGCATCTACTGCATGGGGAACTAACACCAACAGTTTGTGTGATAACACGATTCCCTCACTCTGTCGTATGGCTACTGCTGTTGCTGCCACTGCTCGAAAACACCCAGGCAACCCTCGTGCTACAGGATCAAGAATGGCAGAGAAATACGCACATGGTCTCTGCTTATCCCCGTGTGCTTGCACTAACACTGACAACGCGCACCCATCGTTCTCGTGCACGTATAATGTAAAAAGTTTTGTATAGTCTGGTGTACCTAACACGGGTGCAGAACAAAGAGCCTGTCTCAATTGTTCGAAAGCATTCTGACATTCATCTGTCCATTCAAGGGGCATTGGTGTAGCTTTGGACAGTAACGCTAACAAAGGTTTTATAATGTGTGAAAACCCCATGATCCACTGTCTACAAAAGGACGTTAATCCTATGAAGGCACGTACATCTCTCTGTGTGCGGGGGACTGGTGTGTCTAAAATTGCTTGAATTCGATCAGATGTTAATGCACGCCCCTCCTTAGACAAAAGATGACCGAGGTAGGTCACCTTGGGTCTACAGTATTGGAGCTTTTTCTTCGAAACCTTATGATTGTTCTGTGCCAGAAAAGAAAGCAACGCAATTGTACTTTCTTCACATTGTGCATAAGAGTCTGCAGCGAGCAGAAGGTCATCCACGTACTGGATGAGGACAACGCCAGTCCGTAACTCAAAGGAATCAAGCTGTCTTTTCAAAGCCTGGCTGTATATACTCGGGCTCTCAGTGTAACCTTGGGGAACACGACAAAATATATACGATTTATTATTTAACGTGAAGCCAAACAAATATCTGCTATCAGGATGGACAGGGATGGAAAAGAACGCTTTTTTCAAATCAATTACACTAAAGGTCGTGGCCGTTGGTGGCACCAATGTAAGCAAGGTCGTAATGTCGGATACCACCGGGTATTGGGGAATGACAATTTTGTTAATCTCTCTCAAGTCAATAATAAACCGATAGACTTTGTCGTCAGTGTCTCTCTTAAGGATCGGAAGAATCGGGCTGTTACAAACATTATAAGGAACCTCTTCCACCACTCCTGCAATGATCAAATCCTGAACAATGTGTGTCAAGGCAATTTCACCTTCTCTCGAAATCTTATACTGTGGTACTCGTGGTAGAGAGGCCCCCTCCTTAACAGTAATGTGAATAGGTGGAATACGCATCTCTCCCACATCCGTATCTGAGGTCGCCCATAACGTGTGCGGTAGAGAGGCCAAGGCTGGAATGTCTAATATAGTGCAAAACCTATCTGAGTCAGGATAATTGTCATTCAAGATAACCCGCACTCCCTCAGGGGCGCACCGTATCGTTGCTCGAAAATATTTAAGCAAGTCAATGCCCAGGATATTATCTGGTGTATGGGGCGATAACAAAAATTGACCAAAACTGAAAAATGTGTCAAGACAAAATGCAAGGGGTTTTGACAATGGGCTAGGGGAGGGTGTGCCATCGAACCCTACACATGTTATCATTTCGCCAGACAGGGGAGCCCTCGGAACCAAATTTTTTGACAAAGCGCTACGAGTAGCCCCTGTGTCGACTAGAAATTGATCAGTAGAACCCAGAATACCCGCTGTTACATATGGACCCTTCTGATCTACCGGCACTTCAATTGATTCCGTACCCCATCCTACGCAGTCCTATGCATGCACATAATCCTGGTGTTCCACATTTTCACCCTCCGATATCTGATATTGGTTTCGTCTATCAAACGTGTTTCGTTCGTCCTGGCCACGGCCCCTGTCCTCACCCCGTCCACGATCACCTCCGCTACCTCTCGCCCCCGTATAGCTGCCTCTCGACCTACCGCCTCCTCGACCACGCTGGCTACGCTGCTCACGAAGTACCGGACAATCGTCAGCCCAATGCCCAAACTCTTTACAATAGGCACATTGATCCTCCTCTATATCCGTACGACCATACGACGTATTACCTCCGCCACGTCTACCTCTATCATACCCTCTACCCTGTGTTCCCCGAACCTGTGCCAACATCACCTTCGTTTTCAATTCTTTCGCCTTCTTATCAACACTTTCTTTAGCCTCCAACTCCTGCCGCTCATAATACTGAGCCATAGTTAACAAAGACGCAGGGGTCGCCGTGGCCCAGGAACTTTCACTCGATTTCAATCGCTTTGCAATCTCTGGTAGGAGATTAGCCACATACTTATCTACAAACAAATGCCTACCCGTATCGTCTGTTAAAGATTGACCACTGTAATCATGAAACGCCTCCTCGAAGCGTGTAAAGAAATCAGAAACCGTTTCATCAGGCTTTTGTTTGCACGAAGCTAACATGGTCCAATCAATCTTTTTAGAAGGAACAAGCGTTTTTAGTTTAGTCAGGATAGCCGCCGGGAGGTCTAGAATCAAGTCACATGGCTTACATGCAGGTTCCCTATCTAAATCTGCTTGGTTTATTTCTTTCCATGTCCCCCCCAGTATTGTTTCATCATTATTTTTACGAATCTGTCTCCACATATCAGGTGGAAGAATTAACCCGAAGAACAGATCTATATCAACAAGAGTCATCACACAAGACGAAATGGCCCCTTCCACCCCTTCATAAAATGCCGCCGGATTTTTCCGAAGGTCAGGTAAAGAATTTTTCAATGCCATAACATCTGCTCTATTCCAAGGAGTATACACCCAGTTATATATAAAATATCCCTTCGCATCCTTAGACAATTTATCATCATCTGTACCTTGCCCTTTAGGAGGGACATACAAAGGTGCGGCTTCACGCATAGGCATAACATGCAACGCAGAACTCTTATCTGAACCCCGGAGAGAACACTCCTTAGTCTGCACGTTAGACTCCGACCCGGACTCCTTTTGTTTCCTTTTCCGCTCCTCCCGCAATCTGGTGGTCTCATCTCGCAGCTGGACCAGTTGCTTGAAAAGGTCATCAACATCTGTAAGAGCAAATAAACCTTTATCCAGATTCTCACGATGAACTGACACAGCTTTAGATTCTAACGTATCTGAAAGTTGACGATACGCGGTAACAACTTCATCCGCCAAAGTAGACAGAAAATACAGTAATTCCTGATCCGTCCAACTACCCCTTTCCGCAATCACCTCAGACTGAGAAACACAGTTCTTATTCACTTTACGAGCCCAACTATGTAAATGTGCGGACCTCTCCGCAGTAAACCTGAGAGCAGATACACCCTTCCTTTCCGGCTTATCCTGTCCATCATCTCCCGAATCTGCATCTGGAGCCGTAGGCGAAACATACGGAGGCGGTGACCGATCTAGTAATGAAAAATCATCAATTTCATTATTAAGGACAGGATAAAGCGGTCGGCGAATAGGAAATTGACCAGTCGTTTGTAATTTGCGTTCCCGTTCCTCCCTCTCTTTCTTCTCCTGAGCCTCCTTTTCCTCAAGCTGTAAAGCCTTATCTCGAGCAGCCTTGCGCTGCTCTTTGTCCGCCAAGGCAACTTCACGCTTCATTCGTTCACGCACCGCTTTCTCCCACATTCGCACACAATCAAACATATTTTGTCTAGACCTGCGTTGAAACAAACATTGTTCCACAAACTGTACTTTACGTAAATCGAACGACCCAGGTAGAGGCCATTGCAATTCAGGATCAGATTTGGTGTATTTATGCCATAATTTGCTGTACATTATAGGGGGAAGGCCAAATTTGATGTACATATCCCTGTTCGGTGTGCCTTCTGGGGGAGCCGGCTGTGCTTCTGCTAACCTAATTGTGGTACCATTCCTAAGACAGCACATCCCTCGGAGTGTGCTTAAAACAGGCATGTTCAAAAAGTATCACGAAAGCGTGACACCGTATTAAATGGCACTTACAGTACTTCACACAAATGTGCCGCTCAGAGGAAAAAAACAAAGTTAGAGAAACATCTCTACATGCCTGCCTATGTGAAGTGCACTACACATATAGATTCAAAGTTCACAAATTCACAAACGTTAGCTAACTCAAATCAAAATCATAGGTCATAGGACTCCGGCAAGCGTCCGAGGACTACCTTACCGATCACAAATCATAGAACTTCAGTAAGCGTCCGAAGACTACCTTACCGAACACAAATCTTACCCAAAATCTCAAATGTCCAGATTCCAACTGCCAAGGTCTTGTGATCAAATCAGCCAAACGGCACTTTCCCAGCAACGCAGACGATCGAAAACTCAGTCGGAGACCGGCGCCACCTGGAAGGTCAGATCAGAAGGAAAGGAAGAAACACCGTGGGTGCCAAGACTCGGGTCACTCAGTGGCAGCGCGCGTCCATGGCGAGTTTCCAAGCCTTCGTCACGACCTCTCCTTTGGGCATCCGAGTCGCCGATGAGTCCCTTCGTGGTCGCCAATTTGAAGTAATCAGGGTTCCCAAGGCCTACATGCTCCGTAGATAACCCACTTACACTCAAGAACTGTTGGCACGGAAACTGTAAAAGTCAAAGAACAAGTTTATTAAGACCCCATGGGGTGGTGGTACACTCATACAGCACCCTTCGGTAATGCAAGAGGTATCACACCGAACATCGGTGTGACCCCGTCTTTTATACAGTTTTCAGGTAATAAAGATAGGCGGCACAAAGTTACAAGACATTATGTATATATATGGTCATGTTTTGGAACACAGCCAGCTCATTGGAGGGTTTACAACTCCGCTGGTCAGTTTGGCGGCACATTCCTGAGGGGTGACTGGTCAGTGGGGACTGCGCATGTACGAGCTTGACCAGTACTAAAAATAGCCTGTTGCTGGGCAAACTGAAGTGGTCAGTGGTACGGACAACGGACTAAAGGGCACGCTAGCCACGAGGCCGCTCATGATCTAAGATGGCCGCCGTAACATTCAAGATGGCGTTTTCATGTATAGCCAAGTTAACAGGAACACGTGTAGTTTCAGCTAATCGCTAACGCGGCCATGCCAATTACGACAATCCCTGAACTTTTTGCCTTCCTTCTCAATTTTTTCTGACCTGTTGTTGGCTGTTTTATGACTCTGGGCACTTTACCACTGCAGATCAGTGCTCTTCCTATTGTAAATTGATGGATGGATTAGTGATTCCTTTTTTTTTTTTTCCAAATTTTTATTGACGTCACATGAGGATAATATACAGTAATTAATAACCTAAATTCAATTATATGCAGATAAATATCAATTAAGAAGAAAAAAAAAGAAAAAAAAAGAAAAAAATAATCATAATCCGGATTAACAGCTGGTCTGCCTAATCTGGGACATTCCAATTCCTAAATAACAATAATTACCCTCCTTATCAGTAATGACCTATATCAAAAGATCCATAGGACCCCATGTTTTCGCATTTTTTACCATAGCAGCTGTGTCCCTAGCTTTGGCCAGGGCGAATTCCATACCATAAGTCGTTTTAATAATAGACCACCAGTCATATATTGTGGGTGGTTGCGGGAAACCCACATCCGGCGATAGCCAGCCTAGCTGCTACCATGATGATAGTGAATGAGCGTGCTAGAGCAGGTTTATCTACCTTATACCCCAACATGATTTCTAAAGGAGTAAATGTAGGTCCCATTCCAAGTTTACTATGGAACACTCAGCCGATCGTTTGCCAATAAAGTTGTAATTTCGGGCACTCTATAAACATATGTATTATATTTGCAGCTTGAGTCCCACATTTAGGACATTTAGTCTTTTCTCCTCCACTATTACCTCCTGCTCATCTACTAATCCTTTCGGGTGTGTAATACAACATACCAATTGTACGAAATTGCTGTAGTTGCAGACTCACAGAGTGGATTGAATCGCCAATATTGTCCAAAGCTTGTGCAATCATTCCATATGTTATAGCCAAATTCGATGTTTGACTCCATTGTAATGCTAGCTTTTCACACCCATCAGTTTTAAAACTGGACAACAGCTTATACATATTACCTATAAGAGCTTTAGTTTTCTCCTCATACAAAAGATCACAGACCAAAGATTTTGAAATGAAATTTAGATCAATATTCTTCTGGAAGGAATCCCTTATCTGTACATATTTAAACAAATGATTAGTAGGCAATTTATATTGAAATTGTAAAGCTTCGAATGATTTAATGCCTCTAGCATCATACATATCGCCCAGATATACGATCTAATACTTCAACCACAATTTGCCTCTATAATCCTGAAAGATTTCTAGCAACATTGGATTCCCCCAAAGTGGGAGCTTAGAATGAATTACAGGCAAAGTACATTTGATGCCCATAGCCCGCCATATAAAAAGACAGTCCCTAATAGTCTTAGATTTAACACATTTAAAGTAGTTTGGATCGTTAATACGATATAGTAAAAATAAACTGTCATCCCCCAGGATCAGTCGATATAGAGAATCCCTCTGATAAATCCCCAAAAGAATACGAAAACGACCGGCAAACAATGACCAAAAATAGAATCTAAAATCTGGTAGCCCAAGACCACCTTGCTTGTAGGCTAATTCAAGCAAGTTGATGGCCCGGTGAGCCTTTTTAAAGACCCAAGTGAAACTACTCAGGATTCCATCCAATTTTTTAAAGAAAATATTAGAAAGACGTAAAGGAATGGACCTGAAAAAATATAGAAATTTGGGGAGTATTTTCATCTTTATTAAATTGCATCTCTCCATAAGCCCTATGGGAAGTTCATGCCACGTCTTTAAAATTTTAGCAGTTTCAGTTAATAAAGGAGTGTATGTTAGAGATATTATTTGGCCTATTTTAGCAGAAATGTTAACCCCTTAAGCACATAGCAGAAGCACAACTCCCCAAAATTGGAGGGCTAGATTAAAAATTCGAGAGCACCTGTGTTTTATTAATATTTAATTTATATCCTGAAACTGATCCAAATTTAGTTGCGTGCCTCTCAATAGCTAGAACAGCTTCTACAGGATTTGTGGAGAAGATTGCCAAATCGTCAGCGTATGCAGTTATTATTAAACTACTAAAAGTGGTCTTTAATGCCTTAATGTTCCTATCAGATTGTAAAGGACGTATGAACGGCTCTATATAAAGGGCGAACAACAACGGGGAGAGAGGGCAGCCCTATCTTTTACCGCATAAAATATCAAATGGTATAGAGTATGCCCCAAAATATGAGAGCTTAGCTCTTGGTTTGCAATACAAGACATGGACCCATTGCCTAAACTGTCTCCCAAGGCCGAATGCACATAGGGGCTTATTAGAATAGCGGATTTTCCGCATCCTCTGGGCCGGCGGAAGCCACCGCCGGTCTGGAGGATGCGGGAAAACCGCTGCGGACCCACCAAAGACCCACCGCCACATTAGGATGGCTGGTGGGTCCTGGTTTCAGTCCGCTGCTTTTCCGCCGCGGTTGGCTTACAACCGCGGCGGAAAAGCTCTAATATGGAGGCGGTGTCTCTCAGATACCGCCAGCCATATTAGGATGGGTTTCAAAACATGCTTTTCCGCGGCGGGTTTTCCGCCGTGGAAAAACATTTGGAACTTCACTGCAGGGGCCCGTTGAGGTGAAGGGGGGGTGGGGGGTGCACTGCATTTGTATGCAGAAATCGGCAGGCACTGCACGGTGCCTGCCGCTTTCTGCATACAAATGCAATGTATGCATTTTTACCATTGCGGCGGGTGCAGCTTGAAGCTGCACCCGCCGCAATGGTAAAAATAGAGGATGTGACCGCCAGGGTGGCGGTCACATCCTAATTGCACAGGAGGGAACTCCGCAGGCCATGCGGAGGCTCCCTCCTACTCTGGGGTTGCGGACGGACGCAAGTCCGTCCGCGATCCTAATGGGCCCCTTAATGTGGCCCATGAAAATTCCCACCCAAACTTATCAAAAGCCTTTTCGGCATCTAAAAAAATCATACCGAGGCCCACCCCATCTTTTTCCGCATAATCGAATGCTCCAATCGCCATAGTAACATGAGATGTAGTATCTCTACCTGTTATAAAACCATGTTGAATATCGGATATCAGACCTGCCATCATTGGGACAAGACGATTAGCAAGGATCTTTGAAAAAATCTTGGCGTCTGTATTTATGAGGGAGATGGGTCGGTATGATCCACAATTAGTAGGGATTTTACCTTTTTTAAGAAAAAAAACAATCTGGGTCATATTCCATGACTCTGGTGTCTTATTATCAATGCCAATATGTAGGATAACTAAGCTAAATTGTACTAGCAAAGTATTTTTAAACACCTTATAAAATTCAATTGGCAGAGAATCTACCCCTGCGGCTTTGCCTGAAGGTAATGAAGAAATAGCTACTGCTATTTCTTCCAACGAAATAGGATTATCTAACAAATTAGCCTCATCTTCACTTAGAGCCGAGGGATTACTCTCAGTAATATATTGTGTAGCATTTCCTGCATCAACGGTAACAAAAGATGTGTAAAGACCCTGATAGAAAAGAGAAAACTGTTCCAGAATCGTTGTAGTCTGATTATGAACAGTACCGTATGTACTTATAATTGCCTTAATTTTAGTTTGAACCCTGGCTTCAGCAGATTGAAAAGCTAACACTTTCCCAATATGTTCCCCATATTCGTATTGCTCTTGGTGGTGTTTTTTATACTTCTCCGCAATTTTCTCCCTTAATATCTTTTTCAATTCTATTTTAGCATCAAGTAAAAGAAGTAATAGCTGGTCCTGATCTGATTGACCTCGTATTATAGCCTCAGCATGCTGTACTTCCCTGCTTTGTAAAGTTGAAATTAGTTTATCTATATCGCTTTTCCTCTGCTTGTTTTGGCGCCATATGTACTGTTGGGTCACTCCCCTAGCGTAGGCTTTCATGGCGTCCCATACAATCAAAGGAGAAGCGGTCCTTCCGTTCAATTCGAAGAAAGTCTCCAACTGATGCCTCATATGTATAACATATTTCTCGTCAGTTAGTTTGCATCTGGGAAAAGAGCATGGCCTTACATTCTTATTCTCAAAATTGACAACAAAAGATAACAAAATGTGATTATGGTCTGAAGTTACTCGAGGGCATATTACAATATCTGATCCTACTACCAAATTTTCAGAAGCCCAGGCCACGTCAATTCTTGAATAAGATTTATGGGGAGCTGAGTAATAAGGATAGCCTGGGATAAGTGGATATAGCTGCCGCCAAGCATCGTGCGTGACTGTAGTCGGGCCATTTCAAGTATAGCTGTCCTAACTTTTTGCATTCTACTAATGCCCCCTCTTTTAGTAGAATCAATACTATAATCAATAACACAATTAAAGTCGCCCATTATCAAACGTTCCTCATCCCAATTCAACAATTCTAGATTAAGAAGATCAAAAATTGCAGGATCATCTACATTAGATCCATATATTGACACAAGAACATACTTTTCACCAAAAATTTCAATATGAGCTATTGCCCAGCGGCCTTTTGAATCAGCATTACCTTCATTATTTTACAAGAAAACCTTTTATCTCTTAGTATAGCCATCCCTTTCATAGAAATAGTGTGAGGGGAGCAAACAATGAGTGCATAACCAAGATGCTTAAACAGATGGCGATCTTTATAGGCCAAATGAGTTTCGGTCAAAAAGACCAAGCGTGGTTGATATAATTTTAGCTTCTCCTCCACCAATCGTCGTTTGCCAGCACTGTTAAGGCCGGATACATTCCAAGCCATACATTTTATCTTAGCCATATCAAATTACATTTTCTTTTGAAAACCTCTTCACCGAAAAAGAATGCCCTAAAAACAATCAAGAAGAAGACCAATGCCTGACGAATAACTAGTAAGCTCTTGTCATAGCTGAATTTCCCCTTAGTGATGTCCTTTTTTAATTTTTGCACCCCCACCCTCACCCCCAAACCACCTCCATCCCTCCCTCTGACCTGAGAGGGCCTGGAGGGTCCACCCCTTCTCTGTACCTTAAAGGAGGAATCCTCCCTTTACCTAGCTGCCGTTTATTAGGCAGCCCTCCAGAGCCAACACCGCAGGAAGTTACCCACCCACACCTGAGCATATTGAAAAAAAGGAGAATGAAAAAGAAAAAAGAAAGAAACAAAGAAAAGCATGGAATAAACATTGTCATCACCCAATCCCATTCCTATTCCCAACCTAGTTGCCATATCTTTATAAGAAATTTAAATCAACATTTTTCCTGAGTAGCTTCCATCTGCCACTTAGAAATAGCTGGCTTAACATCATGGTCATCATTAAAAAAATAAGACCTTCCATCTTTGAGAACCTTGAGACGAGCCGATTCCTGAAGATATACTTGAGCCCCCAAGACTTTAAGCGGGTCAATTGACTGTCGGAGCTGCCAGCGTCTATCAATAGTAATTTTGCAGAGATCTGACATAGCAAAAAATGTTACAGACTCAACAGTGACTGGAGTATTAGGTCTAGCTTTAAGGGAAACAGCCTGTCTCAATAAAAAATTTCCAAAGAGCACTATGAATGGACAAGAGTAGCTACTTTCCTGATTGCGTTTAACCATTGGGGGCCTATGTGCTCTTTGTAATTGAAAGTCCCAATCCCAGTCAGACAAGTCTGGAAATGCTCTCTGAAATAACTGTACCAAATAGGCTAGAGGATCCGCCCCGTCCACTCCTTCAGGAATGCCAAATATGCGCAGATTGTGGCGTCGTTGGTGGTTTTCCAAATCTTCTAGCTTGAGCTAGAGAGTGGAAATTTGAGTCGCCTGCTTCTGTACCATAGTGTCTGTAAGACTTACAGTATGCTCCGTCTCTCCTACCCTCTGCTGTAGATCTGATGTATCATTAGCTAGGCCCCCCCACTTTTACTGTAACCTCCTGTAATAATTGCGACATCTTCTCTGTATCTGATTTTGCCTGTGCAAAGTGACCATGACTTTCCATTTGTTGATCTCTCAGAAACTGCATTATTGAAGCAAGAGTCAGATCAGAGTCTGCCAAAGAGTCTGAATGCTGAGTTGTTTCAGTTGAAAGCGAGGCAGCAGTAGTAGATATTAGCTGAGAGCCCATCTCCCTTTGCGTTCCAGTGGGGCGTTTTACCTTTTCCACTTGTTTTGAAGCCGGGCCATTGTCCATCGTTATACGATTTATATTGTCCTCATTAGGACTGTTACCAGTAAGCCGGGAGACCATACTCTTTACTCCTCCCTTTGCTTGGGCCCACTTCCGCAAGGAGCTATTTTCTGAGTTGCACTTTCCATACACATTAGTTTGGGGTAGGTTCTGCTGTGAGTTATCCTGGCTCTGAGGTGTCTTCTTGTTCTTAGCTTTAGCCTTAATTTTGTTCCCCAGAGGAGTCTTAGTGGGTCTGCCACCAGAGATTGAGACTGACGGGGGGCTATGCTTAACAATGTCTCATCGCTGTGGGATGCCACCTCTTCTCACTCATCTAAAGCATGATCATCCTTATTAATAGTATCTCCAGTTGCTGCACTCAAATCATTACTGTCGAGATTACCACCTCTTAACTCTATTAAGGAATGACTCATCACATCCCCCATATCTGGTGAACTCATTATTGTAAGGGGTAACCTGGCTGCCCCTAATAAATTTATCAGCCTCGGCCTCAGCTTTCATATGTATCCCTACGGTACTTTTAGACACAGTATCAGCACTAGTCTCCGGAATAATATGCACCCCTGATTGTGATACATTTTTAGTCCCACTTTGATTAGCCGGTATAGCCTCAAGCAAAGTCTATGATAGTTTGTTGCTACTATCAGTATGGCTCATAGAGCCAGTTGCAAGTGGCTCAGAAGCTTTCCCTGTCTGGAATAGTCGTAATATAGGCCTACCAACAGTGGAGCCTCCAGCCTTGCTTGCAGCAGCGGCAGTCGTGACAGTAACAGAAGCTTCACTCGCCTCCCCTGTTTTAGTATTAGCGAGGGCGCGACCAGCTCGAGTTCCCAGCGGAAGATTTTTGGGAGGCGCCATATCTCCTTGCAAAGCTGCTGGCGTTGTCAGCGCTATCAAAGGGCCATATGCAAGGCCAGCCCAATTGCGTTTTGAACAATGGCGGTAACCAGACAACCAATGTAGTAGCCTAGACGCCAACAGCCCGCGTCTGCCTCCAGCAATGGTAGTCACCAACATAGGCTCAAAATCAAAAACCTCCACTGCTCCCTGGTCCCTGGACGAGTGTCCTCTAGTACCTATGTGTCTCCTGACACGTGAAGCCTCGTCAACGGCCTAAACGCTACTCTGGATGCTGGAGAATAAAGTCTTATGTCTCTAATCACAAACCAGGCTTGTGGCAATACAGGGCAATACAGGGCAGAGTAGAGCCACCCCTCTTCCTAATATAGAATCCAAGTAATTAGAAGAGATGGTGTATATCTCAGCTATCTCCCGGGTTTCTTTAACCAGAAGTGGCAGCAGTATACGTGTCTTTTCTTCACCCCTTCTGTCACGCGCCTCACCTTCTAAAGCTGAAAGGACCGCAATGCTGCCTGAAAGCTGGGGCAGATCAGATAGGTCAGATAATAGCCAGTATTGCGTACCGACAATGCCCCTCCAGAACCAGCAGGCCTCTCAAATCCCCGATGGAGGTGCCACCCTCGGTGGAGTTGCTTTTAGTTAACTCTGCAGGTTGCAGGTTGCATTCTGCCGAAGACGCCCAAATAGCCCGCATCTGCCTACCGCAATGTCAGTTAACTTGTATTGCTCCCTTTGATTAGCTCTGTGGGTTATGCTCCGTCGAGACGCGCTCTCCCCTGCGGTCAAAGCACAAGAAGTCGGGTTTGTGATCTGATGGCTCCCGCTCGGAAGCAATCGCGGAAAGGCTCTCAACGCCGCTCTCGACGCTCTCTACGCCGCTTCAGCCCCCTCCAGTGGTCCGGTCCGCAGCTTCTCACAGCATCCGCAGGGCTTCGGCGGGAGAGCACGTCAACGCTGTTCTGCACGCATGCAGTATTCCATAATCAAAGTAAAAATCAGCAGGACATCAGTTCCTTTTTTTTTTCCCTCGGTGGGTAGACTGATTCATTCCATCATGCCTCTACTTTCCCCCAAACAAAAAGCATCAGTAATCAGCCGGGGCAGGCACTCTCTTGCCTGCGGTGTGCTCGGCAACGGCGTCAGCCCAGGATTAGTGATTCCATGATTGGCTGATTTGGTTTACTGGTCAGACCCTAGTACAGTGCACTGAGTGTGCCCAGGGCTTGTAAACCAAATGCTGCTAGTGGGCTTGCAGCACTGGTTGTGCCACCCAAGAAGCAGCCTGTAAAAGTGTGTCTAAAGCCTGCCATTGCAGAGCCTGTGTGCAGTCTGGTACTGCCATGCTGACTGGGAAAGTGAACCCACTCTCCAGTCCCTAAACCTTCCCTTTTCTTCATATCAGACACCCCTATGGTAGGCCCAAGGGCAGGATGCATTGTAAGTATAAGGTAGGACATGCCCTGGTGTGTGTGGCATGTCCTAATAGTGAATTACAGCCATTTTCGTTTTTCACTATTGCAAGGCTACCTGTTCTCCATAGGCCAGAAAGGGCATTTATATTATTACATTTTATAATCCTAACTGACTCAGGGAACATGGTAGAAATTTGAGTTTAGTATGCCTGAACTCAGAATGATGAAATACATCTTGTAGAGAAGTTGGTTTTAACAACCTGTGTTCGAAAATACCACTTTTAGAAAATAGGTATTTTCTGGTCTAACTATCCAAGCCTGCCTCTGCTGGGTTGTGTATTCCATGTCTGGAGTTTGTGTGACAGGGCTGGGGGATTCCAGGAGACAGAGTGAGTCAGCCCAGTGGTGAATAGAGAGATCTGCATCTAGATGGGAGGGAGGAGTTGAACCCGGGACCGGAATAGGGCTGTGCCTTTCCTCCACAATGCTGGCTCCACCTCCTGTGGTGCGGCTGATGTCTCTGCCCTGCACTGTGAAAGGGAAGAAGGAATCATGTCCACAGAGTGCTCCAGGGCTGTGCCTTTCCTCCACAATGCTGGCTCCATCCCCTGTGGGGCGTCTGATGTTTCTGCCCTGCACTGTGGCAGGAAAGAAGGAGTCATGTAAACAGAGTGCTCCAGAACTGGTTTGGACTAGGTAAAGACCCTCTGACCTCAGAGGACAAAGGATTGTGGGGTATAAGTATTGAGACCCCGATACAAAGAATTTAGACAATTTTTGGACTACAAGAAGAAACCTTTGTTGAGGAGAGGAACCTGAAGAAACTGAGAAGAGACTATCCCTAAGCTGAAGTGCTGCTTGGGGAATTGGCCTGTAGTGGTTGCCTGACTGCCAAAGAAAGGAGAAAGGACTTTGTGTGTACTTCATTTCAACTTGTGAAGGATCTCCAAGGGCTTGAGAAAAGAGCTTGCCTCCTGCTGAAGTCTCAGGGACAACAAACTTCAACCCCCCAGCTCCCCAGAGTTCTTTGGAAGTGCCTGCTGCTGTTTTGGGCCTTCTGAGGGACTGCGTGTCACAAGGAGCTGGAAGCGCGACTCAAGAGTGAGAAGCATGTTGCCATCGCAGCCCCTGCCGTCAAATCATGGATGTCGCCTCTGTAGCTGACGCATTGCACCGCATCTCAAGATAAGGCCCACAACCCCAAAAAAGCATGTCACCGTCATAGCCGCTGCCGTTGCATCGTGCATGTCGCTGCTGTAGCTGACGCATTGCACCGCATCAAGAGAAGCATCTCACACTGAGGAAGAAGCGTGTCGTCGTCGCAGCTGCTGCCGTCGCATCTCTGAGTAAGGATGTCGCCGCTGTAACTGTCGCATCCACAGAGAAGCGTGCTGCAGTCGGAGCCGTTGTCGTCACCTCATCGAACAATGGTGTTGCCGCTGCAGTTGTCGCATTGAGTGGTAGCATCTCGCATCGTCGGAGAAGAGTGTCACCGACAAAGCCGCTGTCTTCGCATCAATGAACAAGGGTGTCGCCGCTGCAGCTGAGGCATCGAGCTGAGACTTCTCGCAACATCGGAGAAGCGTGCTACATCAGGAACAACTTGACGTCTTTATTTCTTTGCACCAGATCTTTTCCTCATCTTCATTTCTGCAACACTTTCCTTGCGGAAGCGTGACGCATTGTAAGGTACATTGACTCAAAGTGTCGCATTATAAGAACTAAAGAGAACTAAACTAAAACTACCATTTTAAAGTACAGTATTGTGGATTTTTGTTGTTTGTGGTCTTGTGTTAAATCTATATAAAGAATACTTATTTTTGATATAAAACCTGTGTGTTGTCCATCTGTAGTATTGTCACTTGATTACTGTATGTGGTCACAAATGCTTTACACAGATAAGTCTGTGTGCTTGTGCCAAGCTACCAAGGGGGTGAGCAGGGGTTATTTTAGGAGTGTACCCCCTTACCGTGACTAGAGGCAAGGGCCCCTATTTGTCACAAGTACCAGCCTGCGCCAACTATAGACCGCTAAATCTAACACACATCTTGGGCATCTGGTACTGTTGAGGGTTGCACTTTTATTAAGAGTGAGGATGGATTTTGATGTGCTGTATTTGTTGGCCTACTTGCTATTTAGAATTGTTTCATATAAGGACATTGTGATTCAACTCTGATTGTGAATTTCACTGCAGTGTTTGCCAGAGAGCCATATTTTGCACCCTGGATTATTAATTTTACAACTTGGTGGAATTCATTTTTCGAAAGAGGTCTTGAGTGACCCTAGGATTTTTGGTCTCCGGGTGCTATCCTATTTCAAATTGGCCAAAATGCTTCAAGGATTTAATGTTCATTTTTAGAACTGATTCCCTTGAGGGGTTTTGTGGAAAGTAGCGTGTTTTGCTTTGTGGACAACAACATCCTTATTTTTGTTTTTCAATTTTGTTTGTCCTGCTGATGGCCCATCAAATTGCAAGGGCCGAAACGTCGTTGATGCCCCATTGGCACACTGGGATACAACATTGACTGTTTTAAGTTTAGTTAATTGAGGAGCATTTAATTGATTTTGAGACCCTTTGCCTGTGTTTTCTTGTTTAACCTCTATATTCTCTTTATATGTTTGCCTAGTATAAAGTGCAGAGCCATGATTGTTTGTTTGCCCATTTGTAAAGAAACCCTATTCAATAATAAGCCTGCCTTTTTTCATAATCCTGTGTTTTGCACTGTTTCTTATATTAATTCTTTCTTCTGTTTAATTGATGTGATATTTGAATGTTACCTCCTGGAACTACAGTGTCCTTAAATAGTTTAATTCCCCTAGGTTCCTGGTTAGCAGGGCTGCCCCTGTTGTTGTCAAACCATTGTCAATTGTTTGGCATTACAATGTGCTTTCTAGATATGACCATGTTTATTTATATCATAACTTGAAATGTTCCATGCTCATTTTGAAAGAAGATCAGATCTACTTATTGTTTTGATCTTGCAGTTACATAAGACAAGCAGTGATTAAGATTAAAAGGAAACATTAGCGAGACAGTTGTGGCCCAGGATTGACAAGGTCCCTTATATAGTGTTATATGTGTAGTCACTGGATGCGATTGTTCATGTGCTTTCTATGTCTTTAATGTTGGAATGTTGGGTACGGTAGTTTTTTGCTAGACTGCTGCTGAAGTCAGTAAAGGAAGTAAAGCATAATTCTTACCTCCATATCTGTAATAGAACTGTAACTTTCCTTCCTATTAGCTAGAAACTTTTTTATTGCTTCTCATTTTTTATTCCTTAGAAAGGAACGCATCCTGTGGATTTGAATCATGAGGTTATGATTGTCAAATAGCAAATAGTGGGCGCATTATCCACTGACCTACCTTGCCATTGTCAGGGAGGATTCTCTGGGTGGTGTATTTACAGATGTGAGATTCTGAACTCTATAGATAGATCTGGGTGAGCAGTCTAAGGCTTACATCGGAACAGGGGGTGTGGGTAATGCTAGTAACAGTTT
This sequence comes from Lissotriton vulgaris, assembly GCF_964263255.1. Lineage (NCBI taxonomy): Eukaryota > Metazoa > Chordata > Amphibia > Caudata > Salamandridae > Lissotriton > Lissotriton vulgaris. Next base: position 1,247,516,194 of record NC_141687.1, on the reverse strand, counting down.
AACAAAGTGGCCCAAGAAACAATAAAGGAAGAAGGTTCCTTCTGATCTGTGTGCAAGACACTTGACTTAGGAAATATGGAATAAAATACACATGTGCTTTTGAAATGAGTTTCCTAATAATAATGATAATTTGAAACTACTTTGCAAAGCTTGACCATTGTTGCTTGTTTAATTAGTATTAGAACATTGGAATGTTGGGAGCTCCATTGCAGACAATGGAGTGCTCCCTGCTTCTACGGGCCAGTAAAGGCCCGCAGAGCAACATTCCAATGTTCTTCAAAGGCTTCTCGAAGCTCGAGGGGATTTATATCCCCTTGGGCTTCGAGAACCCTTTGTTTATTTGTTAGAACATTCTGCCCTCTAGTGGCAGAATGTTCTAATAGCCTTATAGCCCTTCGTAGCAGGGCTATACCGGCAATTAAAGTCCTGCTGTCTCGTTAAAGTCCCTCGCCTTCGGCTCGGGCCTTTAACGATTCAGCGGGCCTTTAATAGCCGGTATAGCCCGCTACGGCAGGCTATAAGGCTATATTAGAACATTGGAATGTTGGTAGCTCCATTGAAAACAATGGAGTGCTCTGGGCTTATAATGGCTGGTATAATCTCGGAGCTCCAACATTCCAATGGTTCTTTGTTCACAGCTCTGGCTGTGAAAAACGGCTTCAGGGAGCCTGAGAAGATTTCAATTCCCTAAAGCTCTCTGAAGGCTTTGTTTTATTTCTTAGAACATTCTGCCCTCTAATGGCAGAATGTTCTAAAAGACTTATAGCCCTTCGTAGCTGGGCTATACCGGCTAATAAAGTCGCGCTCCCTTGTTAAAGGCCCGAGCCGAATAAAGCTGGAGAGTGTCTTTAATAGCCAATATAGCATGCTACGGCGGGCTATAAGGCTATATTAGATAATGACTGATATAAGCCTTTTTCTCCAACATGCTACTGCTTATCGTTTTTTGTTACTCCCTTTTTAATTTCGTGCTACGCAAACAAATGATGGACGGAATGCTGAATGATTCAAACATTCTCCCCCAGTCAAGAGATCTGGGTTAAATCCATTGTTCTTTTGCCCACTATGCCACCCCAGTTTGCACCTAGCCGTGTGCAAATCAGTCTTGACCCTGTGCCTCATGGGAACTTTCCAGACCGAACTGCTATGCCGGGCCCTCCCTGGACCAGAAACAAGCACACTGGGACTGGTTTCAGGGTATGTCACCCTTCATCGGCTAGTCCTGTTTGAATCTAGTGGCACAGGGAGCAAGGGACCCATGTCTTGGCATACCCATCCCACTTAGGGCAAAAAGTGCTACACAAACAAATGATGGACGGAATGCTGAATGATTCAAACATTCTCCCCCAGTCAAGAGATCTGGGTTAATTCCATTGTTCTTTTGCCCACTACACCACCCCAGTTTACACCTAGCCATATGCAAATCAGTCTTGATCCTGTGCCTCATGGGAACAGTCCAGACCAAACTGCCAAGCCGGGTCCTCCCTGGACCGGAAACAAGCATCCTGGGACCGGTTTCAGGGTATGTCACCCTTCATCAACCAGGCTAGCTTGAATCCAGTGGCACAGTGAGGAAGGGACCAATGTCTGTGCATACCATCCCACTTAGGGCAAAAAGTGCTACGCAAACAAATGATGGACAAAATGCTGAATGATTCAAACATTCTCCCCCAGTCAAGAAATCTGGGTTAAATCCATTGTTCTTTTGCCCACAATGCCACCCCAGTTTGGACCTAGCCATTTGCAAATCAGGCTTGGCTCTGTGCCTCATGGGAACATTTCAGACCGAACTGCCAAGCCGGGTTCTCCCTGGACCGGAAACAAGCATCCTGGGACCGGTCTCAGGGCATGTCACCCTTCATCAGCCAGGCTAGCTTGTATCCAGTGGCACAGTGAGCAAGGGACCCATGTCCGGGCATACCCATCCCACTTAGGGCAAAAAGTGCTACGCAAACAAATGATGGACGCAATGCTAAATGATTCAAACAGTCTCCCCCAGTCAAGAGATCTGGGTTAAATCCACTGTTCTTTTGTCCACTACCCCACCCAAGTTTGGACCTAGCCATATGCAAATCAGTCTTGACCCTGTGCCTCATGGGAACAGCCTAGACCGAACTGCAAGTCGGGCCCTCCCTGGACCGGAAACAAGCATCCTGGGACCGGTTTCAGGGTATGTCACCCTTCATCAACCAGGCTAGCTTGAATCCAGTGGCACAGTGAGGAAGGGACCAATGTCTGTGCATACCATCCCACTTAGGGCAAAAAGTGCTACGCAAACAAATGATGGACAAAATGCTGAATGATTCAAACATTCTCCCCCAGTCAAGAAATCTGGGTTAAATCCATTGTTCTTTTGCCCACAATGCCACCCCAGTTTGGACCTAGCCATTTGCAAATCAGGCTTGGCTCTGTGCCTCATGGGAACATTTCAGACCGAACTGCCAAGCCGGGTCCTCCCTGGACCGGAAACAAGCATCCTGGGACCGGTCTCAGGGCATGTCACCCTTCATCAGCCAGGCTAGCTTGTATCCAGTGGCACAGTGAGCAAGGGACCCATGTCCGGGCATACCCATCCCACTTAGGGCAAAAAGTGCTACGCAAACAAATGATGGACGGAATGCTGAATGATTCAAACAGTCTCCCCCAGTCAAGAGATCTGGGTTAAGTCCATTGTTCTTTTGCCCACTACCCCACCCAAGTTTGGACCTAGCCATATGCAAATCAGTCTTGACCCTGTGCCTCATGGGAACAGCCTAGACCGAACTGCAAGTCGGGCCCTCCCTGGACCTGAAACAAGCATCCTGGGACCGGTTTCAGGGTATGTCACCCCTAATCAGTCAGGCCTGCTTGAATCCAGTGGCACAGTGAGCAAGGGACCCATGTCCGAGCATACCCATCCCACTTAGGGCAAAAAGTGCTACGCAAAGAAATGATGGACGGAATGCTGAATCATTCAAACATTCTCCCTCAGTCAGGAGATCTGGGTTAAATCCATTGTTCTTTTGCCCACAAAGCCACCCCAGTTTAGACCTAGCCATTTGCAAATCAGTCTTAACCCTGTGCCTCATGGGAACAGTCCAGACCGAACTGCCAAGCCGGGTCCTCTCTGAACCCGGAACAAGCATCCTGGGACCGGTTTCAGGGCATGTCACCCTTCATCAGCCAGGCTAGCTTGAATCCAGTGCCACAGTGAGGAAGGGACCCACGTCTGGGCATACCCATCCAACTTAGGGCAAAAGTGCTAGTCAAACAAATAATGCTGAATGATTCAAACATTCTTCCCCAGTCAAGAAATCTGGGTTAAATCCATCATTCTTTTGCCAACTATGCCAACCCAGTTTGGACCTAGCCATATGCAAATCAGTCTTGACCATGTGCCTCATGGGAACAGTCCAGACCGATTTGACAAGCCTGGTCCTCCCTGGACCAGAACAAACATCCTGGGACCGGTTTCAGGGTGTTCACCCTTCATCAGCCAGGCTAGCTTGAATCCAGTGGCACAGTGAGCAAGGGACCCACGTCTGGGCATACCCATCCCACTTAGGGCAAAAAGTGCTAGGCAAACAAATAATGGACGGAATGCTTAATGATTCAAACATTCTCCCCCAGTCAAGAAATCTGGGTTAAATCCATAATTCTTTTGCCCACTATGCCACCACAGTTTCAGTTTCAGCCATTCTACCCTCAGTGGGTGGAATGTTATAATACCCTTGTAGTCCTTCTGTCTCTGGATATGCCAGTTGTTAAATACCATCTGTAGCAAGTTATTAAGGAACATTCTATTTCTAAAAGTTAAACAAAACCAAAACATTGTAATTCGTGCAGTGACCATTTTTTGCTGGATCTTGGAGAGAATATTTTCAACACTATGTCGATCTCTTCTTCAGACACCATGAGTTTATAACAAAAGAAAGGGTGTTTTGATAACGTTCTACATTCTTAGATACATTATTTCATATGTTTTCTCTTCTTTTTGCTACAGACAATGAGTAGAGTTCATAAATCCATTTAAGGGCTTCAACTAATAGTTCTATGTTTGAAAAAAAACCTTATTCAAGCTAAGTACCCCAAAATAACATAAAATGCAGAAATACCAACATGTGTAGCATGGTCCGTTATTGTCTTCTTGAAATTCTCATGGCATTTACAAACCACTTCACTTGAACCTCCTGTTTAAAATGAAGTGGTTTAAAAGTCCAGATTTCACTCAACCTGTGTAATGTTTTGAAGAATTTCTAGAAAGGCATAACACCGAGAGCCTTAAGCCATTCTTTAGTGCGTTACTGAAGGTGTACTGAAGAATTGGGTCTGAGGGTCCATTTTTTCATACCTGCTCCCCTCTCTGAAGTAGGTGCAGGTTCTGGAAATTCCACCCCATGAGGTGTTTGGAATTTCTTGCCTCCCTACCCTGGCCCCAGCTTGTCTCTGGTAACAGTAGACAAGTGTCAGTCCCTTTGTGAGTGTGATCAGGCAGAGCATTTGTGATGTGCAAGTGTTGTAGGTGAAAGCACCACCCCCTCATCAAGTTAGAGATGGCCCATCCTGCCAATTGCTAATCCTCTTTGTCTAACTATCTGGGAGCAATCCACAAAGACCAATTGCCAGCTACACCTAGTCATGTGACCTAGGCAACAGGCTGCAGTCACCAAATGGTTAGGGCAAGAAAATGGCAACTTTCTAAAAGTGGCATTTTTAAAACTTAAACCTAAAATCCAACTTTACTATTATAGAGGATTTTAAATTACAAATCTTTAGACACAAAACTCAATATTCCTACCTGTTCACAATTGAAAGTTATCACTTTTTAAATGTAATAAATTAACCCCAATGTTATCCTATGGGAGAGGAAGGCCTTGTAGTAGTGAAAAATACATTTAAGCATGTTTCACTACCAGGACCTGTAAAAGTTAAAAGCACATGCCCAATGTTTAGAATACACTGCAAACTGCCATCTAGGCTCCTTAGGCCCTACCATATGGTTGACTTATACTTTTTAAAAAGGAAGGCCTAGGCCTGGGAAAAGGTTTATTTTGCCATGTCAAAATGGCAGTTTTAAACTGTACCCACAGGCTGCAATGGAAGGCCTGAGACATGTTTTCAAGGCTACTTTGGTGGATGGCTGATTAATGCTGCCGGCCCAGTAGTAGCATTTAGTTTACTTATTTGTCTTGGGTACAAGAGGGAGAGAAGGTCCAGGCTCCTGGGCATTTCCCAGGTCACAGTCAGCAGGTCCAGTTCTTGCAAAGGTTCAGAAAGTAGTCTGAGGAGGGTATTGTGAGTGCTGCAGAGCATGGGTGGAGGTAACCCCTTTCTCCTCCCTACCCAATGGGAAATAGTTTCCAGAGGTAATCCTACCTACTTTTACAGCATTTAAATGGACTCCAAGGGTCCTATGTGGCTGACAACAAGCTACCAGAGGCCTTTTCTTCAACTACCCAACAGAGCAGTTTCAACTGGACCTGTCCTGGACTCTGCTGTTGACCTCTTTTGGAGTGAGTTTTGACCCGCAAGTGCTGTCCACTGTACACCAGTGAAACCTTCACTGGTGTAAAAGTGTACTTCTCCTAACTTTTACTGAAACCTGAGATCTCCGAAGCACCGGGACCAACCTGCCAAGTCGGCTGATGAAGGTACGCTGCCACTGGGACAAAGATACAGGTCGCTCCCTCTAGGAGATTTTCCACATCAGCAAATCTAATTCAGGGGGATACTTGAAGAGGGTATCCAGCCTCAAAGAGCCCTTGACTGCTACAGCCTGCAGCCTTACTCTGCAGGAAGAATCCGAACTCCAAAGAAAGTGACTATGTCCAGCAGTAGAAATGATAACCAGGCAAAGGAACCAAAAGTATCCGGCCAGGGAGGGACTTTCTCTGGACGTAAAATTCAAATTTTTCCTGCTCAGAGCTTCTGGCCAAAATTCAACAGCTTCATTGAGTCCTCATCTAGCAGTTATCTGCCGATGTGCAGGCCTCTTCGGACACAGCCTACTGATTTTTGACTTCCCTTTCAGAGACTTTGCCAAAGGTAAATCTTCGGACTGTGTTAAACCAGGTTTCGGCATCTGACCTGCACTCCATCACGGTCGGCCTTAACTTGTACCTAGCTATTGGTCAAGTGCACCCAGATGACCGAGGTTGGCTCCTAACACTTTTTGGCGCTATTTTTACACTTGAACCTAAACAAAATCCATCATATGACACTATATTAACTACCAAAATATTCATTTACCACAATATCACCCAAAAATATATTTCAGCAAAATAGCATCACTCTATACACAAACAAGAAATACAAATATATTGCTATAATAATATTACTGTCAAAAATGTGTAAAATACCTTACTATTGAATACAAAATATCTGTAAAACAATACATTGCATATGGAAAAAAAATCAAGAACTGTAAAATTGACCAAATAAATATCAAGTCAAGTCAAAAGATACTTTATTTTGGCCTCACAAGACCTTAAAAGCACAAATAAAACATTTGAAAATGCATTACAATTTATCAGTATAAAAATCTTTTTTATATACACATAAAAATATGAAGACATTAAAATCTTGTAAAGTATTAAATAGCCTGATAGGCGCTAAGTATCTTGATCATAAAGTGCAAAATCGTATGTATTAAAAAAGAGAACAAATTAGAATACAGAGTCCTTAATCGTAGTAAGTGCAAAGTGGGCGGTTTAGGCTTGTTCTTTCTTTAGGATTGCACAACGAGCACACCACATTGAAAACAGGTAGCGGGAAACTGAATCTACAATTGGCATGCCAGTATCATATTTTAGGATCCTGTAAGCCTGTAAGCAGTGGGTGGTTCCAAGGTTTCTACAAAGCTGTCGTAACCAACGAGCTCTTATTGCCTTGTAGGTGGGGCAGAAAAACAGCATGTGCAAGTCAGTCTCTGTACAGTTTTTACATGACGGACAATCTTTCATAGAACTACCCCCCACTTATAGGTAACAGCACATAAAGGGAGTACACCATACCTGAACGGCATGTAGAGTTTTTTAGCAAGGGCAAGCTGTATGCCATCAATGCTAGATTCTAAGATGTATTGCAGTTTAACATCTAAAAAGGATGATGTAAGTGTGCCTGTTCTGGGGCCCCTCAGTAATAAATTGAGATGGTGATCCTTAAAAATATTTATCAGGATATTTCTTGGTGTTGCCAAAGAGCTTTATTCCGGGCTATCCCATAGATCTCCCATTCCAGTGGCTGAGAAGGAATTCTTGATATAGGTGAGCCAGGGTATTTTGCTTGCTCCCCTGAGGTTTGCCACCTCCCTTAATTCCTCCTTATACAGGGATAATTCTGAGGTAGTTCATAGGCGGCACCAGTAAAGTAAAGGTCTAAGCGCAACCTCCAATGCCATTAGGCTGACACACAGATCCATTCGGAGAGGAGTTGGAGGTGTGCTATTGGGAAGTCCCACCAGCTGTCTAAGAAATTAGTTTTTGATCCTGGAAAGTTGTTCAGATGGCCTATGACCCCTTAATTCCGCTCCATACAGGGTAGCCCCTCTGACTTGTACCTTATAAATTTCCAACACCGGCCCCAGCATCTTGTGTACACTCTTCCTCTGCTGTTTCGCAAGGCCCCCTGTTGTTTGCGTCAACTTACGACAAGCCTTCCTAATTTGATCAACCCACTCCATTTTCTCATTAAGGGAAAATCCCAAATATTCACATACAGGGACTTTCTCTATTGGGTTGTTTTGAATGACCTGGGTTGAACACCATATAGTTTGTTTTCGGGGTGTTGATTTCCAGGCCCCTATTCTTACAAAATAGATGAAAAATATCCAAAACCCTTTGAATAACCATCAGTGATCTTGACAGCAGGAGGGTATCATCTGCGAACATCAAGGCATGTACCTTGCAGCCAGCTAATTTTGGAGCGTCTATGTCCCCTCCTGCTCTCAATGCTCTGACTAGGTCGTTAATAAAAATACAAAAGAGGGTTGGGGCCAAAACACACCCTGTCTCACACCTCTCTCTATAGGTATGCAGTCAGTGAGGTCTCCATTCTTTCTTTCCAAATCTAATTTGAGCGCAATTGTTCACATGTAATCTTTTCAAGATCTTGGATAAATATGGAGACGCCCCTAGATCAGATAAGATAGCCCATAGTTTTTCCCTAGGGACTAGATCAAAGGCCGATTTTGATTTTAAGTAAACAAAGATCATGTAGAGACTGCCACCCTCCAAAATCACTGTTTTCCAATGCAATATTTGCAACCTGAAAACTTGATCAATCGTGGACATTTTTGTTTGAAAAAGCCGGCCTGATACGAGCTAAGAATGAAAAACTAATTCATCCAGTTCTGCAATCGGTCCAGAAGCACTCTAGCAAAGATTTTTTGTGCAACATCGATAAGGCTAATGGGCCGATAGTTCGCAGGATGGAGAGGTGAACCCTTCTTGAATATAGGGATGATTTCCGTCCCTAGCCATGTAGTGCGGATCTCCATTCCCTGTAAAATAGCGTTAAAAATGCTCCAGAGATAAGGAGCCCAAACGCTGGGTTCAGTGCGATAAAGATCTCCAGGGATCCTATCTAGCCTGGGGGCCTTTGCAGGTATTACTTGGGAAATTGCAACCGTTACCTCTTTTAGAGAAATTGCCAGAGTTTCTAGGCTAGCTGGATGTGAGAGGGAGATGTGAATTTCAGCTTGCTCAGAAGTACCCTCTACCCTGGAATAAAGTGACTGAAAGTGGGCCCTCCAGACCTCAGCACCTAAGTTAGGTTCAAATGCACATTTATCCTCCTTTGTGTCTGTGCTTATTAGTTTCCAAAAGGTCCTCATGTCCCTCCTATTTAGGGCATCTCCCAGGCTGTCTCACTTTTCTGCTACCTACTCCTTTTTGGCTAGCTTAATTGCGTGTTTGTCTAGTAACCTATTTTCCTTTATTGCCAGTTTATCATTACATTTAATATCTGTAAGCAGGCTTGTCTTAGCCTTTCGGCATTTGCCATTGTACCAGGAATGTCTGCGAGCACTACCTCCCTTTACTTGTACTACATGTGAAAAACTGTCCGCCAGGGCTGCCACTAGGCCTTGATGGTAATCCATTATAAGTCAAACCACATTTACTAACAAACAACTGAAATACATATACAATGATTTTAACTAAATAAATACATAAAAACAATACCAAATTAATAAATTAACACATGCAAATAACATGAACTAAAACATATAAAATTAAATACATTTATATTGTATAGTCAAACATAATCCTTTATGTTCCACCAAATAAGGAGCAAACTGACCAGAAAATGCAAACTAAACTCAAATTAATTCATAAAATTAAATGTAAAACAAAGTAACCAATAGAACCCTTAAACAAATTAGGTAAACACTATAAGAAAAAGCAGAAAAACCACCTAAACCTTGTAGCAAAAAAGCTAAACCTAGACGAAACTGACTTTCTTCCTGTTTTTATAGTGAAATTCAGGAGTTATCCTGCTTTAAATCAACCATCTATATTGAAAAGAAAGTAAAATAAACCCAGTAACAAAAAAAGAAACACAAACATAAAATGAGTTACTAAAATAAATCTTTTTTCTTTATATCGATTCCAAACAAAAACGTTGTCTTGTTCACCAAAAACACCAACTTCCCAAAAGACAAACTTGACAAACAGACTGGAAAAGTCAGTAAATATAATTACATGTTAAAGAACTCAAAACCCATAGACTTCTAACAATCAAGCACCCATAACACCAACGCAGCTATTATTTGAAATAAAAAATGTAAACAAATCTTCTCTATCCAAAAGGCAAAAAAGCACTACCTGCCCAACATACTGACTGAACTGAACAGAAGAGAAAGAAAAACAGCATGTTAAAAGGATAGTAACTTTGTAACTATGGGGGCGCTACAGTGCCTGACCGCAAGATTGCTGCCACGTCGAGAGGCCCTTCCGGCCAGGAACCACTATTCAGCATTTATCTAGCTTCCTGTAGGACATCCCTAACACATTAAGAAGCTTTGGGGGAGTGGAGCACTGAGACCTGTATTGTGGTCCCATCTTTAGTGCGGCCTGCTTTCTTCATGCTGCGGCCTCCTGCTCAGCATTCCCATCAGCTGCACGTACTTATCTCATCACAGCTTGAGGGTTGGAGAGGGTCGGTGCTGTAGCAAGGGGCATGGATCCTTGCCCAAGGTGAGGCTTGACCGGGGAGAACAGTAGACTGTTTTTCGGAGCCCAGTGTGGCCTGAGGGGTAAGGCGAGGCCATGTACATTGCTTGGGGCAGAAGGGGAATTGATTGGAAGCGCCTGTGGTCTTCACCCACAACCTGACCCTTCTTGTGCTGGACAGCTGCAATGGAGATGCAGGCCCTATCTCCCAGCCCCAGTTGAGTGCCCTGGACCTGCTTGTGTCCCATGGACTGTGGCTCCTGGGGTGAAGCAGAGCCTGAAGGCAGAATCTTGAACGCGCACCTTCTGAACTGTTCTAGACTGGTGCCCCTAGCTTTCCCACAGAACCTTGGTGTTGCTGTACAGTGAGGTCTGCTCCTGCACCCCTATCTGATGATGTTTGGGAAGTGGCGGGACCCTGTAGAGCTGAATACTTCTCTTTTGTCAATAGTGGTCCTCAGAGAGTCGCAAGCTCTTCAAGCTAATATTTGTGCCATTTGCCTACAAAATGGGGAAACATGGCAATAAACAGACCAACCTCTCCTTTGAGTCCTGCCAACTCACACGCAATGACAAGCCAGACCCCGAGGAATGAGAACTTGACCCCCGAGGCATGCGGAGGGTCTGTGACTGAGCCTGACATCAGCTCCATTTTCCTGGATCTTAAATACAGCCTGAATGCCATCAACTCAGAAATCGATCTCCTTACCAAAAGATTTGACCCCCTAAAAGAAAAAGTTCATAAGCATGAGGAGTGAATTGATCATCTTCAGCATTGCACATCAGATGTGGAGGATGCACACTCTTCTACTGGGGCACGTTACTTCAGATGGAGAAGGTTCTTGAGGTCATCAGGAATAAGAACAAAGATCTTGAAGCACGCTCATGCAGGAACAACCTGCTCATTTTAGGCATTGCTGAGTCAACGGCAAAAGACTGCATGGCAACCTATGTCCCTCCTTGGTGAGGAGGGTGTTATAGTAGAGAGGGCTCACCGGCCGCTGGGTATGCACAGGCCTCCTGGTGCAACTGCACACCTGATAATTACCCAGCTGATTAATTACAGAGACAAGGATACCATGCTGCTCCTGGCTAGGGATCGTGGTCTCCTCCAAAATCAGGGAAATGTGTGTTCCTTCTTCCTGGACTTTACACTAGCAATGCAGGCTACCTGACGTGAATTCCTGCTGGTGAAATGTATACTGCAGAAAATGGGCGTCAAGTACTCCCTGATCTACCCACTAAGCTTTGCATACTACACCAGGGGAAAAACTACCATTTTACCAACCCCAAGGCCGCCAAAAAACTTGTTGGAGGCATTGCTTCTTCAGACTCGGGGGTTCCTTACTCCTTTTTGGTCCCCCTCTGACTGTTAAATTTCACTGCCATGGGCCAATGGTAAAAGCCTTGCATGCCCCCCCTGGTCAGGGGTCTGCCAACTGTGTATGGAATACCGATTTGCACTAAATTGTTCTTCCTGTGCGGTGTGGAGATGTCACCTATGTAATCACTGCTGTCCCCACGCTCTTCCCTTCCTGGCCACTCAGCTACCTTTGGGCTGGGAGTGTGTTGGGCCCTCTGGGTGCCCCGGGCATGATTCCTTTTATGGTTTTGCTATATGTTTTGGGTTGCTTCTGTGGAAGGTGGGGTGGTGATGATCGGTCCAAATGAAGGGTTGGAGTAGGAGGGGGTCAAGCATTGGAGCATTGTTTAATGTTACTTCCCCCCTTTGCTGCCACTCAGCTCCATCTCGCTTTCACTTTATGCTTGTTGCCACCATCCTACTATTTGTATGACTCATTCCCCCTTAACTATGGATGACTCCTGTGTAACCTGGACTGGGGCTAAATGATAGGGACAAGGTTCAACATTTACTTGCATATCTTCAAAGACATAATATTGACATTTGCTTGCTACAAGAACTTCACCTAACGGAATTGACCCAGATGCTATTGAACATCATGTGGCTCATTATTCAAAGTACACGCACAGCATCACATTGTTGTTCCGTAACAGCCTTCCAAGGCATATGGGCCACATGCTGTGTGACAAGCAGGGCCGGTATGTAATACTGGCAAGAAAACAGCATATCACACAAAAGGGACTCCGTTTATTGTAAGAGAGGTCCTACTACCCTGCTTAACTTGTCACCTTGGAAAAATCACACAGTGAACTGGTTCAGATGAGTTTTAACAATTTATTTTATACACCTCTGTTTCCTTAAATTTTTTATACAAAAAAATTATTTCATGATTTTTAATAACATTATTTTCTGTTTATACATGATTTTTCTTCCATTACAACAGACACGATGGTTTCATTTATTTAAAGACAAAGACCAAATCACTGCAAAATACAACTTGCCCCATGACTTCTACTGTACAATACTCTCATCTCACATACCATTCATTCCACATTCTAAACTTCCAACTCACAAGCAGTTCAGAAAAACCACATGCACCATACACCAGCCAAGTTTGATTTATTTTCTTCTTTCGGTGTACAGAGCCCACACCGGACACAGCAACAGTCACCGGATATTTCAGTGGATATACACTTCTTTTCTACCACCTTCTTCAGGATGATATTGATTTACACTGTATGCATATCAGTTCAGTTCAACTTTATTCGGATACAATAGTACCCATAAAAGCACAAGAGCATAAATACTTCACAACAATTAATACAAAAATTAAAAATCATGTTCATATATCCAAAGTGCCTAGTTCAAAAACAAGCCTCCATTATAACACACAATGGTTAAAACAGTTCTCAAGTTATATCACATTTAATCATGGATCCATCATAGACCTACGTGCCCTGATCACAGTTTTAAGAAAAGTGCCAGTGAGGAAAATCAATTCAACATCATCTAAATCTAATATACACCGATACGCTGCATCCAAAGTGATTGGTCCTCTCTTTTTAAAATATGGATAAAAAATCTGCTTAAAATATTTAAAATAGTATTTACAGAAGAATATAAAGTGCATAGTAGATTGCTCGCTCCTACCATCACAGGGGTACAAATTTTGGTTACAATTTTGGCTATATCCCAATGGAAAACAAAGTCCAAATCGAATTGTGCCAGCTCGTAGTCTGAACAAAAGGCTCCTTTCCCAACGACTCATGGCTAAGGTGAAATACATATGAAGTGGATAACAATGCTGTTCAATAACCATATAGTTGCGCACCATTATTTTCCTGGACTCCAAAGCATCCCGCTCGTTGTTATAAAGGGAATATAAAGCATTCCGCAGTTCCTTTTTCGGAACTGATTCTGATGATAAGGGGTCCAGAAAAAGATTTTCTCTTTCTGCACTGCGCAAACTTTGAAGCACGCCTCTTAGCCATGGAATCTCTAAGCCTTTGTGGCAGTGTAAACAATCCATAATAATATGCTGTGTCAGGGATGCCCCTTTGTTCCTCCTCACTGATACCCAGAAGAGGGCTGGTCGGGCACGGATAAAATCAGTTATAAAATTAATATTGAGCTCCTTGTGACATATATATTGTGGAGTTGAGATTGGGGTACTCAGTAATCTCCTGCAGAACCTGTTTTAGTCCTGCTGAATAGCTAAGGAATTAACTGTTCCCCAAATCTCAGCACCATATGTGGCCACTGGAGTGCATTGAAGTTTATATATTTTCTGAACTGCTAAAAGAGCCCCAGTGGTCTTAGGGCTGGGCAGGCTCAAGATCGAATTGGTGGCCTTTGAGAACTTGCTCCTGGCGTGAGCTAAATGCTCGCTCCAGGAGCCGTTCGCAGCAAAGGCCAACCCTAAATAAACAAAAGATCTAACAGAGGTCAAGCTCAAGTTTATAAAGCTTTATTCGATTTTTACAATCATAAAAGCATATAGAGCCACAAGAGTACATAAGGGTCCTAATTTAAAACAGATATCATACATAAATTCATTTAAAGCCCCATGAATAAAAACAAGCTTTAAAACCAGTAAAAATCTCAGGTTAAAAGAATGAAACATTGGACATATACACACTACAAAAACAGTACAAAAAGTTATTAAATCTAATCAAGGACAATGTGCAATTTGAAGCGCCCTCAAGATCCAGGCCCAACCTAGGAATTTCACCATAGCTAGTAGAATGGGTAATGATGTATCTGTGTGCAAAATTTGATCAGCCTCCGCCGCTACCCTGGTACCAAGTAGCTTGCATATTGGTAACAGCCAGGCCCGACGTGGGGCAGCATAGATATCACAAACCCAAAGAACATGCGCCGTGGTCTCGATTTCAATGATGCATCCTGGGCACCCAGCTGACGAGTGTGATGACCATTTCACTGTGAAAGATCTTACTGGTAGAGATCCCACCCTGAACTGAAAATACAATTTACAATCCATGGGTTTCGTGATTGCATCCCAGTATAATTCCAGCCTTAGGGACCAATTTATAATCCAAAAAGCGGCCCGTAAGGGAGGAAGACGTTTGTTGTCTGACATTATTCAATGCAAACAGTTCCCAATACTTAGCCTTCAGCATAGATTTAGATGGAAAAGTAGAATTTGCAGGGTCAGCCCACAATGCTGTCAATCCTAGCTCCCCTAAAACATTTCCGACTGCCCTAAGCCATTTGGTTTTATGCAATGTTTCTGATTTAATAATGTCTAAGAAACCCTGGGCATAGCCAACAAGTTCTGGAGTAGTCCACAGTCTCCTCCAATACAAGAGGGGGCGTAATTTGGCTATGGCTGCAATGGGTTTTTTGCCTAGATCTAGTAATAATGGACACATTGGGGAGCTCTGGGGAAGTCTGGTTATATTTCTTAGAAACCTATTCTCTGCCGAGGTAAGGGCAACAAGATTCTCGCAGCCCCATACCTCTGAACCATACAATGCTGAACTAACGGCTTTCAGATTATAGATTTCAAGGGCGGGGCTGATGGGCTTTGATATGGAACGGTTATGCTCCTGGCAAAGAGCCCCGGATATCTGTCTGAGCTTGAGTGAGGCTAGATCGATTTGCCGGTCCCTCTTCATATTGCCTTGAAAGTTAACTCCCAAATAGGTAAACTCATTGACAAATTCGAGGGGGCCCTCCTTCATTGCAAAACCTCAAGTGTTTGGCTTTTGTGCATTAAATGCCATTAGCTTTGTCTTAGACACGTTGACCTCTAATCCCCTCTCACAGCAGAAATCCTCAAAAATTTTAAGAGCTTTCTTGAGTCCACTCGGGGCCTTGGAGAGAATCAGCGTGTCGTCTGCAAACATCAGGATGGACACCTTATCACCTGCTAATATGGGAGCATCGGTCGTGTTTTTGCTCATGCATTCAGCTATTCCATTAATATATAGTGTGAACAACGTAGGGGCCATCACACAGCCCTGTCTCACACCACGTTCCACCGGAAATGATTCAGTGACTTTCCCCTGTCCCCCCCATCTAATTTGGGCCTTGTTATCTTCATGAAGTCTGCTGATGAAGGTTAGGAGATCCAGTGGAAGGCCTAGTTGTTTTAGGATAAGCCATAACTTCCAACAAGGGACTAAATCAAAGGCCGCCCTAAGATCTACAAAGGCGGCATAAAGGCTACCTTTACCCAGAATAACTTGCTTCCAGTAGACTAAAATAAATCGGAAAACTTGGTCGATAGTGCTTGTTGCAACTCTGAATCCGGCTTGGAAAGGAGATAAGATTCTGAACTCCTCGATCCACCCCTGGAGTCTATTTAGCACCATCCTTCCAACTATTTTCTGGGAGCAGTCAATAAGACTAATTGGCCTGTAGTTCCCAGGGCAGTCTTTGTCCCCTTTTTTAAAAACAGGGAGGATTTCTGCATTTTTACAGGATGGAGGAATCAATGCCCCTTGGGCAATTGCTTTGGAAAGTAAAGAGATGTATTGGCACCAGCTTGGTTTGTCATATAACATAGTATCTCCCGGTATGCCATCGGGCCCCGGCGCTTTCCCAGGAAAGATGGAACTCAGTGCAATCTCAACCTCACTCAGGGTGAAGGTTTCCCTCTGAAACAACACATTTACAACTTCTACTTCCCCCTCCTGGGGGGTAGCAGAATATTGGGGTTTAAAGTGGTTGACCCAGGCGGTGACAGAAACATAATTCTGAGGGCGCTCAGCCTGGCCCCTGTTTGACCATTTGTATGTGTTCCAAAACAGCTTAGGGTCCTTAGAAGCACAAGCCACCCGCAGGTCTTGCCATCTTTGATCTTCCCATGCTTTCTTGGCCCTAAGTTGTGCTCCCTTATAGTGTGCTCGTGCTTCGCGTAATTTAAGTGGGACAACCCCCTTAATTGCTTTCACTAGAGCCTCACGTACCGTCCGGCATTCATCAATGTACCAGCGACCCTCAACTTGTGCGGGCATTTTGGGTTTCTTTCCCTTCTTTTCAAAAAAAGTGCGTAAGAGATTAAAAAAAACTGTATGAATGTTTCCTGAGCTGTCATGAGCTCCAATCTGTAATGCACTGCTCTCGAGCTCTCTAGTGGCAAGTTGCAAGCTTTGCGCTATATTATCAAGGAGAGTTGGAGATTCTTTAACCTGGACCCACTTGAGTCTCCTCAGGTCATTGGCTTGAACAACCTCCCCAATATAACTACTGTCCCCGTGAAGTAGGTCAGGCAAGGAGCAAGTTAAAAACATGGAGCAACAGAGCGGGTTATGATCACTTTCCACCAGATCAATAATCATCATGTCCTCCACAGATGACCATAGACTCAGACTTACCAGTATGTAATCAATTCTGCTTGTAGAGTACCCATTGTTAAAGGTTGGTGGACCTAGCCTGTCTGATTTTGTACGGCCATTCAAGGCCCTTAGGCCTCGTTCAATGCAAATACTATTCATCTGAATGATCACATCGGTCCACTTCCTGATTGGTAACAGCTCAAGCGTTGGAACCGACCAGTTCCTATCTTCTGCCTCAGCCTATATAGCTTCTTCCAAGGTAATCGGTTCAAATGTAATGCTAAAATCACCCATAACGATTACCTTGGTAATGTCTGGTAAGATATCAAGGAGCTGTTCCAAAGCCGCTACAACTTGTGAATGCTTCCCCCTTGTACCCCTAGCATAGATGTTGATTAACAGAATCACTAAGTGGGTGTTAAAGGTTAATTTAATCACTTGAATGTCATTACTCTTGGTGGGGATAACGTGGATGTTCGCTTTAAGCTCTTGCCGAACCCACATTGTTAGACCTCCCGAGGTCCTGCCTCTCCCCTCCCTCACAGCTGCTATGGAATAATTCAAATAACCTTCACAAAACCTGGGTGTGTCTGCCCAGGTCTCTTGAAAGGCACAAATATCATAATTCTTAATAAAAGAGTTCCATTCAGGTGAGGGAAGCTTCGCGCTAAGGCCTGCAATATTCCAGATCAAGAAGCTACACATTTTTAATACCTCTGTCAGAGGGGATGGGAACTAATAACAAAGTGCTCGATATATTGGTCTGAGAGGAGCCCAATAGACCAGGTCCCCCAGTGCCACCTATTTGAGATGCCATATTGCAGGAATTGATTGTCAGTAGCCTGTGCTCTCCCCCCAAAACTGAGTACACCATAGGATTTATAAATAATCCCCTGGTGTGTTCACTTGACAGAGAACAATTTTTGACTATCTATTGTGATCGAGCCAATTTCACGCTTCCCTGGCCCACTGCACATTAAAAAAGATTTCTTAAAATTTACCCGCAGGTCTAGTTCCTTCATATAATTATTAATATTTTGAACAAGGAGACGCAGGGAGTTTGGGGTGCGGCCTATCAGGACAGCATCGTCTGCGTAGAGAAGCACGGGGATGGGCTTCCCATTAATGTATGGGACATCTTGAGTAGCCCTTTTCAAGGAGCTGTTCAACCCATTATTGTAAATATTAAAAAGCAGGGGGGCCAACACACAACTTTGTCTGACCCCATGCCTACATCAATGGTACCTGAGACCTCACCACCCATGCCAAGCCTTACTTAGGCCTGAAGATCCTTGTGTAAATACGCTAAAAAATTTACCAATGTCTCCTCCAGCCCACCTGCCAAAAGGATTGCCCACAGCTTTGACCTATTTACTAGGTCAAAAGCTGTGGACAAATCCATAAAAGCCATATAGATGGGGGACCTCCGTGCAATAGTATATTTCCGACAATTACCCTTAGGTTGAAACTTTGTTCGATGGTGCCAACCTTACCCCTGAAACCCAACTGGCAAGGGTCTAGGATAGCATTCGCTTCTGTCCATCCCAAAATTTTATTATACAAGATTCTTCCCAAAATTTTTAGAGTATTGTCTATTAGGGAAATAGGTCTATATTTGCATGGGAGGGATCTATCTCCTTTCTTAAAAATCGGGAATATTATGCTTCTAGCCCAAGTGTCGGGTAATTTTGTTGCAGTTAAATTATTAAAAACATTCAAAAGCAAAGGGGCCCAAAAATCCGGATTCCACTTAATTAAGTCAATAGGGAGACCGTCAGGGCCCGACGCCTTATTACCTAGACTCTGATTGATTGCTTCTACAACTTCTAAAATACTTATTCCTATAGGTGCAGGGCTACCTGGGATAAAAGTTGCCTCACTTGGTGGCGGTGGGGCGTAAATTCCTGAAAAGTGTTCGACCCGTGCCTCACTAGAGATGTTACAGCTAATCGGCATTGATGTCTGGCCCATGGAGCGAAGGTCCCTTACAGCTCCCCAAAAGATATTAACCCTTTTTTGGTTAGCATCCTCAGAGAGTTTGTCCCATTGTTCACACAGTAGGTCCTTCATCCTATCTCTAATTACCTTTTTATACTTCTTTCTGGCCAGTTTAACTTCTGTTGTACACATTGGGAAAGCTGAAAGTACCCTACGTAAATTCCTATTTGCTTGTGTGCATTCATGGTTGAACCATCTAGGGGTGATTGCCATTTAGGGGGGTAGGTCTGAAAAGGAGAGTTTTGATCGATTGACATAATTTACTGAAGTCCTGAATTATCATAACAGATGGTAGTTGTAATGAAAGATAGGAATCAATGAGGTACATTTTGTCCTTTACCAGTTTCCTAAATATTTCCGAATTATCGACCCCCTTCCAATATAGTCTTAAGTTGTCAGTTGACAACGCTTAATGTGTAGTCCCAAGTTCTATCTGAAACCTCGGCCTATGGGTGGTGGTAATCAATATTTTAATAGGGTTATGGTCCCCGAAGTTAGAAGGGACAACTTCGGCTGATGCTAGCTGTTTTTCTATCAGGGGGCATACAAAAATGAAGTCTATTATAGATCTACAGTCCCTACCCCCATAAGTTGGATGGTTGGTCATGGTTGACCCTACAATCAAGTCCATAACATTCGACAGATTATAGGAACTTGTGAACCGGCCAAGTTCTCTACCTCTACTATTAGATTGACCATAACATGCCGGCCCCTTTTCAGATTGTGTATCAGGACTTTTAGCATTAAAATCACCCCCCAGTAAAATACCTAAGGGGTCACCGTTATTGGACTGAATATCCAAAAATTGGTAAAACTCTTGTTAGGAACTGAATGAGA
This sequence comes from Lissotriton vulgaris, assembly GCF_964263255.1. Classification (NCBI taxonomy): domain Eukaryota; kingdom Metazoa; phylum Chordata; class Amphibia; order Caudata; family Salamandridae; genus Lissotriton; species Lissotriton vulgaris. The sequence continues at coordinate 1,247,496,542 of NC_141687.1, read as the reverse complement.
ATCATTATTATAAAAATGTATCAGATAGAAGTGAATCCCTCTTTTATAGAGCACTACCTGATAGTCTAAACTACAGGATGGGATTACCTTAAAGCTTCCCTCAGCAGCTACATTATTCCCTATAAACAACCCTCCCGATGGTCTCCCCATCCTAGGTGTTGGAGATGTCACGCTAAAACAATGGAACCCCTCGATATATAGCTCTTCTGTAGCCCAGGTTTCTTGGAACATGGCAATGTCATATTCCCTGATCATATTTAGCCAATCTGAGTTGTCAAGTCTGGGACGTAGACCTGCCACGTTCCAGCTTATAATACTCAAGGTTGCTCCATTGCCACTTCTAGTTGGAATTATCCTCTCTAGGGAGCAAATAGATTTAGATGGTGAGTTTGGAATTAACCTATCTGTGGTGTCTATGATAGGTGCCGTATCTAATGGTCAATCTTGTGTATCCAAACTAGAAAGGGCATGGTATCTGTTCGATTGGGGCATAGCCCTTTCAATACTCCTATTTGGGGTTGTAGTTGGCTTATAAAAATAACCCAGGGGGAGAGCGCTAATATTAGTCAAAGGGGTAAATAATGATTGTTCTCTAATGGATAGAAGTTGACGGACCTGTTGGGGTCTTCTAAAATTTAAAACAATACAGTCCCCATCAATACATTTGTTTGTTGGTCCTACCCACCCTACTCTCCTAGCCATGATTATTTCCTCCATCCTGCGCGGATCAAAATTCTTATGTTTATGTAGCCAGTCTACTGACTTGTTTTGGAGATCGAACCAAGACACCCTCTGGCCCTCACCGAGTGCGGGAACACCAGTTAGGAAGAGCACATAAGGGGCGGAAACTGGTGGAAGATGTAAAACGTCCGAGTTGAAATTTGTACCCAGATTACTGAGATCTCTCTTTACAGCATTGGTGTCAATAGCTGACATGAGGCCCTGCTTAGATGGCCTATTTTGGTAAGTGCCCTCCTTCTGATTTCCTACACCATCCTCACCCAGTGTCGTCCTACTACTTCCATTAATAGGGTTATCACTTAATGAAGAAGATACCCCCTTGTTCCCACATGATTCATATAGTACAGCTTGAGGGGGCACCACCAGGGCAACTGCACTAGGTGGTTGTAGTGCAGAATTAGGATGTATGACGTTAGCACGCATACTATTACCACGCATACCTTTACAACACGGTATTTACAACTAATACCGTTACAACGCATAGCGCTTTGAGGTGCTGGATAGTGGTAAGTATAATTTTATATTCCAACTCCAGTCCCCGTGGACACTAGGGAAGGTGTTGGATATAAAATTAAACTTATTCCCTATCCTAGAGCGCCCCCCAGCGCAATGGGTTGTTATGGTATGTGTGGTAATGCCTGCGTTGTAATGGTAGTGCGTGGTAAAAAATGCGTGCTAAACGTTGTATACCGCAGAATTACAAATCATTTGGCTATTAATTTTGCCATTCAATACTCGGTTCAAATCAGTTCCCCCACCCCCATTTGCACTAGCTACCACAGTATTTGCTTTAAGCATTTTCTCCCATAAAACATCAAGTTTTTTAACAAAAATCTCCATTAGATCATCAAGTCTAGACTCAAATACTTCCATCAAAGTATCCAAAATTTCAATGCCCATATCGGCTGTATTTTGACCATTTTCCAGAGTATCATCAGTCTGAGTTGCGGTTGAGTTGGTCATCAAAACTTCAGCTGTTGCGCCACCACCACCACCACTGCTACCACAGGAGGCATCTGTGTTGGTATTTCCTACTTTCTGCCTGGTTTTAGACTGGTTTAATTTTGCCACATTCTTTTTTCCCCTTAGTGCGGAGGTGGCCAATGTCCGCCCTCTGACAGTCTTGCTCAAAATCCCTTGTGTATTACTGGCAGGAGCACTCAAAATCCTGGTTAACAGAAGGAGAAAAAGGTGATGTCTGTGTATCTACTGTACCAGAGCTTTATGGCACAGGAGACAATATTAAAATGTCACAGGAAATCGAGTCCACAGTACCCCCAGATGACAAGAGCGGTTGGTAAGAGGCAAGATCTAAGGACAGTCTTCTCTCGGTTGCCTGAATCTCATGTATGAGCACTGATTCGGCCCTTATAATGAAGTCGTCCAAGGTTCCAACAACCCCCCTCCGTTTGCTCATTTTTGTAATGGTGTCACTTTGCTTCTTATAAGACAATTGGGGGGGTTAGGGTTCTGGAGGCAGTGTATTTATGAATTAATATTTGCACATTACCTTCCTCTTTCGTAAGCCTTCAGTCCCTGTGCGAGAATCCAAATGGGGTGGCCCAGCCCGGCCTCCTCCGGCCTATGACGGCTACAGACGGCCCGCCCTTTGCCCGGGCTTAGCCCGGCACCCGTCGCGCGCGCGTCCCGCGCCGCGTGAAACTGCAGGCGATTAAATCCAGATGGTAAGAGGGAGGGTCTGCTGGTGCGCTTGCAGCCCCGCAGGTTCCTAGGGCTGCGAGTCCTGTCAAGTTGCCTGCTCCCACCGCTGCTTCACAACTCCACTCAATCGATGCGTCACCCGCGAAGCGGGAAGCGCGAGAAGTAATTAAGCCTCCCGGTGCTCAGAGGGAGGGGCTGCTGGTGCGCTCGCGGCCCCGCAGGTTCTTGGGGCTGCAAGTCCTACCAAGTTGCCTGCCCCCACCGCTGCTTCACAACTCCACTCAATCGATGCGTCTCCCGCGAAGCGGGAAGCGCGAGAAGTAATTAAGCCTCCCGGTGCTCAGAGGGAGAAGCTGCTGGTGCGCTCACGGCCCCGCAGGTTCTTGGGGCTGCAAGTCCTACCAAGTTGCCTGCCCCCACCGCTGCTTCATAACTCCACTCAATCGATGCATATATCATCAGGAGGACACAGAAGGGAATTCTAATCAAAGTATGGTTTGATCTCAGCCACACTTGAATTGCAAAAACATGCACACTTATTTCTTCTGAGTAAGACTTTCACCTCAGTTGCCAAAATCAAACCGCATATGTCTTTAACTAGACCTCCTTTATTTTAGATCACTTGCTGAATATGGCCAGTCACAGTTTTTTCTTATTAACAGCCATAGCCACAGCCATTCACGCCTCGATCGCGCTATAAACAAATCCTTTTCCCCAGGCACACAGCATGAACACCTGCTGATTCTGATTTCAATTTACGTCTGAATGTAGACTCCTTATTTTCTTTGCTGAGATCTGGAGATTGGCGGGGACGTTTGGCCAGGGGGTGGTTCAATGTGGTGTTAGACGCACTCGCAAACAGGTCCACTGCTTCCCAATGCCTGCACCGACTGCTGCTGTGCAGCTACTTGCTCTAATGACAGAAAATGACCTCACTGATATCTGTTGAGCCAGTCATGCATCCAGCGCAGAAGGCATATGCATAGCTTCTAGACACAACATCCAATCTAGAATAGATTACTGTTTGGCGACAAGTGACGTAGTCACCTGGACTACCAACATCCTATGCTTCCAAGGACATTGTCTGATCCTGCCCCTGTTCTGTCCTGCTTGAGATATAGCCCCCTGAGTACAACTCACACACATTCTCCTTGTGGCTTCCCTCTAATGTTTCCTGAGGCCAAGTAATTCAGAGTGAGGTCACGAGGTCATCACTGACTACTTCGAGCACAATGTACATTCTGTTTCCTCCCAGTCCACTCTGTGGAAAGACTTTAAAGTGGTGTTCCGAGGGGAGTGCAATATTAAGCATGCTGGGGTGCTCAGGGTGCTGCGCAGAGAGATGGCATGGCTGGAGGTATGGCTCAGAGACCTGGAGCTCCAATACTTTGACACTTGCAGGAAGGTCACCCTGGTGTCCATTTGAAGAAAGAATTTAGAATAAGATGAATCAGCACTCCAGAAAACTCATTATCTGTGGAAGAAGTCCCGCTCTCAGCTCTATGGGGAGGGAGACAGAGTGGGTAAGATCCTTACTGGCCTGTTCCGCAAGCCTTTGGGTAGCGATTATATTGTGAGCTCATAGATGACAAACAGACTGCCCTTGTTGGAATAGAGGCTATACCACATGCTATGACCTACTTCTACTCTACGCTGTATACCTCTTCTCTGCCTCAGGACTCTTCTGATCTGGCATCCTAACTGGACTCTGTACAGCTGCTTTGGCTAGAAGATGAATACTTCTGGTTTATTTATGTTATTAGGAGCTTGTCTTGAGATAGACCTCTTTCTATGATTAATGTAGACAACAAAATATTGGCAAAATTGAGCACCTTCATGTCTTCTTCCCTTTCTTCTGAACATAGTCCAGCCCGATCAATCTGGCTCTGTACACGGGCGCTCTACGGCACATAACGTGCATCTTCTTTGCCCCCTTCTAAATAATCAACCCTAAACGTAGTGTTGTTGAAGTGTTCTTAGATGGCTTTAAGGCATTTAAATTGCTTGAATGGCCCCTACTTTTTCCATCTTCTGGCGGGTCTTGACATTGGGGACACATTTTTGTGGCAGATTAACCTATTGTATGCCCAGCTCATCACCCATTGTAGGCCAATGGATTAATTACCCCTCCTTGCACAATTTCTTGGGCTACACAACAGGGCTGGCCTGAGCCGCCTATCCTTTTAAAGGTCCTAATTGAACCCTTGGCAGCCCAACTGCGGCAGCATCATTGTCAACGTGGGTTTGCGCTTATACCCCCCCCCCCTCCCCCCCAGGGTCTTGGTCTAGATGTATGCAGATGACGTTACCTTTTACGTTCGGGACCCAAAGGTTATCTGGTTCTCCTAATTAGGGAGCTTTTTTGGTTTGACGACCTTGCAGGCATCACCATCAACCCGATCAGGTACCTGGGGATCTGGGTCAGTTTGCAGCTATATGAAGTCTGGCATGCAAATTAGAGTGGAGTAATGTCATGGCTTGACTACAGTTATGCAGCATGGACGAGACTCCCGCTGTCTCATACCGGGAGGTTAGCTATGGCGAAAATGGAGGTACTTTACTAATTCATGTACCTGTTTATCAATCTGCTGATACCCCTGCTGGCACACTTCCGCAATGCTTCAAAATCCCATCTTATAACATTGGCATGGGTGGGCAAACAAGTCCGAGTGGCATGGGAGGTACTGACGTTACCCTTTGATGAGGGTGGGCTCAGTGCTCTGACATGGAGCTTTTTTTACTGTCCAAAAGTGTGATTCGCCTACTGTTATCTGCACTCCATGCAGTTTCAACACAAACAAGACCATGTTGCTCCTTGCCCTTTGCAGGTCGCCTTGCATCTTTCTCCTATGCGGTCACAAACTCAGATTGATACAATGTCATGCACAGTTTGGACATAGGACAGGCTACGCTGGTGGGTGCACCTGGACCACTTGACGCCCCGTCAGTGCTGATTATGTGTCACCCCTTGATACCTGCAGTCGAGGAGATGTCCACTCACGTCGGCTACATCTGATGTCCTTTGGCAACGCATACCCAGAGGGTACCTTCACTCCCTCTTAGATACTAATCAGTTGAGAGTCACCCTGCGGGCCATTCATGACATTTTCCCATATGCCCCACCAACATTCCCTGTGCTAGAGACAATACTAACCCCTCCCTGAGCAGGCGTCACACACCTTTACGCTGGAATGCAGGCAACTGCTTTGATCCATATGCCTATGGCCCACCAGATGTTGACTGCTGCACTGGATATCCCCATCAGTGAAGAGCAGTGGAGTTTCTTCTGCTCTCAATCTAGCACCTTTTCACCAAATGATAGGCTGAGTTTCAATTGATTTTTTAATTTTTGCACAGACACAGGATGGTGGACGATGCAAGCTTCATGGAGTGGACCATGGCCACTGCTGATATTCTGCATTTAGCATGGAAATGCAATAATGTTCAGTGTTTCTGGTCTGGTGTCTTTAATGCTGTTGCATGGATCACAGGCTTTTCGCTTGAGCGGTCATTGTGATTAGCGTTGCTTGGCTTTGTAAAGAATGTTCCCCTTGCGGTGTGTAAACTTACAGCGATTTCGCTGCTGCTGGCTAAGCGCAGGGCACCATTTACTGGGGCAGGTACCAGGTGCCTCGGATGGCCTGTTTGCTCCAGGGGGCGACTTATTGTCATGAGCAACTAGACGGTATTGGGTACTGATGCCTGTCTGCTCCTGCCCTTTGGACATTTGGCCCTCCTCTGTGGCCTACCTATTGGCACTGGAGAGCAGAGCTGATGAAGTGCATACTGTTGCTTCTTGGAATGCTTGCCCCTGACAGCTCTTGATTGGGACTGGGTCGGGAGTGCCTCTTCCCCCATCAGGTGCATTTCAGTTTACTGAGCAGGATGAGTGGCGACCAGGCACCTTCCCTTTGCACTGAGATCGACCTGCTTACAAGTGTTGTGTCATGTGACCTCTTTTTAACCTGGGGTTAATGATGATGCTGCTGCAATTGGTATTATTGCCTGTATAAGTCCTATCTCATGCTGATTGACAGTTTTTTTTCCCTTCCTCACACTTCCCATTCTCCTACTGTTCCTATATTATTTTGGAACAATATGAATTGTCGATTCTGTTGTGTTGAACTTGTAGCCCTATTCTTGTTGATTTGTCTGTTTATTATAAACGTCAATAAACCCAAAAACAAAAACCTATGTAAGTATAAAATGTGAAGTGAATTTTAGATCCACGGATAACTATCTTATCTTCAGATGACTACTCAATAGTTGGTTCTTTACTACATAATCATCATACTCAAACACAAATGTACAGCATATGCCTGTGTTTGTAAACATTTATAATTTAATTATCTGTATGTATGTATTATTATCATCATTATGAAACACTTGTAGAGCGCATGATGGCTACCTGAAGGCATCTCAGTGCTAGCAGTGTTGCATAGAAACTAAAATGACCTAAAGCGCAACATTCTGGTACAGCCGGGTTTGAAGTAGCTTACGGAAGGAAGGGTGTTGTGTAATAGAGCAAAGAGGTAGAGAAAGGGCGTTCCAAAGCCTAGCGGTATTGTATCAAAAGGAGCAGCCGTTGTGAGAAAGTTGTTCCTACAATGGCCCTAATTACCCAAAAGTGATGTACATCCTATTACTTCAAAACAAGTGACAGAAGTGTAAAAAACAAGTTTTCATTTTTATATCCATTTTATTAGTATTATTTATATTTTTTCTATTCTTTTATTCGATATAAAACATGTTATCTCAATTGCATTTTTTATAAATATTTTTTCTCAAATGACATGATTTTCTAATAAGTGTATACAAAATATCACAAAGGAATTATAAATACTCATGGCTCAAAAATTAAAGAAAACACCACCTGATATCATATACCTAAACTCAAAAATCCACACACCCTCACATCCAAACTTCATTCATACCACACCAATAAAGGAAAAAAAGGGGAAGAGTTGATTCTGGGTTGGCACGATCTCAATGCCAATAATAGGGTCTCAGGAAGAAATTCAGAGACCCCTGCACCAGGTCGACGCGCGTTTCGGCGGCTCTAGGCCACCTTCCTCAGGACCCTCTTCTTACAGATTCCTTCAAGATATCAGGGGACCTACAGATTATATGTAAAAAGACAATATTCTGTCAAAAGGAGCAGCCTCCATATATTTCCTTTTTTGTTCTGGGAACTACGGCTAAGAATAGGTTGGCTGGGACGATAGAAAGAGATGAGAGAATGATTGATCCCCCAGACCTTTACCCCTAAGTGTCTTGTTAGCTATGCACTGGGATTTGAACTCTATTCTCTCAGTAGTCGGCAGCCAGTGTAAAGTATTCAGTGCTAGTTTAGCAGATTGAGCTATGGGAATATTAAGCAGCATCCAAGCTGCACAGTTCTGTATCACTTGTAGTTTCCTTGTGGTCGACTTTGGGGGCCCTAAGTAGAGCTGGACCATAAAACTCCACGCCGTGATGGGGAGTAGAGCTAGAATTTTTCGGAGCATTCTAAGCATGCCATAGCAAGTAGCTGCCAGTTACACTGCTTGCTGGTCGAATTTAAAAGACTTGTCAAGCTTCATACTCCGACCTTTAATCATTGGCTTAGGAGCAGGGGCATAGCCAAGGCAGTTGGGCCACACTAGTCCTTGCTCTAAAGTGGGGTTATTACCAAAGATCATCAACTCTGTTTTATTTCAAATAAACTTAAGACAGGAGTGTTCCATCCATTTTGCCACTTTTCCTAAACATGGTCCAAGGCAGGTTGAGAAATTTTGAGAATAATTCAAAAAGAGAACCAGTTGAGTATCACCCGCATATCTGACAATAATAATCACATATGGTAAGACAATCTCTGCATGATGTCTCATGTATACATTAAATAATGTAGGGCTCAAAGATGAGCCCTGCGGCAATCCACATATAAGCGGAAGGCTATTGGTGATATTAACTCCTTCAAAAACCTGGAAAGTTTTTCCTTCTAAGAAGGATTGCAGTCAGGTTATGGCTCTTCCTGAAATTCCGATATTTCTAAGTCCTATTTATAAGAATGTCATAGTTTACTGTATCAAATTTGGAACCCAAATCAAGAAGAAGAATAGCAATTATATATATCTTGGATTTTTTAATGAAAAAAAGTTTATTATAGCAAGTTGAGGTAGCATCTGATAATAATATATCTGTTAAAAAGGGCTCCAGAAGATATTTTACAATACGGAAAATTTCCAGAGGAGAGTTGGCAGCAAGATTAATTTTTTCTTCGTAAAAAAGTGCTTCTGCTTTCTTTATTTCAGGCTGATAAAGTTTTATTGTATCCCTATGTTCCTGTTTACTTGATTCATCATAATTTTTTCTCCATTTCTGTTCAAAGCTTTTGCATTTTTGTTTTTATTCCCAAAGCTTAGGAGTAGAGTACCAAGGTGTGGCTTTTTCTTTAGCTCGCTTATGATCAAATTTCTTAGGAATGACGTGTGTCAAAGAGGACCCAATCCAGTGATTACATTTTTCATTCACTGATGTAGGGTTAGAGTCTAAAATAGGCTTAAAATCTTTGAGGGCTAGGATCTATTGCTCAAATGGTAATTTGGACCAGGAGTGTTCCAAACTACTGTTGGTTATAAGGGAGGAAGGTTGTGTCACCATATACCAGGTACTTGAGATCAAATAATGATCCAAACATGACACTGGAATAGGATCCCCGACTAGTAGCTTATTATCTTTAGAAAAGATGGGATCTAGTAAGTGTCTTTTCCAGTGGCGGCTTGCAAGCGCTGTGGGGTGAGGCTGGGTGGGCAGAGCGGGGGCAGGTTTGGTTTGGGGGGTAGTGGAGTAAGACATACTACCGGAGAGTCGAGAGTGAGGAAATTAATAAATAAAAGCACTTCCTTTGTGCTCGCAGCATCACTGAGTCGGCGATGCTGTAAGCGCAAAGTGCGTGATTTTATTTATTTACTTCCTTACTCTCGACTTTCCCATCGTATGGCACACTCCTCTACCCCCCACCTGGCCCCGCCCCCGTCAAGCCCCACAGCGTTACCCGTGCGATCCGCCACGGTTCTTTACCATGTGTAGGGCCATTAACCTTTTGTATTAACTGAATATCTAATAAATCTTGGGTAAGCTCAAGTGCTTGGGAGCTTAATGAGTCGTCGGAATGTAAATTAAAATCCCTTAGGAGGGAGAAGTTGAAGGAGGTAATAGCCAGATTAGCAACAAATTCAGGGAGAGATTTAAGAAATTGTCCTCAAGCTCCTGGATGTCAGTATATGAAAATCCCTGAGTAGGTGTGAATAGGAGAAAAGTGATAGCGAAAGTACAATCTTTGTAGCCAGTTATTAAATCAGGTTTAATGCGACATTTGAAGGAATCTTTGAGAATATTAGCAAAACCTCCACCTTTCTTAATTTCACAATCTTCCTGCTGAATGTAATAGCCGGGGGGGAGGGTTTGTACGAGGTCGGGACTAGACTCCTTATGAAGCCATGTTTCTGTTAGAAATAAGGCGTCAGGTTGTTCCTCTTCTATAAGTATGTAAAGTTTAGAAGAGTGTTTTGGCAATCACCTGCAATTTATTAGAAGAATTTTGTAACAACAAGGAGTCTTCGGTTCAGGTCTAGTCCTTGGGGCAGAACGCAGATTGAAGATGCAGTGTATACAGGAAAAATCATAATTCAGTGTAAGCATTGTTCGTTGCACAGTCTCTGCAGCGCTAAGAGTTGGTCGGAAGATTAGAGAATCTTGATGACTTGAAAAGGACTAGGGTTCCTGGCCTCTGGCACTGTTCGGACATGATTGGGTAGCGATGGGCTTGACTTTGGCACACCAGCATTGAGCCCGCTGCACGCATCTGCACAGCAGGTCTCATTCAATAGAGGAAACCTCGCTCTCAGCCCACCCACCCACGAACCCTTCAACACCAACTACGCTGGGTACAGCCTTAGACACTGGATCGAGGACTGCGCCAACACCCTCGCCCACTGAAGAAACCCCCCACAGAGACACCAGCAAGAGGGCCAGCTGGTTCACCCCAGAACTCCTAGCCTCCAAGCAAGCCTGCCGGAAACTAGAGACGAAATGGCACAGTGAACAAACTCTGGACAGCCACGCAGCACACAAGGACGACATCCACAACTACCACCACCTCATCAGGCCGGCAAAGAGGACCTCCTTCAAAGATCACCTCGACAACAATGCACACAATAGCAAGGAGCTCTTCATTATCGTGAAGGAACTCTCCTACCCCAGCTCAAACACCAACAACATCCCGCAATCGCAAGCCCTGAACGACTCCCTCGCCACCTTCTTCCACCGCAAGATAGCAGACATCCACGACAGCTTCAAAACCCAGACAGCCTCAACAGACAGCAATACAACGGACCCTCCGTACACTATCGACCGCGACCCCCTGCTAGCCTGGGCAAGCGTGAGCATCGATGACACCATCAAGACCATGCGCACAATCCACTCCGGCTCTCCGTCAGACCCATTCCCACACCACGGCACTGGAGGCAGCCCTGACACCCACCAACCACGCATGCAACCTGGGAATCATCCTCAACTCAACACTCTCATTGACCAAGCAAGTCAACGCTGTCTCCTCCTCGTGCTTCAGCATCCTCTGCATGCTCCACAAGATCTACAGATGGATCCCGACAGATACAAGAAAGACAGTCACCCAGACCTCGTCAGCAGCAGACTCGACTATGGAAATGCCCTCTACGCGGGAGCCCCGACCAAGCTCATCAAATGACTACAACGCATCCAAAATGCCTCGGCACGACTGATCCTCGACGTACCATGCCACAGCCACATCACCCCCACCTGAGAAACCTGCACTGGCTCCCCGTCAACAAGAGGATACCCTTCCAGCTCCTCACCCACGCACACAAGGCACTCCACAAGACTGGCCCAGCCTATCTCAACAAATGGCTCTCCTTCTACATCCCCAACTGCCAGCTACGTTCCGCCGACATCTCACTCGCCACAGTCTTGCGCATCTGAAGAACAACTACTGGTGGGAGATCCTTCTCCCACCTCACTGACAAGACATGGAACACCCTCCCACTGAACCTACGACAGACCCAAGACCTGCTGACCTTCAGGAGGATACTCAAGACCTGGCTGTTCAATCAGTAGCGGCCCCCCCTCCCCAGCACCCTGAGACCCTCGCGGGTATGTAGTGCGCTTTACAAATGATTGATTGATTGATTGATTGATTGATTGGTGTTTCCCAGTGTCCCAATCGATTACAGTGCAGTGTGTCAGTTAAAAAGCATTAAAAACAACCAGAATGGTTTCACTTAGAAATTCTGTAAATTTTAACACCACATATTTAAGATAAATAGCAATTTACTTTGCTTCCTGTCCCGAGCCACAAAGAGAGGTTCTGTGCGACTCTAACAGTGCATCCACATAGCGGATCTCATTAAACAAAGGAGACCTAGAAACACTGGAGCTCTAACCAAAATGGCATCTCACAGTGTCTCAAATGATTAAAGTGCAGTGTGCCAGTTAAAAAGTATTCAAAAAGACCAGAACGGTTTCCCTTAGAAATTCAGTAAGTTTTAACACCACATATTCAAGATAAGATAACAATTTGTTTTACTTCCCGTCGCCACCCACAAAAGGAGGATTGATACAATGCTAACCGTGCGTCTGCGCAGTGATCTCATTAAATAGAGGAGACCCAGAAACACTAAAGGGCTAACCAAAATGGCATCTCCCAGTGTCCCAAATTATTAAAGTGCAACAGTGTGCCAGTTAAAAAGTATTAAAAATGGCCAGAATGTCTCTTTGTATATCTCCTGAAAGTAATCTAGAAAAGCCTCTCCTATGCCCGCATCTGAAAGAATGGGGGGGTGGGTTCTCCATTTCCCACTGAGATCTCCTTGATATGGTTCCCGGAGCTGGTCTGCCTTGATTTTCCAAGCTAATAATTTGCCAGCTCCTTCCCCGTACTCAGAATGGGCCATCTTGCTCACTTCCTACCTACGCATAAGCCTCCCCTGGAGAACCGACTCCATTTGTTCCTTCAATTTCTTACTAATTTCCTGATCCTTCTTTTGTCCGATTCCCTCTTGAGCATTTAAATTTATTTCTACCTTCCTCATATCTTCCTCAAGGCCCATGATCTCTTCTCTATATTTCTTACATCTATAACTTGCCCTGTTGGTTATTGTTACCCTCAAAAAAGCCTTAAACGTGTCCCAAACAATAGAAATGTCGGCGGTTCCCAATTTAATCTCTAAAAACTGGTTTGTTTCCTGAGAAAGGAAACTCATCTCATTTTCTTCTAGTAAGAGTGTGCGGTTGAAGGACCACCCTCTGTCCTGTTGGAAACCTAGGCTCTGTATCGTCAATATACTACTGGAGTGGTCTGACATATGCGATGGCAGATAGGTTATGTTCTTTACTTTATCTCTGAGAGTATGGATAACCAGTATGTAGTTGATTCGTGATTTATGTTTGTATTTGAAATTCCTAAATGAAACACTCATCTGTTGCCCTGACCTTTCTCTCCAGATATCGCTGAGACCCAATTGCGTCAATATTGTCGAGAGGGCTGTGCTGGATCTCGAAGGAGTGGTTGCTCTACTATTAGGGGATTTATCCAATTTAGGATCTAGGAAGATGTTGAAGTCCCCTGCCCATATCAACGGCTTTCGAAATTCCAATAAGTGCGAGAAGATGGTTTGAAGGTTAGCGGGGTTGTCACAGTTCGGGCCATAATATCCAACTAATGTGAAAAGAGCCTCTCTAACAGAAACTTTCAATATTAAATATCTGCCACCTGGGTCCCTTTTATATTGTAGAATCTTTGCTTTGGCTGACTTTTTAAAAAGGATCCACACACCCCTGATGTTTGCAGTCTGATCGGTGCATGCATAAGAATCCACCCACTTCTGTGATCTTAATATGTCTTTTGTCTCTGCCTCGAGGAGGTGTGCCTCCTGGATAACCAAAACTTGGGCCGGGGAATATCTTAGATATTGTAGGATTTTCCTTCTACGTGACCCCACCCTCACACCATTAACATTCCAAGTCAATAACTGCAAGGAATTCATTGGGGGAAACACTCTGCCCTCCAGGCCCTCCTTAAGAAGAAGCCACAGCAACACCTTGGTTTTAGCCCATCAGTCAATCCCAGCCTAACTAAAACGCTCTGGTCAACATAACCTATGAAAAGTAAGACAAATGAGTTTTTTAAATACCCCTTGGAGAACCCATCCCCTATTTACCTGGACTGATTGTTGTCCAGATGGGGCGCCCATGACCTCCTTTTCCTGTACCTTTTTAACCCTTGTATTACCCACCTAAGAATGAAAAAATAAAGAAAAAAGAAAAAAAATGTGTACCTTACATAAAAACATATCCCTATTTCCCTTTTTGTTAAAAAGCATTTTTATACTTTATCTTTATTTTATTCTTATTTTTTTTGTTTGTTTAACAATTTTTTTTGTTTTTGCCTTTTCTTCCTTCCCACCCCTCTCTTTCTCTACTCTTTTTCCTACTTTGTATGTGCCCTCAACTCAACCTATAGAACATTATTTCATGGTTAGTTGCTTATGGGGGCCCTTAACCGATGCTGTCCAGTAGTTCATCTGCCTCCTGAATGGACCTGATGTTATGCATTCTGTTATTGTGCATTACCTTCAAGAAGGCAGGAAATTTAATTTGCCCTGTGGCACTGATCTTCTTAAAGCTGTCCATTCTTCTCTCGAGCTCCAACTGTCTTTCCAGTGTTTCTCTTGAGAAGTCTGAACAAACTTCAAAAGTGAAATCCTTGCTTTTTACTGTTTTCATTTTTAATGCCAAGTTCAAGATTAATTTTTTCACGGCATAAGTCAGAAAATTAATGAGTATCTTCCTTGGTTTGGTCCGATTTGGATTTAACCGGAAAGGGTCTCTATGGATTCTCTGCATATCTTGTGTCAAGGACTCTACTGAGTCGTCAAGTGGGAGAGCTTACTTTAGCAGATTTACCATGAATATTCTAAAGTCAGAGCCCTCTTTACCTTCTAGGATATTCAAAATACGGAGGTTGTTCCTGCGGGAATTATTTTCCAGCGTTTCCACTCTCTCACACAGCACAGCTTCCCCTTTTGTAGCTCTTGGATTTTTGCCTCTGCTGTCCCTAGATTAGTTTTTATCTCCTCGACTGCATGTTCAAGGGATTTGGTTCTGGTGTTTAGGAGATCGATTTTCTGTTCTAGGATCTCACAGGAGGTCCTAATCTCCCCTTGATTAGCGGCTGATACAGTGAACCCTTGCTTGATATCTTCCTTTAAGGATGCAAATAAAGCTTCCAGAGAGGATGGAGGTAGAGAGGAAGGAGACCCACTCTGCTCTAAAGTTTCAGGTCCTAAATCTATTTCCAACCCAGCTCCATCTACATTTTGTCTAGCAGTGGCAGTGGCAGTGGTGACAGCATTGGTGTCGGTGGTGGGGGGAATAGCAATTCTTGCAGTTGTAACCAAATCTGTGGCAGAACTAAAAACCAATTTGGGTAGCTCAGAATCTGTCCCTCATATCCCTGGTCTGGCCCGCTCTCCCCCTTGCTCCATCCCCTGCTTTGTAATCAGTAGGACCTCAGGCTGGACCCTAAAAAAGGAACTTAATGAGGGGGTGACCTTCACTGTGTTAGGTGCTGCCTTGCTCTTCCCTTTTTTAATACTCCTGCCTTTTACTTGGTAATTCTGGAAGGCTGAGTTATCACAGGGTGGGGCAGTTGACTTAGATGTGGCAGGAATAATTGCGGTGTTCTTGGCCTCCTCCCCCTCTAATTGGTCCCCATACGTAACTCCCTTTTCCTTGGGTTGCCCTTTTTTCCTTCCAGACACCCTTCTGCCAATTTTCTTACCTTGCTTCTCTTTTATTTTAGTGTTGGCGTTACCTCGTTTCACTGGAGGTCTCCCACCGTCTTGGCTATCTTCGTCGTCCAGACAGTGTGGGGAAGATAGAATATGCTGGTCTTGCTGGGCACCAGTTAGTGAGGATAACTCCAGCCTCTGAGAGGCGATATTGACATCTGTGTGAGGGGCTGTGGGGGAGTCAAAAGCTATTGAAGGGCTCTCGGCGAGGTCCCTGCTCTCTGCGCTCGCCTTCACAATCTCAAAAAATCACTCCGATACTGGCGTATTTGCTGCTTGTTGGCAAAGCGAACTAGTAGAAAGCAGATACGCTGAAATGCGTCCTCGCAATAAAATCTTTAAATGCACCACGTGAGTGCAACGTGTCTTACTGCAAGACAGGAGCTTTAATATTTACATGGACCCACCTCCATTTGTTGGTCTGCACCCGTCACGAAGAGTGCAGAGGTCGCCAGAAGGTGGTAAAATGGAGCGGAATATATATATATATATATATATATATATATATATATATATATATATATATATATATATATATATATATATATATATATATATATGCAAAATAGGAGAAAACTCTGGGTAGTCTTTAGGCATAGGGTTAGCAAAGTGCTATCCATGCTGAGATAGATAAGGACAAAGTCTTTTGCCATTTATACAGCAAAGTCTTTAAGCATAAGACTAGCACAGTGCTGTCCTTGCCAAGCTGTAAAATGACAAAAGCCATTTATCACTCCAGGCACAGTATTACAGCTTTGAATTGGTAAAATACCAACCCAAGCCATCCTGAAATGAGTAAAAGCAAACCCTGACACAGTGTTTTGCTCTAATTAGAGCTCTACAGAGAGGTATAGCTTTGTCCAGACACAAGGGAGCACCCAGTATACATCAAAACAAAACCCTTTCAGGCGTAGAGTGACGCATAAATTATGCAAAAAAGAAGGAGAGAACTCTGGGTAGTTCTCAAGTTTAGGTGGAAAGCAGCTCCTGTTGCAGCACTCTCAACACCAGCGACACTCTAAATCTGCTCACCTCTAATATCTGTTTTTCTATAAAATTCTTTAAGCATAGAATTAGCAAAGTGCTATCCACGCTGAGATAGAAAAGGACAAAGGGGCATATTACCAACAACTAGCGATATTTATCGCTAAATGGGCTTAGCGAGTTTGTTTTGATCGCCAAGCATCGCAGGATATTATCGCAGAGATAACGTGCAATTAGCAACGTTTACATCTAAAGCGATAAAATATCCGGCAATAGCGGCGAAATGCGTGAATATCGCTGAGAACACAGCGATATTCACGCATTAACGCCAATAGGCTCTTAGCCATAATATCCACATCCCATTGGATATAATGGTTAAGAAATGGTCTGAGCAGGCGTTAGCTTTTGGAGATATTCGCGCTTAGCCCGAATATTTCCATCGCTACGCCTGCGTTGATAATAGGCGATAGCGATGTTAGCGACTGTTTTTAGTCGCTAACAGGTTGAGTACGCCCACTTTGCATGTCATTAGCGATAAATATCGCTGACATGCAAAGCGGGCCCCAAACTGCTCGCTATCGCCTACAAGCTGTCGCTAACTGCTGTTAGCGATAGCGTGCTAATAGGGTGATAGAATTATCGCCGCTTAGCGACCGAAAACGGCCGCTAAAGCGGCGATAATCTCTTATTGCCCTCCTTGATAATATGCCCCAAAGTCTTTTGCCATTTCTACAGCAAAGTCTTTAAGCATAGGACTAGCACAGTGCTGTCCTTGCCGAGCTGTAAAATGACAAAAGCCATTTATCACTCCAGGCACAGTATTACAGCTTTGAATTGGTAAAATACCAACCCAAGCCAACCTGAAATTAATAAAATCAAACACTGACACAGTGTTTCACTCTAATTAGAGCTCTACAGAGAGGTATAGCTTTGTCCAGACACAAGGGAGCACCCAGTATAAGTCAAAACAAAACCCTTTCAGGCATAGAGTGATGCATAAATTATGCAAAAAAAAAGAGAGAACTCTGGGTAGTTCTCAAGTTTAGGTGGAAAGCAGCTCCTGTTAGAGCACTCTCAACACCAGTGGCACTCTAGATCTGCTCACCTCAAATGTCTGTTTTTCTATCAAAATCTTTAATCATAGGATTAGCAAAGTGCTATCCGTGCTGAGATAGAAAAGGGCAAAGTCTTTTGCCATTTCTACAGCAAAGTTTTTAAGCATAGGACTAGCACAGTGCTGTCCTTGCTGAGCTGTAAAATGACAAAAGCCATTTATCACTCCAGGCACAGTATTACAGATTTGAAGTGGTAAAATACCAACGCAAGCCAACCTGAAATGAGTATAAGCAACCCCTGACACAGTGTTTCGCTCTAATTAGAGCTCTTCAGAGAGGTATAGTTTTGTCCAGACACAAAGGAGCACCCAGTATAAGTCAAAACAAAACCCTTTCAGGCATAGAGTGACACATAAATTGTGCAAAAAAGAAGGAGAGAACTGTGGGTAGTTCTCAAGTTTAGGTGGAAAGCAGCTCCTGTTAGAGCACTCTGAACACCAGCGACACTCTAGATCTGCTCACCTCAAATGTCTGTTTTTCTATCAAAGTCTTTAGGCATAGGATTAGCAAAGTGCTATCCACGCTGAGATAGAAAAGGACAAAGTCTTTTGCCATTTCTACAGCAAAGTCTTTAAGCATAGGACTAGCACAGTGCTGTCCTTGCTGAGCTGTAAAATGACAAAAGCCATTCATCACTACAGGCACAGTATTACAGCTTTGAATTGGTAAAATACCAACCCAAGCCAACCTGAAATGAGTAAAAGCAACCCCTGACACAGTGTTTCGCTCTAATTAGAGCTCTTCAGAGAGGTATAGCTTTGCCCAGATGCAAGGGAGCACCCGGTATAAGTCAAAACAAAACCCTTTCAGGCAAGAGTGACGCATAAATTATGCAAAAAAGAAGGAGAGAACTGTGGGTAGTTATCAAGTTTAGGTGGAAAGCAGCTCCTGTTAGAGCACTCTCAACACCAGCGACACTCTAGATCTGCTCACTTAAAATTTCTGTGTTTCTATCAAAGTCTTTAAGCATAGGATTAGCAAAGTGCTATCCATGCTGAGATAGAAAAGGACAAAGTCTTTTGCCATTTCTACAGCAAAGTCTTTAAGTATAGGACTAGCACAGTGCTGTCCTTGCCGAGCAGTAAAATGACAAAAAACATTTATCACTCCAGGCACAGTATTACAGTTTTGAATTGGTAAAGTACCAACCCAAGCCAACCTGAAATGGGTAAAAGCAACCCCTGACACAGTGTATCGCTCTAATTAGAGCTCTTTAGAGAGGTATATACATATATAAATACCCTTCCATCAGTAAAAGAATCATCCTGAGATGCCTGATTGTGAAGTTGAGCAAGGGACACAGGAAGATCTCACTCTCTACTTTTTTGGACAACGTGCACTACAAAGGCACTGTTTACTATGTCTGCACAGCAATTAGAACCAGGTTGGCATGCAAGAACTGAAAGAGACATTTTAGATTGCTGTTAGACTTTGCACCGGTGACTCTTTTATGCAATAAATGCAACAATGTGAATGCAATTTGGCTAAATTGTTACGTTGGCCTGCAAAAGAATTTTGTTCATACCAAACCAAGTGCATTCTGGTATGAGTAGGACATTGGAATCCTGACTCACGTGAAAGTGTAAGGTTTAAAAGCATGAATTAGCACACATTCACTTTATGTGCTAACCACTCTTCTCCTGTGAACACGGCTTATAAAGAAGCCGAAACGCTTAAGGAGTATGAAGTATTGAGCGTGCTGCAAAGCTTATTGAAAAATAAAAACGCTGTCTTTGAAACTAGGCTCGGTGAATTGTGTTTGTTTGTTGGATATATATAAATATATATAGATAATTTTATGCAAAATAAATACAAAAACACATTCATAAAAATACACAAATAAATTGCCTTCACTGAGTTTCTACAAATCTATTAACACAAGCACCTGTGGGAGTTTATACAAAACAACTTTATATCTTGATATATTATTTTCTTTATACATGTATACCCTTTCAATGTAGTTATGTATCTATATATTCATTACTCTACTCCTATTGTAGGGGAAAATAACTTAAACTCTTTCCAATGCACTGCTCTCTGTATAAGCCTATACCTTTTTCAATATATCCTCCTCTCTCTGACTTATCCAAAACCTCATTCTATTCCTATGATCTTTCACATAACCCTTTCTAGACTGTTCCCTCCTCTATACATACTTGGCTCATCCCAAACCTCATTTTACTATTATGTTATCCCAAAAAATACTTTCTAGACTCTTCCTTCATGTGTCCCTCCTTTGACTCATCTGAACCCTCATTTTACTACTATGATCTCCCTAATACCTTTCTAAACGTATCCCTGCTCTATTCCCTTTTATCCTATTCAATCAAACTAATAGACTTACATGTCCAATGCTCAAATTAACAACTTATAGTTCCCTATACTATTCCACCACTAATCTTTTTTGGTTTACGGAGTAGCGTGCTAGTCGCTGAAAATAGCTTCAACTCCTCATCAGGGGTTGCAAGCACTATATGAATGCAATTGCAATATAAAAATTGTAACTTTAAATTAAACACAATTTAAATGTGAAGTAATAAATATAGACTTCTAATATTTGCAGATACAATGTCAAAAATAACCACATACATCACATCCCAGAAAGGTACAAAAATATCGCACATGGAATATACATACAGCCAGGAGAGCACAAGCCTGGAAATGTACATTAAAATGTACTAAATAGTATGCTAATGCTTGTTATGGAAGGGCTACAACTAGAAATTATGTTTTAATACATTTTAGAGAGCACAACCACCCCCAAATTTAACTGAGATAATAACCTGTGCTGCTCCCAGACGCTGCCAAGTTATTGGCATTCCTGAAAATCTAACCAATGCACATACTGTGGAACCCTTCCTCTTGTGCGAGAGTACAAATATTGACAGGAGAATGAATAATGATATATTCAACAGAAAATAACCTCCTCAGATTAAGCCAAACATAAACGTGGATGATAGATGGCACTTTTAAATCATGCCCTACACCATTCACAGATCCCTAATTATGCTCTGCTCCCCACCAAGCAATGGGCTATCTATTATGAACTACTAAGCCAAAATAAAATAGGAACTAACAAATACAACCCCCCTCACAAATCAAATAAAATCCTAACCAGCCTTTGCGCAATCAATGATATAACCAATTTAAAAAACTCTACCCCCACACTGCCATACAACGCTTCTATTACCATTTCAACTAAAGCATTTGGACACCCCTTCATAAATCTGCATAATGGGTCCTATATGCAACAAACAGCAAATTCGCTTATGAAATAACCCAAATTAAACCTAAAATATCCAAACAAGCCAAAGAATTTACAAAATACTACAATGCAAAGCAAAACTCTGAATAAATAAGAAAGGCCTCCACCACCTAGAACGCATTGCAAGAACAATACTATACACCACCTAACATCCCAATTTAAAATCACATTGATCATAAACCAACAAAATCAGTACAATAGATTTATGTAAAAATATTATTTCAATTATCTTCATTAAGCAATCTAACTTAAAATTTCTAATTAAATACTATCCAATAGAACTCAAAATTTAATAAAACATAAATAAATAAATACATAAAATACAACACAATATCACCCAATTTTACAATTCAAAAACAGAAAATATAATAAAAAAAATAGAAACAATACAAAACATTATATTTAAAATGACAGAATAATACAAAGGTGCATACATAGCACACAATTCCCACCCCAAAAAAATAAAAACCAAATCAACTTTAAGTTTTGTAGTGGATGTCCATGATACTTCTAGAGCCCACCAAAAATAAATCCACAAAAATGGAGAAACAGTAACCCAGAAAAAAGGCAAGAATGAAATAACTAAAACGTAAAATAATTGCACAAAACTATTCCACTATGTAAGAAAACCATAAAAAAACAGAAAAATTATTTTGATAACTGCTCCTGGAAAACTGAAAAATAAAAGGAAATTTAAAAACAATGTTGGTTAATATGTAACCAAAATTATTTCAGTTATTCAGAAATAATGTATGCGTTTAATTTCAACCCAAAAACCTGTACAAACAACACCCTTATGTAATACACACCCTAAAAACATCACAAACTTTTACAAACTATACTCACAACATAAAACTAAATAATTTAAGCTATTACACTGCACATACTATACTAAGGCCTACCTGACCTTACTTTATAACTACAAAACAAAAACTTATACAAACTACATTAACACAACAAAACAAATAATAACTTCAAAACGGTCTTAGCTTATCTGTAGACCATCAACAGAGAACAACGATCGAAAGGAACCAAAACAGCCTAACAATAATGTTAATCGAGTAAAAAATATAGGTAGCAATAAATAAAAAATGCTGCTAAATAAAAATCAAAAAGACTATGATGTAATAGAAATGATCGTAAACTTAAAACAAATGCTTAAAATGTATATGTTGAAAAATGTTGGTAAATATTATTTAAAATGTGTCAAAATGTAAAAACATGCACAAAATTATTTGTAAAACATATATTAAATAGTACTATTACATTCTTACAGTTAACAAATAGTATTAATTAATATATACTACAAACTATATGCTGTTATAAAAATGAATAATTTATATCCATATTTAAATCTGTATGTTATGTTATCTAGTGTTATAAAGAGCACATTCCCTGAAAGGTCTCTTGATGTTAAAGCTACAGAAGCAAACCTACAGTTATGCTCTCTTTTTGGTTAATCATAAGCCACTCTGAACAGCCAGATCTTCAGGAGTTTTCTAAACTTGAAATAGAAAGAGTCACACCTAATATAAGTTGGTAGGGTGTTCCAGATACGGGGGGCAGGGTAGAAAAGCTTGAACCCCCCAGCATCTTTATATTAAAGGAGGGGATGGAAAAAAATTGAAATTTGAAGATCTTAAGTTACGGCCTGGTGTACATTTGTGGAGACTAGCCGAGATAAAGGCCGGGCTACAATTCTCTTAAAATTTAAAAAACATTGCAGCAGGCCTTAAAGACTAACGTTGCTCAACTGGTAGCCATTGCAATTTCCAAAGCAGGGATGTGATATGACACTTCTAAGGCAGTTGATGCAAAAGCCTGGCAGCTTGATTCTGTATAAATTGCAGTCTACAAACTAGACCCTTAGGAAGCCCTCAATAAAGGGAGTTAGTATAGTCAACTCTAGAAATAACCAATGCAATGACAACTCGTTTGATAGCCTCAAAGGAAAGCAAAATCCCATTCTTTCTAATTTTGCAGATGAAAACAACAAACTGAGACTGTTGCTCCCACTTGAGATTTCATTGACAGCTTAGAGTCAATTACACTCAAGATGTTTGACTGGCTTTTTGGTCTGGGGAGAGGAGCCCATAGAGGAGGGCTAAAAAGCAGAGTTAAACAGATCCGGTCCCTTTCCAAAGGTAACCATTCCAGTCTTGCCTGAATTCAACTTTAGATGATTATTATTAATCCAATCACTGATGAATACCATTGTATTCTGAAAGAACACTTTCGATTCTGAAGAGTTATCGATAGAGAAAATCAATAGAAGATCATTTGCATAATTGTGCACCTTGACTTGCATTTCGCCCAGGGCACACACTATGGGGCGAATATATAGATTAAAAAGATAAGGGGAAAGGAACGATCCCTGAGGAACTCCACAGGCTAAGTTAACCTTTTCAGAACGAAAGGAAGAAAACTTGACTGACTGTGAGCGATCATTCAGGAGCAAGATAACTCATTCCCGAGCAATGCCTTGGAGCTCTGCAACCCAACATGGTCCACCAAAACCCCATGGTCGCCTGTGCCAAAGGCAGCAGAGAGAATAAGCAGTACCATGTCCTGGATGGTCCCTTTGTCATCTGCCCCCCATAATTTGTCCGCCACCGACAGGATGACTGACTCAGTCGAGTGAGCAGGTCTAAACCAGCTTGGGGGGGAGATCAAGAAAATTGGTTTCTTCTAAAAAATAACATATACAGCCTGCCACATGTGCTTCAAGTACTTTAGCCTAGTACGGAAGAAGTGAGATGAGGCAACAGTTTTTCAATATGGACAGATCGTCCCCAGCATTCTTCAACAAAGGTACCACTGTGGCTTCATAAGGCAGTAGGTACCGAACCACAGCTCAGGTGTATGTTGAAAAATGTAAAGTGTATGAAACAACATGCAACAATGTGAAATATATCTGTATGTGCGACATAAAAAGTTACATTACAATATATATTAACATTAAAAAAATATGTAAAATATATTGTACAACAAAAGTATGTGAAAGAATTGTTTTTTCTATGGAACGCAAGCACAGCACACATTGACCATATTACCTCACCGAGCACAGGGGTGAAAAAGACCTGCATTTCCATTCCCTCCTATTGTCCAGGAGGAGATGGGCTCAAATAGATGAAACAGGTAATATGACACGTTGATGAAGTAAGGAGATTGACTAAGTCTCGGATAAAAGAACAATCGAAGGTACCAGCAGTGGCTAATTTTGTTTTGTCCTATTTCTCTTTATTATTATTGTTTCTCTCTGTTCTATGTCTCCCGATTCAATCTAATCAGTGTTTGACTACTGTAAATTCAGGATAAGTGATCATGTGTAAAAAGTGTTTAAACTGTATATCTATATATCGCACCTCATGTGTTCCTTTACAGAGTAGTGAATATCGATAAGAAGACAGCACACGTACAGACGTGTGTCATGTCTACCTATATGTATCAATTCCTAAACTGTATCTATTATACTTTCATAGAATAGTGATTCCAGATAACAGGACTATGAATACTTGCATCTATTTAAGTGTCACACCTGTAAAGGCTTTACACAGTCTATTTCCTATCTCGAATAGCCTTACGTTTAAGTACTGGCTTGTTCACTGATTGGGGTGACTAAAACCTGGATGCACAGGAATCCTGAACTCAACACAAGTCCATTACATTTTTTCCTTCAAGGACCAAGGATGAGTACATCATGGAAATGGGCGAGTCAGCCCTTTGCATGCTATTTAAGTTGTATGTTACGTATCGTCCTGACTGATTTAATGTTAGGTTGACTGACAATTTTAAACAACCGTACACCAGTGTGTTGGAAATTGAGGGGGCTAATTTATGAAAGGATTGCGCTACAGGAGCATCACTTTTTTGATGGTTCAGCAGTGAATGCCTCTTAAACATGTCTATAATATGACACAAAGCCACTCTGCGTGGCTTTGAACGGCCTCATAGATATGGAGTAAGACACAGCAGCATTCCTATGCCTTACTCTGTATCAAGGAGGCATTCCATCGCCATTGCAGTAGGTTTTCCCTCGCAACACCCATGGATTTTGACGCTGCCCCAGATTTACTTAATCGCATAAACTTGGGCCAGTGCCAAAACCTTACGCCTGCCCAGTACAGGCGTAACCAGGAGAAATATTTTTATTTCTCCTAATTCTTTCTTTTGTGCTGCATTCTGAAGCACATCTGGAAAGAGGAAAACATCTCTCAGGATTGTTTTTGTGCAGGAAGGTGCCCCTTCCTCATGCAAAAACAATCCTGCCTGCAACTTAGGCACCCATGCCCCATTGTGGAAGGGCGCCTACATTGGCGCAAGGCAGCAAATTGTTCACCATCACAGGAGGAGAGGACAGGAATGCATCATATTGAATACATACAGTGCATTCCTGCCCTTTCACATTGTCCTAGGAGAGTGCAGCAAGAAGATTTGCGGTGCCGCCCTAAACCAATTCCTCATAAATGAGCCACTGGGTTTCTAGTTGGCAGAGATATGTACTCTGTCCAAGTAGTGACTACCATCCTAGTCAGGGTAAGATGGATAGACACTAAAACATAACCTGTGCACACCCTCTGGTAGCTTGGGGCAGATCAGTCAGGCTTATCTAAAGAGGCAATGTGTACAGTATGTGTATAACACACACACAACACACACACACAGTATCACAAAAAAAACAGCACAAAGAAACTCCACACATGTTTAGAAAAATAGACGATATTTTTAAGATAAAATCAAGACCAAAAACAACAAAAATCCAGTAGGTAGAACCACAGTTATGAATTTTTAAAGAATAACCCGATAATAGTGCTGAGAAGTCAATAGTGTTAAAGGTCACTTGAGGTCGCGCTAGATCAGGGTAAATCCAAAGTTCAGGCCAACCGTTATGGAGGGGAAGCCAGGCACAGGACCCAGACAAATCCCGCTAACAAAGTACCTTGGATGGAGCAAATCGTCAATGTTGAAGACTCAAGACGAGGAGTCGAGAAGGCTGCGCGTAGTCATCGATCTGTGGATGGGGCAAGCATTGGTGCTGATCCGCGCTGTTGATGGAAGCTTAAGTGTTGAACTGCTTTGCGATGCAGGCTCAGTGTCAATGTTGATCTGCTCTGTACATTGGTGTCAAACCACGCCATTTTGAAATTGCTGTTGTTGAGCAGCACTTGCATTGGGGTTGAAGGCAATACGTTGGTTCCAATTGGTGCAAAGTCACTGCTGTGTTGATGTTGATGCAGAAAAGCTGCAGAATTGCCTCACAGATAGCAGAGTCCAGCAGCACCAAAAGGGGTGCAGGAAGTATTTAATGACCCTGAGACTTCAGAAAACAGGAGGCAACCCCTTGGAGTCACTCTGGGTTCAAGTGAGAATTGTCCAGTCCTTGTACTTAGCAGGCCAGAGATAAGCACGGGCAGCTCAGCACAACACAGCATTAAAGCAGTTCCTTAAAACAGTCAATCCAGCAGAGTGTCAATCCTTGTAGCACAGCAGTCCTTACTCCTGGTAGTGTTCTTCACAGGTTCAGTAGTGTACTGTCATGGGAGAGTCCGAACTCCAGTACTTAAAAATTTGCCTTCAAAGTGGGGGGTGACTTCATACAGCTCCTTAAGATGCACAAGTCCACTTTCATCCCAACCCTGTCTGCCAGGCTTTCTGTGGCAGGTACTCAGCTCTTTGTTTGGGGACAGGACACAGCCTATTCAGATGTAAGTGCCAGCTCCCCCTCCCACTTCCTCCTCAGGAAAGCTTTCAGAATGCAGATTAATGTAGACAAGTCCTCTGTTACACCCACCCTTCTTGTTTGAGTGGCCGTCTAGAGGGAATGCACAAAGTGTACCTGTCACTCAACCCAGATGTGTATTGGAAGCAGGGTTCAAGGCACATCGAGCGATAAGAGTAGAGAAAAGTCATTTTTCTAAAAGTGGCATTTCTAAAATTGGGATGTTAAATCCAAATTTACCATTAAAGAGGATTTGTCACTACTATTCTAAAGTTAAGAAACATGATTTGCTATTCCTTTCTAATCAGAAATTACAGGTCAAAGGTCTTTTAAGGAATTCCCAATGCTAGCCTTTGCTAGGAGTAGCCCTCACAGTAGTGAAAACATGAAATAGGCTTTTTGTCACTACCAGGACATGTAAAATATAAAAGTATATGTCCTATCTTTTAGTTACACAGCACTGTGCCCATAGGGTCACCTAGGGCCTAACTTAGGGGTGACGTAAGGTGTGATTGTTGTAACTGCAACTCCAAGGGAGATGACTTTGTGGAGATCCGCCTTAGAATGAAGAAGAGCATTAGTGCCTGTAGCTTCTGTACAGATTTACAAAGGGACAGTATTTGCACAATTTTATAGCAAAACAGGAGCCAAGTGAGAATGACGATTCCTTGCTTCATAACATACCATTAGTGTTAAATGTATAAAAGGTACCTGTAAGGGAGCAGGGTTAGACTCATGGACCGATTGCTGAGGGGAGAGGTTGAAGTACTGATTTCCATCTGCTGACCCAATAATTGCATATGTTAAGTGGGAAAACTTTACATGGTTTGGCATAATTAAGGTGTAGTAAGGTTAAACAGCCATAGATGTTAGATGGCTGAAAACATTTAGACATAGTAAGGACAGAATCGACTAGTATGTAGTAGTAGGATTGGGATGTACGATAAAATATGATATGAAGTTATCTAACATTTACCCTGAGTTGCATATTAGCTTCTTAGGTGTTGTAAATAAGTCCAAGGGTAGATTGAAGGTAAAAATAAGTATTTAATATAGAATAGGATCCCATCCACAGGATAGCCCTCAAACAAAGAATTGTCCTACTGACGAAATTTTAGTCAATGGTCATTCCATTAGGGTATTATTTGATTCAGGTGCCAAAATCACCATTGTAGCGAAAGAGTTTTATCTCAAGAATTTACAGGGAAGAGTTAAAATGTTTCGCCCTGATATAAGACCACTTGCCTATGGTAGGAAACCTATAGAGCTTTTAGGATACTTTCTAGGAAGTATTGATTACAAAGGAAGGCTTACCAGCTCGAAAACCTATGTTTCACAGAAAGGAGATAACATCTTGAGTTGGTTTGATCAAAAGGATTTGGGAGTGAGCTTGATCCCAATTCCTCCCCACCCATCATCTTGAAAGATCTTCCCATTGTTAATACCAATGCTGTCAATGTGAATCAAAACTCTGATGAGTCTTTTTCGGATAAATTGAAGAAAGATTTTCCCAATGTTTTTAATGAAAAGTTGGGTTGTTTAAAGAACTATAACCACCATATCAAGTTAAAGGAGAATGCCATACCTATTTGTTGTAAGGTACGTAGTGTTCCTATTGCTGTTAAGGACCAGGTTAAAGCTGAGTTAGAAAAATTAGTTAAGGAGGGTATCATAGAGGAGGTTGAAGCAACTCAATGGGTTGCTCCGATTGTAGCCGCTAAAAAATCGGACGGCTCTCTTCGTTTATGCATTGACCTCAGGGAGTTAAATAAGAGTGTGGTGATAGATCACTACCCTTTACCTAAAATTGCGGAAATGTTGATGTTATTAAAAGGGGCTAGAGTCTTTAGCACAGTGGATTTAAGATCCGCGCAACCTGGCAACAAGCTGCATTAGCAGGATGCCACAGGTGTTTATAATAATCAAGATTGATATTATTCCTATTACTTATAAAAAATATACTGCATAAAAAATTGTCATAGTATTGTAAGATACCATTCATTGTATGTGCTTACTGATTTGGGAGTTTTACAAGGGTGGGACTCCGCCTTATCATTACCTGCAGATAAGAGACTCTCTAACAAGTTTATTAGACCCATGACACTACCTGTGTAAAAGAGCATAACTCACTAGTGAGGGGATGAGAGACAACTGGCAGTTTCTCTTTGATCTAAATAGGGAACATTTCCTATTGGGGTTAAGAGGGTGTTGAAGGTGTGACCTAAACAATATTGAGCACCACCTTTGACTTGCGCACCAATCCTCAAGTTTGACAGTCAATTGTTCCCATCTTGTATGCATACTGGAAACATTGACAATGTTAACTTCTCTTCTATTAGCGTAAAAGTAATGGCGTAGTATGGTGTTAATATTAGATGTTGGCTCTCAAGCAAACAGGTGCCCTGTGAGTATACAGCTCACTATTCAGTGCTTCAGACCATTATTTCTTCATGGTACAATTCTTCAGTGAACCAGCGCAGAGCAGCAATTTACAATCCCTGTGCACCTTTTGTGGACAGAAATTAGGCCATAGCAAATTGCAAATACACCAAAGTAATTGGAGTAATTTTGATCATTGTGCATTACTCTTTTCTTTGATGCTAAATTCCCCAAAATTATGCAGTTATGCCTGTTCGGGTAGTATGTCATAAAAATTATTACACTACTACACAGGAGCACAAGAACAATGAACAAAGCAGGCGCAAACAGCTTCTGGCACCTGATGTTCATTTTCGGTCTTAGCACAAAATCCATCCTATGGTTCATTTTGGATGCCAGGGTGTATTTTTGCTAAGAAAATAGAGCAAATGTTGGGTTACACTCATCATGTAGTTCCGCGTAAGCTTGCCTAATTTTGAATTAATTTTGCTTAATTACACTTAGGCAAAATATGCGGGTTACTCCCACCCCTATAAGAAATGCTCTGATGCATTAGTGTTTTAGTCGAAGCCTCATGCTCAAGGATTGTTTTAACCCATTATTGTTTTGGTTTCCCCATTTGCTCTGCACACATTCTTCGGTTAGCTGAGCTTATTCCTTTCTTCAGTACTAGCCCGACAACAATTGCAATTCCACCCACTCACTGTCCAAGAACCAATCCAGAAGGAAGGCTTCATGTGAAGCATCCTAGTGTTTGTCAAATTGATTCACAGGAAAAGTTAAGTGATTTTAATATTTAATTTCCTGCTGCTTTTGTGAGGAATACTAAGCCAATATGTTTAAAGTATGTTGGACTTTTTGCAGAGTCACCTCCAAATTTTTGCCTTCTGGCTCTGAACCAATTTTGTTTGCTATACACTTTTTCTGCCAGCCAGTGCGAAAGTACTTTTGCTCTCTCCCTAATACATGGTACCATTAACACATACCTGATTGGTACATTTAATTTACTTTTTAGTCCCTAGAAAATGATACTACTTGTAACCAGGGCTTGTAAATCAAATGCTACTCGTGGGCCTGCTGCATTCATTGTGCCATCCACTAAAGTAGCACTTTTAAAACATGTCTCAGGCCACTCAATGCAGCCTGTAGCGCCGTTTTAAAATGTGATTTCGACATGGCAAAACAAATCTTTCGCCAGGCCTAAAACATTGTTTTTTCCAACTCTCTTTATTATGTTTTTAACACATTTAAAATTCACAAATTACAAACAAATCACAGTATGCTTCGCACAGCCCCATCTCCCACCTCCACTTTGTTACAGATATATAAAAGGCAATAGTCATCAGGCAGTCACATATCGAAGATTGTGGAATAGGTAACCTTTTGAATTGTAGATATATTGCTTTGCTTTGGTGCAGTAGTCCATACCATTAGTTCTGGCCCTCTAGTACCGGGCTTTGTCTCTTTTAGTGAGAAGGAGGCCCATAGCCACAAGCAGCCTGGTGTACCTATCTCCCCCTTTTATCCATCAAACCCACCTACATCATTTTGGGCTCTGGTATCACCGGCCTCTGGACTACTGAGGACAGAGCATTGCATACTTTGTGCCAACACTGGTCATTCCCATACTGTGTGGAAAAATGTTCCTATTTTCGCTTTACATCTAAGGCAATATGGGTAAAGGTTGTGTTTCATTTTGCTCAGTCATGAGGGACTCAACTCAAACTCAGTCTCAAGGAGACTACTAGTACTCTGGGAGCCATTTTTGCCTCCACCCAGTCCTCCTACTCTAAGGCTCCTATGTCACATATGGATCTCACTCTCAATGCTATTTATCAGAACACTCTTGGACCTGTGGATGTTAGCGAAGAAGAATTACCATGATGCCAGAGAACTGCCCTGCTGCCTGTAGGACTGTCTTGTAATCTAAGGAAGACGAAATCTGCTAGCCGTCAATCCCAGGCTAACCTCCTGTGTGAGCTACAGCAACACAGCAAGCATCGGAGGCTTCCCTGCAACATCCCAACTGATCTATTGCAAATGGACCTGCGTGGAACCACAAGTGGGCCTGCCTGAGCCCTGTAGGCCTATGGTCGAGTGAGTCACTGATCCTCAAGAGGTGCCACCCCAGGTCCTGGCCGCTTGGCTGGCATCAAGTGTACTCTCCCAAAGAAATAGTGAACATTTTGAAGTTTGGGCTCCTCAGGTCTATGAACAGGCCCTTTTTCACTAAGGATATGCCACCCACGACACCCCTCAACAACCCTCAACGTGAACCTGTGGTGAAACCTGCTCTTTGCACCACCAGCGATGACTGGCAATGCAAGAGTTACACTTCGTATTGCAGCAACATCAGCCCTCTATGACTGCCAATGCAGAGCTACAACATCGCACTACAGCATCAACCACCCGCAACACCTGACCTGCTGTAGGAAGGTGGATACCTGACTATGGTTACACCAGATTTTTTGCCTAGTGTTTAGCTGGTTTTCGACTTAGTTGGCCTGGGATCCTGCTAATCAGGGCCCTAGGCTATCTGCTCTCTCTTTAAAATGGACTCGATGTACCCTAGGTACATCTCCAATTGGGATTGGGTCACCTTATCAGCCCCTGTACAGTGTACTATAGGTACCCAGGGCATAGGTGCATCCAAGGCCTACCAGGGGCTAGAGCATATCTTTTGCCACCCCTGGCTGGCCATCCAAAATGACACAACTGGCTGATCACTCAGCTGGGGCAAGGTGGTGTAATCACCCCTTGCTTAGATATAGTATAGCTATGTCTAAACCTATATGTGGACACATATACACCTATAAGTCACTCCTATGGCAGGCCTTAACTATCCTGGAGGCAGAGTGCTTGGTTTTATGTGAGATGGTGCTATAGCATGAGCTGAGCCTGTCTGCAGCTTTCGGAACCATGTCTTTATAGCTGTTCTGGGATATTGCCATACCATATACTCTTAAGTGCATTATGAACCTCGCGGTTAAATGCTATCTCTGGTTTGGCTTTATCAAAACATGTCGTGTAAGGTGTCATACGCTTTGGAACACTACCCCCTCACCAGTCCTGGCGACGGGGGTAGCATTCCACCCTTCTAGAGGGAGGAGACATGTTACTTTCCTTAAACGCGGTTAAATCTTACCAGAGCCTCAGCATCACAAAATGGATGCTGCTGCCACAGACACAAGTCTGGCCTCCTGCTGCTGACCGAAACTCCGGCAGGGGAGGCCTGGACAAAAGGTTTCCTGTCACAGGGATTTGTTACACCACCCCAGACAGGAGACAGTGGATTGGGGCAGGGAGGGCTGAATGAAACTAGACACTGCCTGGGGCACACAAGGTGTCCCATGCAAAGTCCAGTTCAAACCGGTGCTGGGGCTCTCCAGCCCCAGCTCTGGCGCGAAACTGGACAAAGGGAAAGGGGTGTAACCACCCCCTTCCTGGGTCCCACCCATAGGAGGGACCTAGCAGGAGATCCAGCCCCTAGATTTAGAATAAAGGTAGGAGCTGTGCCCATAGACATTAGATTATCCTGACTGAAACTTTGATACAAAACTCTGGACCCTTCGACATCCTACTCAATGTAGAAGACTGAAGAATCTCCCTTGTGGTCAAGGAGTGGCCACCCTGTGCAAGCAGGCACCATCAGCGCTGTAAGGTTTTCTTTGCCATTGCTCCTGCCGGAGCTCGAACAACAGAGACCCACAAGACCTAGACTCCCAGACTTCCAACAGCCCGATCCACAGTCCTAGCAAAGCTGAGACACGTGGAGGTGACGTGAGACGTGGGACCGGCCATCTTGAAAAGCCAGCAAAGTGCTTCCTGTACAGCTCCCGAGGCCCCCTCAAAGCTGTACCTTGGGGATTGAGAAGCCCCAGCCCTGAGCAGCCTGTGCACCGAAGATCACCTCTCCACACTCACCAAGTGCTGCGTGGGGCCCTTTTGCACTTTTCCTGCTCGACGCGTTGTCTGGTCACTTGCCTATTGGCTAGTGGCCTCTGAGACGACGAACCTTCAAATTTAAACTGCTGGTCTGATTGCTCCAGACTGGCCCTAGCTCCCCTGAAAAGGAGCCACCGATCTGACCTTGCTGGTCCAATCCAGAAGCCATCTTCGAGTCCTGCGTGGGTTGCATTTGCTAAGGCCTGTTGAGTCCGATTCAAGAACCGACACCCCTGACAGTGAGAGCCTTCGTGGGACAGCCTGTGTTCAACTCCTTGTTGTCCTCGATACTTCCTGGTTCACGTGGCAGTGGAGACAAACTACTCGACATCACCTGATCGCAACCCAACATTGCCTGGTTCCTTCCTGGTTCCATCCTGGTCACTGGCTAGTGACCTAGACTCTGTCCCCTCTGCTTTCAGGTACTCTAAATCTTCGATCCACCCTTGGATCCAACCGGACTCTTCTCTCCTGGTCGCCTGCAGCATATTTTCCTCCAGGCTTCATGAACTCCACGAAGAAACCCGACGCACTTTGTCACCTATGCACCCGCTTCCTGTGGGTGAGGTAACGAGGGTACTCCGGTGCCCCTGTAGTGATTTACATCCCTAGTGTCCTAGTTTCAAGTGGCTAAGTTGTAGTCAAGTCGGAAGGCTCCCAAACCTATAACTTGCTGATTTTTACGCACCATTGACTTATATGGCAAACGCGGTTGCCTATAGACACTGTACCCGCATCCTGTGGGCCTCCTATGTCCTAACCTTCATTAGTCCAGTGTAGGCCCAGCGATTTCCAAGGCCCTAGGCCTTACCATTGTTTGTGACGTGGTACTTATACCACTTTTTTAATATATGGTTTGAGTGGCCACCCGGCCTATCCATTATTGTGCAGCTTATTGTATGTTATATTAAGTTCTTTGTTTAACGCTTGTGCTTCTGTGCTAATAAAGAGTATAGGGGATTATTCTAGAAATAAATACATATATTTTATAATATATATCTTGTGTGGTGTCCTTTCATTTGATGTTAAAAGGATTGTATATGGTAAAACAGCTGGCTTCACATGCCCTCTTGAGTTTAGCCTAAGACTGCTTTTTTCCATGCTACCCCTAGGATAGCTGGTCTATAAGTTTGACTTACAACCAATCACCATAAGGGTCGTTTGGACTGGTGCATGGTGCTCACTAGAATTAGTGATCATCATATACCAGGCCAACTTCTCACACCTGCCCTTCATGCTACATCAATGAATATTTGCCATGTCCAGCCTTCTCCTCTGGGCCTCCTCCATCATGAATGGAACTCTTCACGCTGGACTTAAAAGGTAACTTTTGAGGGGGAAAACCTGGCCCCTGTATCTGATTTGCTCTCCATCGTGGTCATCTTGAACATGTGACTTTCCCCCAGGTTCAGAAAAGGGGGTGGTGATGAACAGAGTGTCTGAATTAAGCAGACCACTCTTACCCAGTCCAAAGATCAGGGCTTGATCCATCACCGTTATTTATCTCACTGCACCATCCCAGTTCAGAACCTGGCTATATGCAAATCAGTCTGTCCCTGGCCCAGTGCATCATGGAAACAGGGCAGACTAAACTACCAAGCCAATTCTTCACCAGAAAGGAGACAAGCTACCGGGGACCGGTTTCTGGCATTTCAGCCGTCGTCGGCCCGGCTTGCTTGAATCCTGATGGTGCAGTGAGAAAGGGACTCATGTCTGAGTATACCCTGCCACACCTATAGTGGCCAAAAACGATTCAGAAAAGGGGGTGGTGATGAACAGGTTAGCACATCCAGGTGACCATGAGTGGCATTTGGCTTTTTGGTGCTATTTTCACTTAAAGCTTTAAAGCTGAATATGAGTAGCGCGATAGGTAGCTCAGCCACAACTGTCCTTCTACTAGCTCAACGAGAACTTCAAGGGACACAGGCTCCTGTGGCCAGAGTCTCCTCACCTTACCCGTGGACTGAGGAGTAACGCAAAGACACCCTGGTCAACAGCACAGCACCCAGAGCATCTTTCAGTATCCTCAGCATCCTGCACCCCGAGCATCAGGAAAATCGAATTGATGTCTCTGGTGGTCTTGATGTAAAGTGCAGAACTGGACTTGAGACTGCTTTGGTAACCATGTTGCTTTCCAAATAGTCCTTTCAGGTCCCCTGAACTTTTCCTACTGGATTTGTCTGCCTCACTTCAGATGGAGTAGCTGAACACAACTCTTTCAAACTTTTCAAAATGTTCTTAGCTTTACAGTTACCAATGCTTCTTTGTGATTTGGACTAAAGAGTTGAGTTATACATTATACTTAAAAATCTATATCTCCAGAACCCTCTGGTGGATTTGAACCCTCTGGTGGATTTTGCTCATGATGGTGTTCAAAAATTCATAAAAATATAATCTATTGTTATTAATTGGTGTCTGATTTCTTTTGTGTTGCATAACATTCTTATTTTGTTGTTCGGTGCATCTAAGTGCTTTAAGCCGTGCTCCTCTAAGCCAAAGCTACCCAGGGTTGAGCTAAAGGTTTAACTAATGAGCCTGACTGAACCCAAGAGAGTTTTGTGAGTATATTACACTGTAAGGTTGAACAACCATACAATATAATACAACACAATCCTCAGTCATTAAGTCAGCACAATTTGCATTTTGTGCGGCAAACATTTTACAATTTGATTTAATTTTCAATAGTCCAAAACTGATCTCTAAAAGTTATCTGGCTCTAATTTCCTGCAATATTGTGGTGTTCGCATTTCTTGGGCACGGGGTGATGATTTCCTGATATAATAATTCATCCAAAATTAGTTGGAGGTCGAGTTGGCTTCTGGCTTCATTGCATACTGCTTTTGAATTTACTGTTCATCCTGTAGTAGTATTACATGTGTCATTTGCAGCACCCACTTAGTTGTGTACTGGTGCTTCAGTAAGGGGGCCACTACAGAATCAAAAGCTCCAATTATAATTTTCTCCCCAGAAGGAATGTCAGTTATAATCAACAGTTGTCAGTCCTGTTCCGTAAGTGTTATAACATATGAATTAACCAATGAAGTCCAGTACATCATCAAAATTGCCTACTCATTATCCCCTGCAGTTTGAATCCAAACTTTGTAAACCAAATTTGAGTCATTCAAACTCTCAGTCGGTGTTTCAACCTGAACAAAGCAATTAGTCCCCTCGAAGTTAAGGAGGGACTTGAGCTTCACATGGGTTATTTTTACATCCGCTGCACTGTCTAGAATGGCTACTGCTCATCGCCTGCTCTTCAACAGATCCCTCTTTCTGTGAGGCATCCTGTCTCCTGGTAGCAGCTACTTTCTCCTTTTAAAATGAAGGTTCTAATTCCTCTCTCCCCTCTCTCCTTCTGATAGGGCTGCACATTCTTAGTTCTTTGGAAGAGTGGGTCCTCTGCTTGGATCTGGTGGCTTATCTCCTCAATCCTCTGAAACATTAAAATCATGCTCATGAGAGGACTGATATCTCCCAAAAACTTTACTTTTCCACCTATCTCTCAAGGTATACCTCCTTGTACTCCTGCTCTCCGATAATAGTGGGTTGGTTTGTGCTTAAATCCCCACCTGATTTTCAAACTCTTCCACTGGGATCGCTGCTTCCATTCTATCTTGTCTTTCTGACCACTTTTATTTTTTAGCTTTGGTTTTAACTGATGGTCCTGTGGCTTAATACCTATGAAGTCACTTCCTACGGAGGCAATACCTTGAGATATACTCTCCAGTAACTCCACTAATTCTCAATCTTATGTAGTTACTAACTTACCCGTCGCGCGTTGCTGCGATCTCAGAAGAAAGGAAATTTAAGGAAACATGTGATGATAACATTCAATTTACATTGTGTCATTTTTATTGAAACATTCATTTTAATCTGGAAAACATTTTAAAGTGTTGTTTTAATTCTGTTTATGTATTCGAGTGCTTGTGGATACACGTTTTTTGTTGTTTTTCCGTCTGGTGCGTACACGAATAAATCAGAAGGTTTTCCGATGCGTGAGCTGGCCACATACAGTTGTCCATGTGAGAAGCGCGGATTCTCCAAATCTAGTCCACACACTTGCAGCGATTGTCCTTGTGCTTTGTTGATGGTCATTGCAAAAGCGAGTTGCACTGTAAACTGTAAACGTTCAGTATTGGAAAGATTATGAGGGCCCTGGGGGGCCGGGGGCCGATATTTAACAAGTTTTTGTATTTATTTATTTATTTATTTATTGCCAGAAACCTTCGCGGGAGTGTACTCAACAACTTTTATCAATTTATTTTTCTTTTTTTGCCAGAAACCTTTGCAGGAGTGTACTCAACAATTTCCCAAAGTTTCATGGCGATCGGATGAATGGTGTAGTAATGCATAAAGGACAAACAGACATACTTTCGTTTTTATATATATAGATTGTATATAATGGCCAATAAAGATGTCTTGCTTTTTATATTTGCAAAAAGTATTTTAGCTACTGTATCAATTTGACCTATTGACGTCCTACACAAGTCCACTCTAGGTGTAACTCCATGCTCCCCCTGTATTTGTTTTAGCACTTCAGCCAACAGAGCCATTGAGAGTATGCCATGTGGTACATAAGGTAGCAAAAAAACGAACTTCCCCATGATAAGCATGGCTGTAGATTTGGTGCCTTCTCATTGGAAGAGACATATTCATTAATCAGCGTTTATCTTGCAGAGTCGAATGAGTATAAAAATCTTCTAGCTGTTCAGTTTTCTGGTTATTCAAATCAGGTTTTCAGGGGGAGTGCCTGGAAAATAACGAATGCTCACAACAAAATGGAAGGGGTTTATGCAAAAGTAAGGAGGAGCTTAAGGAGGGATAGCCAACTAAAAACACCCATCTACAAATGAGTAAGCCTAGTACTATTCACAATCTAGACCTCTAAAGTTTCTAGAGCCCTAAAGGTGACAAAACTGTGTTAACTATACTCCAGCCTAGCCTTGGAGTAAGTCAAGCAGTACACATGGCCACTCACAGGTAATGCAACACACGCTCATAAAAAATAACAGATACAGGGACATAAAATAGGAAACAATGTTAAATAAAATGAAGTCATTTTTTGTTTTCCTAATAACTTTAGTGCCATTTGATGAATCTTCACAAAACATTCTAAAAGAAATGTCTTCCACCTCAGCTCATAAATGGAAAGTTTTGGGGGGATCTATCAAGTGGGGCTGTGAAAAAGTGTGGGGTCTCAAAATACATTTTCCCTAATCATTTTTCCATAGAAACTTTAGACATAGCTACTGCCCAAACTATTGAACGGATTTAGGCAAAATTGTACAGAAAGCTACATCTTGGTCCAGAAAGAGTGCTTTTTGATGTGATTTAAATGTGTTCAGTAATTTTGAGCAATTAATGCTAAAAAAAAACTTCTATATTTCGCACAGTGGTGGTACACACACCAAAGAGCTGATTAAATACTATTGAGGCCACCATAATTACTAAGGACTGATGAGAATAAGATAACATAACTAATATGGAGCAATTAATCAGAGGATCCAATTTGAAACAGTAGTTTGGAAGTCACTGTCAACAGCTATATCCTCCACGTCTACATAGGTATAATAATAAGAGCAAACTAAAAACCACAAAGGAAACTATACCTACCACCTCGAAACCATAGTACTGAGTTACTTGATTTCTATATCCTCCAGGATACACTAGCTGGGAATTACCTAGTACAAAATAGTCAATAGGGAACCATTCAGTACTAAATAGTTAATAGGCCTCTGCTGACCCTCAACGTGAAGCGGAAATGGACGGAAGAAACCTAGGATCGACAGGGTCCAATGCAAAAAGCATAGAATACCCTTCAACCTTATCCAAAAATGCTGCCAAAAAATTTAAACACAATACTTTGAGAAAAAACCCGGACATGCTGTTCTCTGACCCATACTTTGATAGATTTAAAGGCATCAAGATGAATGACCTTATATTCTACACAGACAAAACAGCTAAATGGCGCAACGCCCTTACAAAACTGCTGTTCACTAAAACTATAAAAAATATACCATATGGCACAAAAATAACGACCTCATTAACTAAAAGAAGTAAGACAGAATTATGCATTACCATGTATAAAACGGGAATAGTGCTGATACAAGCAACCAACAGAGAACTCGAGAAATTTGAGACAACTTTCCAAAACTTAAAGAAATACATAGAAGGAACAAGCTCCCAACAAAACATGACACCACTAGATGTCACTCTTGAAAACAACGACTCCAATACTAGAGACACCAGTCAAACCGACGACCAGAACAACCAAACATCTAACACTGGAGATTTAACCGAAAACG
This sequence comes from Lissotriton vulgaris, assembly GCF_964263255.1. NCBI lineage: Eukaryota > Metazoa > Chordata > Amphibia > Caudata > Salamandridae > Lissotriton > Lissotriton vulgaris. The sequence continues at coordinate 1,247,457,558 of NC_141687.1, read as the reverse complement.
CGATGGTAACACCATATAATGAGATAGAAAGGATAGCGATATCTAATAACCTTGGAATCAAAGAGAATAACCAGGCACCAAGGAAAGTGCAGTTGCCGCTAACGCACAACTCCACCGTGCCTGAAGAGTGCACCCCAGCTCCAAACGAGTCCCTCCATGAAGTTAACGGAATAAACAAGGTAGATGATATCGACCTTCCACATCCTCCCTCGAATGCGAGACTTGAGTCCCATAGAGCCCTATTCACAAAAACGCCCCTTACATCCCATAACATAGGAAGTAATGGGGATACCTCTAATAGAGCCAGAAAGCTCAACCAAACTAAGGATACCAAGAAAAGATTTGTGGCAATGAGAAGAGATCTTTCACGGAGTAGAGCAAATTGCAATACCCATCCAGCCAGATCTATCTCACACAAGAAATCACCCCGAACACAGAAAGAAGTCAAGGAGCTCCAGAAACTCGTAGGAAACCTGGCACAAAACTCGATGAAAATATCACAGACAATTGGAAAAATCTGGGAGATGGCGATAAGTACGCACACCAAGGTCTCACACATTCAGAATCTGGTACTTAGACCCAACAGACCTAACAGGACCAAGCCCTTGTCAAATGAAGAAGCTCTGGCCTTACTCCGATCTTATGAACAAACTGCCCTTGGCAGGGAGGAGAATATCAAAATAGTACCTATTGACTCTAATAGAACGTCCAGAAAGAATGACAGGAAAGCAATTCACCAAAACCTACAACACATTCAGCTAACAGCAGCCGAATCTGATAATGGAAAACTCGTGAAATCACAGAAACCCCTGAAGTGCCTACTACTTAACTGTCGGTCTGCAACTAAACATGCATCAGACATAGCTGCCCTCATCATTAACAAGGAAATTGACCTGGCCATCCTCACCAAAACATGGCTCAATGAATCATCATCGCCGACCATGGATCTCTTAATACCACCACAATATAACATCGTCAGGTTAGACAGACCAAGGAATGTGGGAGGAGGCATAGCTTGCATTCACCGCTCAGAGATTGAGGTCTACCAATTCCAATCTGGCCCCCTAGAATCCTGTGAATACCTTGGTATTAATGTGAGAACACCAAATAATCAAAGCTGCAACTTGCATGCATTCTACCACCCACCAGGAGAGAACGCAAAGTTCACAGAGCAACTGATAGAGATCATAACGACCAACTCTAATTCAGATGCCAATAACATATTCTTAGGCGACTTTAACCTCCACTGGGACGACGGCAATGACAAACTGGTTAACTCGCTTAAAGACTTCCTCAGTAAGCTAAAACTTACACAAGCATGCAACCAACCCACTCACACACAAGGAGCGACCTTAGACTGGATTATTTCAAGAAATACAGAGACATCAATCCTCGCTATAGACCCATGTGATTGGTCTGACCATCACATCATAACATTCGCGATACCTACAATGAAAAAGGGAAAGACCGTGCAACCACGCAAGCTCAAGAAACTGATCCGAGACACAAAAGAAGCTAATATTGAACTACTGGTTGAAAGGTGTGAGAAAGACCTGAAGCCACCCAACAATAAGCAAAATGTCAATGAGCTGACGGATCACTACATAACCTCGATCGGTAATATCGTCAATGACACCATGCCCCAAAAACTGAAAAAAGTCTCAGAGAAGCCAAAAAATCCTTGGTTTAATGAGTCACTGAACGAGGACAGGCACAAACTGAGAATGGCCGAAAGGAAATGGAGACAACATCCCTCTTCCCCTGAGCTGAAAGCCCTCAGAAAAACAAGAAAAGAATATAACAAAAAGATAATCAACTCCAAAAAAGAATTTTTCAGAGCTGAACTGGACAATGCCAGAAACAGACCACGAAAACTCTTCCAGATCTTAAAACAACAGTCAAATAAACTAGCCAAAACTGTTCAAGAGAACACAAATACTCCCATAAGCTGCGAGGAATTCTCCTCATTTTTCACGGAAAAATCAAAAATGCTAGAAGTTGAACTCACAAATGCAGCAGCTAACCTTATGACCCTTCCTCCACCGAAAAATGAGGCCAATGTGTCAACAGAGGGTCTCCAAACAAAAAACAATGCAAACTGGGACACATTTGAATTATACGACCAGGAAAAGATCGCCAAAACGCTGGTGGAACTCAGACCAAACAACCACGATCAAGACCCTCTGCCGGGAAAGTGTGTAAGAGAAATCAGCCACACTCTAGTTCCAATCTGGACTGAGATAATAAATGCCTCACTGGCACAAGGGATCCTCCCTGACTGCCTAAAAACAGGGCAGGTAGTGCCCATCATCAAAAAACCGACAGCTGATGCAACAGACCCAAATAACTATCGACCAGTGACTAACATCCCTCTACTGGCCAAACTCATTGAGAAATGTGTGCAGGGCCAATTAAGCCAACACATCGCTAAGTTCTCGCTACTAGATGATTGCCAATCAGGTTTCAGAACAGGGCACAGTACTGAAACTGCGATTCTGCATATTGTCGATGACGCCCTACAAGCCCTAGACCGAAATCAAACATGCCTACTGATCCTTCTAGACCTGTCATCAGCATTTGACACGGTAAAGCACGAAGTACTAATGACCAGGCTACAAGACAGGATGGGCGTGTCCGGAAACGTGCTGAAATGGTTCAATTCTTTTCTAAAGAACAGGACCCAGCGATTCCAGGTTAACCAAGCAATCTCTTCCCCGAGCCCCAATACAATCGAGGTCCCACAAGGCTCAACGTTATCCCCTGATCTATTCAACTTGTATGTAGAACCTCTCACAGAGATCCTTCAAAAATCACAGATATCCTATCATATGTATGCAGATGACACGCAAATTTACATGAAGATCGCCTCCCTTGAGGACATTGACCGAACAAACAAGACACTAAAGAGAGCCTTGCGATGGTTAACAATGAACCATCTGAAACTAAACGCCCAGAAAACAGAATTCCTGCTAATCTCACCGACAAGGAGCCAATCTGAAGTTAAGGAATGGACTAAACTGGTGACGGCGCTAAATTGCACCCCGACCCTAGTTAACTCAGCTAAATCACTAGGAATCACGCTAGATGAAAACCTCGACATGAAAGAACATATTAATTCAATGGCCAAGAGCGCCCGCTTCCACTTGAATTACTTAAGAAAACTGAAACCCTTTATCTCAGCGATGGATCTAAAACTGGCTATCCAATCACTAGTTATCTCGAGGATCGAATACGGCTGCACCACATTAGCTGGCCTACCGAAAACCTCCACAGCTCCACTAAAAGCCTGCATCAACGCTGCGGCTAGACTCATCACCGGAACAAAGAAATTCGATCACATATCTCCTCACCTGAAAGCACTAAACTGGCTACCTTACGAGGCCAGAATTCAAATGAAGATGGCCTGTATTACACATAAAGCGGTTCACTACAACATGCCTAGATACCTAGCCAAGAAACTTAAGCTATCAGGAGGTAACAGACCAACTAGAAGCGCAAAAGAGTTACTATTGCGACCAGCCTTTTTCCACAAGATGAAGACCTACAACAGAGCATTCTCCGGAGCTGCCCCCAGAATCTGGAACTCACTCCCTCCAAACATCAGGAAAATTCAAAATACAGTAACATTCAAACGGGAACTGAAGACTCACTTGATGAGTAAATACCCTACATAGAGAATCCGACGGATTACTGGGATGATCATTTACGCTACCAGAGGGTTGTCCTCTTCATAAAAATTGGAAGATCGATTACTGACAACTGACTGTTTTTCATGGTCAAGCCGAGGCTTGACACGTTACTGCAACCTCATATACCTGTGAACTTATAACTCTATCTCACAGACATAATCTATATAACCGCTACCTCACCATATTTATTTATCCGTATTATCCTTGATATGCACTGAAATACCTTATAACCCTACCTCTCCGAGCTTGGATTATTACCATGACACAAGCTAAGCCTTGTTCGTCACCTAATGCTAATTGCACAGACATTAGGAAGTGTATATCTAATCATGTCTATACAGTATATTACCTTCTACCTCATAACTATGTTTTTGTTACTTACTGCGACTATAATGTCTACATGTTATTCTTTCCTTGTTAAGCACTCTGATACCCACGGGTCTTGTCCGCGCTATACAAAACTCTATAAATAAATAAATAAATAAATAAAATGTGGTGGCAGCTATCTTAGGACTTGAGACTCAGTTCTGAGAAGAAAGGTAAAAATAGACATACCCTGAGCCCCTAGAACTGGTGGTGACCCCTCATGAGGCTTTAACATATATTTATATATATATATATATATATATATATATATATATATATATAACGCTCGAAATCCTTCCAAACTCGACAGAAGAACAAGACAGCACTCGAAGGGTAGACTGTTTCAACACGCTAGATTTTATTTAGCGGAGGGGGTGCACACAGACGCGTTTCGGCGTTCTGCCTTCGTCAGTGTGTATAGCACTGCATTTACTCTCGACATTGTTTTAAACATTGTTTTGTCACTCCCACATCCTTTAGGACATAGACAAAGAAAGGGGACTCACACCATATACAGAATGGGGGCGGCCATCTTGTAGCGTTTGTTATAGTTACCAAACAAATCAACGTCATACATATACTTGACAATAGAGCCCACTGATGGGCAGGTGCCATATTCTGAGTATGGTATATATGAAATACATAGTCCGAAATGGACTATATATTTATTTTTTTTTGCTATAAATTCAAATCTGCACCAACCTTTTTTTAAAACGTGTGGGCTCCAAAACTAGTATTTAAACCTTTCCTGGGTTTGCCAGGGCATGAGGGGCGACTGTTAGCTATTATTTTGGGTAGGGGATCATGTAGCCCCCCCAGCCTCTGAGAGCCTCTAGGACCCCATCTCCCTGGGCTGCCTTAAAAAAAAGAAGGGAGGGAGGCCCACAGCCCCCTGCTGGAGCCTATTGAGGTCATGGGGATCCCATTCATTTGGGCCAAAATGCAGAATACAAGGGGAGGGGACCACATAGCTCCCTTTTTTTGCCTAAAAAGCTTCAGAAAGTGTGCTTTTTGTCTATTGGTATGAATCCATTCAGTAGTTTTTGAGAAATTAAGTCTCAAAATGTATACATATTTCATGCCACTGAGGATCAGCAGAGCCAATAGATCTTAGGATAAGCTCCAACTGACTGGCATCACATCATTAAAGGTTTGGCAGCAGCCATTTTAGGACGCAGGGACACAGTACTCTGTCTTAAAAAAAGGTTTAAAAAATGTATAGGGGTGCAGGTAGGGATAACCTGCCCCCTAAGCCTGGTGGGACCAAACATTTATTTTCTGGATCGTATCCGTAGATCCACAAAGGATCTGCAACCCGATTAACAAAAAAAAAAAATGGCAGACTCAGTTTGGGGAGGTTGGTGTGTAGCCCCTTTCAAGAGCCTCTATGAGGCTCTGAGAACCCCGTCTCTGGGGTCATTTTTAAAATTAAAGGGGGTGTCATGTAGCGCCTCCTCCCCAAGCCTCTCTGAGGCCCTAGGACCCCATTCTCTGGGTCCATTTTAAAATGCAGGGTCGGGTATGTGAGGCCCCCAAGACTCGCAGACGCCACAAGGACCTGATCCACTGGGCTAGTTTTAAGTGCGAAGGGGCTTTGAGCCCTCCTCCCCAAGCTGTAGATCGGTCCTGGGGACCCCATCCCCTTGGGCTTGATTCAATGGGATCCATGCAGTGGGCTTATGGTTACTTTCTCCTGACCTTCCGTGTTATGGCGTGTGAACAGTTGCATCAGCTGGTGTGCACTGTTTGTTTCAAACCCTATGTGACAAGAAAAATGTCTAATTGTGTCTTTAGTTACTCCATAATAGTATCCCGAGTTGTTTTCCTTGGCAGTTTCCCTTTCTGCTGGCAGAAACCCCTTTGCTAGGGTGGAGTGGAACTCCACAGAATTTCACTGAGTTTTTATGCAACTCTGCCGAATTTCCGCATAGTGTAACTCCGCAAATTCCGCCCACCCCTATTGATAAGACAGTCTTGTGACTTTCTTTACTCTCTTAAGACAATTTTGAGCATATCAGGCCTGATTTGCAAAGGTTTTTGCTAGATGAGAGGCAACTCAAAACCATTTTTGCCGAAATCAAGATTATTTTAAGACTATCCTATCTCAAAGAAAAGCATTTGACAATCCAGTCTTTCATTCCTGGCTTAAACCGTTTACGTCTGGAAAATTCCTGAGGAAATTGCTTCCATGCATGGCCTCTTTCTGGCAATGAGCACTTGCTCTTATCACGTCTGCAATATTGTCTTGTTTTTAAGCAATCATGAGAATTTCGATATGCTAGAGGGAAATGCATTTCAACGGCTCAAGTGGTATGAAGAAAAGAGAAGCAGAAAGATAGCCATGTTTACACATTTTCAGGCGGAACAGGGAAGCTCGCGCGCACACACTTACATATCTTAGCAAAAGCTATTACAGACTATCAGACAGTTTAATTTTAAACCTTTGAGGGCTTATACAAAACAAAATTACAATCAACACCTGTCACGGAGCTCTAAATCAGATTCCTCCCTTGTATGACAATGGAGCACATGTAATCACTTCAGCATATATTACATTGGGCGTAGAAAATAAACAGTTGTAAGTGAATCACTCAAGCCTTTTCCATGGCTTTCTAGAGAGCAGGATTTCAATAAGCACTTTTGTTAAAGGATGGCATCTTGCATCAATTGAGACCATTAGCTGGCAAGTCCCTACGGAATTATTGTCTATCATGGTTTGCAACGAAGAGGCTTCCTTGACATGTGGTGTAACTGGAGGTCTGTTTGCCATCCTAACTGTATGTGCTTTGCACTATATTTTAGCAAAATACTATTTACTAAACGTGTTTTCTGGAAATAAGAGAACGGTGGTGTAACCATTGAAACAGTGCTTAGTTTGTTAAAAATAAAATCAGTGTAGGGGCCCAAAATGTTTCTTACTAGAGGAACCGAATACTAGGGTTGCCAAAAAACAAGGCGTCCTCGTGTTGATTCAACCTCATGACTTTATCTTCCACCTTCCTACCCCTTTCAGTCTCTTTATGGCACTCTGATGGTTCTCCCTTAGTCAGTTTGTTCCTACCTCTCACTTGTTCATTCTCCCTTTTCTGCCTTTCTCTTTCTTGTTCTGGGTCAAAGTCTGATGACGGAAAATAAGTCCAGGTTCTCAAAAATGAGTACCTGTGTCCAAAACCTGCAACCACCACCTCATATTAAACATTGTAAAACACTCTTGCAGGTACGTTAGGGTAAGAAATTATTTCCAGTTCAGGGAAATACTAAAGTAAATATTTTGCATCATACCTAGGGCCTCATTTAAGGAGATTGGTGGTGGGATGCCCAACAATTCTTCTTGTTGAACTGCCCTTTGCCAATGTGAAAGGGCAGGAATGCACCGTATTTCACCATGCGCAGGCACATCATTTGCTGCCCAGCACCATTTGTTGCCTAGTGCCAACGTAGACACCCTTGCACCATGGTGCATTGGTGCCTCCATTGCAAGCAGGATTGTTTTTGTGCCGGCAGGGGCAAGCACAAAATTAATTCTGAGAGGCGTTTTCCTCTTTCTATGTATGCTGCTGAAAACTAGAAGAAATAAAAATATTTCTGTGATATCCTCTGTAATGGTTTAACCCTTGCCTCAGCTCACCTCCTTGCCCTAAGGTACAATGGGCCTTATTTATGAAAACTGTTGCATCGCTGCGATAAAACAGCTATGCAACAGTTTTCACTGCACCCTTCTTGCGACACGATGAATGCGCCATATTTAATGTACGTTTGACCCATGTAGCAAGGAATGACAGATACGTCAGGAATCCTGACGTATCTGTCGGCACAAAAGTCACGCATTGCTGGAGTTATATCTCAAGCAAGACGCAACTTCAGCAATGCACAGGGTAGGCCTTTCCCATTGCACTGCGTCACCCTTACGCCTGTCATGAGGCAGGCATAAGGTTTTGACGCAGTGGAGTCCTAGAAATGTCACAGTGAAATCTAATAGATTTCACTGTGACACTCCTACGATCCTCTTTACATGGGAATGCTCACCCTACACACATTATACCAAACGCAGGTATAATGTGGCATAGAGCATTACAAGGTGACACATCTGCCTAGGTGTGTCACCTTGTAAATATGGCACAACGTGGCGCATTGTTTCCGCTGCCGATGTGTCACAAAAAGTGACACAACGGCAGCGCAAAAGTATCACAAGGCCTTCATAAATAAGGCCCAATAGTCCACCCTTACCCACATACCAACACCAGAGTGCTATGTGAAACGAGGGCTGGCCAAAGGAGTAAGGCTGATCTTGATGTGCTTTGTTTGGGGTGTGTCTCACAATAAACTTATGTTCTGTGGCTGGGGTGTGTCTGATCTGATAAAACACCGATGCAAGTTAAGAGTTCCACAAGACTTTGGCCTCTTTTAAGGATGTAAATATTGCTGCAATAGTATGTAGTGGAAATCTGTCCACCACCACTTCTTTGTGTTGTGCCCTTAAGTCAACACTCAATCTCACTTTATTGTCAGGTTTGCATGCTACTATGATGGGCACGCCACTCTGTGGCTTCAACTTGTTAGATGACCTTTTGAAAAAACATGGTGTACCTGTCACCATTTAGTGACCATCATCTGACAATTGTTAGTCTCGCCCTCCATTATGAGCTTCTCAAACCTGCAAGGCCAATCCCTCTTTAACTTATGCACCTAGTGGGGCGTGGCCTGGCACACAGCAAGATGGCCGCACTGTAGTGTTGCTCCGCCGCCCGCCTTAACTATCCTGCAACATCCTGCTCCTTGAACCCCCATTGCCGCCGTCCTCTGGGTGAATATTTTAGCCTCTGCGAAGCGCTGCCAAGATCTGCCGCCGGTGGTGAAGGGGGAGGTTCCTGGACCCGACATCTACCGGGCGGCTGCTGGCCGTGAAATGGGCTTGGTTGGGGACAGCCCGCGGCAACGCGGTAACAACGAAAGGAGCGCACACTGCGGTGCGGCGCTGGGAGAGGGCCAAGCAGACTATCGGACCAGCGCTGAGGTTCCCCAGATTCCACGTCACGGGAGCCGTCAATCCTGAGGTGACTCCCTGCGGCTGACACGGAGGTCACGGGGCGCTGCATCTACGCAAGCCGCCGGCCTGAACTGGCGAGATAGGCCTCACAGGGCTGGTGCCTGAATTCTCCTGCGCGGCCCTGTCGGCAAGAATATCTGTGTGGCGGTAGGCGATCCTTATTTAAGGCTCCGCTTGTCTGCACCTATTGCCTGGCGATCTCACAGCTAAATGGCAAGAAAGAGGGAGAAACGCAGCGTACTGTGCCCATTTTTAACAGGACGCCCCAGCCTTACTAAAGACTTGTTTATGACTTCTTTTGAATCGTAAAGGCACTGAAGATGCACGCAACAGGCCTGCTAGAGGAACTGGAGACTTTGTAAGTATGAACTGATTCACAGCATATCTGGCTTTTTACTAGGCTCATTCACGCAGCGGCCATCTTCCCGCTTAGAGCCCCTTCTTTAAGCTTGCAGCCATTTTACTGGGACACAGTTGAACTGAAGAGGCTATTGGACGGTGCAGGCAGTAGATTGACACCGACTGGGTGGACTGGGTGCGCACTCACCTTTGGCTGGCACAACCGCGTGAAGGGGAGGCAATCAGCTTTCGCAGACAGACCCCAGGGCTGGACAATTGTGCCTCGTTTAGGACTCCGCTGCCTTGCGAGCCCCTGAATACTGCATTTGGTCAGAAGCCTGCTCGGACACCTCCAAAAGTCATGGGTAAACCAGAGAAAAATCAACCGAGGCTTACCTTTGAACTGCGCAAAGGGGACAAAACATCATAGAATGCAGCTTCAGACTCCGAGTTAGACTCTGCTGCGTAAGCCCCGTCCGCCATAGAGAAAACACTGTCCGCCATCCAGGCCAGCCTACAATCCATAGATGGGAAAATAGAAGCTCTCAACGGCCATATGGACCACATGTCCTCAAAGTTAGACAAACAGGCAGGACATCTGGCAGTGATTCAAGCTAAAAACAAAGACATTGAAGCGTGCTCGTGGCGCAATAATGTACGTATTTAAGGATTGCCGGAATCTACAAATGTGGGGCGACTGGAAGACTTCGTAGAATCCATGGTCAGAGACATCTGCGGAGCTGACAGCCTTTCTGCTATGTTCGCTATTAAACGTGCGCATAGATCCCTGGCGCCGTGCCCAAAACCTGGTGCTCCACCTCGGCCCATTATTATGAGACTTTGGAATTTTAAGGATCGAGACACTATACTACGCATTACTCGACAAAAGGGCACCATCAATCATCAGGGCAACATTTTGTCCTTCTTTCCGGATTATAAAGCTACAGTGCAGGCAGCACAAAAGGAATTCCAAGGCGTTAACAAACTCCTCATGAAAGAACAGATCCCGTACGCTATGCTTTACCCAGCCCGGCGTCGCATAGGTACGGACCGAGAAGCCAAGATATTTTTGAACCCGAAGCTAGCCATGGATCACGCCAAATTACTGCAAAGAGGCCAGCGATCCTCTACTCAGACGTCCGACATTGATGATTGACTGTTGCACTCCCTAATGTTCACTGTATAGCCTTTTATTATGCTAGACACACTACTGCCACAGGGTTAGCGACCTTACTGGTAATAGATGGGTGTTTTACCTGACTGAGACTGACTGACTGAGACCAGCTACTAGCGTGGGGCTGTGTTTATTAAATGTCATTTATTTCTATGCTTTTAGCATTTATGTATAACATTGTCAAGCTGTTTGTACGTGACTCTGGGCAGCACCTGAATGCACTTAGACAAAGTTTATTAGACCTGAGACTGCGAGGTCTTTCGCGGTAATGTTATGTGATGTTCTAGCCAACTAGACATGATTCTTTGTTGCTCCTTGAGACTGCAGGTTTGCAGTTAATCTTTAAGATGCTCTCCTTGTTTTAGCACAGTGGGCTAATGGGCAAGGGCGCTAAGACTTCTAAGGCGAACCCTCCCCGATTTATTGGGGAGTGGTTGTAGCCTCTACGTCCCCTATTGGGTGTACCCCACTACTACTGTTCCGTTCTTAAGTTTGGTTATGTCAATGGGATTTGCCTTTGGCAAGATTGGGTTGCTGATGTGGGAGGGGGGGATTGAGTTGGGCATTGGTTTCAGAGACTGTCAATAGGGAGATCAGAGCGATTGATACAGTGATAATTGCAGAGATGTTGTTCAGTGGGTGCTGTTGGCTAAACGCACTTTACATATCAGGATCTTTCCACATAGATAATGGGTGAGGACTACAGGTGCATGACGAGGAATATCCGTGGCCTCAGCTCCCCAAAAAAGATAAGGCAGGTTTTGTCATACTTAGACAGGCATAATGTACAGATTGCATTATTACAGGAGACCCACCCAAACAAACGCACAGACTTCAAAATTGCTCATAGGTGGTCGGGGTTCCGACTGGCTTCGTCCTATTTTTCTTATGCACGTGGCGTGCTTATTCTGATTAAGAAAGGTATCCCATTCTGCCCCACGCACACTCACACAGATTCAGATGGCCGCTGCGCCATGGTACAGGGCAAACTTAGTATGACTAATCTCACCATCATTAATGTGTAAGGACCGGTGGTTGATGATCCCACACCTTTTATACAAATGCTCACTATTCTGCGATCCTGGCCCGACACAGTAGTGCCATGGGGTGGGGACCTCTACGCACATCTGGGCCCGCAAGTAGACAAATCGAATCCGTCAGGGGCTCCTACACTTAAGGTTGCCCAATGTATCTGTGAAGCAATGTCGGAGCTAGGTCTGATAGATGTCTGGCGGTTATGGAATGCTCAGATTCAGGAAGGCACACATATCACACCCGCCCACAACAGTTGGTCCTGGTTGGACTATTGGCTGCTTAATGAAGATACAAATAACTGGGTTATTCACACACACACATTGCCCCGCACTCTGTTGGATCATAATCCCGTTCTTCTACAGTTGCGTATCCCTACTAATCCGCAGCACTACTTGATCCCATTTTTAATGAAGCTATTAGGACTGCCATAGTTTATTATTTTGATGAAAACACAGGCACAGTGGATAGCCAAGCATCCCTCTGGGAAGCATCCAAGGTGACAATAAGATGAGTCTGTATAGGGACTGCATCAGGCATATTGAAGGATATAAGAGGGCAACTCTCCAAAACAGAGACAGCACTGGAGGTGCTGGTAAAAGAATACTGGGCGGCGCCATCTAAAGGGCTACTCGCCCGCATATGCGAACTGCTGGACGATTATGATAAGTTAGCTCTGATAGAGGCGCGCTATAGAGGGAGGAGACATGTAGTCAGGGCATATGGGGAAGGGGGCAGACCGGGCAGGGTCCTAGCCGCCAAACTATTGTTTTGTGAAAACCATAATCAGATTGACAAGATTGTCGACATGCAGCAGGTCAGAGCATTTCACTCCACAAGCTATTGTAGAGCAGTTCAGGGAATACTATGAGGCCTTATACACCACACAAGGCTGTGCAGCCGAAGACACCATGGCAGAATACCTATCAGACATAGCCTGTGCGTGGTTATCAGATGTACATCGAAAATACTTATTCCTGCCTATAGATGAATCGGATGTCAAAGATGCTATCCTTTCCCTTCCTAATGGTAAGGCCCAGGACCGGATGGTCTGACAGCACAGTTCTATAAAACATATGTGGACCTCCTGGTGCCTCATCTCTTGGAAATGTATGCAGAGGCACATGAATCCGGACGCCTACCCCCCTCGCTACGGAAAGCCATTATCATCACACTTCTTAAAAAAGACAACCCCCCTACCTCAGTTGAATCTCATGCCCCCCTATCGCTGATCAATATAGACGCTAATATTTTGGAAAAAATACTAGCTACAAAGATAAAGCCTTTGATGCCCCTTCTCGTGCTCCCGGATCAATCTGAATTCATACAAGAAAGATCCACTTCCCACAACTTGCGTACTATCTTCTCCATGTTCCATATCCTTAATCCTGCCTTGCCTGCAGCCGCTATCATGCTTGATGCGGCTAAAGCATTTGACTCTATAGAGCGGGGGTACATGTTTCATATTCAATGCAAGATGGGATTCCCTAGTGTCATACTGCAGTGGATCCAGATATTGTACATAGACACGACAGCCAGGGTGCGTGTGGGCAGTCACACCTCCACACCACTCCAGATAAAGCATGGCACCAGGCAGGGCTGTCCTCTATCTCCGCTCCTATTTGCCCTAGTGCTCGAACCGCTTGCATGTAAGATTCGGGAAAGACACAGAGCGTCTGCTCTCAATTTTAGGCACCGTCCATTCAGCATTTCAATGTATGCGGATGACATGGTCCTGTTTATCAGAGATCCTAAACAACACCTGTCCCCTGTTCTTCGAGAATAATTTGGTCTGTTCTCTGGTCTCACAATCAATTGGGAAAAGTCAGTTATCATCCCACTAACCACGATCACACCCCAGCCTTCCCTGGATTACCCCTTAGAATGGACAACGAACCCAGTTAAATACCTGGGTGTCTGGGTACATCGTGATCCCGAAGTAGTAATCAGGGAGAACTATGGTCGAGCACACAACACATTGGAGCAACAAGTGAATCAATGGATGCACTTGCCCTTATCTCTGGCAGACCGTATTGCTGAGATAAAAATGGTTGTACTTCCCCGCTTTCTATATCTTTTTAGCAACATACCAATAAAACTAACTCAGCATTTTTTTTAAAGGGTGAGGACTCTTCTCCTAAGACTGATCTGGGGAACAGGGCAGCCGAGAATTAGCTGGCATACGCTGACACTACCACATGAAAAAGGTGGCTTTACAGCGCCGGATTTGTATGTATATTATCTCTGTGCTCAAGCCCAACACGCATATTATTGATTCCGACCACATGCTTTTACAGCACATGTGGCGGTGGAGGATGGTGATGCCTATCCGACCCCGCTTGGCAGCATACTGACACATGTGCATAGACACATGCCGAAGATAGAAATCAACACACTAGATACGACCGTGGCTGCCTGGCAGGCGATTGGTAGCCGAGCATGCAAAATACCGCTGTGCGCCCCCGCGCTTCCCCTGGCCCATCATGCTGCCTTATCGGTCACTCAGGAGGCAGGATCTCTAAAATCTCTCAAAGAAGCTGGCATTGCTCAAATTGGTGACCTTTACCCCAATCGGAAATATCTTGAAAACAGCGACCTGGAAAACATACAAAACCCTACCTCCTTATTTCAGTATACCTGCTATCGCCTTAAACAGGCCATACGAGACCACTACCCTGACTTTCCTACTGAGCCCCCGTCACTCCAGTCTTTGCAGCTGCTCCTGGTGCTGCCCACAAGGAAAAATATAGTTACTAGATTATACAGGGCGGTTCAGGAGGAGACATGTAGAGGGTCTGACAAAAGTCTAAAAGGATGGAATTAAATCTTAGACCCACAACTCACCGGGAAGACTGGGAGCGAATATGCCAATTAACAGGCCTTCTTACACCCAATGGGAATTTACGCATTATTCACTTTAAATTTCTCCACCAAATATATTCTACCCCTTCCAAGTTACATGGAATGGGCCTCAGGGAATCGGATCAATGTAAACGTTGTAGGCACCTACATGCTTACTTCATACACCCTGCTTGGAGCTGTAGCCCGGTATTCAAATATTGGGAGGGAGTGCTGGACCATCTGCACACCATGACAGGCGCGCTGCTACCCTGCACACCTCTTATATGCTTCCTACACCACATCACACACCTGAAAGGTACCACTGGCAGATTTGTCAGAGTTGCCCTTCTGCTAGCGAAGCACCGCATCTTATTCACGTGGGACAGTGCTCTTGACCCAAAATTGGAGGGTTGGATGAAAGATATGGTGTATTGTAAAGAAAATTTAACAACACACGCTGAAGAATTGCCTGTAACATCTAGGCCAAAGGACATTTGGGGCCCACTTGAACAATTTCGTGCTATTCCAACATCTGAAAGCGATGATGACCACTCTTAAATAACTGAGTGAATTGTTGTACTATTGTGTAGTCGCACTCACTGTGATATGTCTGCGAGGTTTATATGTTAGACATATAACATGCTTTGATCATTGTGGATATGCTTGCTATTGTATTATTGACGTCTCATGTTCATCACGAACAAATTGCCGCTGTTGGCAGTGAATGTATGTTACGCTATAACTCAATAAACAGATTTAAAAAAACTATGAACCTAACAGGGTGGTACAAAGTAAATGGAAATATATGGTGTTCGGAGACCTTAATTTTAATAATCAGGCAGAGATCTTACATTGTCGCTCGGTTACCGCAGACCCAGGGGGTAGAAGAGGAAGTTTTGACAAGCTATGCAAATTGGTCTCGGAAATACTAATTTAATCTACTAAAGATAAGCCCCGGATAGATCACCATGGGCAATCCTGGTTTAACACCAAATGTACAAATGCTTATAAAACATCCAAAAGATTTACTAATATAGTTCCAAGGGACCTGGCTGTGGTCAAAATAGAAAGAAAGGAATATAAATAAGCTATTGAGAAAAGAAAAGCGGAGATTAGAACAAAAGTTTGGGAGGACCTGAAATGTGTGTCTCGCTTAAAAGTTTACAGGGTGTATTGCGAGATTGCGAATTGACCCTTCTGTTCCAAAAAAATGCCTAAAGGTATAGAACGCCACATATTAGAACAAGAATGCGTAGAGCATTTCACATATATTTTAACACAACTAATGGCAATATCAAGCCCCCAGTCCTAACTGACTCTCCTGTCTCCCCTCTTGTAGAATTTAGAGTGACTATCACAGTAGGTGTAGTATGTAAAGCAATTGCGAGTCCCACAACAAGAGAATTACCGGGATCATATCTAGTCCCAGCTGAGCTTTTTAATTGCACGCTCAATTTTTGGGGCCCTTTGGCTAAAAATGATTTTAGAGTGATACTTAAGGAGGGGCCTATAGAGACATGGAGGGAATCAATCACAGTACCTATTTTTAAAAATGCTAAATAAATTCTCCCTCAAATTACTGTCTCATCTCACTGCTGGATGACTTGGTTAAAATATTTGGTAGGGTTAACTTGGCAAAATTGGAAGACTGGGAGGCAGTTGAATAAGGATTTCGCCAGGGCCTGGGCACTACAGAGCAAGCTCTAAATTAGTGTTGAATCCTAGGCAAATATGTCAAGGCAGGGAGAGGGTCCATACACATGGCTTTTCTGGAACTCTCCTGTGCCTTTGACTTAGTGAGCAGACACATACTATGGGACATCATGGGCCAGACAGGGGTTGATCCCCCTTTATTGCATAATTGAAAAAGCCTACACCAATATCCCTACATGAGGGTTCGGTATACTAAATATGGAGATCACACGCCCCCTCTTCTGTCAGGTGCCCCACAAGACTTACCCTTGCTTGTGAAGCTATTCCGCAGAGACGACAAGAGCGCCCGTCCCTGTACCCACCTGACCCTCGTGGAGTGAACGACCCAGCAGGGATGAGATGGACCCAGGGAAGGGAGCCAGGATGCAGAGGCTTGAGAAGGGTGTGGAGCTTGCGGGTGTCTCGGTGCCAGCTAGGAAAGCAGAAAAGAACCAGATCAGATGGAACCACCCTTCCCACTTCCTGCGCAGCCCACCCAAGCACACACAGAAGCAACCTTCCGTGAACTCACCAGTGATTCTGTTGTTCGTGGTTTTCAGGCATCAATCAGCATCTCACAAGGATAACTAAGTAGAGGCGCTCCAGCGCGAGACAACCCAGCAAAACGAAAATGAAGGCGCTCCTGCGCGGGAACTTAAATCAAAGCTTAGTCTCTAGTTCGGTGGCACCCTGACTTCGCTATGTACAAGGCTCAGTCCAGCAGAGCTATTCTCCCAGCAGCGCTCCTGCGTGATGGAGAACCAATGTTCAAAAATGTAAACCCAAAAATGAAAAGCACTCCTGTGCTATAACCCTTAGTCATAAACAGCGCTCCTGCACGACTAGGGTACTGGAGGCAGAAAAGGGTGGCCCTATGTTGCGCTCTAGCGCGGGGCCACACGGAAAACAAAGCAAGCGCTCCTGCGCGACGGAAACAAACCCAAAGACAAAGTGTCAGCGTGGCGTATACCAGCTGTGGAAGAGCACCCAGCGCGAGGACAACAGCCGGCAAACAGCGCTGCAGCGCGGTGAAGACGGCTTGTGGAACGGCGCTTCAATCCAAGCCGTGTCGCAGGAATGCTCCTCAGGGTAGAATTCGAAGCCTTGAGCCGGCGGGAAACGCGATGTTTAAGCGTTTCCCCCGGAAGCGCTTCAGGATCCTCAGGCCAGCCGTCAAAGACTAGACCGGGTCGGACCTTCGCCCGGAAGTGAGTAGCCTGGTGCTTCTGTGCGTGCATGCGGGGATGGCAGGGAGCGGCCAGCGCCGCGAACCATGACAGCATCCCCCCCTAGAACAGACCCCCCCAACCCCCCCGGAACCCAGAAAGGAGAGGCAGGGCGAGGGCTCAGAGGGTGACTCAGATGAAAAGCACGGACCAGAACAGGAGCATGGCGCACATGGGACAAGGGTTCCCAGGACCGCTCGTCGGGACCGTACCCCTTCCAGTCCACCAGGTAGAACAGCTTACCCCTGGTGCGACGAGACCCCAAGATAGCTCTGACCTCATACTCAACATGGTCCTCCACCACCACCGGAGAAGGAGGAGAGGGAACAGAGCAGCCAGAACGGACAGCATGCAGAAGGGATACGTGAATGTAAATGTAAATGTAAATGTATTGGCATTTATATAGCGCACTACTTACCCGTAGGGTCCCAAGGCGCTTCGACCGCTGCGAAACCCTTCCTGGCTTCCCTGAGAGATGGTCCCTTAATGGGTATCTCCAGGGTGAGACCAGGCATCCCCGGCGGTCTGGTGGGGCCGTTAGTGAAGATGAGGCAAGCTAATGCCCAGAGTTGCCGAGTGTGATCGCTGATCAGAGTGGGCACCGAGGCGAGAGAATTATCGAGTCCGCTGACCCTGGTCCAGAAACCTGCCGCGCCGGGAATCGAACCCTGGTCCCGGGCCGTCCTCTGCTCTCGGGTCTGCCGCCTCTAACCAGTGAGCCACACTACTTCACCGGGTGGATCTTCATGTGCGGAGGAAGTGACAGCTTCATGGCCACAGGGTTGACCACCTTCTCGATGACAAAGGGACCCACGTAACGAGGCAACAGTTTCTTGGGGCCATGCACATTGAGGTGCCTGATGGAAAGCCAAACCCTGTCACCCGAGCGGTAAGCGGGTTCCTTCTGTCTATGGGCGTCGGCATGTTCCTTGTAGGTGTCCTTAGCCTTGGCCAGTTCGAACCGCGCTTGCTGCCAGAGTCTGCGCAGGGACTCATGATAAGACCGCACAGTGGGCAACTGGCTGCTCTGGGTGTCCTCCCAGGCTGCGGTGCGAGGGTGACGTCCATGGAGGCAGAAGAAAGGAGACATGCCAATGGCCGAGTGCTTGCTGTTGTTATACGCGTATTCCGCCATCCAGATGACCTCAGACCATTCCTTCTCAACCGAAAGCAGCAAACAGCGGAGGTACTGCTCCATGGTGTGGTTAGTTCTTTCGGCCTGACCATCGGTCTGGGGGTGGTACGCTGAGGACAGACGAACGTCCATCTCGAGTATCCTGCATACCTCTTTCCAGAAGCGGGACACGAACTGTGGTCCCCGATCCGTTATGACCACGGACGGAATGCCGTGGAGGCGAACCACCTCATGCACGAATATCAAGGCCAGTTCCACTGCGGAGGGCAGTTTCACCAAGGGTACGAAATGCACCATCTTGGAGAGGTGGTCCACTATGGTGAGAACCGTGGTGTGCCCCGTCTTGTTGAGTGGGAGTTCGACCACGAAATCCATGGAGATGGTGTGCCAAGGATACGGTGGAACAGGAATGGAACGCAGAAAACCGATTGGGGGCTCTGATCTGTTCTTGCCTAGCAGACAAATGGCACAGTTCGTCACATGGTTTCTCGTGTCGGTTACCAATGTTGGCCACCAGAACCGTCTCCGTACGAGATCAAGTGTTTTGTGGTAGCCAGGATGGCCGGCGAGGACATGATCATGGCACAGGCCAAGTGCTTTTTTCTGTTCAGGTGCCTCTGGAAGGTACAATTGTTCTCCCCTGTACTGTGACCCGTTCACAAGTGTCAAGCCTTCGTTGTCTTCATCCAGGACCCTTTGGTCAGCCTGCTTCATGCCCAGTTTAGTAGACGCGACTATGCCCTGGAAGCGATTCTCCGGTATTATGGGGGCTGGCTCGAGGCTTTCATCGTCTTCGTCGGGCTCCTCAAGAGGCGAAAGAGCATCCGCTTTGGCGTTGTCTTTCCCTGGCCGGAACGTGATCATGAAGTCGTACTCATTGAAGAACAGGGTCCATCGAAGCTGTCGGGCTGTGAGGGCACGCGCTGATCGTAGAAACTGGAGGTTTCTGTGGTCTGTGTGGATGGTCACTGTGTGTTTGGCGTCTTTCAGGAAGTGGCGCCATTCCTCGAACGCTGTTTTGATGGCCAGGAGCTCCCGGTCTGACACAGTGTAGTTGCGTTCAGCGGGTAGGAGATTTTGGGAATAAAAGGCCACCGGATGCAGTAGTCCTGTGCTGCTGCTTCTTTGTGACAGCACTCCTCCTATGGCTTCCTTCGAGGTGTCTGCCTCCACGATGAAGGGTCGTTCGGTGTCAGGGTGTACCAGGACCGGAGCTATGGTAAAATGCCTCTTCAGTTCCTGGAAGGCGTCGTCTGCTTTTTGGTCCCAACCAAACCGTACCCCTTTGCGCAACAGGCGTGTGATGGGTGCCACCATCTCGGAGAACCCTGTGATGAACCGTCGGTAGTAGTTGGAAAAACCGAGGAACCTTTGGACCCCTTTCACGGACTCTGGGGTAGGCCAGGATAGGATGGCTTCTACTTTCTTGTTGTCCATTTGGATGCCAGCCGGAGTGATGATGTGCCCCAGGAACTCAACAGACTTGACGTGAAAAACGCTCTTCTCCAATTTCACGTACAAACGGTGTTTCTCCAATTGCTGCAGGACGGAACGCACGTGTTGAACGTGCTCTTCGGTGGTCTGAGAGTAAATCAAGATGTCGTCTATGTAGACAATACAAAAGATGTCGATGAAGTCCCTCAACACTTCATCGATGAAGAACTGGAACGCGGCAGGGGCGTTGCAGAGTCCGAAAGGCATGACCTGGTATTCGAACAGGCTGAACTTCGTCCGGAAGGCGGTCTTCCATTCGTCACCCTTCCGGACTCTGACAAGATGGTAAGCACCCCGTAGGTCCAGTTTCGTGTAGATGGAGGAATTTTTGACCTGGTCCAAGAGGTTGGTGATCAACGGTAGAGGGTACCGTTTTTTTACGGTGATGGTGTTCATCGCACGAAAGTCGATGCAGGTCCTCAGATCCCCTTCCTTCTTCGACACGAAGAAAAGGGGAGAAGAAACCGGAGACCTGGAGTGACGAATAAACCCGTTGTCCAGGTATTCGTCCAGATAGGAGCGGAGGTGGAGGTTCTCCTTTTCCGTGAGCGAGTAAATCCTGCTGCAAGGCAACGTGGAGCCGGGAATCAGGTCAATACGGCAGTCGAATGACCGATGGGGTGGCAGCGTGTTGGCCCCCTTCTTGTCGAACACCTCAGCTAGGTCCAGATATTCTTTCGGTATGTCTGCTTGGGAAACCATCCCCATGCCTTGAACTGGCAACGTGCATGCTTGTATGGAGCGAGCTCCTAGCAGGTCGTCCTTTGCATAACAGGTGCTACTGCAGTGTTCCGATTCTAGGTGTAGGGTTTTGGACACCCAGTCGATGCGGGGATTGTGCTGCACCAACCACGGCAACCCCAATATCACCTTGAATTGAGGAGCGTCGATGACGTCGAAACTGATGGACTCGGCGTGGTTGTTAGACAAGGACATAGTCATGTTCTCCGTTCGGTGGCTGATAGGGCCGGAAGTCAGGTCAGTTCCATCCACAGCTTTCACAGGTTCAGGTTGGACCTTCGACACTGTATCAATGCCCAAGGCCCGGGAAAACTCTGTATCGATGAAGCAACCTGTCGGCCCGGAATCCAGCATGGCGGTTACCATCTAAGTCCTGCCCGCCAGATTCCTTAAGGACACTTCTATGCCGATGTGACGACTACCGTCGTGTACTGCGGGGACCGCTGATGTACATGAAAAAGAACCCAGTGGACGGATCCCCTTGTCTACTGGGTGGTCTCGTTTCCCGCCTTGTCGCCCTTGGTAACGGGCAAGGCAAAAGGCCTTCTGCCCCGAGGTCTCGTTGGTTTCACCGGGCATTCCCTTACGAAGTGTCCGCTTTTGCCACAGTACAGGCACTGGTTCTGCTTCCTCCTTTTTTCCCTTTCTTGACTGGTCAAGGGTCCTCTTATGCCGCCGATCTGCATGGGTTCGGACGCTTCACCCTGGGGAGTGGATTCCTCTTTGGCCTTCTCGATGCCCTTGTCCCCAAAGGACAAGAGACGGTTGTTGTTGCTTTTCCCCTTGTCTGTCTTTCTTTCCTGCAGTCGGAAGTTCATTTTCACCACCATGTCGATGAAAGGACCGATTGCGTCAGGCGGATCGGGATACTGCGAGATGAGATGCTTCAGGTCATCACGTAATCCCCGATAGAACACAGAGACTTTCTTATCCTCAGGCCAGTGGGCCTCGATAACAAGCCTGCTAAACATGGTGATGTAATGAAGCAGGTCTTGGTTGCCTTGTCTCAGGCTGAGCAGTTCATTGTCGGTGGCTTGCACAAATGTATGGCGAGCGAACATCCGCCGCATAGCTTCCTTGAACGTTGGCAGGTGGTTGAGCATGGGATCGTCGTTCTCCACCAATGCAATGGACCACTGAGCAGCGTCCCCGCCCATATAAGACAGTATGTATGCAACTTTGGATGCCTCATCGGGAAAAGCCGCAATCCTAGCCATGAAATGCAATTGGCATTGGTGAATGAATATTCCGTACTTAGTACTGTCCCCATAGAAGCGTTCGGGTGGTGCCAACTGTACTGGGTGGGGAGTGACGACCTGGATGGATGTGTCTTGGTAGGTGGCGGCAGAGGACTCCCCCAAGGTAAACTTAGGCTGTCTCAACAGACCTTCTTGTCTGACCCTAGGACTAGGAGTGGTACCCCAAGGACTAGTGATCCCAGCTGCCATTTGGCCCTGTAGGGCCGTGACATCATGGCGCAAGGCAAGGTTATCGGTCTGCATGGCAGCCAGCATGACTGCTATGTCTTGCAAAGTGACCTCCGGGTCGCTCATGTCGCCTGGGCGGAATTGTTAACGTGGGCTTCGAAATCTGTCAGGTGCCCCACAAGACTTACCCTTGCTTGTGAAGCTATTCCGCAGAGACGACAAGAGCGCCCGTCCCTGTACCCACCTGACCCTCGTGGAGTGAACGACCCAGCAGGGATGAGATGGACGCAGGGAAGGGAGCCAGGATGCAGAGGCTTGAGAAGGGTGTGGAGCTTGCGGGTGTCTCGGTGCCAGCTAGGAAAGCAGAAAAGAACCAGATCAGATGGAACCACCCTTCCCACTTCCTGCGCAGCCCACCCAAGCACACACAGAAGCAACCTTCCGTGAACTCACCAGTGATTCTGTTGTTCGTGGTTTTCAGGCATCAATCAGCATCTCACGAGGATAACTAAGTAGAGGCGCTCCAGCGCGAGACAACCCAGCAAAACGAAAATGAAGGCGCTCCTGCGCGGGAACTTAAATCAAAGCTTAGTCTCTAGTTCGGTGGCACCCTGACTTCGCTATGTACAAGGCTCAGTCCAGCAGAGCTATTCTCCCAGCAGCGCTCCTGCGCGATGGAGAACCAATGTTCAAAAATGTAAACCCAAAAATGAAAAGCACTCCTGTGCTATAACCCTTAGCCATAAACAGCGCTCCTGCGCGACTAGGGTACTGGAGGCAGAAAAGGGTGGCCCTATGTTGCGCTCTAGTACGGGGCCACACGGAAAACAAAGCAAGCGCTCCTGCGCGACGGAAACAAACCCAAAGACAAAGTGTCAGCGTGGGGTATACCAGCTGTGGAAGAGCACCCAGCGCGAGGACAACAGCCGGCAAACAGCGCTCCAGCGCGGTGAAGACGGCTTGTGGAACGGCGCTTCAATCCAAGCCGTGTCGCAGGAATACTCCTCAGGGTAGAATTCGAAGCCTTGAGCCGGCGGGAAACGCGATGTTTAAGCGTTTCCCCCGGAAGCGCTTCAGGATCCTCAGGCCAGCCGTCAAAGACTAGACCGGGTCGGACCTTCGCCCGGAAGTGAGTAGCCTGGTGCTTCTGTGCGTGCATGCGGGGATGGCAGGGAGCGGCCAACGCCGCGAACCATGACATCTTCAAGTCATTGAGGTTTTAGACAAGGCTGTATTATGGGCCCTTTTTTTTAGGTCTCGCGCCTAGCGTTGCAGTGTGCAGCATAGCCCGTGCACAGAGAGACCACTTGTACGGGGTTTGAAAACGGAGTCAGGAATCGCACATGCTTGTGCATGTGCTATTCCTTTTGGCTTACGCTTTTGGGCTTTGCGTGCGTGGTTTTTACAAAGAGAGCACGCAATAGGCCAAAGGTGGGTGCATTGCTCCGCCCATGGCCTATTGGTGTCTGTTACGCGCACCGCTGCCATATGGTTTCAATTATCGTGCCCAGACACAGGCGCGATAATTGAAACCACATGTTTCGCTGTGGCGCGCGTGCGCACCGCTCGTGGGCGTGTTTGTTTTACTAGAGATCGCTTTCACAATCTTTTTCACTATCACGTGTATCCTTTATTATGATTGTGCCGGTGGCTGGGCTGTTATAATTTTACTAGCGATCGCGTTCACTGCCGCGTGTATCCTTTAAAATGGCTGTACCGGTGGCTGGGCTG
Organism: Lissotriton vulgaris; assembly: GCF_964263255.1. Taxonomy (NCBI): domain Eukaryota; kingdom Metazoa; phylum Chordata; class Amphibia; order Caudata; family Salamandridae; genus Lissotriton; species Lissotriton vulgaris. The sequence continues at coordinate 1,247,433,624 of NC_141687.1, read as the reverse complement.
TTATAAAACTTCACAGCATGCATCATGAAAATAAATCTCCTAGGGGGACTCCGCTGCTGAGAGAGTCCAAAGAGCTGCAAGGGCCACTGTGGCCAAGGGCACCGACTACGAGCTCTGCAAGAGCCTTATCCTGTGGGTAAGTGATGGAATGGGCAGGCAGTGCTTTGTTATAACAGTGGGGGCAGGGATGGAGAGTGTGGCTCACTCGCTCCACGTCCTACCATCCGGAAGACACAAGCGTGCTTTCACCAGAGGACATCCGTGTGTCCCCAGCAGACCTCAGGACACCAGTGTGCACCGCTCTGCCTTATTGCAAAAGGGCAGCCTTTCTGGACACGCCAGCCTGGTAAACTGCATTTTGTGAGTAAATATGATCAACTCAGATGGCTCAAGCCTTCCTGGTTTATAGGTTTTCTCTGAAATGGCTATTATTATCTGTAAACCCAGCCTTCACTTCAAGGCACTAGGAACTGGGCAGTACTGTATTAGTAGCCTTCACAAGCTTCGTCTCAGGGCTCCAGGTCACCCTATCTAGACGTGCACTCAGTAGAGTCTGCCTTTCCTCGTCACCCTATTGTTACGGTCTCTTCTTCCCTGCCCGCTTTGTCCATTCGCCACAGGCAATGTTTTTCTTACAAACCGAAGGATCCATAAAGCTCCTCTCCACACCTGTCACTACCATCAAAGAGTAACGCTATGGCAGTGCTGTAACGAAACTTTAGGGGGTCCCCTTGCAAAGTCAATGCAGGAGCCCCCCACGTTCCGGACCCAGTCTGGAGCTCTTAGGTTGGGGACCCCCCCTTCGCGGGGGCTGTGGGGGCTTTTGTAAGGCCACTGTCTTATGCCTCTCCATGTACGATAATGCATCTACCTTCAGCTCTCTCAACTTCGCACACTTTCAAGGTTTGGAATTTGCCCTCTTTTGCTTTTATTAAAATTATACAAACATAATGCACATACGCATAGGGGTTTTCAGCCAGCACTTTTCATCCATAGATGTGTTATTGGGCATTCACATTTTTCTTCTGCCCACTACAGCATTCAGCAATAGTTCAGCCCGCTTCAGAGACTGGCTCACTTCTCTATGAGGGACAGGATTTTTCCCTTTCATGATGACCATATCCAAACATAAAGTAGTTCCCTTAAGTGCCAGGGACTACTGTGGCAATGTGTGCTCTTTGGAACCAAAACATATTTAGTTTTTTAGCCAATTTGTTTTAGATAGATGAGGGCCATGTGTCTCAATCTCTGGCTTCTTCTCCCCTATCCGTGGCTTGCTTCCACAGTCTCCATATCCTTCTTTATGATCTTATCTCTCTCATCATGTCTCTTCATGTATCATCACAGACTTTGTTTCTACTTCTGACCATTTGCAATGCAATAGGTCTCGCATTACTGAAAGTTTGAGCTATTGGTGTTGCAAGTAATAAAGCAACGCCACTAGCTCAAACTTTCAGTAATGCTGGACCTATTGCATTGCAAATGCTTGTTATTTTTAGCCTACATCAATGCCCTGAACCATTTTTTTACTTCTTGCACACATAATGTCCTTAAAATTGACTCCCGCTTGGTCCCTGTTCTATTGTATGTGGACGATGCAGTTTTAATTGCACATACAGCAAACTGGCTACAGTTACTTTTAGCTGCTTTTAATAATTTTATGCAAGGGCTGAAGCTAAAAATGTGGTCCAAAAAATAGCTGGTTGAAAAAAAGTTTTTATTGGGGAAACACCAATTTTAAAGACAGAGGATTTTAATAACCTGGGTCTCATGTTTAATTCGATTATGCAGTGGGAAAGTTTAATAACCCAGAGGTCCCATGGATTGGAGGCCTCTTACAAATCAATTTTTAGGTTTGGTAGGGAATTAGGACACAATCCCTTAAAGAAATGATTATGGTTTATAAAAGCAAAACCCTTAGCGCGGGTACATATGAGCCAGGTGTCTGAGGGGGAACACAAAAGAAAAGGCCCTACAGGGGGCAGAGAATACATTTTTAAATAGGTAGTACGGACTCCTAAATCTACCCCATGTTTTATAACTCATAACAAACTGGATGTAGGCTTTTATGGACGATACAGTAGGTCTGGCTCCTATTCAACTGTGGATCAAACTTTGGTCCACTCCTGAATTGGGCTTAGTGGAAGATTGTCTTGAGCTGAGCAACATGTATATTAAAAATACGCCTTGAGAACTGGGATTGAGCAATCGGTTAAGCTAACTCCAAGTCCAGATTTAACAGAATATTACAGGGCTTTTCAATTTAAAAATATACGAGCTCTCCTAAGAATATACCAGTATTACCCGGAATACCTGCAAGCGATGACAGAATCTGAGGACCACTTTCTTTTTAAATTTGGTCACCAAAAATACTTCAAGAAAATCAAGCTAAAGATACTAAAGGAGGCAGTTAAACTTTGGATGCAAATTAGAACAATCCGAAAAATCCCTTATTACAGTACAATGGCACCGATATGGAACTCTCATGGAACTCCGGACTGTTTAAAAGACGCCATGGCCACCCCCTTAAAACAAAACAATATTAAATACTGGGGTCAACTCCTAAATGGGTCAACATTAATCTCATGGGAAGAAATGCATAAGATCTCCAATGGAACAATATCAAAATTCAAGTTTTATCAACTAAGCAGCTGGGCAAAGACAATACCAACACATGATAAAGATAGCAAGACCTTAGAAAAAGAAATGATAAAAATCCTACCCATAAACAAAGAGGTAGCAAAATGGTACTGGACCCTTATAACGGAAGAAGATGAAAGTTCCCAGATGGTAGACCAAATCTGGGGGAGAGATCTGATTATAGAAGACCTAGTAAATATATGGGAAGATTCAATAGAGAAATGTTGGTCAACATTAAAATCCGCGGCACTGAAAAGGAATCATCTTTATACTTTGCATAGAGCCTACTGGACACCGAAAAAACTCTCAAAATTCAAAAACGCAGGAATCAAAAAATGCCCTAAATGTGGGGAAGAAAGGGAAGACGATGTCCATATGTTCTGGAGCTGCCCATCCCTGAGAATATTCTGGGAAGAAGTTGGTAAGACGTTAAATTCGATATTTCAAAAACATCTAAAAGTAAGTACAACTCTTATTCTCTTTGGGATTGGTAACACAACAGAGAAAGTTAAATTAACAGTAATGGAAGCAAAGCTACTTTTTGTATTAATGGTGATAGCTAGAAGGGAGATCTGCATTAAGTGGATTGGTCCATCACCCCCGACACATGGAGAGTGGATGAACTCAGCCATCAAGACAAATAAACTAGATAGAAGGGGGAAAACTAGCAAGAGGTTTAAATATTGAGAGAACATGGAAAAACATCTGACCTCTGAGGAAAGGGCAGAACACACTGTCCTATGATTAAAGCGAACGCATAATCTGGTTAATGAGTATGATACTCATAGAGTAGCCAAGGTGGCTAGCTCCCCTCCTCTCGACTACAGATATGTTTATATGTAAATGGCAAAGGAACTCCTCTGACCGAGCAAGATAAGGGAAAACTCCCCAGACAAGAAAGACCATGGGGCAGTGACGGTACAAAAGCTTCAGAGGCAGAAACCAAATTTTCCATACACATAAAATTTTCGCAATATGAGGACAAAAAGTAAAAAAAAAAAAAAAAAAGCTAACTCTACTTTTTAAAAGCCAGGTCAAGGAAGTTTCTTGCACACAAAGAGGAAGTTAGGTTTATGAAAGTATTGGACCTAGTGACGGTCCAATCATATATGCCACTGTCAACTACCAATGGTACAGAGCCCTATTTGACATGAGTAAAGGTGCCAGAGGTTAGATTTGAATTCACACGGATTTGAGGGACTCAGATACATTTTCCAGTGACCTTTCATGTTGCAGGTCCTTGGTGTTTGCTTTTTCTCCAGTGCCTTGAGGCTCCTTTGATATGTAGCTCAGTCCTGAATTTTATTACCCAAGCACTGAAATTGAGAATGAAATGTGCATTGTGATTTAAGGAGTGAATATGTTTTTAAACATGAACATTTGTTTTTGACTGCCTAATATTTTATAATTACATTATGTTAAAGGGGGCATGATAAGCATAGCCTGTTGCTGATATGATTTTATAGCAAAGCGACAATTGTTTGACGAGATTTTAATGTCAATTGGGGTATAGCTCTCGCAGCCTGATTGTGATATGATTCCATTGGAAAGTGATATTTTTAGATGAGATTGTATTATGAACATTCCCCCTTTAATGTTTGATATTTTATAATTGTGGACATTCCCTCCTGACTGTGTGAAATCTTATAAATGTTCTATGCCAAAGGGCGGCACAGTAATCACAACTCAATTGTCATGTGATATTCCCAAATTATTTTTTATTGGGCTTTTATGGTCTAATGACCAAATAAAGTTGATGACTTGACTTGACTTTTTGATGACATAGTTTTGCAATTCCTCATTCACTGCGTCTCAAATGTTCACAGGAAAAAACACTCAACCTTGGAGACAATGAGGTTTGCGTTTGGTTTCAATTTTATCTTGTGGATGTAAGAATTGAGATATCCTAGTTCTGTGAATACCTCTGAGAATTTGCTCACAAAACTGGGCAATTATTTGTGGTGAAGCATTTGGATGTAAAACTATTCCAAGAATTTTCTGAACTGGCCAGCTTAGAATATTGTCACCTTTTTCCACTGCCAATACTTTGCTTTGAGTTTCATTTCCCCCGTACTGAATTTCCCCAGAAAAGTACCATCTTTTGTTGATGGGTTATCCTCCATACCCACCAGGTTGTATGTCCGTGTTGAATAACTAAACCTTGTTTACCAATTTGATGTTGAAGACCCGGTCAGAAACAATAGCTAACAGCATTCACTTTGCCTTTAATATCAGGTGCCATTACTATCATCTTTTAATTTCTTGATGCAGGTCACCATATGTTCCACTTGCTCGGACACTATTAGAACCTTGTTAAGGAGGATCATCCTCAAGACACAGCTCTACATACACTCTGTTGTTGTTGCAAGTTAATAGAAACTGATCACGAATGCGCTCATCAGCAGAAGTATCAAATTTACACTTCGCTACCAGTCTTCTAAGTTAAGACACAAATTCTTCCATGATCCAGCATCTCTCTTGCACCTCTTGCCAAAATGGTACCCTTCTAGAATGGTGCTTATTCTTGGCAGAAAATGCTTGTCTAATTTCTTCACTCATATTTCATATGCATTCAAGTCATCTGCTTCTTCAGCAGGAAAATCTGGAAGATGTTCTAGTAGCTCCTGCACTTCAGCACCTAGACAATGGAAGCGCAATGTCACCTTCCTTTCAATTTTTATATTTGGACCACACACTATGAGATTATTGTTAAAAACTGTCTTTCATTTGCACCATAACATAGTTGGTTCCCCTGGCGTGTTCATGAAGAATGCAGGTGGTGTTAATGTTTTGCATTATGATCAATGTGCAGAATAAGCAGTTATTGTGTTCTTAAGATGGAGATGAAATGTTCTATATTATAAAATTCAGGGTAGGTTGTGACAATATGACTAAGGTTTGCATGCCACTTGATAGTAAAACGTAACCATAAAATCCTATGTAAAGAAGAGCACCTTGACTGAGAACAATACTTACCATTGCATAAGTATTACAGATGAGCATTCATCAGCTGGCATATTACAGATGATATTTTCCAGTACAATTAATCATCAATAACTTTGATCTTATTTCAGACTGCAATTTTCTTGTTTTACAAAGTTGGATGTATAGTTTGCAGATCACTGTTCCTTGAAGCGTGATCCATAGATGTTGTGATTGTGGCCGACGAATAGTGTGCGGATCACTTATCTGTTAAATTTGATCCACAGTACTTTTAGTTGAAATATTTGGGTAAAACTTTGTTTGTAATATGCTTTAGATGGATCCACTAGGTAGCACTGTGAGAGAATTACTTTTCGCCTTTTTTAGGTCGAGCCTAGCAGTAGCGCGCATGCGCTGCTAACTCTGCGAGACTGCTGTAGTAGAGTATGGGAGAGAAGCCGTGCCACTCTCCTTCCATATTTTTCATTGGCTTGTGTCATTGTCTTTTGCAATGCTGCCTTCTGATTCGTTAATGCGCTTGTTAGTCCCTCCTTAGTATGGCCTTGACTTCATTTGTACCCTTTCATGGCAACTGGCCCCATTACTTTGGTTGATACACGGGACCTGTTATTTAGTGTAGGAAGGTGGATATCTGACTATATGGTTACCCCAACTTTTTGCCTAGTGTTTAGCTGGTGTTTGACTTTTTGGGCTTTGGATCCTGCTAATCAGGGCCCCAGGCTATCTGCTTTCACTGTAAAATGGACTCCATGTACTTTAGGTACATCTCCAATTGGATACTGGGTCACCTTATGAGCCCCTGTATAGTGTACCATAGGTACCCAGGGCATAGGTGCATCCACGGCCTACCAGGGGCTGCAGCATGTATTATGCCACCCCTGGCTGGCCATCCAAACTGAAAAAACTGGCTGATCACTCAGCTAGGGCAAGGTTGTGTAATCACCCCTTGCTTAGGTATAGTATTCCTATACCTACCCTTATATATAGACACATATACACCTATAAGTCACTCCTATAGCAGGCCTTGACAATCCTGAAGGCAGAGTGCTTGGTTTTATGTGAGATGGTGCTCTAGCATGAGCTGAGCCTGTCTGCAGCTTTTGGAACCAGGTCCTTATACCTGTTCTATGATATAGCCATACCATATACTCTTAAGTGCATTATAATCCTTGCGGTTAATGCTAACTTTTGTTTGGCTTTATCAAAACATGTTGTGTAAGGTGTTGTACGATTTGGAATACTACCCCCCGCCAGTCCTGGCGGCAGGGTAGTATTCCACCCTTCTAGAGGGAGAAGACATGTAGTTGTAGCTTTACCCGGTTAAAGTTAAACAGACCCTCAGCATCACCAAATGGATGCTGCTGCCACAGACATGAATCTGACCTCCTGCTGCTGGACGAAACTCCGGCAGGGGAGGCCTGGACAATAGGTTTCCAACCTTGGGAGGTGCTAGCACCTCCCCAGACAGGCTATAGTGTATTGGGGCAGGGTGGGTTGAAAGAAATGAGACACTGCCTGGGGCACACAAGGTGCTCCATGAATAGCCTGGTTCAAACCAGTTGCTGGGGCACTCCAGCCCCAGCTCTGGCGCGAAACTGGACAAAGGGAAAGGGGTGTAACCACCCCCTTCCCAGGTTCCACCCATAGGAGGGACCTAGCAGGTAATCCAGCCCATTAGATTAGTATAAAGCTAGGAGCTGTGTCTAGAGACATTAGATTATCCTAAACTAAAACTCTAAAATGAAACTCTGGACCTTCGACATTCTACTGTGTAGGAAGGTGGCTACCTGACTATGGTTACCCATGATTTTTTTTGCCTTGTGTTTAGCTGGTTTTCGTCTTAGTTGGCCAGGTTCCCTGCTAATCAGGGCCACAGGCTATCTGCTCTCTTTGTAAAATGGATTCCATGTACCCTAGGTGTATAACTAAATTGGCTTGGGTCACCTTATCAGCCCCTGTACAGAGCACTATAGGTGCCCAGGGCATAGGTGCATCCAAGGCCTACCAGGGGCTGCAGCATATCTTTTGCCACCCCTGGCTGGCTATCCAAAATTGACACATCTGGCTGATCACTCAGCTAGGGCAAGGTGGCGTAATCACCCCTTGCTTAGATATAGTATGCCTATATCTAAACCTATCTGGACACATATAAACCTATAAGCTACTCCTATGGCAGGCCTTAACAATCCTGGAGGCAAAGTGCGTGGTTTTATGTGAGATGGTGCTCTAGCATGAGCTGAGCCTGTCTGCAGCTGTCGGGACCAATTCCCTAAGCTGTTCCGGGATAATGCCATACCATATACTATTAAGTGCATTAGAATTCCTCGCGGTTATATGTTAACTTTTGTTTGGCTTTATCAAAACATGTCGTGTAAGGCATCATACGATTTGGAATACTATCCCCTCGACAGTCCTGTCGACAGGGATAGCATTCCACCCCTCTAGAGGGAGACGACATGCTACTTTGCTAAAACACATTTGATTTTAAAAGGAGCCTCAGCACCACAAAATGGATGCTTCTGCCACAGACACGAGTCTGACCTCCTGCAGCTGACCGAAACTCAGCCAAGGAGGCCTGGACAAAGGATTTCCTGTCACAGGGAGGTGTCACACCACCCCAGACAGGAGATAGTGGATTGTAGCAGGGAGGTTTGAAAGAAACCAGACAGTGCCTGTGGAGCACAAGGCTTCCCCTTGCATAATCCGGTCAAACCGGTTCTGGGGCTCACCAGCCCCAGTCCCAGCGCGACCCTGGACAAAGGGAAAGGGGTGTAAGCACCCCCTTCCTGGGTCCCACCCATAGGAGGGGACCTAGCAGGTAATCCAGCCCCCTAGATTGGTATAAGAATGGGAGCAGTGCCAACGCACTCAGATTATCCTGATGAAACATTTGAAATGAAACTCTGGACCCTTCGACATCCTACTCGACGTAGAAGACTGAAGAATCTCCCTTGTGGTCAAGGAGTGACCACCCTGTGCAAACAGGCACCATCCAGCACCTCGACGTTTGCTTTGTTGCAGTTCCCGCTGGTACTTGAGCAACAAGATCAAGCTTGCCTGCCTTCTAACAGCCCGATCCACAGTCCCTGCATAGCTGAGACCCATGGAGGCGACCGGAAGCGTGGGGCCCGCCATCTTGGAAAGACCACGAGACGCTGACCGTGCAGCCCACGAGTGACCCTTGAAGCTGTACATCGGGGTTTGAGAAGCCCCAGCCCTGAGCCTTTGTTGCTCCGAAGCTCACCCCTCTACACTCACTGAGTGCTGCGTGAGGCTCTTCTGCTTCTTTAGGCTCAACGCGTTGGCCCGGTCACTTGCCCACTGGCTTGTGGTCCCTGTGCCGGCGAACTACGAAATCTAACTTGTGATTCTGGTTGCTCCAGACTTGCACCCACTCCTCTGAAAAGGAGCACCCGCTCTGTCCCTCCTGGTCAGAGTGAGAAGCAATCTTCCAGTCCTGCGTGGATTGCTCTTGCCAAGTGTTGTTTGCTCTAATCTTGAAGCCGACAGCGCCAACTGTGAGAACCTTTGTGGGACAGCTCGTGACCCGCTCCTGGACATCCCAGATGCCCTAGAGCCCACGTGGCAGCGGAGAGAAGCTCCTCGACAACCACCTGATTGCGCCCAACATTGCCTCGGTCCGTCCTGGTTCCACCCTGGTCACTGCTGAGTGACCCAGACTCTGTCCCCTCTGCTTTCAGGTACTTTATGACTCTGATCCACCCTTGGATCACACCGGACACTTCTCCTTCACATCGCCTGCAGCATCTTCAGCTTCAAGCACCAACAACCTGCGTGACGAAACCCGACACAACTTTGACCCTATGCACCCGCTTCCTGTGGGTAACGTAACTCAACAACACCGGTGTTCCCACACTGGTACACACCTCTAGTGTATGTGTCTTAAGTTTCATCCCTCTAGGTTAAGCGGAAGTCTCCTTAAACAGTAACTTTATAACTTTTACGCACCATTGACTTTGCATTGGTGCATGTGTGTGCTTTAAGCGCTGCACCCGAATCCCGCGGGCTTTTCCCGACTTCAGCATTGCTAGTCCCGACTGCTCCCAGCGATTCCCTAGGCCCTAGGCCTAACCACTGTTCGATTGGTATCTCTTATACCACTTTCTTAATATATGGTTTGAGTGGCCACCCGCCCTCATACATAATTGTGCAACTTTTATATGTTTAAGTGTGCTTTTTTTTAAACGCTTGTGTCCCTTTGCTCATAAAGAGTACTGGGGATTATTCTAGTAATAAATACATATATTTTTATAATATATACTTGTGTGGTGTCCTTTCATTTGATATTACAGGATTGTGATTGGTAAAACAGCTCGCTTAACACAACCTCTTGAGTTTAGCCTTTCAGGCTGCTTAGTCCATGCTACCCCTAGTATAGCTTGTCTATAAGGTTGACTTACAACCAGACACCATAAGGGATTGCTTGGACTGATACAAGGTGGTTCCAGAATCGGAAACATCATATATCAGGCCAACTTCTCACATTGGTGTGCAGCGGTGCGGATTTGAGTTTGCTGTTGTTTAACCATTGCAATCTTTTTATCAAATTGAAAGATCACATCAAGTACCTTAGGTACATATAAACAAAAGCTTAGCATATTTAAGTTCTACTGAACTTAGTAGTTGTAGATCAAAGGGATTAGCACACCCTGACTACAACTCACTAGCAAGGTACAGTAGGAAAACACTTAGTGTAGGTAAGTGCACCACTTGCACCTCACTAGCAGTCATGTCTGGCACAGGAGGAGCTTCAGGCTCTGCCCCTGTGACAGTTGACCTTACCAAGGCAACTTCCAGCTATGACAAACTTAGCCATAAAGACTTGAGTGCCTTATGCATTGCAAGAGGGCTAAAAAGGGGTCACATCCCCACCATTCCTTCCCTGATAGCCATCCTGGACAAGGATGACCTAGCTAAGGCGAGTGCAGTTCCTTTAGATGCAGGAGATGGAGTAGATCCCCCAGAGAATGAGAACACCCTAGAGAATGAGGTGGACCAAGAATCAGATGGTAATGTGTCAGAGCATGATCAAGGGGATACCCAGGTCCCAGTGGGGAGGCTTAGCCGAGCCAACTTGGACCTACATGGGAATGGAGAGGGCCAGCACCTCCCCAGATCCTAAAACATAGTTCCCACAGGCAATAGAAGGGTGAGATCTCCCTCAGTGGATTCTCACATTTCTAGTGTCTCAAGAAACTCTCAAAGGGGAATGACTTCCCCCCAGAGAAGAGAACATAAGGCCAGGATGAGAGCTGTATAACTCCAGATAGAGAGGGGAGAGTTAGCCCTGGCCCAAGCTAAACTTGCTTTAGCAAGGGAACAGAAAATGTGTGGCTTAGATGCCACTGGTGGCAGCAACAATATTCCTAGAGAGAAAGACAGGTCCTATGATACTAGAAACCTGACAAAGATTGTGCCCCTCTACACAGAAGGGGATGACATCCACAAGTGGATAACTGCTCTTGAGAGAGCCTGCATGGTACAGCAGGTTTCTGAAGAACAGTGGGCCTCAATCTTATGGTACTCCTTTTCGGAGAAAGGGAGGGACAAGCTCCTCACTGTCAGACATGAGGATGCTAAAAACTACAAAGTCCTAAAGAGTGCTCTAATAGATGGGTTTGGCTTAACCACTGAACAGTACAGGTGGAAGTTCAGAGACACCCAGAAGACACAGACACAGGACTGGACTGATTTTGTAGATTGTGCTACTAAGGCTCTGGAGGGTTGGCTACATGGCAGCAAAGTACATGGCTTTACAGGATTGTATAATTTGATTATGAGGGAGCAGATCCTAAGTAATTGTCAGAACCAGCTCTTCCACCAGCACCTGGTGGACTCGGATTTGACCTCTCCCCAAGAATTGGAAAAGAGGGCAGATAAATGGGTCAGAACCAGGATTAGGCCTAAGAATCAGGGCAATGACCAGAAGAAGGAGTCTACCAAGCCTCAAGATAAGGGTGGGGATAAAAATAAAGAAAAGACTTCCCCAGGGACCCAAAACTCCAAGGATGGGGGTGGGTCCCAAGACACTTCATCTGTTCATAAGAAGCCATACTGCCATGTCTGTAAACAGACTGGCCATTGAAAATCAGACAGCTGTTGTCCAAAGAATGGCAATAAAGAAAATATACATCCAAAGCCAGCTCCAACACCTCCTGTTACTGTCAACAGTAATCCCCCAGGAAGTGGGAGCACCCCCAGGAATCTGGGTGGGTTTACTTTTGGAGCCCAGGTGGACCCTGGCCTATCCAGGTCCCCATCACCAAATGATCTTGTCTATGAGACTGGCATGGGGTTTGCCAACTTCTCTGATTGCCCAAATACCTTGAGCAAATATAGACAGGAACCCATCATCAATGGTTTGAAAGTTGAGGCCTTTAGAGACACAGGGGCTAGCATCACCATGGTGGCTGACTGTATAGTCCCCTCTAAGCACGTTTTACCTGGTGCCACATACCAAGTAACAAACATTGATGGAATATAAACCAATCATCCCATGGCAGTAGAAAGTCTCAGCTGGGGAGGTGTCACTGGCCCAAAGAGAGTGGCAGTGTCACCAAACTTGCCTGTAGACTGTCTACTAGGTAATGATTTGGAAATCTCAGCCTGGGCTGAGGTTGAACAGAAAATCCATTCTAGAATGGTAAATGCCAATGGAAAGGTTAGTGGGGCTGTAATGGCTACAGCCCCAACCCAAGATGTCCTTCCTGAAAAGGTTGGTGGGGCTGAGCAACTCTCTGCCCCATCTTTAGCTTACTCCCTTCCTGAAAAGAATAGCAGACCTGTTATGATAACAGCTCACACCCAAACTGAGTCTCCTCCTGAAAAGGTTGGTGGGGCTGTGATGGCCACAGCCCAAACTCAAACTGATACCTGTGTTGTGAAACCTGAAATGATGGATCACTCCACACAAACAAAGAGCATGGAGGAGGAAGAGAAATCTCCCCCTCACCAGACATTAGGACAGGATCAGCCTCCTCAGGGAACTGATCTTACCCCTGATGAAGGAACTGCCCCAGAGGTTGTTAGGCCTGGCCTGACAGAGCCTCTGATGGCAGTGGACCCTTTTCAGGTGGGACCCAGTCTGGAGCAGGTAACCTGCCCCTCTCTGCCTTGCCTTAGTCAGCCCAGGGCTGCAGAGGACAAGAAGGACAGTGAGCCCCAAAGGGCCCCCTGTCAAATAAAGCACCCCCATCAACAGATTAGGGGCACCGAAACTAGTAGCCCTAGTAAGGTGAAATCTTTAAAAACTCCTGAGGGAGCCCCCTTAAAAGTAGTTAGGGACATCCCACGATGGATTCTGTTGGGCACAGCCAAACCTGGGACCCAAAGGGCCCAAACCTGAACTGTCCCTCCAGTAAACTAAAACAAGGGACCCAGCCTCCAGCTTTAGGTAGCTAGAGGTTGACCCTGAGAGCACAGTGCAACTCAGTTGAAGAAAGAAAGGCACACATGGTGGAAGATAATTGGAGGAAGCTGAGCCCTTTATTAGTGGAGCCTCACTTCAATACTCCATATCCAAACCAGCCTTTAACTTTGCATAAACACACCCAAGGTAGTGATACCCTATGGTGGAGACCCTCTAACACCCCAAGGGTGAGGGACTGCTTAGTGGACCATGAGACGGGGGTACCCATGCTAGTGCAGGTACTTCCTTATATGGCCACTCAGGCAATATAGGCTTACCTGGACAAGGATAGCCTTATCTCCTTTCGTTTGGGGGGGGGGGTTATATAGGAAGGTGGCTACCTGACTATGGTTACCCCAGATTTTTTTTGCCTTGTGTTTAGCTGGTTTTCGACTAAGTTGGCCTGGTTCCCTGCTAATAAGGGCCCCAGGCTATCTGCTCTCTCTGTGAAATGGATTCCATGTACCCTAGATGCATAACTAAATTGGCTTGGGTCACCTTATCAGCCCCTGTACAGAGCACTATAGGTGCCCAGGGCATAAGTGCATCCAAGGCCTACCAGGGGCTGCAGCATATCTTTTGCCACCCCTGGCTGGCTATCCAAAATTGACAAGAAAATAACAAGGAGAGGGAGGGAGAGGAGGAAGTGGATTCTATCTCCCCTGGTAATTGTTTACAAACAAAAGGAATCCACTCTTTGTAGTGGTAGTGATCCCTACAGTGGTGGGGAGCACACAGTGTTGTTTAAATACCCCTCACACACCAACAGGCCCCTTGGTGTCATGCTTCATCATCGGGGTATTCGAACCCCTCTACGGGATGCGGCGTGCTGCAACTCACGGCTACGTAGGAGCACTGAAAGTGGACTATGTGTTGATGTGTGTGAAGGAATTTAATGTGAGTGGTGAGGTGAAAGACAGTGATTGTTAAAAGACACCTGGCTTGTAGGAGAAAAAATAATACAAAGTTTTTATTAAGCCCTCGGCTGGTGTCGTTAAAAAAGTGCAGAGTGAGGTTGTTGGTACTATTTAGGGTACATCAACCTCTCAAGTGCGTCGACATGTTTCGGAGTCACACGGACTCCTTTTTCAGGACGGGATGTGCACTAATATCCCCACCTTACTCACATGTGTGTAGATGTCAAAGTGTGCTCTACAAAAAATGGTTGGAATAGGTGAAATGTACCTAATCGTGTTATGGATGTAGTCTGTTGCGCCCAATTGGCGTGGTTAATACAGAACTTTTTGATAAAGGCTAAATGGCCCCGTGAGCCAAGGCGTGGTATTGGGGGTTCTTTTTTCTTCTTGCCCAATGTAGCAACGGTTACTGCCAAATCTGATGGTGTTCCTCCCCTCAACGCGGCTCCCACTCACCACTCACATTAAATTCCTTCACACACATCAACACATAGTCCACTTTCAGTGCTCCTACGTAGCCGTGAGTCGCAGCACGCCGCATCCCGTAGAGGGGTGCGAAGACCCCGATGATGAAGCATGACACCAAGGGGCCTGTTGCTGTGTGAGGGGTATTTAAACAACACTGTGTGCTCCCCACCACTGTAGGGATCACTACCACTACAAAGAGTGGATTCCTTTTGTTTGTATCCAAAATTGACACAACTGGCTGATCACTCAGCTGGGGCAAGGTGGTGTAATCACCCCTTGCTTAGATATAGTATGCCTATATCTCAACCTATCTGGACACATATAAGCCTATAAGCCACTCCTATGGCAGGCCTTAACAATCCTGGAGGCAGAGCGCGTGGTTTTATGTGAGATGGTGCTCTAGCATGAGCTGAGCCTGTCTGCAGCTGTCGGGACCAATTCCCTAAGCTGTTCCGGGTTATGGCCATACCATATACTATTAAGTGCATTATAATCCTCGCGGTTATATGTTAACTTTGGTTTGGCTTTATCAAAACATGTCGTGTAAGGTGTCATACGATTTGGAATACTATCCCCTCGACAGTCCTGTCGACGGGGATAGCATTCCACCCCTCTAGAGGGAGACGACATGCTACTTTGCTAAAACGCGGTTGATTTTAAAAGGAGCCTCAGCACCACAAAATGGATGCTTCTGCCACAGACATGAGTCTGACCTCCTGCAGCTGACCTAAACTTAGCCAAGGATGCCTGGACAAAGGATTTCCTGTCACAGGGAGGTGTCACACCACCCCAGACAGGAGATAGTGGATTGTAGCAGGGAGGTTTGAAAGAAACCAGACAGTGCCTGGGGAGCACAAGGCTTCCCCTTGCATAATCTGGTTAAACCGGTTCTGGGGCTCACCAGCCCCAGTCCCAGCGCGACCCTGGACAAAGGGAAAGGGGTGTAACCACCCCCTTCCTGGGTCCCACCCATAGTAGGGGACCTAGCAGGTAATCCAGCCCCCTAGATTGGTATAAGAATGGGAGCAGTGCATGCGCACTCAGATTATCCTGATGAAACATTTGAAACAAAACTCTGGACCCTTCGACATCCTACTTGACGTAGAAGACTGAAGAATATCCCTTGTGGTCAAGGAGTGACCACCCTGTGCAAACAGGCACTATCCAGCACCTCCACATTTGATTTGATGCAGTTCCTGATGGAACTCGAGCGACAGAGATTGACAAGAATAAGCTTGCCTGCCTTCTAACAGCCCGATCCACAGTCCCTGCAGAGCTTAGACCCGTGGAGGTGACCGGAAGCATGGGGCCCGCCATCTTGGAAAGACCACGAGACGCTGACCGTGCAGCCCACGAGTGACCCTTGAAGCTGTACATCGAAGTTCGAGAAGCCCCAGCCCTGAGCCTCTGTTGCACCGAAGCTGACCCCTCTACACTCATCGAGTGCTGCGTGGGGCCCTTCTGCTTCTTTTGGCTCAACGCGTTGGCCCGGTCACTTGCCCGCTGGCTTGTGGTCCCTGTGCCGGCGAACTACAAAATCTAACTTGTGATTCTGGTTGCTCCAGACTTGCACCCACTCCTCTGAAAAGGAGCACCTGCTCTGACCCTCCTGGTCCGAGTGAGAAGCAATCTTCCAGTCCTGCGTGGATTGCTCTAGCCAAGTATTGTTTGCTTCAATCTTGAAGCCGACAGTGCCGACAGTGCAAGCGTTTGTGGGACAGCTCGTGACCCGCTCCTGGACATCGCAGATGCCCTAGAGCCCACGTGGCTGTGGAGAGAAGCTCCTTGACAACCACCTGATTGCGCCCAACATTGCCTGGTTCCGTCCTGGTTCCACCCTGGTCACTGCTGAGTGACCCAGACTCTGTCCCCTCTGCTTTCAGGTACTTTACGACTCTGATCCACCCTTGGATCACACCGGACACTTCTCCTTCACATCGCCTGCAGCATCTTCATCTTCAAGCACCAACAACCTGTGTGACGAAACCCGACACAACTTCGACCCTATGCACCCGCTTCCTGTGGGTGAGGTAACGCAACAACGCCGGTGATCCCACACTGGTACACACCTCTAGTATATGTGTCTTAAGTTTCATCCCTCTAGGTTAAGCGGAAGTCTCCTTAAACAGTAACTTTATAACTTTTACGCACCATTGACTTTGCATTGGTGCATGCGTGTGCTTTAAGCGCTGCACCCGAATCCCGCGGGCTTTTCCCGACTTCAGCATTGCTAGTCCCGACTGCTCCCAGCGATTCCCTAGGCCCTAGGCCTAACCACTGTTCGATTGGTATCTCTTATACCACTTTCTTAATATATGGTTTGAGTGGCCACCCGCCCTCATCCATAATTGTGCAACTTTTATATGTTTAACTGTGCTTTTGTTTAAACGCTTGTGCCCCTTTGCTCATAAAGAGTACTGGGGATTATTCTAGTAATAAATACATA
This sequence comes from Lissotriton vulgaris, assembly GCF_964263255.1. Classification (NCBI taxonomy): domain Eukaryota; kingdom Metazoa; phylum Chordata; class Amphibia; order Caudata; family Salamandridae; genus Lissotriton; species Lissotriton vulgaris. The sequence continues at coordinate 1,247,416,781 of NC_141687.1, read as the reverse complement.
TATTTTTATAATATATACTTGTGTGGTGTCCTTTCATTTGATATTACAGGATTGTGATTGGTAAAACAGCTCGCTTAACACGACCTCTTGAGTTTAGCCTTTCAGGCTGCTTAGTCCATGCTACCCCTAGTATAGCTTGTCTATAAGGTTGACTTACAACCAGACACCATAAGGGATTGCTTGGACTGATACAAGGTGGTTCCAGAATTGGAAACATCATATATCAGGCCAACTTCTCACATACTGCAACTAGAAGACTGAAGAATCTCCCTTGTGGTCAAGGAGTGACCACCCTGTGCAAACAGGCACCATCAGTGACTTGCTGGTTTGCTTTGTTGATGCTCCCTCCGGAGCCCGAAGACTTAGCGATGCAGCCTCTGGACTTCCAGACTTCTCTGACCCCGACCCACATCTCCAGCATAGCTGAGACCCGTGGTGGACTCGAGAGACGTGGGACCATACTACCTGCAGTACTTGCTTTTTGCTAACTGTGCCACTTTTGAGGTGTCCTCAAAGTTGTGCATTGGGACTTCAGAAGCCCCAACCCCGACCCATAAGTACACCGAAGCTCAGCCCTCCACACTCCACGAGTGCTGCGTGGGGCCTGTTCCTGCATTTCACCTTGATGCGTCTTTGCGGTTGCTAGCCCGTTGGCTAGTGGCTCTCCTGAAGACATCCTTTTGAATCAACACTGTTTTCCTGGTTGCTCTGGGCTTGCTCCTGCTTTCCTGTAAAGGGGAAGCTCCTCAGACCTTGCTGGTCTGAACAAGAAGCTGATCTTCCTTCCTGCGTGGGTTGCCTTTGCCAAGGCTTGTTGACTCTAATTCAAAAGCCGACACCGCCAACAGGGAGATCCTTTGTGGGACAGCTCGTATCCAGCTCCTGGTCATCGCAGATGCCTCCTGGTCCATGTGGCTGCAGAGACAAGCTTCACATCTTCACCTGATTGCATCTCGACATCGCCTGATTCCTTCCTGGTTCCTTCCTGGTCACTGGCTAGTGACCCAGACTCTGTCCCCTCTGCTTTCAGGTTCTTCACTGCTCCGATCCACCCTTGGATCCATCCGGGCATCTTCCTTATGGTTGCCTGCAGCATCTTTGTGCAGCTCTCCAAAGGATTCGACGACGAAACCTGACACGAAAGAACACATATGCACCCGGCTTCCCTGGGTGAGGTAACTCGAGTACTCCGGTGCTCCCGTGGGTAACAACTATCGAAGTGTCCTAGTATGACTAGGTTTTCCCGTAGTCCATCCAGAAGTGTCCGAAATCAACTACTTTGTAACTTTTACGTTCCCATTGAAAGTCTATGGTAACTCGCGTGTGTGTTTAGACACTGCACACATATCCTGTGGGACTCCTACTTCCTAACCTTTGGTCGTTCAGTGTAGCCCCAGCGATTCTCTAGGCCCTAGGCCTATTTACCTTTCTTGAAGTGGTTCTTCTACCACTTACTTAGTATATGGTTCGTGAGGCCCCTAGGGCAGAATTGTATTTTTGCAACTTATAGTATGCTTAATGAGTAGCTTGTGCTGTATCTCGAACTATGACCTCATAAAGAGTGCAGAGGGGTTGTGTTAGTAATAAATACATATATATTTGACATATTCCTTGCGTGGTGTCCTTTCATTTGGTATTCAAGGGGTTATTATTGGTGAAACAATTGGCTTCACATGCTCTCTGAAGTGTTAGCCTAAGACTGCTTTGTCCATGCTACCACTAGGATAGCTGGTCTATAAGGTTGACTTTACAACCATCACCATAAGAGTTGTTTGGACTGATACAGGGTGCCCACTAGAATAGTGGACATCACATATCAGGCCAACTTCACACATTGGTGTGCAGCGGTTGGGATAAGAGCTTGCTGATTGTTTTACTATAATATCTTGAGATATCATTTGAAAGATCACATTAAGGTACCTAGATGTACATATAAATCAAGTCTTAAATACTTAAGTTCTACTGAACTTAGTTGTTGTAGAGCAAAGGGCCTAGCACACCCTGACTACAACTCCTAAAGAGGTTTAGTAGGTAACACTTAGTGTAGGTAGGTGCACACACCACACCTCACTAGATCATGTCTCTGAGAGCAGAACCAAGTGGATCTCTCTCAGTGGAGGGAGATCCTTTAAGGATACCTTCCAGATATGATACCCTAACCTTCCATGATTTGAGGCACTTGTGCACATCTAGGAGGTTAAAACAGGGTTCAAACACTACCCTCAAGCACCTGATAGAGCTAATGGAAGAATATGATGCTAAGAAAGCATCTCAGTCAGGTCCTTCAGGCAAGGGAGAAGGGGGTCATCCATCAGCAGAAGATGCCCCTGATGAAAATCAGGAGGATGATAATGATGATGGTGGTGATGATGATGATGTTAACAATGACCTGGTAGCAAGTAGGCATACTTACCCAAGCCAACCTAAGCCTACAAGGGACTGGAGAGGGCCTAGTACCCTCCAGACCCCAAGCAGGCTTAACTCTGAACACAGAAGGAGGAGATCCCTATTCAGGGAATCTCATCACTCTGGTGTCTCAATAGGGTCAGATGCTATCAGGAGAATGTCTTCCCCTGAGAGAAGAGAACATCAGGCCAGAATGAGAGAAGTCAATCTGAAAATTGAGAGGCAAGAACTTGCCCTAGCCAAAGAAAGACTTGCTCTTGCAAGAGAGCAAAAGTTAAGTGGGTTAGAACCCACTGGTGGCAGCAATATCCCTAAGGATAAGGATAGGTCCTATGATAATAGAAACCTAAGTAAGATTGTCCCTCCCTACAAGATTGGGGATGACATCCACATGTGGATAACTGCTTTGGTGAGGGCTTGCAAAGTACAGCAGGTACCCCAAAGTCAGTGGGCAGCAATCTTATGGCTCTCCTTTTCTGATAAAGGTAGAGATAAGCTCCTCACAGTTAGTGATGAGAATGCTAATAACTACCTAGCCCTGAAGAGTGCTCTGATAGATGGGGTTGGCTTAACCACTGAGCAATATAGGTTGTTGTTCAGGGATACCCAGAAGACACAGACTCAGGACTGGACTGGTTTTGTAGATCGTGCTACTAAGGCTCTGGAGGGCTGGTTATTGGGCAGCAAAGTACATGACTATACAGGATTGTATAATATGATTATGAGGGAGCAGATTCTTAGTAATTGTCAAAACCAGCTTCTACACCAGCACCTGGTGGACTCTGATCTGACCTCTCTACCAAGAATTGGGTAAGAAGGCCGACAAATGGATCAGAACCAGGATTAGGCCTGAAAATCAGGGTGGTGACCAGAAGAAAGATTCTACCAAGCCTGGGGATAAATCCAAGGACAAGTCCCCTACAGGGCCCCAAAACTCGAATGGGGTGGTGGGTCCCAAAACACTTCCTCTAACCCTAAGAAACCTTATTGCCATGTCTGTAAACAGCCTGGCCACTGGAAGACTGACAGTAGTTGCCAAAAGGCCAACAATAAGGAAAACATTCCTCCAAGTAACACTCCAAGACCTCCTGTTACAGATCAGAATCAGAATCAGAAAATAGCTTTATTCGATTTCATATTGTAAAATCATAAAAGCACAACATAAAAGAAAGTACAATAGTTATCATTTCTCAATAATACATTTCCAGAAAGTTATTTAAAAAAGCTCATATAACGATCCTATATTTCTTTAGTTCATAGATAATCTGCATCTTATTACATTTTTTAAAAACATGGCAACTAAATACTTGGTCATCTTGTCTTCTAACATTCTTAGTTTCAATAATGCCGGTCTACACTGCCTTAGACCCCATATTTTAAGTAACAGTTTTAAATACTTAATTCTGTACATTGTATAAAATTTACAAAACAAGGTGCAATGTATCAGTGACTGCTTTGATGAGTCATCACAGGGGCATGGTGTCAAATCACTTGACCAAATGTTCAGTTCGGGAAATGTAATCATCCTAAAAAGATTTCCACCCCTAAAGCGTGTCAATATCATCCTGGTATAACAACTTTGAAAATGTATCAGGTACTTCTGGATGCCCTTTCCCTGCAAGATAATTTCACTTTCAATCACGGAGGCTTTTTTACTCTCTAGCTGCCACCGTTTATTTTCTAACAAAATAAGACAGATATCTTTTAGCTTTTTCCTTGAAATATTTCCTAACTTAGATGATGTGTGGAAAAATTCAGGGTGTCCAATCTCTTTAAGGAATCCCTTTACATAAATAAACCAATCAATGTTTAGGGCCCCCTGTAGCTTGAGACAATCTTCTATAATGTTTCTATTTAGTTCCGTCTCAGGCGATGTCCAAATCTCATGCTACAGAAGTATGGGGCTCAATTTGATAAGGTCTGTAATATAGTCTAAGCCTAGCTCCTTATGACACAGATAAGTTGACATTGTCTTAGGAGTCGCCAATAAATATCTGAGGAAAGCATTTTCGCATCACTGTATGTCTAGAGCAGGGGTCTCCAAACCGGTCCTGGAGGGCCGGATCCATGCCAGGTTTTTTGGAGATCCCCATTGAGATACATGTAGTAATTTTAAAAATCTGGCATGGATCAGGCCCTCCAGGACCGGTTTGGAGACCCCTGGTCTAGAGTATCTGCAATCCCCCATATTCTCGCACCATATAAAACAGTTGATAGGCATTTAGATTTATACATTTCCATCAAAACCTTTACTGGTCTACCTCCTAGTCTGTTCGCAAATTTATGTACTGCCCCAATCGTTCGAGAAAAAGCTAGTTTCCTGGCATTTGTGGCCTCCGTCCAACTTCCGTTTCTATCAAAGATAATCCCCAAATAGGAGAAAGATTTAGTTGATTCTATCTTCGATTTCTCAAGAAACACATTACAGTGAGTATTTCTTTTATGTGTACAACACATACTGAAGGTTTTCCCTATGTTAATTTTTAAGCCCCTCTTGCTCATAGACCTATCTGGGTCCTTGCCATGAGCACCGCGTCGTCGGCATAAAGTAGGATTGGGGCAGGACTTCCTCCTATTTGAGCAAAGTCCTGTTTTTCATGCATAAGGTGTGTAGCCACAGTAGCCACATTATTAATATAGAGATTAAATAAAAAGGGTGCCAAGATGCAGCCTTGACGAATACCCTTTCTTATTGGAAATTTAGAAGTACATTGATCATTTGTGCCAAAACGTACTTTGGCATGCGCTCCCCGGTATAATTCCTTTATAAAAACCAAAATGTTAAAGTCAACGCCTATTTCTAACAGAGTGTCCCATAGTATGTCATGGCTTAGGCAGTCGAATGCCGAACTAAGGTCGACAAAAGTTAGAAAAAGATTGCCTTTTTTTGCTGTCATATATTTGCCAATCATTACTGCCAGGTTCAACCCTTGTTCTACCGTGCCCACCCCTGCTTTAAAACCATATTGAAATTTTGATAATACTCCCGTGTCATCTGCCCATATCTGAAGTCTGTTTAAAATCACGCGCCCTGCTACTTTCATCAGGGAGTCTAACAATGAAATTGGTCTGTAGCATTTAGGATTATTTCGATCCCCCTTCTTAAAAATAGGGACCTCGATTGCGTCCTGCCAAGAATTTAAAACCCTTCTTTGTTACAACTATTTAAATCCTTAGTTAAAAGGGGAGCCCATAGGTCCACATTTGTCTTACATATGTCCACAGGGACCCCATCTGGCCCTGGGGCCTTTCCTGCAGCACTTTCCGTAATTGCCAGTTCAACCTCAGGCAGCGTAAAGGTGATATCCAAAGGGAATGCACTTTCTGAGTTGTTGTCCGTCGATGGGCTTCTTGGTAATTAGGCACTCCATGCTAGATTATCTTTATTATATAGATCAGTAAAGTAGGTTACCCAGACACCTTCATCAATTGCCATCTCCACAGTGTCAGTTTTCCTGTCTACGAAAAAAGGTGCATTCATCGCCTTCCAAAAACTTGTCGTATCTTTTGATATGCAGGCTTGTTGCAAGGTTTGCCATGCTTCCTGTTTCAACCCATCTTTTCTTACTTTTATGGCAGCATGGTACGATTTCCTAGCCTTTCTTATCTCAAGGCGATTTTTCGGCTCTCTTTTTAATGTATTTATCAGGACTTTATGCGCCTTCCTACAGTTTGAGTCGAACCATCCATTGGTCTTTTTGCCGAAGTGTTTTTTCAAAATTCCAGTTAAGGTCTTACTTATTTCTTGTGAGATCTCATGGAAAGCAGCAATAACTGCAACATGATCATTTTCTTCATTTAGACAGGCCACAAAGTCTTTATAGCGACTATTAGTAGTAATCCCCCAGGCGGTGGGAGTGCCCCAAATACTGTGGCTGGGTATACTTGGGGAACTCAGGTGGACTCTGGCCTAACCAGGTCCCCTAATACGGAATCTCTAGTCTGTGAAAATTGCATGGGTTTGCCAACTTCACTGCTTGTCCCAATACTTTGGGCAAGTACAGACAGGAGCCCCGCATCAATGGTCAGAAAGTTGAAGCCTATGGAGACACAGGGGCTAGCATCACTATGGTGACTAACAGTCTAGTTCCCTCAGGACAACTTTTACCTGGGGTCACCTATCAGGTGATCAACATTGATGGAGTGCAGACAGATCATCCCATGGCAGTAGTTAATCTCAGCTGGGGAGGTGTCACTGGCCCAAAGAGAGTGGCAGTGTCTACGAACTTGCCTATAGATTATCTACTGGGGAATGATCTAGAGATCTCTGCCTGGGCTGGGGTAGAACAAGAAACCCATTCCAAAATGGTAGGCCTTCCCGAAAAGGTTAGTGGGGCTGTGATGGCCACAGCCCCAGCACAAGCAGATTTCCTCCCTGAAGAGGTTGGAAGGGCTGTGATGGTCACAGCACAAGCTCAAGCAAACTTCCCAGAAAAGGTTGGCAGGGCTGTGATAGTCACAGCCCCAACACAAACAGAGTTCCTGCCTGAAAAGGCTGGTAGGGTTGTGATGGTCACATCCCAAACTCAAACAGATTTTAGTGTTGTGAAGCCTGAAACTATGGATCACTCCACTCAGACAGAGAGTATTGGGGAGGAAGAAAAGTCTCCCTCCCACCAGACATTAGGTGAGAGTCAGCCTCCTCAGGGAACTGACCCTACCCCTTGTGAAGGAACTGCCCCAGAGGTAGTCAGGCCTAGCCTGGCAGAGCCCCTGATGTCAGTGAACCCTTTCAAGGTGGGACCCAGTCTGGAGCAGGTAACCTGCCCCTCTCTACCCTGTCTCAGTCATCCCAGGACTGTAAAGGTCAGGGAGGCCAGTGGACCCCAAAGGGCCCCCTGTCCACAGGAACGCCCCATCAGCAGATTAGGGGCACCAAAGATAGCAGCCCTAGCAAGGTGAAAATTCCAAAAACTTCTGAGGGATCTCCCTTCCCCTTAGGTAGGAACCTCCCCCAGATTGACACTGTTGGGCACAGCCAAACCTGGGACCTGATGGCCCCAGACCTGAACTGTCCCTCCAGTAAGCCAAATAAAGGGACCCAGACTCCAGCTGTAGGTAGCCAGAGGTTGACCCTGAGAGCACAGTTAACTCAGTCCCAGAAAGAAAGGCATACATGGTGGAAAGTGATTGGAGGAAGCTGAGCCCTACATTAGAGGAGCCTCACTTCAGTACTCCATCCCAACACCAACCGTTTATTTTGCCAAAACACACCACAGGTAGAGATTCCCTATGGTGGAGACCCTATGATACACTTAGGGTAAGGGATTGCTTAGTGGACCATGAGACAGGGGGTAACCATGCTAGTGCAGATACTTCCTTATATGGCCACTTAGGCAATATAGGCTTACCTGGTCAAGGATAGCCTTATCTCCTTTCGTTGGGGGGGGGGGTGTAGGAAGGTGGATATCTGACTATATGGTTACCCCAAGTTTTTGCCTAGTGTTTAGCTGGTTTTTGACTTAGTTGGCCTGGGATTCTGCTAATCAGGGCCCCCGGCTATCTGCTCTCACTGTAAAATGGACTCCATGTAGTTTAGGTACATCTCCAATTGGATATTGGGTCACCTTATGAACCCCTGTATAGTGTACCATAGGTACCCAGGGCATAGGTGCATCCAAGGCCTACCAGGGGCTGCAGCATGTATTATGCCACCCCTGGCTGGCCATCCAAACTGACACAATTGGCTTATCACTCAGCTAGGGCAAAGTCGTGTAATCCCCCCTTGCTTAGGTATAGTATTCCTATACCTACCCTTATATATAGACACATATACACCTATAAGTCACTCCTATGGCAGGCCTTGACAATCCTGAAGGCAGAGTGCTTGGTTTTATGTGAGATGGTGCTCTAGCATGAGCTGAGCCTGTCTGCAGCTTTCGGAACCATGTCCTTATAACTGTTCTATGATTTAGCCATACCATATACTCTTAAGTGCATTATAATCCTTGCGGTTAATGCTAACTTTGGTTTGGCTTCATCAAAACATGTAGCATAAGGGGTCATACGCTTTGGAATACTACCCCCCCGCCAGTCTTGGCAGCGTGGGAGCATTCCACCCTTCTAGAGGGAGAAGACATGGAGTTGTAGCTTTACCCAGTCTGACCTCCTGCTTCTGGACGAAACTCCGGCAGGGGAGGCCTGGACAATAGGTTTCCTGCCTTGGGAGGTGCTAGCACCTCCCCAGACGGCTATAGTGTATTGGGGCATGGTGGGTTCAAAGAAATGAGACACTGCCTGGGGCACACAAGGTGCTCCATGCATAGCCCGGTTCAAATCAGTTGCTGGGGCACTCCAGCCCCAGCTCTGGCATGAAACTGGACAAAGGGAAAGGGGTGTAACCACCCCCTTCCCAGGTTCCACCCATAGGAGGGACCTAGCAGGTAATCCAGCCCCTTAGATTAGTATAAAGCTAGGTGCTGTGTCTAGAGACATTAGATTATCCTGAACTGAAACTCTGAAACAAAACTCTGGACCTTCGACATTCTACTGCAACTAGAAGACCGAAGAATCTACCTTGTGGTCAAGGAGTGACCACCCTGTGCAAACAGGCACCATCAGTGACTTGCCAGTTTGCTTTGTCGACGCTCCATCCGGAGCCCGAAGACTTAGTGATGCAGCCTCTGGACTTCCAGACTTCTCTGACCCCGACCCACATCCCCAGCAAAGCTGAGACCCGTGGTTGACACGAGAGACGTGGGACCAGACTACCTGCAGTACCTGCTTTTTGCTAACTGTGCAGCTTCTGAGGCGTCCTCAAAGTTGTGCATTGGGACTTAAGAAGCTCCAACCCGAGCCGTTAGTTCACCGAAGCTCAGCCCTCCACACTCCACGAGTGCCGCGTGGGGCCTGTGCCCGCATTTCTCCTCGACGCGTCTTTGCGGTTGCTGGCCCGTTGGCTAGTGGCCCTCCTGAAGACATACTTTTGAATCAATGCTGCTTGCCTCGTTGCTCTGGGCTTGCTGCTGCTTTCCTGTAAAGGGGAAGCTCCTCAGACCTTGCTGGTCTGAACAAGAAGCCGATCTTCTTTCCTGTGTGGGTTGCCTTTGCCAAGGCTTGTTGACTCCAATCTGGAAGTCGACACCGCCAACAGCAAGATCCTTCATGGGACAGTCCGTATCCAGCTCCTGGTTGTAGTCTACGCCTCCTGGTCCACGTGATTTCAGAGGAAAGTTACACATCTTCACCTGATTGCATCTCGACATCGCCTGGTTCCTTCCTGGTTCCTTCCTGGTCACTGGCTAGTGACACAGACTCTGTCCCCTCTGCCTTCAGGTTCTTCACTGCTCCGATCCACGCTTGGATCCATCCGGACATCTTCCTCCTGGTCGCCTGCAGCATCTTTGTGCAGCTCTCCATAGGATGTGACGACGAAACACGGCACGAAAGAACACCTATGCACCCGGCTTCCCTGGGTGAGGTAACTCGAGTACTCCGGTGCTCCCGTGGGTAACAACTATCCAAGTGTCCTAGTTGAACTGGGTTTTCCCGTAGTCCATCCGGCAGTGTCCGAAATCAACTACTTTGTAACTTTTACGTTCCCATTAAAAGTCTATGGTAACTCACATGTGTGTTTAGATACTGCACACGTATCCTGTGGGACTCCTACTTCCTAACCTTTGGTCGTTCAGTGTAGCCCCAGTGATTCTCTAGACCCTAAGCCTATTCACCTTTCCTGAAGTGGTTCTTATACCACTTACTTAGTATATGGTTCGTGAAGCCCCTAGGGTAGAATTGTATTTGTGCAACTTATAGTATGCTTTTTGAGTAACTTGTGCTGTATCTCGAACTCCGACCTCATAAAGAGTGCAGAGGGGTTGTGTTAGTAATAAATACATATATATTTGATATATACCTTTTGTGGTGCCCTTTCATTTGGTATTCAAGGGGTTATTATTGGTAAAACAATTGACCTCACATGCTCTCTGAAGTGTTAGCCTAAGACTGCTTTGTCCATGCTACCACTGGGATAGCTGGTCTATAAGGTTGACTTTACAACATCACCATAAGGGTTGTTTGGACTGATACAGGGTGTCCACTAGAATAGTGGACATCACATATCAGGCCAACTTCACACATTTAGTCTGCAAGCACTATTTACTTTATTGAGTTTCTCTTTCTGCAGGCCGGACATGCGCTGCTTCAGCTGAAACCACTTGTGCTTTTTAAGCAGCACGGCCGCCCCCGTAACACAGGCACCTGCTTTCAATCACTTTAACCAGGGACTATCGCGTGTCTGTTTCAACCCCCCCAAGTAAAATGGATTTAGAAATGATTAGCAAAGTAAGTCATGAGACTTCCAGGTAGCATAGAATCCTCCTGTGCTACTGAGATGAAGCTGACAACAGCACATCTGAGTTAGGTCATTTGCACTAAAGCCACCTGATGGGCTGTTTTCAACAGCCTGTTTTATTAACAACACCACCACCAACAACAACAACAATACCACCAATACCACCACCACCAATACCACTACCTCCACCAATACCACCACCACCACCAATACCATCACCACCACCAATACCACCAACACCACCACCAATGCCACTACCTCCACCAATACCACCACCACCACCACCACTAATACCACCACCACCACCGCTATCACCAATACCACCAGCGCCAATAGCACCATCAATACCACCACCACCATCAATATCATCGCATCCACCACCACCAATGCCACCACCACCAATACCATCACCACCAACACCACCACCAATACCACCCCATTAATACCACCACCAATACCACCACCCCCAATACCACCACCACTACCAATACTGCCCCCAATACCAATACCACTGCCAATACCACCATCACCACCGACACCACCACCACCAATACCACCACCACCAATACTACCACCAATACCACCACCACCACCACTAATACCACCCCCACCAATAACACCACCAATACCACCACCAGCACAACCACCACCAATGCCACCAATACCACCACCAATACTACCTCCAATACCACCACCACCAATACCACCATGGATACCACCAACACCACCACCAATACCCCCACCACCAATACCAATACCACCACCACCAACACCCCCCAATACCACCACCACCAATACCACCACCACCAGTACCAATACCAATACCATCACCAATACCACCAACACCACTACCACCATCAATACCACCACTACCAATATCACCAACAATACCACCACCACCAGCAATACCCCACCACCAATACCACCAATACCAATACCACCACCAATGCCACCAATACCACCACAAATACCAATACTACCACCAATACCATCACCAACAATACCAGTAGAACCACCACCAATACCACCACCAGCAATACCACCACCAATGCCAGTACCACCACCATGAATACCAATGCCACCACCAATACCACCACCACCTCCACCAATACCACCACCACCAATTCCTCCACCACCAATACCAGCACCACCAATACCAGCATCACTGTTGCGGGGATTCTGCACAGACACAGAAATATGTGCAGGAAAACAGGACCTCTGTGTATACGGGTTGCACCTTTCTACCACCTTAGTACCCAAAATCTCAAAACCGACTAGCTATAGTGTCTCATTTGTTTGCCTACATAATTATGAAGCTACAAATTGTTAGACAACCCAGAACACAACACTCCCGACTCTTTCAGGAATCGCCGTAGCAAGACATACCCTTCCGCTCACTCACTCATACTTGTCCACAATAAGGATTGTCAGAGTCACTGTATAGTTCAAAATATTTGTTCTAACTATTGTGCTCTATAAAGCAGTACATGAGCCACTACCAGCAGCAAAAAGGAATAAACCTAAAACAGTTAGCATTGTTACAGTACCATAGAATATGAAGGGGGTGTCATTATATACAGACAGTGGAAAAAGGACTATAAGGCCTAGCCACCCTCTCCTTGGTAAGTTGAAGTTTATTATATAAAGGAAGATCTCTGGGCTTTGTCAGTAGACCCCATACCTTAGTGCCTAGATGGAAGGTTTACATCATATGAACAGCATAGCTCTTCTCCAAGGAAAGGTCTCTCTCCAAGTGTCTGTGAACAACATGCATCCCCGTAATATCAAAGCACGAGCTTCCAGCAGTGCAGCTGTGTTTAGCATGTTTTGTGAAGGTGCTAGGAACTGACCAGAACAGAATAACTAGGGGCATGTTTGTATGCTGAGTACATCTGAAACACCACACACAGGGATGTTTTTAGGATTTTTATTTTTCACAGGATTGTTAACAAACATTTTCTTCCATTTCAGATTCCTAGTGAACTTGAAAAGATCTATCATAGCTTTGCACGTGTCCCCTCTCTCAATGGGGCAGAAGCCTAAACCTTTCTTAAGTAGTGCAATCATATCATCTGTGATTGTGAGGGAAGAGAGGTTAATGATGTCCACCCCTTTCTCTTGTGCATCTCTTAATTATTTTTGTCCATTGACCTCCAATTCATCCTGTTGTTGTTTGTGCCTTGCTCTCTTCCCCTACGGGTTTTCTTTGTTGTTCTCCACGATTGGGTTCTGTCCTGTTGCCTTTTTTAATGCGCTGGACCTCCCTTAAAAAAGTTTTCCGGCCTATCTAAATTAGAGGTACTCGGTGCATTCTCAAACTCACTGTCACTGGATATAGGGACACTCATAGAGGTCGAGCTTGAGGAGATAGTCTTCTGTCTACCAGCTCTTTTTCTATGATGTGCTGACACTCTTTTTCACACTACCTTGAGGTAACTTTGTATGACTTTTACCCATGCTCTGTTGTTTACACTAGCAGAGTCACCATACTTTTATTTCGGCAAGAGTTTACATGCTGGGTATGTGGTAGCTCTGGCTATCCAGTTCTCCACCTGACTCGGACTTGTCCTACTGGACGGAGGGAACGCCCGCGGGACATAGACCTGATTTCTAATACAATAATGATGGGCTTGTCATATGGGATGCCTCATTACCCCAACCCTCCTTTAATCATGTCCATTGATATTCATGCAATTGGTGGGCGTGTCTTATGGGCTGCCTCCCTACCCCAACCCCAACCCCCTTCAATTATGTCCATTGATACTCATGCCTGTGGGGACTTATCTACCCCGTGGCTCCTTTCAGCATTAGGTTCCGTTTCTATAGTTGGGGCGTTGTCATATGGTGTCTTATTTATGCACCAGGGTCTGCTCCCACATTATACACCTTTTCTCCTTCTGCCTTCAGTGACATTGGACAGTTTATTTTACAAGTCCTTGTCTCATTTGATTTTACCTTGGGAATCTACTCCATTCCTACACCAGCTGGAACGGAAGTACAACCGGCAGAGTGGTAAGTCTCCTTTCTCATGATAATCATACTGTGCGCAGGCGTCAGCGCAGTTAATTGAAGCCACATGGTTTTGGATGAACCATTGATCCATACCTTTATATGCCTTGTTTTTGCAGATTGATTCATTTCAGTTATTCGCCATAGAGGTATAAATGATATCTCTCATTGTTAGTTCGACTGACCCTCCACTCTGTGGTCCCTCTTCTGGACTCACTCTGTTTCTTTGCTCTCTCACTTTCCCTTTCCCTTTCTCTTTCCTTTATAATCCCGGATATACCTTATCCCTCTCTCAATACATGTCAGAACTCTTGTTGACGAGTGTATTACATTTTTGTATTTGATTTAATGTTGTAATTTATTAGATGTTTCGTGATATGATAGAATGATATGCATAGAGTCTACGTCTTTATGTGCATGTTGATATTATACCAGTCACCAAACTATATCACTATACACTGCCACCATGATACAATTGCACCCAAACCATTGTTAGCCAATTCAGGATGTCACTTGACACCCTTTCACCTAAACACCACTTATAGGACCTATCCATCAGAAGTGATTATGCACATGACTATGGGTTGTCATCCAGGGTGTTACTACACTAGAGTCACTTGTTGCCTAACATTAACACATGTTTGTGTTATAGTCTCTGCAATGACAGAGGAGTAGGATGAACATGTTCAAACAGTAAAATCTTCTGTGTCTGAAGAGCAGGGTGAAAGATAAATGGGCCATCAGCCGATGTCAAAGAAGTAGACCATTGTATCCAACGGGGATGTAATGCCTTAGAGCTTAGTACACTTGTCTTAGTCACCGCTTCTAAAGCAGGGAGAGGCATTATTATTATTATTATTGTTATTGCATTTATTGAGCGCACAGCTACCCGGAGGTTTCCCGGGGCTTGCCTTGGGAACCCGTCCTGGCTTTTCCCTGTGAGATAGCCCCTACAGGGCATCCCCAAGGTGAAAGCCAGGCATCCCGCCGCCGGGGGGCCGTTGTGGAGATTAAGCAAGCTTAATGCCCAGAGTTGCAGAGTGAGAACCCATGATTAGAGCAGGCACCGAAACGAGAATTATCGAGTCCGTGGACATTTGAGCTCAAGACCCTGCCGCGTCGGGAATTGAACCCTGGTCCCGGGTCTGACCTCAGCTTCCGGGTCTGCCTGCTCTCACACCTTGAGCCACACTTCTCCACACTTATGGCATGCCCATAAGAATGCTTTTTCCCTGCACCAGCGAGCATTCTTTCAGAATCGCCATTTGGACTGCAGTCAAACCTTTTTCAACATTTGAAAATCGCATTTCAGCCGCTGTGTATAAATATGATTTGTATGCAATAGGTACTGTGTCACCCTCATTGAACGTCAAGTGAGTGAAACCCACCAAGCCTGGTACTACACGGATCACCAGGTTAGTGGTGTGGTCACGTGTCAGCAAGTAGTTAGTAGCACGCAAATCTGATTGCAAATATTGTAGAATAGAGGTATGATCCGGAAGCCAGCTGGAAGAAGAAAATGTTGGTTATATCAATACATATAGCGGTTGTTGGTTGTATCAATATATATAGCGGTTTGATACACTGGGTATAATCGGGAATGTATGTCCACCCTCAATTTAAAAATCCCAGCAAAGACTAAAGCTTTTTCAGTGTAGAAGGAGGTCCCAATTGTGCACATTTTTCCAGAAAGTGAGGGGCCAACCCCCTACCTTCATTATTGAGTTCGTAGCCCAAAAAGAGCATTGCAAAATGTGTGATGTGTGATTTTGCAAAACTGAATTTGTATCCATAGTCGGCAAACAACAAAATAATGTGGTTGACACGGACAAGATGTGGCATCAGTTCATCGTCCGTCAGATAAATATCATCAACAAACGAGAACACATCAGGGTCTATGCTGTCTAACAAAGACACAACACGTGCATCAAATGCCACAGGCCTATTATTATACCCCATAGGCAAGCGTGTACATTTTGTGATTTCTGACGGCGGTGAATGCTGTCAAGTCACTGCTGTCAGGAGCAAAGTTGTGACTATAGAAACCATTAGATATATCCAGTGTAGTTTTTTTTTGTACGAATTAGACTGTTCACTAACACAGAGCTGTGTGTGTTTTGTACCACACATGTCCGACAATGACTATTCAAATTTCAATAATCTAAGACAATACAATACGAGCCATCAGGTTTTGATACCGGAAAAAGAGGATTATTCATTAGTGATATGCAGGATTCAATCACTCCTTGATACTCCAATTGAGTCAGAATATCAGAACGGGGAGCCTTAGCTTCTCGCTTGATTGGATATTGTGGCTGTGGCTTTGGCATAGACCGTCCGTAACCTGATTTCATGTGCTGGGGAATCCTTATCCCAGCCCACCTGATTATGTTACACTGATGGGGCAAGGGCCAGAGCCCACTCAGCTGCAAAAGCCTTTGCATGTTCCTCAGGGACGTAACGCAAAAAATTTGGAAGTATCATGTCTTCCCCTCTAGGAGCAGCTAGCCCAAATGGAGGTGGCCAATCTGCCTCTGCCAACAGAATGTCGTGCATAGAGGTGAGATTTTCTCTGAAAACCGCTGTGATTGTACGCTGTATATCACCTTCAATTTGGAAGACAATTTCATAGAGTCTATCTTGGGGGGGCAACTTGTGTATCTGCTGTTTCTACTTTAATAAATGTATCAGTTGCTCTCACCTCCAGACAAGGACGCAGTGTCTCCTGCACTATGGAAACTTCCGCCGCACTGTCGAGCAGAGTCACGGCCCATGTCCATTCTAGAAGACGCTTCTCACCGGCAACTTTCTTCCTCTGATATGGCTGAAAGGAGGCAGTTCCTCTTGTTTGGCTTTAACGTCAAACTGTGGAGGTTGATCTCGTCCCTGTTGTGTGGTCGGACCTTTGCCATGATCCTGGCACTCTCCATCACCGACTTGTGATTCCGATGTGTGCTGTAAAGAGCGAGTAGAGAGCTGATCAGGGACTTGAAATCTATCAGGAGTCTTAATTTTCGCGTGATAGCGCAAGTCATAAGTATGCTCAGAAGACTTAGGTGTCGCTGATCCAGCACACAAACCCTTCTTCTGGTTTTGCTGCCCCTGTTTTTTATATCTCCAATTCTTTTTAGGAAAGAACGGTCACCCAACTTTATCAGTCTGGGCATTTTTTTGAGGTTGAGATTGAGTCTGCGGTTGAGCAAAAGATTTGACTCCCAGACTATTGCACCCTATGGTTTTGTAAGCTTTAGCAATAATCTTTGGCAATTTGCGTTGCTTGTCTGTGTCTGCCACACCCTCTAAGTGTTGCGCCACTTGTAGGCTCACAGCATTACCCTTAACATTAGCAAGTATTATATCGCAAACAATATCGAACACCCCCACAAGTCTCATTCCCAATTCCAGGGCTGCCTTGACCCCATGTTCATCCTGAACACGTTTAATTACGGATGGGAAGACGGTCATTGAGGGGGTGCCGAAACACATTGAATATACCGCTGCAAACACTCTATCCCAAGTGTTACAATCAGCTAATTCGGGAACCAGGCCTTTAGGCAGCCTGATGGTTAGTATCCTGTGTTTATCCACAGGTGTGGTACTTGGAAAAACAGCTTTGATTTGTCCAAACTTCTCGGCAAGCCAATAAAGGAGTTCATCCTTATTTTGCGGACGCTTGCCTATTACAGAATTAACCATTAAGGGATTGACCTCCTGCACCACTAGGTGCAGGGGGTTGTGCAGCAACTCCAGGTGGTCCCACCTGGAAGTTGCGTGACATGAACTGTATAACAGCTCTATGTAAAAGTATTAACGATTTATGTAATACGCGTAGCCCTGCAACTGAAGCAGTGAGATAAGTTGGGTGCGGAGTGTACCCAGCCAAAATGGGCCAAATATCCCCAGCGATAGACAAGGGGCCTAAACAGACCGGTGTTAGTGGGTGTGGAAGAGCGCCATTAACCCATATTTGGTGCTGCCAAGCTGTTATCGGAACTTCAAGAGATCTATAAAGTTTATATTCCTGAGGAGTCGCGGTGGCAGTATAGTCGTGAAACAAATTGTCTGTTCCATCGACTGCCAGAAACGTGACCCAAGAATAAAACTCTTTGAAGCGGAATGCGGGATCCACTTCTACAACAAAGATAAGCGCAACACCAGCATCAGGTACTCCATATTGAGTTAAATAAGCCCTGAGTGGTATGCGATTAGGAGGCACTAATACAACTGACATTGTCAATAAAGAATAGAACAACCTATGCGTGGCAGCGCAAATACGGGGTATTAGAAATTAGAAAGACCATTTAAAATTCAAGCTTGAAAAACCTATAAAATAACACAGTATAGGAGGCAACTCCATCAGAACCCTCTCCGGAAACAGAAGGGAGGGGATTGTGGACAAGCACAAGTACTACTCAGGAGTCTCACAGATAGAACCAGACCAAACATTGGCGGCGCCATGTTGTGAGGATTCTGCACATATACAGAACTATGCACAGGAAAACAGGACCTCGGTGTATAGGAGTTGTACCTTCCCACCACCTTAGTACCCAAAATCCCAAAACGACTAGCTATAGTGTTTCATTTGTTCTCCTACATTTTCACGAAGCTACAAATGATTAGACAATCCAGAACACAACACTCGCAACTTTCTCAGGAATCACGGTAGCAAGACATACCCTTTTGCTGACTCACTTATACTTGTTCACAATAAGGATTGTCAGAGTCACTGTATAGTTGAAAATGCTTATTTTAACTATCGTGCTCTATAATGCAGTATACGAGCCACTACCAGCAGCAAAATGCATTAACCTAAAACAGTTAGCATTGTTAAAATTCCATAGAATATAAAGGGGGATGTCATTATGATTTGATTTGATTAGTAAGCTCGTAAAGCGCGCAAATGACTGAGGGTGTCATGGCGCTACTGTTTGATGCGCTTCAGGTTATTGCAAAGGTGCGATTCTAGCTTAACAGGGATACAACCATGTTTTGACTGCCTTGCTGAAAGCCAGAAGCGATGGGCTACTTTTTATTGTGATGGGTAGAAGGTTCCATAACTTGGCTGTCCTCAGCAGGAAGCTTCTTCCTCCCCACCTCGCCTGCTTGAACTTGGGTACTTGAAGAAGTTTTGCATGAGTGGATCTTAGACTTTTAGCAGGGATTTACCATTTGAAATGTGTTCTCAGGAACGAGGTCCTGAGCTGTGAAGTGCCTTATATGCCAGACACAGAGACTTAAGTCTATCCTTTTGTCCACTGGTCACCAGTGAAGGGCCCTAAGTCTGTGGGCGACTGATTTGGATATGGGAATGTCCAGCACTAGCCTAGCTGCTGCGTTCTGGAAATGTTGCAGTTTAGTTAGATATTGGGCTTAAATCCCTACATATAAAGCGTTGCCGTAGTCTAATCTAAACAAGGCCAGCGCCATGACCACTGTTTTGCGTGAATCAAGGGGGATAAAAGGACATATTCTTCTTATAATTTTTGATATATACCAGATGGATAAGGACATATTATTGGTCTGGGCGTTAAAGGTCAATTTCTCATTGAATGTGACTCCCAGATTTTTTACTTTGCATACTGGGATTGGACAGTTGCCCAGACTGTCAGGCCACCATTTGGGGGACCAGAAATTCGCGATAGAGCCCAGAAGCATGACCTCTGTTTTATCGCCGTTCAGCTTTAAACAGGTAAGCCGCATCCATTGATTCACTTGCATCATGCAATCCCTGAAATGGTCTACTGTTTCATCTATGTTGCAAGATACTGACACCACTATTTGGTTGTCATCAGCGTACGCGACCTTCAAAAACCCGCATTGCCTGATGATCGAGGCCAGGTGAGCAACATAAATGTTGAAAAGAGTAGGGCTCAAGGCCGAGCCCTGAGGCACTCCACACGGTGACCTGAAGGAATTGGATGCAAATTCTCCCAGAACCACTGAAAAAGTTCTGTCCCTTAGAAAAGAAGACATCAGCGTAAGAGCAGAATCTTGGACCCCCAATTCTTCTTTGGAAGAATGCCGCCGATAGATCTAATAAGATCAGGGCGGCCTTCCATCCCGCGTCCAGAATACTCCTAAGACCAGCTGCCATGACCAGAGCTGTCTCAGTTCCGTGCTGCTCCCTAAACCCATACTGTGATTGATCCAGAAGGTTTCTAGATGCTATACAGACAGTGGAAAAATGACTATAAGACCTAGCCACCCTCCCCTTGGTAAGTTGAAGTTTATCATATAAAGGAAGATCTCTGGGCTTTGGCAGCAGACCCCATACCTTAGAGTCTAGATGTAAGGTTTACATCATAGGAACAGCATAGCTCTTCTCTAAGGAAAGGTCTCTCTCCAAGTGTCCGTGAACAACATGCACCCCAAAAATATCAAAGCACGAGTTTCCAGAGGTGCATCTGTGTTTAGCATGTTTTGTCTAGGTGCTAGGGACTGACCAGAACAGAATAACAAGGGGCATATTTATTGACCTTGCACATTGTGTTCAGACTAAACCCAAGGAATAAGCAGAGAACGCAGAAAGCAGACAGTTCTTATCTGAAAGGCACAATCAGAATCTTGCAAAATAAAGTCACATAGTAACTGGTGCAAAAGCAGCATCATGGCAGCAGAGCTCATGCTAACTTAGCAATGTCGACAATGACTATACAAGTCATATACCACCATCAATACCACTACCACCAATATCACCACCACCACCAATACCAAAACCACCAATGCCACCACCTCAGTGCCTCTGGCTCACTAGTAATAGCAGGGGAACTGTACGAGGCCAGAGCTGCAGTCAAGGCCATCCTTCACTCCCTCTATGCCTGCCATAAAGCACAGCCCACCCTGCACCAGGAGGTGAAGCTAGGGCCCTACTGCAGCTGGAGGGTTGTTATTAGGCCAAAGATAGCAATGACATTGCGCAATGCCACGCTGCACACTTAAATCACTGAGAGGGCTGGAAATAGCCCCCCTATCCAGCTCTTACTCCTGAGTCGTGACAGTTTAATCAAAGTGCGAAAGGTGTTAGTGTGCTTTGTTAGTGTTTATAGCTCGGATCAAATATAACTCTCACTTCACACTTTGGGTCTGTGTAATTTACAACACTTACACATCTTCTTCACTGCACTATTTATCACGTCTTTGAAGACGTCGCAGGCCGGTCCCTTCCTCTGATATTTACACCACCAATACCACCACCATCAATACCATCACCTCCACCACCACAAATACCACCACCATCAATACCATCATCTCCACCACCACCAATACGATCAGCACAATACCACCACCACCAATGCCACCACCAACAACATCACCACCAATACCATCACCACCAACAATATCTCCACCAATACCACCACAACCAATCCGACCACCACCACCAATACCACCACCAGCAATAACACCAATACCACCACCAAAACCACCACCAATACCACTGACACAAATACCACCACCACTATCAATACTACCACCAATACCACCACTACCACCAATAGCGCCACCACCAATACCACCACCACTACCACCACCAATACCACCACCACCAATACCACCTCCACCACCAATACCACCACCACCAACAATACCACCACTACCACTACCACCAATACATCACCACCAATACCACCACCATCACCAATACCGCCACCACCAATACTGCCACCAAAACCACCACCAATACCACCAACACTAATACCACCAATACCACCACCACTATCAATACCCCCACTGATACCAATACCACCACCACCACCAATCCCACCAATGCCACCACCAATAACACCACCACCAATACCACCAACACGAATACCACCAATACCACCACCACTATCAATACCACCACCAACACTACCACCAATACCACCACCAATACCTCCACCAATACCACAACCAACACCACCAAAACCACCACCCCCAATACTACCACCATTACCACCACCACCAATACCAATACCACCACCTCCACCATCACCAATACCACAAAGATTTTTGATGAACACACCAGACAATGATGAGTGGTTCAATGAGTTTATATGATTAAAACATATGTAATACACATTAGACCACCGAGATATCAACCTGCAAGAATACACGTTCTCAGTCAAATATATCAAAGGGTTAAAAACAAGTCTGCAGATTGTCTATCCAGATTACCTCCCACCATCGCCAATTTTGTAGAGGAATCTCCACAGAATGAAGAGAAGGAATTAGCCTTTACAAACGTGTGCTTGGTATCTGGGCGGGTGATAACAGAATCTGAATGATAAACAAATCCCAGGAAAGATTCAACCCAAGAAATCGTCAAAGTATATGAATAGCAAATGCCACACAGGTGATGGATGGAATGCAGAGCAAATCAAATATTCTCCCACAGTAAATAGATCTGGGTTAAATCCATTGTTCTTTCGCTCACCATGCCACTCCAGTTTAGATCCAGCCATATGCAAATCAGTCTTAACCCTGTGCCTCATGGGAACAGTCCAGATCGAACTGCTATGCCAGGTCCTCCCTGGACCGGAAACAAGCATCCTGGGACCGGTTTAGGGCATGACCCCATATCAGTCAGGCTAGCTTGAATCCAGTGGCACAGTGAGCCCGGGACCCACATCTGGGTATACTTGGCGCACCTGGGCGAGAAAGCCAAAGCCACACAGATGATGGATGGTATGCAGAGCAAATCAAACATTCTCCCCAATCAATAGATCTGGGTTAAATCCATTGTTTGTTTGCTCACCATGCCACCCCAGTTTAGATCCAGCCATATGCAAATCAGTCTTGACCCTGTGCCTCATGAGAACAGTCCAGACCAAAATGCCAAGCCAGGTCCTCTCTGGACGGGAAACAAGCATCCTGGGACCGGTTTCTGGGCATCACCCCTCATGTGGAGTGCTGTGGCTCACTGGTTAGAGGTGGCAGACCCGGGAGCAGAGGACGGCCCGGGACCAGGGTTCAATTCCCGACGCGGCAGGGTCGTGGACCAGGGTCAGCGGACTCGATATTTCTCACCTCGGTGCCTACTCTAACCAGGGATCACACTCAGCAACTCTGGGCATTAGCTTGCCTCATCTCCACAACGGCCCCCCACATACGCCGGGGATGCCTGGTTTCACCTTGGAGATACCCAATAGGGACCATCTCACAGGGAAAGCCAGGACGGGTTTCCCAGCGGTCTACTGCGCAGAGATACTCCTTCGGGAGTCGATTCTAGTGCGTTAGAAACCCACAATTAATTAATTAATTAATCAGCCAGGCTAGATTGAAGTCAGTGACACAGTGAGCACGGAACCCACTACTGGGCATACCAGGTGCACTTAGGACAACAAAGCAAAAGCCACACAGATGATGGATGGAATGCAGAACAAATTAAACATTCTCCCCCAGTCAATAGATCTGGGTTAAATCCATTGTTCTTTTGCTTTAGAGCTAGCCATATGCAAATCAGTCTTGACTCTGTGTCTTATGGGAACAGTCCAGACTGAACTGCCAAGCCAGGTCCTCCCTGAAAACAAGCATCCTGGGACCCAATCTGGACATACCCAGCGCACTTAGAGCGAGAAGGAAAAAGCCACACAGATAGTGGACGGAATGCAGAGCGGATAGCAAATAGACAGTGAAGAAAACCACCCAAGAAGAAATAAAACCATTTTGGAACATCAAAGATGAACTAGCAGAGCTGGATGATTGCCTGTTCAGAAGCACAAAATTGATACCTCCAAAAAATGTTAGATAAAAACTCATAAACAAAGCACATGAAGGTTATTTTGGTGTGTCCAAAACAAAAGAAAGACTACGGATGGACGATTGGTGGCCTGAAATGGACATTCCAATGAACGGTGTTAAGAAAATGTGTGCCATGCAGAAATGAGTGATAAAATACAAACTACAAGGAACCCCCACACCCCCTCCATGCACGCAAGCTCCCTAATCACCCATGGGATGAGTTAGCCTTGGACATTGTTGGACCCCTAACAGGTGAAAATGCCACCCCCTACATCTTAGAAATACTAGATCTGTTCTTCGGGTGGCCAGAAATAAAACTCACATTCAAATAAGGTCCAAAAGCATCACAACATTCCTGGATACATTTTTTGCAAGAGAAGGATTACCTTCTTCTATACTAACAGACAGCAGGGTATAGTTTTGCTCAAGTGAAATGCAATCATATCCTGAGAGAAATATAATCAGCCTTCTACACTCAGTACTATACGACCCAGAGTCAAATGGAGCAGGAGAATGCTTTAATAAGGCCTTAAAGAAGGGAATCTAACTGTTCAAAGTCACAGTCTCAACTCGAAATCTGAAATAATTAAAAGATTGAAATTGAATTTCCCTTTACCCCTCACCAAACTACCATGAAAGGACCTTTTGAGCTATTAAATGGAAGAAAACCTAATTCTTTTCTTCTACGTTCGTGCAGAAATTGGGAAAAAGATTGGGTTGATATGAACACTAAATAAACAGTGGTGACAATGAGAAACAAAATATCAAGAAATGAGAAAAGAAAAGCATGACTGGGACAAGCATGTGAATAAATGTAATGTTACAGTAGGGGACTGGGTAAAGGTTAAGGCTCCAACTGGGTGTGCTATAGACTCAAACATTCTCCAAATCTTTGAGAATTGTCAAACTTTTCCGCAATGCTGTAATAACAGATAAGGGTAAGATATGGAACCTAGAAAGGGTGGCAATACTCAATCAATCTATATTCAAGAGCACCAATAGCTACAATATAGTGAAATGAGTCACTAGCAATGGCAAAGTACGGGGTACTTAAAACAGAGTAGCGAATATACTCAAAATCAAGGTCGCCCCAAGAAGTTGTCCATATAGGGTACAAATATAATCCATTCGACCTCCGAGATATTTGAAGGGCTATATCCGAGATTAAAGTGAATTGTTACGTGGAGTCTGTACATATAACCATGTTGGTGTTTTAATCTGGGTTATTTCATATGAATGTATTTTTTAGGATTATCCACTTATCTACATGTTCTTAGAAAATGTATATCAGCATTTGTCGCTGACTCATTCTGCATTTGTTATGTTTACATTTTTAAAACATATGTATTACACCTTTTATTCACCATACCCTCACTGCATTCCGGATCTGTCAAGTATCCATCTTTCTTCATTGTTCATTGTTCTTTCTAGTTGAGTGATTGTGCAATGTCCCCTTCAATTCACCTTACCTCTGCTTCCTTTATTTCCTCTGTAATCCTCCATCTTATTTCAGTGAAGAAAGGGGGATGTGTGAAACCCTCTGTAATGGTTCAACCCTTGCCTTTAATTTCCCTCCCTTGTCCTAAGTACAATAGTACATCCCCATCAACATTCCATCACCAGAGTGCTATGTGAAGTGAGGGCTGACCAAAGGATGAAGGTTGACCTTGATGTGCTGTGCTTAGGGTGTGCCTCAAAATAAACTCATTGAACCACTCATTGTTACGCCCGCTCTGGGAAAGCTTAAGGTTTACGCACTGCCCCCGGTTCATGTGATTAAGTCAACTTGGGGAAGCGTCAAAATCCATGGGTGTTGCGTGGGAAAACCCACTGCAACACTCATGGAATGCCTCCTTGGCGTAGAGTAAGGCAACGCAGCGACTTGCGCTACTTTGTCTTACTCCATATCTTTGAGGCCATGTAAAGCCACGCAGAGTGGCTTGTGCTGCCGGAGCGTTAAAAAAAGCAAAGCTTCAACAGTGCAAGCCTCTCATAAATAAGCTCCTAGTGTTTTTAAGGTCAGAAGAGCACTTTGCTGTAGTTATGCCACTGTCGTTCTCAGTGTACCCCCAATTCCACATTTTTCCCTTCCCTGACTCTCCTCAGCACACTGTCTGAAGTAGGGGAGGGGATGGGTGGCAGAGCACAACAGTTGTACAATTCCACTGGTGGTGAACAATGTGTACTACTACCATTCACTTTATCACTGGCATTTGCATTGGTGATGGATGCAAAAACAATACTTTGGACCAGTGGGGCAGAACACATGTTGGTTCAGTACTAAACAGTGGAAAATTGCCCCGTATCAGAACCAACCCTGAGAAAACAACGCACATTTGACTCATACGTAATACTTGATCTGGTGCTGTGGAGGAATTATGCTTCTGGAAACTGAGCCAGGCATGGTTAGATTAGAATGTTTTAGTTAGTCTTCACAACTGCCTTTAAACAAATGTATCTGGAAAATGATGCTGTAAAACAAATCTTTTAGTCCCGTTCTGGAAAAAATAGCTTCTGCACATTGGTTTCCCAAGCACTCTGGGAGGGGATCATTGCGATGTTGGGCTGATATATAAACATTTTCAGAGTTTCTTGTAGATTTTAGACAAGACCCAGTACGGAATTGTTGAAATGGATTTCCAGTGAGAAGAAATACTTTTCCTACCTGATGAAAGTAGGGAACATAAGTGCACGACTCTAGAGAGACATTTGGTTGAGCATTGAATTAAAAACATTTTCGAAACAAATATTATTTTTCTGCATTATATAAGCAGGCCTGACTTCTGAAAGAGAAAAAGACTGGAAAGAGACATTTTGATAACGCTGAATTCGAAATGCAAATTAAGCATTATGAGCCAATTAGGTTCAGGTCTGGTTAGTATGGGGTAACCTGACAAGACATGAGACATTTTGGGGAACACTGACTGAATATAATTAGCTTACAGTCTCCTTGGATTAGTTTTAGTGTGATAGGTGCACCAATTCACACACACACATACCAATAACCAACTACCGCTTTTAGGTCAAATCATCTTTTGCATGTAATTGCCCACTCTCAATGTTTATTTAACTTCTTGTTAGTCATTATGTTTTCTTCCCGCATTAGTTGCTGTACCATCATTCTCCTCTCAGAGTGATTTGCCGTCTCTAAGTAATTGAAATTCTTTTGGATATCCAGTTCATAAGGCTTCCGATATTCTAGTTGTCAATGGAAATAATCCTATATTCAATGGAGTAGGCCGGAAGCTTTCACTGCAAACTTTCTGAGAGCAACATTTAAAAAAAGGCTGAGTCCATGCCAGATTTCAGGTTAACATTGGACTTTGTTTGCAAAGGGTGTCAAAAATAGGTTCAAAAGGTTCGAGCAACTTTATATTTTCAGGATAACCATTGACTATGTAAATTGATCAGCTTAGAACAGCGTAGATCCATGGTATGTGCGTTTTATCCAACACATATATCCTGAGATGCTTGCATAGATGACCTAAACAGGGCAGTTCAGATGTAAAATATTCTCTTTAGAGTTATTGTGTATAAAAGTATATCATGGGGGAATCCAGAAAATCGGTCATGGTTGGTATTTGGCAACGCTAGACACTTCTCATCTACAGATACAGGTGTGTCCTCACCCAACACTTAAAGAATACCACGGAGAATAGAAACTATTGTAAAGGCAAATAAAAGTGACCTGCTTGATGTAAAATGAGTCAAGAATTATTGGCCAAAATGAGGATGTGCGAAACAGTGACCTTTACATTTAGAGATTCTTGCTAAAAAAGGGTTGTTAAGCAGAGAGTTACCACTATTTCAAGGTGTTTTTGCACATTAACTCGAATGATGTCTGTTCAATTGGCCAGTAAAATAGTTATCAGATGAGAAATAAACAAACAGCATATTCCTTTTCTTGGCTTTTCTGCAGAGGCTATCACATGGTTCGGCTTACAGTAGTTTGCCTAAAAGACAACCTTTTGAGGATCAAAGGGAGAAATTGGTTCCATTACTTGCATTAGCCTGAGCTGCTGAGACCTCAACCTTCAATATAAAGGAAGCAATGCCTTTCAGGAGCTTCTGAGTAACATGCTTTACCTATAACATTTTGCATTATATTGCTTGTTTGCTGTTTCAACTTAGCTTGCATCTGGGCACTTTATTTTAAGCACTTCAAAAGTGGATGACATGTCTAGGGGAAAGGAGAATCTATTCTGCATCAAGCAAATGCATTTTCAAATAATGCTTTTAAACTGGAAATTATGCTTTGAAATGGCATTTGTACATTTCAAGGATGCGGCATTCAACAGGCAAAGTAGTACTGTAAAACATTTTTTTTCAAAAAGCATTTAAAAACGGGTCCCTTATCCCATTTGATGTAACCCTCAATTAAAAAAGTTTATATTGAATTTCAAAGTATTCCACAATGCGTATTTTTACGAAAATAAATGTTATGATTTATAGACATGTAATTAAAATGTTATTTATGAACATTTGCAAAAAGAGTTACACAATTAATGTTTTTTCTTTCTTTAATTGCACAATTCATTGTGGTTTAAATTACCCCTTTCTTCTGTGCACATTAGAGTAGTGTTTTACTTTATTATATGTCTTTGATTTATGTACCAAAGTTGAATGTGTGTCTAAGTGAGGGTAGATGTGCAATCATCCGCTAGGTAAGATGTGAATTGCATTCAATGCATGTTTCACTCCTTCTTAAAGGTCCTGGCCACTTGTTACCTATCAATGTAAGCTTAACACTATTATCATTCAATGTTTTACTCTTTTCTTTTCCTTTGCGTCTTCTGCTACTATTACTGCTACTAAAAGTCCTAATACTAATAATAATATTAATATTAGTCCTGACCTCTTGATATACCTTTGTATAAAATTGTTGTCCAGAGATTTTCCCATTATTGATTTGTGTTTCTGTATCATTAGAGAAGTAATTTATTTATTTACAATTGCTGCATGAATAGTGTATTTTTTTTGTCCTCTGCTTCTTGAAATCTGCAGTAAAGGCCAGGTTTTGTTTCGATTAAAAGGCTGCATGGATTGTGCATTTAACTCTGTATTTCACAGACTTCTACTTGTATCAGGATTATTATGTGATGAACTGTGTACATTTTTAATGGATTTTTATATATCAGTAACAATCATGGTTTTAAACGCTTAAACCAAATTAAATTGTTTGAATTGAATTTAGATTGGGTAGACTTGCTAATACAGGCCACATTTTCTGGATGACATTTTTAAAAATGGCTGATACGTTGCAGTGATGATATTTCAGGAACCATGAGCCCTGTATTCTTTGTTTTGGTGTCAAAACATAGATTTTGGGGTGCAAGTAGTCTAATAGAGACAGAAAATAACCCCTCAGAGAAATCCTTCCACCATTTTCCAAAACGGCTGATCTGTAACGATATGATTTAGCGTCATATTGGTAATTAATTGTAATATTGTTTTTGTTTTAGGTTTTCTGTTGATTCAAATTCATAAACATGAGCAAAGCAGGTGGAAGCTGAGGATCTTTAACTCCCGACAGAGTGTTGCTGTAGGAAGGTGGATATCTGACTATGGTTACCCCCAAACTTTTTGCCTGGTGTTTAGCTGGTTTTTGACTTAGTTGGCCTGGGATCCTGCTATTCAGGGCCCCAGGCTTTTTGCTCTCTCCTTAAAATGGACTCCATGTACCTTAGGTACATACACAATTGGAACTGGTTCACCTTATAGGCCCCTGTAACAGTGTACCCTTGGTACCCAGGTGTATCCAAGGCCTACCAGGGGTTGCAGCATGTATTATGCCACCCCTGGCCTGGCCTCCAAATTTGACATAACTGGCTGATCAATCAGCTGGGGTAAGTTGGTGTAATCACCTCTTACTTAGATATAGTATATCTATATCTAACATATCTGGACACATGTTAACCTATAAGCCGCTCCTATGGAAGGCCTCAACAATCCTGGAGGCAGAGTGCTTGGTTTCATGTGAGATGGTGCTCTGGCACGAGCTGAGCCTGTCTGCAGCTGTCGGGAACAACTCCCTTAGCTGTTCCGGGATATTGTTATACCATATACTCTTAAGTGCATTATAATCCTTGCGGTTACTTGCTAACTTTGGTTTGGCTTTATCAAAACATGTCGAGTGAGGTGTCATACGAATTGGAATACTACCCCCTTGCCAATTCTGGCGACGGGGGTAGCATTCCACCCTTCTAGAGGGACACGACATGTACATAACCTGAACCCCGGTTAAAGTTAACTCGAGCCTCAGCATCACACAATGGATGCTGCCACCACAGACACAATCTGACCTCCTGCTGCTGGGAGTCCTTCCAGCGAGGGAGGCTTGGACAAAGGGTTTCCTGCCTTGGGAGGTGCGAGCACCACCCCAGACAGGATTTTGTAAAAAGGAGCAGCCCCTCTGACCTTGCTGGTCAGAGTGAGAAGCTTGCATCGATTCCTGCGTGGCTTGCATTAGCCAAGGCCTGTTTGCTCCAATCAAGAAGCCGACACCGCCATCAGCTAGAGCCTTTGTAGGACAGCTTGTGATCGACTCCTGGAGGTCCTCGTCCTCTTCGTGTCCACGTGGCTGCAGAGACAATCTTCACTTCTTCGCCTGTTTGCACCCGACATCGCCTGGTTCCATCCTGGTTCCAGGGTAGCCACTGGCTAGTGGCTTTGAACATTTTCCCCTCTGCTTTCAGGTCTTCACCTCTTCAGATCCACCCTTGGATCCACCGGAACTCTCCTAGATGACCCGCAGGCAGCTTCTTCATCTACAGGCTCCATAGACCAGCGCGACGAAACCCGACACACTTTGAGACATATGCACCCGCTTCCTGTGGGTGAGGTAACCCTGGCACTCCGGTGCTCCTGTGTAGCAATATATCTCTAGTGTCTATGTTCCAAGTTGCAAGGTTCTAGGTCATCCGGAAGGTTCCCTTTTCAGTAACTTTGTAACTTTTACGCACCATTAACTTTGCATTGGTGCATGCGTGTGCTTTAAGCGCTGCACCCGAGTACCGCGGGCCTTTCCCGACTTAGTCACTGCTAGTCCCGAACAGCTCCAGCGATTCCCCCGGCCCTAGGCCTACTTCCTTTTCGATTAGTGGTACTTATACCACTATTTTAGTATATGGTTTTAGTGGCCCCTAGGGCCTATCCATATTGTGCAACTTTTGTATATTTAAACAGTGTTTTGTTTTAACGCATTTGCTTCTGTGCTCATAAAGAGTATAGGGGATACTTGTAGTAAATAAATATATATATATTTTCAATATATATCTGTGTGGTGTCCTTTCATTTGGTATTCAAAGGGATTGTATATGGTAAAACAGCTCGCTTCACATGCCTTTACAGAGTTTAGCCTAAGACTGCTTTGTCCACGCTACCTCTAGGATAGCTGCTCTATAAGGTTGACTTACAACCAATCATCATAAGGGTTGCTTGGCATGGTACAAGGTGATCACTAGAACTAGTGAGCATCATATACCAGGCCACCTTCTCACATTTGCTATCTCCAAGATTAGAGGACTTCTTAAAGAAATAAAAAATGTTTATATGTCAAACTAATCTGAAAGAAAATCTAACATCAAACTCCGGCTGGAAAAAAGAGAGTTTGAGATGCTGCATAAATACGTCAAGACAAAATTCACAAAGGATTGAAACTCATGGGCGAAGAGAATCAAATATCTTATCATTGTAACAAGTGCTACAAGTCGTATGCAATTGAAAAAAGCCTGGAACCAAATTGTCAAAAAATAAACCTGAAACCAGTAAATCACACCAGGAATCTGAGTCTTCTGAGAAAGAGCATACAACCTAACCTAATGACCATCCACATGGAAGATCGATGGCTACCCCTCGTCCACCTCCAACAACTGATCAGAAAGCAGAGGATCTTCAATGTGTTATGCATGGTTTAGCCAGAACAATGGCCAAAGTGAATGATAAAAGAACAAAATACAGAGTATGAGAGTCTCAAAGGGCAAACATGTTTTTTTTCTGCAGCTTGTTGCTTCCAAGTGAAGTTTTCAGCCGAGTAGCTGATCTTAGCAGCAAGGTGAATGTATTTACAGAAGATTTGTATGCCCACCCAAACTCTATGCATGCATACATTCGAAAATATGAATGTACAATGAGCTCCCAAAAACAACCTAACCACCAGCCTTCAGTTAAGTTTGCACTCTTTGAAGAAGCAAATTAAGTTTAAAAGTCACTCCTGGGTGCTGGCTACGTGTCAAAACTCAGTGAGATCAGAGAAATAATGGTCAACATTGATGAAACTTTATTGATCCATAATAATGACATTAATACGTTCACTGTGAGAATGTGCAACGACAAAACCTATTTTTGTCAGTCTAACAAAAACAATGAGCTGCTTATGGTGTTCTCAGCTGATTTGATTCCTGAAGTTCTTGCTGGCAAAAGAAGATCACAGGATGCAGTAAAATCAGGAGGAACTATTTTAAGACATGTCTTGAAAGATTTAGATTTTGGACTCAGTGACAAATGTTTGATGCCCCTGAGGTCTGCAAATCATGGGAGTCAACAAGAATCCTGGTGTTTTAACAGTTTATACATCATTATTTAATATCAGCAAACAAAACTGTTTCAGACTAAAGTTCTTGAGTTCAGAACAGAAGCCGAGAACATTGATGATGGCTTTGAAGATATAAGTGAAGAAGTGGAAGACAATCCCATGAACCGACAGACTTATGCTGTGCAAATGTACTGTCTTTTCCAAATCACGTTTTATGAATTACATCAGGGCAAAAAGAAAACTGTTACACATGATGACTGTCCAAACAATCTATGACAAGTGCAAAAGTAGAGAGCTAATCTCTTCTATGAATAGGATTGGTGTATCAACATGTTATAATTAGGGTGGGCGGAGCTTGCGGAGTGGCACTATGCGGAATTTCCAGAGTTGCACAAAAACTCTGTGAAATTCGGCAGAGTTCTGCTACGTCTAGTGAAAAGTAAAACATGGTTATTAAACCTAACATATATGTGCCCTTTAGCCACCTTCCAGCACCCAGAATGCCTTGTTTGGTAGCTGTGTGCTTTATAATTTTGATTTCTTGTTCATCAACTTTTGTTTTATACATCTTTGTTGAGACTGTCAAAGTCAAAAAAGTCAAAAAGTACTTTATTCGGCTAAAAAGGTATAACCATAAAAGCAACAGCAGTCATATTTCATTTACATTGCACAGTATTACATCAATGTAGGAGGATATTAAAAACAATACATAGTGTTTACACTATTACAGTTCATTCAAGCAAAGCGACTTCCTAAATTTAAGAACCAGTTTAAAATACTCAATTAATGAAGCCACAGTAAAAACATTGTCCATCTTTTGCAATACTAAATATGCTAGGCGACATCTGTTCACATTCATTTCCTTTAAAATGGGGACAATCAGTTTTCTGCGAGGCAGCGTATAGAATTTACAAAAAAATAGAACATGTATATTCGATTGCATAGATGTTTCATCACAGGGACATAAAGGGAGTTCTTTGGACCATGAATTCATTACAGGGAAAGTAAATAATCTAAAAACAATGTTAGCTCTAAAACGTGTTAAAAGTAATCTATCAAAATTACACATATATAAACTTAAGTATGGCTGTAATTTGTCACTTATTAAAATTAATTGATGAGAAGTGACAGTATTTTTATTCTGAGACTGAGACAAATACACACTAGAGCATGTCCTTTCCTTTCGATGTTCGCTGCAGAGCAGTGGCACACATTGCCAACACAAAATTCAAATGTTATGTCATATAGTTGAAGACTAGGTTTAATTTTAAAATGATCATGGATAAAAAGACCACAGAAAACAAAGACTTCTCTGAAAACAAATTGAATTAGCTTTGAACCGCAGAAGTAATTGGCAACAAAAACGTGCCTGCCAATTTGAAATATGCCCCAGGAAACATTTTGTTTTGTAAAGAATAAAGATATTACATGTTCAAGAAACCTGACGAAGTATGCATACAGCACAAATCACAATGCTAGAATCACTATTTAAAAAAACAGTTTGTCACTCACATACACACATCACACACATGCACACACACACACACATACACAAGTTCCCTGGCACACAGACTCACAAAAAAGCACACACACACTTACATGTACAAGCACACACCGACCACCCCCACAGCTGTAATTGCAGCTGCAGGTTGTTGTTGGCTGTGAAGTGGGTCAGGTGAAGTGTGGTCTCCCTCATGGCTCAAGGTGCTCCAGGGCGCTGGGAATGGTGGCTCTTGCTGGTGGTGAAGTCCCGGCTAATGCTGTCCAGGCTTTGGCTGTCCTGCAGCTGCGCAAGGCCAGCACTGGGACCCGGTGGAGCTTCTTTCATCTCGGGCCCCCAGGAGCCCCTCAACTCTGACCATTTCTTACTGCAGGGGCCGCGAGGGCTTCATAGGGCTCATCCCCCCACCCCCCCAGAAAGCAAAGAGACTACGCACTTCCCCATGAACCGGAAATGCTGACTTCACACAATTGCCAGACATTCACCTTATAATGTGCAATGTGTGCACCATAGATAGGGTGAGGCTGTAAGACAAGACTGACCATGTGAGGCTAGAGCAGCCTATTTTGTGTCACGCTGCCATCTATTGGTGAGTCAGTAAATGCACAGTGCTATATCTCATCGTAACTGTGATGATGATCATGATGAAAGTGAAACCTAACCTCCCGGGCTCCGGTAAATTCTGCTACGCCGCAAAATGTGGAGTTTTTGCTTAACTTCGTGTTCAAAGCGGAGCGGGGAGTTAAAAAAAGCTCCACTAACTCCGCCAGAGGAGCGGAGTTTGCCCCCCAGACTTAGATATAATGACAGCACAGAGCAGGAACTTGTTAGCAGCCCATGCTGTAAAATCTTGTGAATTTGACAGTACACCACTTACAAGTCACATTATCAGAAAAGGAATTACAACTGCTGCTCCTGATAATTTTGAAAACAGCTCTTCTTTGTCTGGAACATCCAGCACACATGATACTTCCATGGTACTTTTTCATGACTTTACCAATGAAGTAGCTGCTGGACAACAAGCTGTGTCAGCTGTAGGCATAAACAAATGAAGCTGTAAGCGTATAACCGAACTGCCTTGCCAACATGTGCAAAATCACTAGAAGCCATAAACACTTCCCAGTCTATCAGAAAGTTTCAAAGTGGCTGAAGACATGGATCTTCTTCTACTTGATGCTTCGGTCCAGAAAGCTGATTTAAGTGAATTTATCATATCGCTTATGGTGCAGGCTGAAGGATGAAGAAAAGCCAGTTCCTCCGTGGGCTGGAATTCATTCTCTAATCTCCCAGAATAACGTTCCACCGAAGAAGGCTGGATTTTTACCAGTAATTCAATCTCCAGTCACAAACTACGCAACAGTACACACAGCTCTAAAAACTTTCGAAAATGTGTGTGCTCAGCTTGAAAACCTGAATATGCTGCCAATGATCTGTGATGAAGGTGTTTTCCATATTGTAGCTGACATTTTTATGAGCGACCCAGTAGAATGTGATGATCTTTATCCAATGATTGGCATTTTCCACATGACAAAAGTTGTATTGTGGTGTGCAGGAAGTTCCCTCAGTGGATGCGGCATAGACAATGCACTTGTTGAGGCTGAACCTTTTGGAAGCAAAACTCTTCAGTCAATATTGAGCGAAACTCTATATGTTCATCTTTTACAAGGTATGCTCATCATATCTGAGGCTATAGAAATGTTGTGTAGTAAGGCTTTCTGGAACAAGGGTGACAAATGAGGTTTTGCGTATTTTATCTCAGAAGTGAACAAGGCACAGGTTGCACTTCCTTCAAAAGACATAATGCAAAGCCAGGCAATGTTCAATACACTCAGTTCAAAATCAGAAAACCCTGAAAACCAAGTTTGTAGAGTTTGTGAAAGAATATGTAGAAAAATCAGAACTTTTCAAGTACTGGGGAAATGTTTTACACATTATAGCTCAAGTAAAAAACTTGGTACTTGCTGATGTGGAAGGTGATTGGGACCTGCACGCGAAGACTGTGTAGTCACTGATTTCTGTTTTTTGCAAATTTAATTGCATAAACCTCCTGAGATATGGATCCTGGTATTTTTAAAGAGTGGAGAAGCTAGAGGTGGAAAAACCATACCTCTATAGCCGCTACAGAACATTCATTCAAATATATTTTGTGGTCAAAGGCAGAGAGGGAAGGTTCAATGCTGAAGCTCCAGATATAAAACTGGAATAGACGATCCAGAGATGATAGGAAAGTTCCAAGGAAATTGTTGGTCAGACACGTAAAAGTGAATCCGTTGCTCAATGGCAGCTAGTTTACTATTTGCAATGTTGTCAGTGAGCTGAAATTTTTTTAATTAATGGACCATTGTGAAACTGTTCCTTACCACGAACTGGGGGGAAAGCGATGGAACATTTTAATAAACATGTTGAAAGCCTTCTTTGTTTCATGCAGCAGCAAGGAAACCCCTTTGAAATGACTGAGCCTGTGCGACTACACAGCTTTGTGACCAAACGATATGTGGATAACAATATATTTTAATGATATATTTGACACAATCACTAAAGCTAGACTTCCACGTTCTAATTGCCATAGTAAGAGGTTTGTCCAACCAGCCACTACAAAACAGGTTACAGAAAACATCTTTCAAAAGCTCCTAGACAGATGGATATAGCAAAAGAAAGGTGTAAATTTATCAAGGACATTCTGTCAGCTGATCTTCTTCCAAAAAACTCATTATTTGATTGATATGCTGCAGCACAAACTTGTACACGAGCTAAACAAAACTTTCACCTGAAGAATTTCAATTCGAAAAGGTGTCCTTATTGAAAACTGCTGTTGTTGTGGACTATATGTGCACCTTGAAAGAACTTCACATTGTCTTTGACAGTTATCTTGAAATATCTGTCAAAGAATATAAGAGAATATAATCTATAGATGCACCCTTTGGCTGATATCATTTAGCGTCACGTATTTAACATCATATCGTACGCTGATGATACTCAGCTTATTGTCACCCTATCAATTTGCTGTTGAACTCCCTTCCCTTTCATTAAAGACAGAATCAGTATTCTTCAAAAACTTAAACCTGGTTAGTCAGATAGGCTGTTTTTTGACTCTTTTAGGCTGTTTGTGTTTCTGGACCATTGGAGCTAGACCTTTCAGCGCTGGGACACTTTGGTTGTAGTAACTGTACTCTATATAATTCTTATATTTACACACAAAACGCAGACTAGGTATGGGGCTCACTGGTACTCTCTTGCAAGGGTAAGAAATGGCTGGAGGGCGTTGGCCGATAGACCTATGCTAATTCTATTAACCACTCTCAGCAGATTATGTGGAGGCTGAATGAAACCGTACATACCCTATAGTACTCAACAATATCTTGTCTTGCATTGGGCATTACCACACTAAAAGTCAAGGGTGACTGATTGCATGGGATGCTTCGAAAATAGTCTGTACAGGTCAGCTTATTGCAAAGGGAGTTAGGCTTCTGTAATTAAGCAAAGCTACAGCTAACTACCCGAGACATGAACTGTTGGTAGTGGAGGCAAACCAGAAGATGATTCAAACATGATGACTCTACTGCATGGTCTTAGCACTGAGAAAGCAGCTTAGAACCCTAGAAATGGACAATGCTAATTCCCTATAAAAGCCTGTAGACCAGTGCTTCCCAAGCTTCTTAGAACCAGGACCCAATTTTTAGAGCGACAAACCTACCTAGCTTCAACAGACATTAGGCGGGAGTGACTTTTAATGTAATTCTAGACATGTTTTGAGCATGCTGTGAATTACTAAAATAACATACCTGTTGCATTTTTTTGTGTTCGTCTGCAACAGTAATTGTTTGTAAATGTCACAACCTTGACCACGCCCATCGATATGTCTTTGTCGGACTGTGGCCAAGATATTGATCTGCCCATAGAAGTCGCAGATGGTGAACAGCATTGGAGTTGGAACATTTTTCAGATTGGATTGCTGGCCTGTGGCAATTGTTCACTAAAATGGGGCGGAGCTTGCCGGTGCCGAAGATGGCCGCCTAAGTGAGGGGCTCCGCATTTCAATGAACTTTCCTTCATAAATCCTGCATTTACCCGAGGCAACGTTCACACTAACCTCAGAACCGCACAGCTGAGAGGACCCTCTTCCCAATGAGATATCCCGCCCGCGATGTGAGAAAGTGCATGCGGAGAGATGCTTGAGTCTGAGAGCGTGCAATCTAGGCCGCGAATCCCCGGACTCGATTTTACTGCAAGCTGACCGGAAGCGCTCCCAAGCTGGGCGAACGTGCCTGCTCGTCTTGGTCAGAGCCCTGTGGAAACTGATAAGACCCCGAGGCTGCCACTGTATGCGGGTGATCCCCCATGGAGCGCAACACCCAGATCGAGCTAGGGGCAGGTCGCAGGAGTGCGGCGGAGCGCCTACTCTGCAGGATGCTGGTGGCAACATGGGCCTCACAACTGTAACTTGTGGAGGAAATCGGTCCGGAGCTGAATCGCTCACAGTGAGGCATACCTGCTTTGGGGCACATTCCGGACTTTGGTGCTCCTGCGGAGTGAGCCGGATCGCATAATTCAGCCGTCGCAACTTGAAAGTACGGCTGGGAGCGAGGCGCGCACCGTCATTGGCATCCCCCACCATTTTGCCCACCGTACCACAACCTGCACAAAGGAACTTGGCTGTTTCCCCACCTGCTGCTCGATGACGCTTGTCACCTGGGGTTGCTGCCACAGCTGTGCCCCCCGCTGCTACGGATGCCATTGCTGCTCATTACAGGCACGAGGTGCACTTCAGGGTTTTTGGGGTTGGTGCCCTCTGCTCAGGTTGGCTGTGAGCTCCTTCTGACCTACTAGGGGAATGCTGAGCTACGTGAGGGCCTATGCGGAGAGAGTTGTAGGGCCTGAGGCTAAGACGAAGCCCATACTTGCCTGCCGAATGCCCTCTGTACTGTTTTGTGTGCTGAGCTGCCACCCCAGAGTGAAGCACGGCGAACTGTGACCAATCGCTGACCCTCTCTGCTTGGCTTCCATCTGATGCATAGTGTGCAATTCCCAATTGTTAAGGGACTGCTCCTTCCGGTCCTGGTGGGTGCTACTGGGGCGAGCTGCAATGGGTAGCACGGACAAAACGGAACCAAAACTGACTTTCGATCAATACGAACCCAGAGACTGCTCTCGGACGGCTGAAGATGAAGAGCATGATGAAGAGTGGGAGCGAGAGTCACATGAAGGTGATCTTAAATCCATGCTGGCCTCTATGGAAAAAGGACTGCAAAACTCGCTAACAGTATTGGGGACAAAGATTGACTCCCTTTCCTACCGAATGGACCGGATGTCTGAAAGGTTTGACAAGCAGGCTGAATGCCTCGACATGGCAGAAAGGCGCATCACGGAGGTGGAGGAAGCACAGACTGACATGGACACTGGCCACAAACGTATGGACTGGGGATTTCAAGTGCTGCTGGACAAGACGGAAGACTTAGAAGCGAGGTCTTGAAGAAGTAACCTGCGAATTATCGGCCTGCCAGAATCGACATCTACTGGCAACATGGAACAGTTCATCGAGAAACTACGGATCACGCTTCTGGGCTCCAACACCTTTTCGCCCATGTTTGTGGTTGAACGAGCACACCACTCCTTGAGCCCACGCCCGGGACCGGGTGCCCCTCTGAGGCCAATAATAGCAAAGCTACTCAATTATCGTGACAGGGATGCAGCGTTAAGAATTGCGAGGGGGAAACAGTCTTTGCACCACGAGGGGTCTACCCTTGCTATATTCCCAGACTTTAAGATGAAGGTGCAGGAGGCGCGCCGCCAGTTTGTGCCACTCAAGAAGCAGTTAAGAGACCAAAACATTGATTATGCGATGCTATATCCGGCTTGTCTACGCGTCACCCGCCAGGGCAGGTTGCATATTTTAACAGATCGCAAGACACTGCAGAAGGCCATGAAGGACTGGGCAAAGGAGCAGAGGCCTAGCCCTGATAAGGAGGCCTTGATTGGAGCGCTTGGAGGCTCCATGGAGGAACAGGACTGAACTTACCGTTCGATGCACAGATAAGAGTTACATATTGGGAGGGACAGCACTTTGCTGAGTTAGTTTATTGACAATGCCAGCCTCTGGGTGAGGTAGGGGAGAGTTTTGAACTCATTCAGGTTGCACAATTATTCTATTTTGCGCATACCATCTTCACAGGTCTGTCCCTTTAGTGTTTGGTTGATGGGTTTAATGGGTTTAATGGGTTGTCCGCTTGGTTGCAAGGATACAACATATGCTGGGTGCGTGAGCCTTTTGTTAATGCTTAAAACATGCAAATTGGAGTGCGAAGGGCCGTCGATTGTTGCCCATTTGGTCGACGGTATACAGCTGGCAACCTCCGGCTATGAGTGTAACACACAGTTGGGGTTTTATTAATGTTGTTTTTTGGCGGGAGGGATGGCTATTTTATTTGGTCCAAAGCAACGCAATGTATGTTTTGTTTCATGAGGAACTGTGGGTATTGTTTTGTCAGGTCCTAGTTGTGGGGATCTTGATGTGGGAGGGGGGTGGAGAGTTATTGAGACTCAGACGCTGTATTACACATGAAATTAGACATATTCACTTGTTGCACAGTACCATGGCACCACACGCTAATGAGGTATGGCAACGATGATTGACCCTAGTACACGTATAGAGGGAGGTGGTCGAGATTTCCCAGTGGACACACTCAGAGCACTCACATGGAATGTTTGGGGCTAAACGATCATAGAAAAGTCTGTAAAGTCCTTTTATACCTGACAAGACATAATATAGATGTGGCCCTTCTGCAAGAAACTCACCTCCCGCTTAATTCCCCTATGCTACGGTGCAGAGGCCTGCTAGGTAACATACATGCTGCTGGCTTCACCACGCATGCGCATGGAGTGCTTACATGGGTCATCCCTAGGTCTGCGCTCACCATCAGCCTAATGTTTACTGATGCTGACGGCAGATACATAATCACTAGGTGCTGTGGGAAGTGTATGGACTTACTTGTTGTTAATATATACGGCCCAAATTTTGATAGCCCAGAATTTTTTACAAGACTAGCGGACAAGGTGGGCTTCTATGGCGATGGACACCAGCTGTGAGAGGGTGTCTTTAATCTAATTCAAAGTCCTGCACTGGACAGGTCGGGAGGGCTGAGAGAAACACTACTGTTGCAGCTAGAGAGATTGAATGTACGCTGATTAGGTTTGACTTGACTGATGTGTGGGGTTTGAAATACCCAAACACTGGTGGCCGTACACACTATTCTGCCTATCATAACTTACACAGCCAAATTGACTATTGGTTCACAGCTAGGCCACTTTGTGACAGGGTCCAATCATGTCAGGTGCTACCATGAAACCTTTCTGACCACTCGCCGATTCTATTGGGGCTGGACACACCTAGCAGATGCATACCCCCTTTCACATGGCTGTTTCCTCCCTATTCCTTACTAGACGCAGTCTTCAAGGAGGAACTAGCTGTGGCTATCGAGACCTTTTATGATAAGAATGTGGGTTCTGTGGATGACTATCAAGTTGTCTGGGAAGCATTCAAAGTTTATATCAAGGGGATCACTATATCAAAGCACTCAGGGGTCCTCCGCTCCATACGTAATCGACTTACAGACTTAGAGGGGGAAATTAAGATCCTTGAGCATCAGTTGCTGACGGAAATGGACAGCCCAGATAGGGGGACACTTGCAGAATTACTAGGTGAATACAACACAGTGGCTGATGAAGAGATCAAGCACCTTGGTAAATATGCCACTGCCAGGGCGTATGGTGAGAGTGAGCGGTCAGGGTCAGTTTTAGAGCAACTACTTAAGAAACGCAGAGAAACGCTGAATACGGTGTGGGTCAGATCCACTGCGGACGAGCTTTTAACTGAAGTCACAGATGTGGCTGATAGATTTCGACAATATTATTCCGAGCTATATGCCTCCAGGAACACTGCGACTGACCAAGAGATCATTGATTACCTGTCATACATACGACTCCCATGACTCACTAATACACATAGGGAATTCCTCATGAGGCCCATAGAGAAAGACAAAATTCTTCTCACCTTAACTAGCATGAGGGCGGGGAGTGCTCTGGGGTCCGATGGGCTCACAGTCGCATTCTACAGGGCATTCATAGATTTATTGCTCCCACAGTTGACCTCGCTCTTTGACAATCTGTGTGTTAGGAGACATATGCCACCATCAATGTCCGAGGCAGTAATAGTAGCACTTCTCAAGCCTGGAAAATCCTTGGAGGACTGTCTATCGTACCATCCTTTGTCTCTGCTTAATGTGGATACGAAGATATTCGCAAAGATCCTTGCAAACAGGTTGGTCCCCCTGGTCCTAATCATAGTGGCTCCGGAACAAGCAGGGTTTGTTCTTGGCAGAAATTTAACTTACAACTTGGTTCCTTACAACATATCTGACCGGAAACGCCCGCTCTGGTGGTCTTATTAGCTATAGAGAAGGCACTTTATTCTGTAGAGTGACAGTTCATGAAGCACGTTTTGACTAGGTTGGGAGATAGCACAGTCTTTCTACGACTAATAGGTACACTTTACAGCAAACCCACTGCCCGCATAAAAATAGGCAATATAGTGACGGACTCCATTTGCATAACCCGGGGGACGAGGCAGGGCTGCCCATTATCTCCATTGCTCTATGCTTTAGTGGCAGGACCTCTGGCATGTGCGCTGCAGGAATATCATCAAAATCGAGGTATAAGCTTCCCACGCTACAAAATTATAGTATCCACGTATGCTGATGATACACTCCTATACATCAGACACCCAGAATGTAACCTCTCAGCTGTTCTACGGGAGGTGGTGCGATTTGGGGGGCTTTTGGGACTACACGTTAATTGGCCGAAGTCTATCATCTTTCCTCTCAGGCCAAATACCCCTCGGTTTGAGCTTAACTACCTTCTGCAATGGACCACAAACGCGGTTAGATATTTGGGTATTAAATGACACACAAACTCAGACACAGTATTTAAGGAAAATTACGGAGCAGCTTTTAGCAAGCTGGAAAATGATGTTGAGAAGTGGATAAAGCTCCCGCTATCCCTTGGTAGAATATTCATCATGACAATGGTGGGGCTGCAGCGACTTCTGTTCTTGTTTATTAATATTCCCAAGGTTCTGCCACGAGCCTTCTTTGACCGTCTCACCTCACTGATGGTTAGACTAGCGTGGGCGGGTAAGCAGCCGCACGTGAAGCGGCAGATATTGGTACTTCCCTATTCTATGGGTAGACTTGGCGCGCCGTATTTTAATTTATATTACAGGGCCACACAGTGTTCACATGCATACTATTGGATGCATGGCTCCCCAGATATACAACACCTTTGTATAGAGTCAGAGGTGGCTGCCCCGCTCCCACTCCCTGCTCTGTTGTTTCAGGCTGCAAATCGTAGGACCTGCATATTAGATTCTATAAATGCCACAACACACGCCTGGCACTGCCTACTGCAATTACAGGCTGGTGCAATACTGTATTCACCATCAGCTTTATTAGAAAGGTGTACATGGTTTCCCACCCCTGCAAAGAGAAAGGAGGTCACACAAGCACTTCATGCTTTGGGCATACGCGCTGTGGGCGAGTTGTTTGACGGTGGGGTTGCTAAAGGGTGGGAGGAGTTTGATACCAATGAATCGGAACTCACTATATTGACGAGATTCCAATTTCACAGAACACAACATGCACTGAAAGAGCTGTTGGGGGACGATTGCCTAGAACCACCTGAACTAGCAGCTTTGACACTCACTATACGAGTGAAGTCCCCAAAGCACATAGTAGCGACCATTTACAACTCATCCATGTCATATAGAGCTAACCATTATACCACAGCACGCTTAGCATGGCAAAGGGATTTGCACCTAGAAATAGAGGACATTATGTGGTCCTATTGCTGCTCCAGCACAAAGTGGATCTCACTTAATGGCCGGCATCGCCTGGCACACTTCAAATACCTAAATAAAATATTCTACACACTGGAGAGGCTATACAGGTATGGTTTGCAGGAGAATGTGAATCGTGATTGATGTCAGGCAGGGTTGGCGGACTTCCTAAATCTGGCTAGGACGAGTCCAGGAGTCGCAGCATTCTGTGTCTCAGTCTTCAAGGAAGTAGGTCTGATCACGAAACTGTCTCTTGATCCAGACCCAATGCTAGCACTGTTAGGTTAATCTAAGCTAATTCCAAAAGGGGTTAGTCGGCTGGTGGACATGGGAATTCTGAGGGCCAAGCGTAGGGTTGCTATTAATTGGTTTCGTGGTCTGCTCCCTACGCTCGCACAATGGAAGAAGGACATGACATTCTGCTGTACGCAGACGGGGATCTTTAATGAGCTTTTCCCTCCAGGTAACAGGCCGAAACATTTCAGGGAATTGTATAATAATTACCAGCTCACATCTGCTAGTGGTATTAACGGTTCACCCTCACAAACACAAAGTTAGATTGTTTGCGACAGAGGGACACCCATACTCGCCTCGTAGTTCAAACTGCTCTCGACTTTCTATGGGTGATCAGCATAACGTGCTGGGTCATCTTCAATCCACCTACAATGTATAAGCAAGCATGGGAATTTATATGTTTGACGTTGTTCATTGGTCTTTTGTAATTTCACCAGTGGATGCTGATGTCATATACTAGATATGTGTGTAATGTATAATGGAATACTGCAATGCTGAGTCTCGTTGTTATACGTTTTCTGAAACTCAATAAAATAAATTTAAAAAAATAAATTGTTCAATAAAATCACAAGCCTTCTGAAAAATCTTGGTGTTGATACAAGTGATTTTTAACACATTTGTAAAAAAAAGTGTTCAAATGAGGCCCAGTGGTGCACTTTGAACAAATAAATATACTGGCAATGAAGGTGCAAAAAGTCTCATTTCAACCTCGGCTGATGGAAAAACATCAACGTGTTTCAGCAGCCATTGCTTTGGTCACAACATTGACTGCCATTTTTAAAGTGACTTCAATACAAAGTTAAAAGGAAGTGAAAAAAGAAAACATCTTGGTTTGTCAAGCGTAAGCTCCATCTTGGTAAGTGAACAGACATCATAGTAATACATACAGAATTAAATAAGATCATCATACAATTCACTCAAGGTGCAGCGCTCATATTACTTTGAAAGAGTATAAACATAAGACCTCTTAATACTATACAGTCCGAGTGGGCTTGTGCTGGGAGAAATGATAAAGAAATAAACATATACATAATCTAAATCAAAACAATACCATAAATTCAGTAACTTCTATACAGCTTCATATCATAATGCACATGTAATTCGTACTGTTAAATCATTGA
This sequence comes from Lissotriton vulgaris, assembly GCF_964263255.1. Classification (NCBI taxonomy): domain Eukaryota; kingdom Metazoa; phylum Chordata; class Amphibia; order Caudata; family Salamandridae; genus Lissotriton; species Lissotriton vulgaris. The sequence goes on along the minus strand of NC_141687.1, from coordinate 1,247,372,018 downwards.
TGACACTCTAATACTGCCCAAGTGGGCTTGTCATATGTAAGCGCCATCTTGGCAGGTACATTACCTGCATATTAATGCATGTAAGAAGATGTAAGACAGTCTAAATTCCCAAAATAAATGCAGTGCTCATGGTACTAAAAAAGTGTGAAAAATAATACATAAACATAAGATCACAGTTCAAAACCTATAAAGTCCCTGTAGGCCTGTCCCAGAAAAGATGATAAACAAATGGGCAGAGTCTTAAATCCAAACAATTCCGTACATTTTGTAAGTTCTATTTAACTGCGAATTGTAGTGCACATATTTTCATAATGCTGAGTCATTTACTGTCCCAAAAGTAATACCCAAGTGAGCATGCAGATCTTACAGATTGTCTCATACATCCTTACTCAGTGACAATCACTCTGCCTAACTTCTCTCAAAGTGCCTCCAGGCTGAATTTCTGAAAAAAACATATGAATCAAAATAACATTAAAATTCTGTATAGAATAGACAGTCAAAGAAATTGCAGCTCTGGCAGAAAAAATAAAAACAGAATTAGAGGCTAACATGCATCGCTCGATCAATTTTGAGGTCAAACGGTTCCATACAATCCATTTATAAAATGGCCTTGGTTCAAGCCTCCTGAGCTCCCTTTCTCTGTTATCACCTCTCATCTGTCTGGGCACACAATCAACCACCCAGTACTTAAGTAGACTGTGGTCACCCTGGTGTACTTTATGGAAATGGCGGGCCATCGGATAGTTATCACCACCAGATTGTTAACATCCACATTTTTGATTGCCCTCAAATGTTGGAGGATTCGTACCTGGACCGGAAGTATAGTGCTGCCAATATAAGTCTTAGGACTAGGACGATTTTCACTGCGACAGTGGGAAATGCATCTGGCGGTCATAGCTCTGCAATGGCGATAACGACTGCAGTGACAACTCAGACGAGCAGGAGTGTCATAAGTGGCAACAGTAACTTTCAACTGCATGGTGGGGGTACTAAGACCTGGGAAGGGAACAATTGGGCGAGGCAGCTGTGGGATTGGGAGGGGTTCTTGGCCTCAAGCCAAATCAATTGTTTTAAGTACTCTTTTGTGGCCTGAACAACATTGCACATCAAACTTGCACAAAAACCATTCAAAAATGCACACAACAAAGTGTGTTGCAGTGTCACCAAAATGCAATACTGTGATAGAGGACCAAGTATAATGCGTTCCACGTGATGCAGTTTGTGTGTGAAGAAACCGTACAAGTCACTAGTAGAATGTAGAAATAAATGTGAGATGCTGTACTGTCCACAGTAGATTATAACCATATATTGTAAGTCACCAAGGAGTGCTGTAACCATTTATAGGCAGATGGACAAAGGCAGAGTACCTTTTTCATGGGAATGAAACTTTGAGGTGATGTGATATATTCTTATATCATTTGAAGCAGTGGCGTAACAGAGACCCCCGCAGTTCCAGGGGGCCTCCTCAGCGCAGTACCCTGGCCTGAGAGTTCCTAAGTGAGTCCTGAGAGGCCCCCTCCATGTACAACAACACTTGAAAGCCAAAGTTTATTTAATGCATCTTTAATCTACAGATACTACCTTTTTATGCATCTATATTAATTCTATGTACTTCTGGATATATTTATTACTTTTCTTCTAATTCAGCCTATCCAATGCACTACCCTATTTCTCACCCTATACCGCTCTCAATATATCTTCTACCTCAGCTCTTTGACTCAGCTCAAACCTATTTCTATTACTCTCTCCAAAGCACTACCCTATTTCTCACCCTATACCTCTGTTTATATATCCTCTACCTCCACTCTCTCATTCATCCCAAACCCTATACCACTACTATGATCCCCAAAATAACCATTTCTAGGCTCTTTCCTACTCTACCCCTCATTACATCATCTCATAGGTCTTTTACTATTCGGACCCCCAAAACAAGCTTTCCTAAAACCTCCCTTCTTACTCTACCCCTCCACCTCCTTCTACTCATTTCAAGCCTCCTTCTACTACTATGAGCTCCAAAAGAAAATATCCCTCCACTATCCTTTTCAATCCAAATAACAGACTAACATAGCCACCACTCAAATTAATTTCATATTTCACTATACTAATTCACCACTAATCCTTCATTGGTTCCGGAGTAGCGTGCTACTCGTCGAAAAAACACTTCAATACCTCATCAGGGGTAGCAAGCGCTAGATAAATGCAAACCTTTTTCCCTCCTCTATTCCTTCACTCGCCTTCTCAATTCAAATTACTGACTAACATATCCACCACTAAAATTACTTTTGTTTTTCAATATACTAATTCACCACTAACCCTTTATGGGTTCCGGATTAGGGTGCTACTCGCCAAAAAAGAGCTTTGACCCCTCGTCAGGGGTAGTAAGCACGATATAAATGCAATTACAATACAATACAATCCGACGAATGTCTACAAGTTGAACAATTGACCATGCCTGCATCAAAAATTCAACACTTATACCTATGAAACTTGATAAGTTCTGGTCATCAACTTCGAACAAGATGAACTTTGAGATGTTAACTCTCAAAAACATTGCTGATGCTTAAATGAACACTGGATTTCCAAGTATTGCAAGTGGAATGATTGTCAATGAGGAGTTGATGCCTGCAGAGATATATTCAAAGGGTACAGGCCATATTGTTCAAGAACTTAACAACAAATTGGAGGAAGCTGACCTTCGTGTTGTGCCACATGTTGAGTGGGCTGTTTGAAATGGTTCAAATCGAGTCATTGAACTGTCAAATGACAAAGATGTTAATATTATGCTACTTCAGTTTGTTGCAATGTTCATAAGTCAAAGATTGTCAGAGTTATGGATATGTTATGGAACAGGCGAGAAAAGACACCTAATCCTGTTTCATATTATGTACAAGAACTTTGACCCAGAGATGCCCAGTGCTCTTATCAAAGCGCATATTCTTACGGGTGATGACACTAAGAGCAAAATTGGAACAAAGCTTGGAGCTTTAACTGTTCAACCTGTGAGTTTCTAGAAGTATATGCTGAAACAGAAGAAGAATGTGACTTTCAAGAAGTAGAAAAATACCTTGTGCATGTTTGGAAAACAAGTTCGAACTGTCACACATTTAATGATCTTTCGTACAGTGAGTTCAAGAGATCAGTCCTGCTAAATGAAATTCCACCGACATCATATTCTGTGCGTGAACACATTAAAAGAGTGTTCTACTTGATTAGAAGATGTGTAAGTGTTTTGCATCATGCATATGTAGAGAAAGATTTGTGTGAGTGTAGTTGGGAGAAATTGATGGGGTGCTAAAACCTACGAAATTTCTAAAGCCTCTACCCACAGAACTTACATGTACTTGCAAAGCTGTGCTACAAAAAGATGTCCCTGTCGATATTCTCATCTCAAATGTTCAACATTCTGCGAATGTACCATGAGCGATTGCTGAAGCAAATAAAGAAAAGTGAACCTTTAAAATGTGTCTTATACAGCAGTGATAAACAGTATTTATTCTCATATTCAGATCATAAACATTGTTTGGTGTATACACAAAAGGATTAAAGGCCGTTATTATTTATTTAATTTCTATATATGTCTCTTTTTTCTCTATTATAGCTGCCATTTTGGAAATTGGCGGAAGGGTTGCTCTGAGGAGTTATTTTTTGTCTCCATAACACTACTTGACCCTCAAAACCTATGTTTTGACACCAAAATTAAGTATATAGGTCTCATAGTTGCTGAAATATTACATCATCACTGCAACACATATGCCATTTTTTTAAATGGCATCCCACAAAATTCCGCCTGGATCAGCAATATCAACCCAAGCTAAATTACTTATCTAATGAGCAAAAATCTACAATTCAAAAATGAAGATCTCTGGACAACATTGTTTTCACACAGCTATATCAGGGGACTGGGATTATATGTTGGAGAAAGTAACCGCTCCCATACATCATAGGGGTATCGCAAGTGACCGAGGAGTTCTGTGACCATATTAAGGAACAAGGCAAAAGATGTAGTTACTTGATTACATTATGCACTCTGTTCACTTTTAAATATTTTCCAGGTAGTAGGGGGCAAGTCGATTTCCCCTCTTTGGAAATATATGAGAATAAGTGGGGCATATTTACAAGCCCCTAGCACCACCGAAGTGTTACTTTTTTTTTACGTTCCGGTGGCGCTGTGTGCTTGCCAATATTTACAACACCACGCAAAGCCACTTTGTGTGGCTTTACACAGCCTTGTATTCATCGTTAAGGAGGCACGGGATGGGTGTTGCTGTGGGTGTTCCCACGCAACACCCAGGGGTTTTTGAAACTGTCCCAGAGTTACAAGGATTGGTAAATCTGAGGCAGCGCCAAAAACTAAAGCCTTTCAAGGGGAGGGGTTAGGGTGGTGCACCAAGGAGAAATACTTTTATTTCACTTTCTTTTTTGCTCTTTCTATGTGTGCTGCAGAATACAGCACACATAAAAGAAGCAAACCGCCATTAATGATTGTTTTTGTGCAAGAAGGTGTCCCTTCCTGCACAAACACACTCATCCCTACAACGCAGGCACACTTGTATCAAGTGCAAGGGTGCTGCGTTGGCGCAATGGAGCTGTTTTAGATAAGAGTAGAACATTCCTATAAATATGGTGCATCCCTGCATTTTTCAAATGATCCAGCTCTGTGCAGCAAAATTGCTTGTGGCACCACACTGGTAGAGCTTCCGGCCGGTGAGCTAGGTGACGGTTCAACCTTTTGGAGGAGAGCATCAGAATGTCGTACGCACCGTGAAGACAAACAGTTGCGAGGTCGAAATCCCCACGCTTAGACTCGCAGGTTTCCTTCACGTATACAAGACCTGTTTGATATGCAGATGCAACCTTGACAAACGGGCAGAAATTGTTCGATAAAGATAATAATAACCACACACAGGTTACATCTCAGTCTCTGTTATTTAGACCCCCGACGAAGGGACAATCGCCCCGAAATGCATTGGGTTTTTTCTTTTTCTGTTTCTTTTTTTCGGTAAACCTGTGTATTGACAAACTGTTGCTTTTGCTGCTACAAAAAAACTATTTGTTATGATATTTTTATCGATCTTGCAAATGATGTCAATTATGAAAAATATGCAAATACAACATATTTGATGGCTTTGAGAAAAAGATTTCAAATAAACTGAATGTCATAAAGAAAAAAACAAAAAATGTTGTTGTAGTGCGTACTAGAGTCCTAGTGACTTACGACACTAGGCCATATACATTGTTTCAATATTAGTTGGCAAGCACTAATCTGGTACAGCACACGTATCGTTATAAAAGATTCAAATCACAGTAAAAACCACGAGTGCAGCACCCTTCTTCATTCATATAAATCTGAGGCAGCGCCAAAAACTAAAGCCTTTCAAGGGGAGGGGTTAGGGTGGTGCACCAAGGAGAAATACTTTTATTTCACTTTCTTTTTTGCTCTTTCTATGTGTGCTGCAGAATACAGCACACATAAAAGAAGCAAACCGCCATTAATGATTGTTTTTGTGCAAGAAGGTGTCCCTTCCTGCACAAACACACTCATCCCTACAACGCAGGCACACTTTCATCAAGTGCAAGGGTGCTGCGTTGGCGCAATGGAGCTGTTTTAGATAAGAGGAGAACATTCCTATAAATATGGTGCATCCCTGCATTTTTCAAATGATCCAGCTCTTTGCAGCAAAATTGCTTGTGGCACCACACTGCGCCATTTCATTGTAAATATGCCCCAGTATATTATCACAGCCACTTATGGAAATTAGGTCTTGGGCTATGCTGATTGTCAGGCACTGCAAATGGCGGAATACAGATTCTGTAGGCATCTTCTTTCCCTTTCCCATACAGATTCTGTAAGCATCTCCTTTCCCTTTCCCACTCAACATCTCACTATTTTTGGCACACAAAGCTTGCCTTGCCATATTTGGAGAGCTATGAAAGTGCGTATGGTGCGTTATGAGCCCAATGTATGTGCTAAGCCCAGTTTTAACCTGGAGGGATACAAGGAAAGTTGTGCAAAGAACGCAGGGAAAGTTAGAAAGGGGATGTGCAATGGCTCAGAGCACGGGGCTGCCAGGGTAACATTTAAGTTTGACAGTACTTCATTTGTGTTGTTTAGGGCCAGCAGAGTAGAAAACAGTGTTTATGATTTGTAATTGTTTTTAAAGCTTGTGGTTGGTACAAAAGAAGAATGATCACTGCGGTAGGAAATCAGAGATGTGAGCCAGGCAAGCTATAGGTGAATAGAGATGGAGTGATTCCCCATGCAGGTGACAAAGCTAAGGCTACGCACACTAAGTCATAAAAGAAAGAAAAACATGTAGTAACAGATGTCATACATAGCAGATTACACACCAGTAGTGGTTAGTGGTGGAATTGAGGCTCTCAGCATTTTATCGGCTTTGTTCAAGAATTTGACCAGTCCAGACATTGCTTGAGGGCAAGAGTCATTCAAGACGAAATCGACCACTTCCTGCATTGTTTTGTCCCTTGTTTGATCAGAGAATGATGAAGACATGTTCTGTCATCATCAGTTAATGCTGGGCAGGAGCAGAGAAGATGGGATAAGCACTTCTGAAATTGTCCGCAAAGACGACACTCAATGGAGGGCGGGCAAGTCGACAACGTGGAAGAAGGTCTAATGATGTGAAGTTTCCCATCCTTATGAGGCAAAACTTGATTTTGCTGTGCATGGAGAAGGTGTCGGTGATATATTTTTGCACCTCTCTTTTGTTGTAACTTCTCAGTATGAGGTGTGCGTGCTTTCTGGCCATGAGGGCCCGACGCTCCTGTTCGAATTATTCCTTGTGAAGTGGCTTATTTAACGCTATTTTGAAATTCTGAATACGGTATTTGTCATTCCATAGAGCTGTGGTGGTTTTGAGTTTCAGTGCTTCCCAAAAGACAAGGTTCCAGTGATGTTGGGGATCCAGATTGTTCATTGAAGATACTTCCAGGCAGATTACATTTTTCAGTGTGCCTACTTTCGCTACACGAGCTGAATGTAGTTATTTAAGACTGCAGGCCATCTGTGCCGGAACTTGATTGCATAGCATACATTCCAGTGGATCTGGGCTGCAGAGGAGTGTTGTAGAAGTTTCACAGTGTTCTGAAAAACAGTCTCTGGGATTTGTTTAGAAAAGTGCCCAATTTGCCGGGGAAAGCTTCTGAGCTATATTCCAATGTAGAGATGAGTTTAGTTTTTACTATCTTCAATAAAGACTCTATGGAAGGCTGCTTTATTTGATTAAAGATAGTTTTGAATGCAAATTTTAGTGATGCGACCTTCGCATTTAAGGAGTTCTTGTGATTTTGATGATCCCAAAATTTGTATGTGAGAGTCAGGTACAATGGGACAAATGGATTTGGCCTGATATAGGGTGCTAATGTGTAGGGACCAGTGAAACACCATGATGTTGTTTCCATTGTGTTTGACTGGATCATTTTTGCTGTTTAGTCAGTTTATTATGAACCAGAATTCTCTTTTTTGCTTTGTCAGATGTGTTGTTTATACATCTTACGAAAGTTGTTGACTTCTTCCGAGGTGACAATGTTCAATCCAGTTTTTAGCAATCTGATCTTCTTATTTAGTGTGCATTTTAAAAATTGTAAGGTCTTTAGTAAACCATGGGAGGGGTGAGGTGGGTTTGAGGGGGCTTGGGTGTGAGCCTGGCTACTCGATGAGGGCTCCAAACATCTCCCAGTTTTTCCAAAAGTAGAAGTTCTCATTTACTGAGATCCATCAACCTGCTCACCTCACCAAGTTGGTTGCTGGACCACAAGGGAGTCATTGCCATCATCCTGCCCTCCCAGCCCGAGTATTTTGTTCCTTCCTGGCAGATTTTAGCTACTGTCTGCGTGTGTGCCGGTGGCCCATGGCTCTTCTTCCTGTCGTAGAGTATGGAGGGGTAGCCCCTGACCCCAATATATGACCTGTCCACTCTACAGGCTGGATATGTCCGGTCTCCAAAGGACCAGTCATTCACCATGATCAGTTGGGAGGTTCAGTAGTATAGCTTTACATTTGGAACCATCAGTCCTCTCTCATAGACACCCCCTTTATAATTGATGTAGAGCTATGCGTGAGCCCCCTCCACTCCACAGTAGGGATCGCAACTCAGCCTTAATCAAACAGAAGAATGATGCAGGAATTTCATATTGGGTATTCTGCAAGACGTATATGAGGTGTAGGAGTGTCATCATTTTAAATAGGGAAGCCTGGCCCATTAACATCAAAGGCAGCATCCACCAGCGCTGGGCATCCCTCTTGGTTCTGTTCTGCTGAGGTAGTAGGTTATGATCGTAAAATGCTTGAGGGTTCCTCCATCCAAACCCCATGTGTGTCTCAGAGGAAAAAGGGGGAAAAGGTCCCAATCCCTTAGTAACCGTATTATTGAATTGAATATAGGTGATGTATTTGCCCTTAACAGTAGGGAACCCCCCCTACCACTGGCGATAAGAGAGTTCCAAGGAGGTGTCAGGACAAATCTTGGTTATTTGTGATTTCTTGCGGAAAAAAGTTCCAGAGGGCAATTTAATCTTTTGAAAACTTGTTTTATGCAGTTTCTGGGACACTGATACTTTCTCTTGGGTGAGCAACACCAAGTTACAGCCAACACGTGTTTCGCCTCTTTACTTGGCCATCCAGCCTTGGGCTTCCTCAGGACGTACAGTAATATGGAGGGAGACGACATTGTCCCGTTTTGTCTGGGTGAAAGTCCTTTGTATCTAGTATCATGAAATTAAGATTCCATTGCCCACGTGCAGTCTGTCCATGCAGTCCCCATGCGTGCCAGAATTGCCCACAAGTAGATCCACTCCATGTTGTCCGAAGTCATTCCGGCATCCAGGGACAGCAGAGCTGATGGCAACGAAGGATTTGCCTCCATGACATGCAGGATCCCGAATAATCTGTGCAGGTTAAGTCTAGTACCACTGTGTCACATAAAGTCATATTGATCTGCATGTACAAGGGAGGAGATCACCTACTCAAGTGCATGGCAAGACCCTTCGCTAGGACTTTCACTTCAAAGTTAAGGAGGGATTTCAGTCGATATGACCTGCAATGCGTCGGGGGCTTGCCCTCTTTTGGTATCACCATTATCACTGCAATCTGCTGGTCCCACGGAAGAAATCCTGTCTGAATAGCTTCTTGAAGCATTGTAAGGAGGTGCTGCACCGTCCTGTTGAGCATACATTCAAACAGTTCCAGTGGGAGACCATTAGGCCCTGTGGCCTTCCCCGACTGCAGAGCACGGGCATCCATACTAATCTCTTATACTGTCAGTTTGCTCTCCAGTCTTTCACTGTCTTGTACGGTTAGGCCCGACAAGGCGATGTCCCCGAAAGAAGTCAACACAATCTGACTCTGTATGTCCAAAGGTAGATGTGTATAGCTTTCTACAATGAGAAGCTGATGACTCCACAATCTCTCCCTGTTACATGACTGCCCCCTGGGTCATCCTGTATCTCCCGGACCCACCTCGCTGTCGTCTCGTGCCTATCCAACCATGCTAACAGTTTACTGGCCTTATCCCCTATATCATATATCTTGTACTATGAGGCCTGAGCCATGGCCCTAGTTTCTTCTTCTAGTAGCGCCCTCAATTTTCTTTGGTGCAGCTCGAAGCAGGCATTACCTCTCCAGGTGCTCCCTCCTCTCCTTCCGCCTATGCCCCAAGTCCAAAAACTCTTACTCACGAGCACTTCAGTTTATTTTCTTTTTTGGAGGCCCCACTATGAGCCTGGTCATGGCCCCTGAATACTGTCTTAAACCCCTCCGATATTGTCAATCCTGAATCCACTGTTCCCAGATTCTCTGCAAAGAAGGTCTGTGCATTTCCTGGTGCTGGCCCTGAATTGTGGATCTCGGAGGAACCACAGGTCAATCCTTGGTGGCATGACAAAGTCCCAGGGAGGAACTTCTAACATACTACATGTTTGGCCTCCTTGACCTGACCCAGGGCGTAAGTGTGTGTGAACAAGTGGTCTAGACATGTAGGGCTGCCATGCGCTGCGGACAAATGGGTGTACTGTGTAAGATCGGGTTGAAATCGCCATCGTCCACAAATCCACCCTCCGGCTGAGCACACTCCTCGATGAGCCCACATACCTGATGGAACACCTACACTTCAAGATACAGGCCAGCCCTACCACCACCCTCCGAGGAACTCTTATCTACCGACCCGCAGACCTTTCACCAACTCCATCATGAACACAAGCCTTCGCATCCACCAACTACACCCTGCTGGGAGACCTCATCTTCCACCTCGACAACCAACTGAACCCTAACACCACATCCCTTCTGGACAACCTTAACAACGTTGGACTCCCCCAGATCGTGACCGAACCCACGCACTTAGCAGGACACACCCTCAACACCCTCTTCACAACAGGAAACTCCATCACTTTCAGCCACACCACCAAACTCCCGTATACAGACCATTGATGCATCAACTTCACCTTCAGAACACCCACCATCCACAGACACCAGCACCTGCTCCCACGAAGAAACTGGACCAAAATCACCAGTTCACTTCCTCACTCAGCAACTCCACCCCAACCACCACGGAAGACGACGGCCCCAACACCGCAGCCCGAACTCTGCACAGATGGATCTCTGACAGCACCAACACCATAGTCCCCCTCAAGAAGAATAACAACACAAATGCCAAGAAAGCCAGATGGTTTACCAGCAAATTTCGAGAGTCCAGAAGCACATGCCGTGCCTCAAAAAGGGCTGGAGGAACTCAAAATCCACAGAAGCCGACAACAACTTCAGAGCCGCCACCAATGCCCACCACCAACTCATCAGAAATACAGGGAAAACAGCGATCAAAGACAAAGTCTCCACATACGTGCACAACAACAAAGAACTCTTCAGCATCATCAAGGAGTTCACCTAACCCACCAGTGAGGCTACTGACATTCCTCCTTCACAAGACCTTTGCAACAAACTCAGCACCTTCTACCACCACAAAATCAAGAACATTTACGACAACTTTGACGAAGACAACCAACACACTGAACCCTCACCAACCACCCGACACCCTGAAGCCAATGCTTGACAGCTGGACAGTCCTCACCACAGAAGACACACTGAAGACGATGAAGACAATCCACCCCGGGGACCCCACGGACCCCTGCGCCCACCACATCTTCAATATCTTTAATAACATCTTTTATTTATCTTGTTTCTGAACACTTATCCCCTGTTATTAATCAGCCTGGCCTCGCATACCCCCACCTCTGTCACCATACTTGCACTATAATAGTGGAATCACCGCTCTTTGTGGGTCCTCTGCCCCTGACTCGTGGCGGCCATCTTAGGTGAGTGGGTCCTAGCGCGTGTTGAAGTCCTCTCTCTACCTCGCTAGGAGAGTACTTAGGTAGGCAAATCCTGTAGCGCCGCCCTATTCCAGTGTGAGCGCTATACCTGGAGCGCTGCTCTTGGCAGTTCCTTGTTTTTAAAATACCCGTTTTTTGTCTTTTATTTATCTTGTTTCTGAACACTTATCCCCTGTTATTAATCAGCCTGGCCTCGCATACCCCCACCTCTGTCACCATACTTGCAGTATAATAGTGGAATCACCGCTCTTTGTGGGTCCTCTGCCCCTGACTCGTGGCGGCCATCTTAGGTGAGTGGGTAATAGCGCGTGTTGAAGTCCTCTCTCTACCTTGCTAGGAGAGTACTTAGGTAGCCAGGTTGACGCGCAGTGGCCACGCGCAACGGGGACGCCGGACTGACGCCGGAGTTACGCCAGAGTTCAGCCCGTCTGTGCCCGTCCGGGCCCAGACGGGCTCACGGCTGGTCCCCCTGCCTGTCTCACAGGAGCCACCCCCTACATGTATCAGGTATAGGAGGGATGAACTTTTGTCTTGGCGGTCCCTATCGTTTCTACTTGTAGCTTTGCTCACGCGGACGGATACCCGTTCCTCCCCTGTGGGGCCTGCAATCCGGATCTGGATAACTCTGTATTATCACTAGCTTTGCTGAACTGTCGCTCTCTACCCAACCACGCGACTGAAATTAACTCTCTCATTCTTGACCATAAATTGGATGTCCTGGCCCTAACGGAGACCTGGATTTCCTCATGCTCCGGCCCGGACATGGTTAGAGCACTTCCACCAGGCTTTCTCATATCTCATCTAGACAGACCTGTGGGGCGGGGCGGAGGAATTGCCATCCTTTACAGGGATACATTAGTGTGTAAGGTTCAAGATGGAGGGTTGAGCGACTGCGAGAGCTGTCAGTTCTCCCTACGTCTGTCGCCTACGGCGTCCCTGGCTGGCCTTCTTATTTACCGCCCCCCTGGGACTATGGGCAATTTTATCAACTCCTTTCTCGAAACGGTCGCGCTCCTTGCCTCCTCTACTGCCAACTTTGTGGCATTGGGTTATTTCAACATTTACTTTGACGACCCCTCTTGCTCTCTGGGTGCAGATCTGCAGTTCGATCTCAAGGCGTTTGAGATCAGCCTGGCCAACTCGGGTGCAACGCATGCGAAGGGACATCTGCTTGATCCTATATTCTCAAACTCGGATCGCCTCAAAGTATTGCCTGCGTTGGCTCTGCCCTGGACAGACCATTTTATGGTCCCGGCCCGATGGCAGCTTGATGTCTCAGTGGCATCAACCCCCAGGGTATTTATGGTTGAAAGAGCCTGGTCTAGGCTTCCCGTGGACATCTGGGCAACACACTTGGAGTCGTCCCGGCCCCTCCTCGGGTCTGATCCGCTGGTAGCCGATGTGAACCTTAGCACCTGGCTGACCAATTCGCTCTATGCCATTCTCCCGAAGAAAAGATTACTTACCAGGGGTAGAAGAGTGGGATCAGCCCCCTGGTATACACCAGAGCTGAGAACACTCAGGAAGGGCTGCAAGAGGATGGAGCGGATTTGGAGGAAGGACTGGAGTGAAAACAGCCGGACAGAATATCGGGTGGCTCTTGGTACCTATAAATCTGCCATCAAGGCAGTGAAAGCTGTGTTTTTCGAGGAGAGAATAGGTCTCTCTTCTAACTCCTCGAAGGAATCCTTCAGGGTTATCAGAGAACTCCTGCAAACTCCTGAACCCCTGGTTACTCACGACAACCTGCGTGAGAAATGTTCCGAACTTGCTTCTTTCTTCAAGACCAAAGTCGAAAATATCTTGGCATCTCTTCCTCGGCTAGCCCAGGAGACACACTCGGGTGGCAGCCCAGGGCCTCGACCTGGGCCCCGGTCAGTGGAGCTGGATTCCTTTGGTCTAGTCACTGTGGAGGAAGCTCTCGGGGTTCTGGCAACTGTGAAGAGTGGGTCCCCGAGAGACCCTCTACCGATGAAATACCTGAAGCAGGTCGCCTCTACCATCGGCGGCCCTGTGACTGACCTTATAAATCTTTCTTTTTCCAAAGGAGTGGTGCCCCCCAGCTGGAAGGGAGTGGTTGTCAAGGCCCTCTTGAAGAAGCCTAGCCTGGATCCCGCCGACCTTGCTAATTTTAGGCCCATTTCTCTGCTCCCCGGCATTAGCAAGGTGGCGGAGAAACTCGTGAACAGGCGCCTATCGGGTTTTTTGGAATCCAATTCCCTCCTGGGTGATTCCCAAATGGGTTTTCGCCCTGGTCACGGGACGGATACTGCCCTGCTCGCAGTCGTGGAGAATGCCAGGAGCATTTTGGATTCAGGGGGATCGGTGGCAGTGATCCTCCTGGACCTTAGTGCGGCATTTGACACCTTAGACCACCAGGTGTTACTCCAACGGCTGGCGGGGGTGGGGGTCTAAGGGATGGCCCTGAAATGGTTCGCGTCATTTCTGGAAGGCCGGACGTTTGAGGTTTGGGAAGGCCAGGAGAAATCAACATCTGTCCCTCTCCAGTGTGGTGTGCCACAGGGCTCATCGTTGAGCCCTACATTGTTCAACATTTATATGGCCCACTGGAGAGTGTGGTGCTGCCACTGGGTATCAAGATCATCAGCTATGCTGATGATACCCAGCTGGTGGTAGGGCTCCTCCAGTCGGCAAACCAACCCGACCGGCTGCACACCTGTTTATCTCATATCTTTACGTGGATGTGCAGCTCAGCACTCAAACTTAACGGTTCGAAAACCGAATTTATGATGCTGGGGAACTCCCCTTCCTCCCTCTCACCTAGCAGCTGGCCCAGCTGCCTGGGAGTGGCACCCACCCCCAAACAGGAGATTAAGAGCTTGGGGGTGTGGCTGGAGCAGGACCTTTCTTTTAGGACACACGCTAAAAAGACAGCAGGCGTGTGCTTTGGTCTGCTCCGGTCTGCCCGGAAGATCTTACCTCTTCTCCTGATGGCTTCGAGGAGGCTGCTAATCCAGGGACTCATCATCTCACGGCTGGATTTCAGCAACGCGCTGTTTCTGGGGGCCCCAGAAACAACCCTAAACAAATTGCAGCAAGTACAAAATGCTGCTGCTAGGCTCTTGACGGATCTTCCCATGTGTCAATCTGCCCGCCCGGCGCTTAAGGCACTTCACTGGCTTCCTATCAGAGAGAGGGTGAATTTTAAAGCACTCTGCATGGCCCACAAAATCCTGCAGGGGAAAGGGCCACCTATCCTACGGGTGATGGTTCAACCCTTCAAGGCCCCTCGTACCTTGCGCTCGGATCAGCAACATCTGCTGCAAGTTGCGAGAGTAAGGAAGGCCAGGACTGGCGGCAGAAGATTTTCCATAAACGTTGCAACTTTGTGGAACTCCCTTCCGTTATTCCTACGCTCTGAAACGAGTACTTTACGTTTCCGTAAACTTTTAAAGACCCACCTGTTCCCTGCCTAATGCCTTTGTCTTTTGTTATGGTGCCTCTTTCTGGAAGAGCGCGGGGATGCCCAAGGGTAACCAGGCACGATATAAAACTCAAATAATAATAATAATAATAATAATAATAATAGAGCAGCCGATACCATCGTACTCATACTGCGCCACACCATCAACCATTCCCTGGCGAACGCCTCCTTCCCCCGACGACTGGAAACACACCAAGATTAACCCCCTCCTGAAGAAGCCCTCAGCAGACCCCACTGACCTAAAAAACTACAGACCAATCTCCGTGCTCCCGTTCCCAGTGAACGTCATTGAGAAAGCCATCAACAGCCAACTCGCCACCTTCATCGGAGAGCACAACATCCTCGACTCCTCCCAATCCGGATTCTGAAAAAAACACAGCACAGAATCCGCCCTTCTCACCAACAGACTACATCAACTCCCTTCTGGACAGAGGAGAAACAGTAGCCCTCATCCTCCTCGACCTCTCAGTGGCTTTCGACACAGTCTCCCACCACACCCTAACACACAGACTCTACGACACAGGGATCCGGGACAAGGCCCTCGACTGGATCCACTCTTTCCTCTCCAGCAGAACACAGCAGGTCAGACTCCCTACTTTCCTCTCGGACCCTACATCAACCACCTGCGGAGATCCCCAGGGGTCCTCCCTCAGCCCCACGTTCTTCAATGTCTACATGGCTCGCTCGCCCCCATCGTCAGAACCCACGGACTCAACATTGTTTCATACGCAGATGACACCCAACTCATCCTCTCCCTATCGAACAAACCCAACTCAGCCAAACACAACTTTCAATAAGGCATGGAAGCTGTTGTCAAATGGATGAAAAGCAGCTGCCTACAACTCAACACTGACAAAACAGAAATACTCATAAAGGGCCCACACCCCGACGCCTGGAAGAACACCTGGTGCACCCCTGCCCTCGGAAGCCCACTGACCACACATGCAACCTTGGAATCATACTGGACTCCGAGCTCAAAATAGACCGCCAGATCAAATCTGTCACATCCTCCTGCTTTCACGCCCTCCGCCTCCTACGTAAGACCTTCAAATGGATCCCCTTCGAGCACAGAAGACCATCACTCACGCCCTCATCACCAGAAGACTCAACTACGGCAATGCACTCTACGCCGGAATAAACAAAAACCTCACCCGCAAGCTACAAAACATTCAGAACGCCACCGCAAGATTAGTTCTCAAACTGCCCAGACACTGTCATATCTCCCAGCACCTGCGCATACTCCCCTGGCTCCCCATCGAGGCTAGAATCACCTTCAAGATTCTCACCACACACATAAAGCCACAACAATGGACCAGCATACCTGAACAGCGCACTCAAATTCCACGCACCCCAAAGAACCCTACGATCAGCCCAGCTCTCCTACGCCAGCTCCCCCACGCCAGAAAGACCAGATTGGGAGGCGGCTGCTTCTCCTTCCTCGCAGCAAGAGCCTCAAAAGCTCTACTGTTTCACCTCAGACAGGCAACATCACTCCCCATCTTCATGGGAAACCTCAAAACTTGGCTCTTCGACAGACCCCCTCCTTGATGAACTGGAACCTGCACCTCCTCTCCTCCCCAGCGCCTTGAGACCCTTACGAGTGAGTAGTCATGCTCAACAAACACATGATTGATTGATGGTGCCAGATGTCACCCAGCTCCATGGCCGAAAGGAAAACTCTAAGAGCCCCGGCCCTCCTCCCCAGGATACCCCTCCCAGGACGTCCAGCTAACTGAAAGCACCTCATTCATTTCACCCCCTAGGATCAGTCTCCCCTGCGGGATCTCAAGTAGAAAGACCCCAGGGCATCCAACATGGGGGCCTGCAACCTTGCCGGGGCATAAACTGAGCAACCATTAATGGTCTGACCCTCCCATCAGCTGCTTAGTGCCACATATCTGCCCAAGGGGTCTCTCCATGTCTTTCCAGGGATGAAGGGGAACGATTTCCTGCATAGCACTCCTACCCCCCTTGAGCCTGTAGTATATCCTGCATGTATCCGCAGAGTGTAACCATATCTATTTAAGGCCTTACACTGTTTTCCTCTTAGGTGCATTTCTTGTAATAGGATGATATCTGGGGAATATTTACTAATGAACTGCAAGGATACTGTAAGTTTCACCTTACTATTGAGGCTGTGTACATTCCAGGACCATATCGTCATTGAGTGAATTTGGCTATTGGCACTGGGAAGAAAATCTATATTCAACCCCATATGCATATATATGGCTGCAAGGGGGTGTTGCCCCCATCCCCATTTCCCTCCTGTTACACCATGGTCCCACAGTTAAGACATTGCTTTATCACTGAGATGACTATTATAACGAATACAAAACTACCCCCTCATCGCCAAAACCATCCCTCCTCCCCCTCCCTGCTACCCTGCGAATCTGGTTGTGAAATCCCCAACAATCTAGCCTAAAGAGCACCTGCGCCCATTAAATAACATAACTAACTTCAACTGAAGACAATCGGTAAGCTCGTTCAAATAAAGAATTCCTCCCTTCAAAGCCCCCATCGAATTACGGTCGCTGTGTGTCCATCTGATTGCTAGATCCAGGTTGTTCTCACCAAGTCCTGGGTTCAATGTCCCTGAGTACAGCACTCCTCTAGAACAAACAGCAGTTCAATGCACTCTTAACTCTTTGGCAGCCCCACCTATTTAGGTGCCTTCAGTCCCCATGTCCACACGTGCATGGCTTGATATTCCATACTGCCTTTACTTGCGCCTCCTTTGCGGCCAGAGATTCAGCCTCTGTTCCAGCCAACTCTGCGCCAATCCTCCAGCCACTCCCAAGCCTCCTTTGGAGACGTGGAATGCCAGGTCTTTCCATCCACTATAACCTAAAGCCTTGCAGGGAAAAGCATCATGTACTTAATGTTCCTGTCTCTCAGTTCCCTTTTCACTGGTTAAAAAGATCCTTCTTTAGCACGTACTTGCAGAGTAAAGTTCGGAAACAATCGGACCTGGGTGTTCTCAAATTGTACTTACCCTTTTACTCTGGCTGTCTGGAGAATTACGTCTCTGTCACAGTAATTAAAATATTTTTGCAATCATCGTTCGAGGTGGGGCCTCAGGTTTGGGGGGGCACTGGAGCTCTATGTGCCCTTCATTGGAAAAGAATTACAACAACCTTTTGGGTTGCAACTTATTCACTATGAAGTCCTCCAGGTATAGGTCAACACTGGGGCCCTCCATCCCCTCCAGGACCGCCACCACATGTATATTTTTCTCCTCGCTCTCCCCTCCTGTTACTCAAGCCTCACCATCAAGAGTGAGGCTTGTTGCGTCAATGTGAGCACCTGTCACTCCAGATGTTTTGTTGTGGACTGAAGCTGGGCATTGTGGGTTTCGGCAGCTGAGACTTTGTCACTCAGTTTGGAGAGGTCAGGTCTTATTAGTGTAACTTTGACTGAAAGTGAGTCTATTTTGGGTTCAAGTGAGCCCTTCCCATCTCTTATTGCCGACATTATTGCGGCTAGCGAGGGATCCTCAGCCCTATCTTCGTCCATAATTGTGGTGGGCTTCAGGATGGTGTAGTTATTCATCTAGTTTGACTACGAGCTCCCGCGTCCTTTGGATTCACCATTGTCTCTCTGACTACTGATAAGTTATGCCAAGACCACTTCGTAGGCTAGGCTTACTGTCCGTCAGTCACTAAAGTAAGGCTTCCAGCCAAGAGCAGTGCTATGTGGTGGCGCAGACTAGTGTCACCCCCAGTCCACTGGCTCACCACTGCTGGATTTCCTCCTCCTGGGGCCCGGATTATAGCCACCCCTCATGACCTTGAGGCCGACTCCTCTGGGCCAGATCCTTAGTTGCCTCATATTGTCTTCCCGGTAGTATAGGCATGTCTTCTGTCAAGAGTCTAACCACAGGGCCTCACTCCATACTGCATAAGCCGCCCTAGGGCCCAGGTTGAACCTAGCAATAGTGAGGTTGGCTATAGGGCCTGGGAGTCACTGCTCCTCCTCAGTTCACTCCGTGGGCCACTTGATATTAAGTTGGTGACGGCACCGGACTGACATGCTCCGAGCCAGGCGAGTTGAGTCCCAACTTCTGAGGGCAGCTCTCTTGTTGGGCCACAGCTGCTCCTGGCCGCCACTCGACCCAACCACCCTGCACTCTCTCCAGGACCACACCGCCTTTCTTTTGGCTGAGGGACCTTACCGTCGTATGGGTTGCGCCATTTACTTATGCCTGGACTAGGCCCCAGCAGCTGTCTTCACTTCAGGCGATCTTTGTGGCGGCCCCATCTTTGCTCCCACACCGCCACCAATCTGTTCTTTGGGTATGGGTGAGGGGAGGAAAGAGAGCCCTCGGATCACTGCTTCGGGCAAGATGTCGATCTTCCTATGCCGGGGCTCGATCTTCATTTCAGGTCTCGTTGGAGAAGTTTAGGGCCTCCACAGCAGTTCTGTCCTCCGCCAGCTCTCTTTCGGACTCATCACTGCCCGGTCCACGAACTGGCAGACCTTGATCCGGTGGCTGGCTTTGCTCACTGTGTGGCTCGGTTCCCCGGTGGTCAACCGCTCTCTTTCAGGCGGCTAAGCTCCGCAGCCCTAATACTCTGTACCCCGCCTTGGTCACGACTCACGACTGGTGAAAATCAACATCTCGGATCATCACTGTGGCCCACAGCTCCAGAACAGCACCAAGTGGGAGTAAAGGGGATGCTCCCGCACCTCCGAACAACATCTTAACAAAATGGGGGGACAGATGTTCAGCAGGGAGTCGGATTTGGACGGGTGTTTCAGACTTAGTCGGGAGCTCCTGATAAAAGAGCGACCTCTTGGTCCGCGGTCAAGCCATACCCCGAATGCTTCCCAGTCTTGTGTCATATGACACCACTTAATGGACTGATTGTGCATGTCGGCAATTTCTGTGGGTCCTTTGATGCGCTTCGAGCTTTGAGGAAAAAACATCTGGAGCCAATCGTCCCTAGGATGTTGTAAGCCTCAGTGTGGTGTTCTAAGAACAGCCTCTGTGGTATGTGATCGCTTTCACAGCCTATTAAGATGGCAAAGGATTTGACATGATTTATCAGCGGAATTGAGCAAAACATGAAGTCTAACACTGCCGATCTGTGCGGGGAAAAGTGTGTGTGATGGGAGGGTTGGTCTTCAGGGTAGCGGCCATTTAGTGCATGCAAGGATACATCCACTAGAGCAGCTAGCAGTACTCCTACTGTGGGATCGATTATTTGTGATGTTATTGTCTGCAGGGTAATCAGCCACCGGGAATCTACTATTGCAGATGAAAGATCTCGTAAAGGATTGTAAAGTAAATTTGAGTTGAAATTGCTGGTCAAAAATAGGTGGTCGTTTGGGTCGGTTAGCCTAATGTCTGCGATTAGGAGCTCCAGGTCCTTGGCATTTTGAGCTTCTTTGCCCTGGCTGCCCGATGAATGTATACATTTAGTAGTATGAGGCTACGTGTTGAGGTGTTCCGGTATCAGATTTTGATTACGACGCATAGAAAATTGTGGTGGCCGATGTCGTAGACAGAGGCGTCGAAAAACCCAGCACAGTGACAAGTAAATTGATAAATCACCCATCACGTGACCCTGGTGGATTGTCGCATGACTGAGATGAAGAACTCGCAGCAGCCTTCTAATGGCGAGATACGATTCCTAAATGCATATTATGTCATGCAATAATAAAAAAGACTTTGAGTCTGGATCTGTTAAGATGTTTTCTTTGCTGGCCACATTCAAGGATTGGACTTGACTCAATTGAACAAGACACCTGCCAAGGTGGCAGCCAACCATCCCCAGTCTGCCAGGTGAGTTTCCTGCGGTGGGGTGGCAAACTTGCAGAATCTCCCTTCTTGGTTGTCGGTGGAGACGGTAAGTGCTTGCTTGGGGTTTGCAGAAATAGAGTGCAGAGACCCATTTTTGGGTAATATTGAGGTGCTGGTCAAACAAAGGTTACTACTTGCCGCAGATTTTATTTTTGCCTAAAACAGGTGGAGGCCGGTGAGAGGTGCACTCGGGGTCTTGCTAAATAAGAGCAGGGGTGTATCGATCTTTTGGTGGTGATGTGATCAGGATTCTCCGTTCTTCTAGAAGAGAGTGAATGTCCTAAATTGTGCTGGCTGCTGAGAGCATGGTCCAAGTCACAGCTGTGACCTGTTGTTTCCTTGTGGGGAAATATGACTGAAGGAATGAACTGAACACTTCTGAAGTTAGTGGACTTTAGGTGCTGGAGTTTGGAGTGAGAGGTTAGGAGTTTGACTAAGTTTTCCCTGTTTAATATATTGTTTGATCCTTGGGCGGTAGACTTCTGATGCAATATTGTCGTTAAAGTGGTAAATGATAGTGGTGAATTGTTTTAAGTGGTGGTGGAGTTTACTTTGGTCAAAGGTGTCGTTGAAAGCAACAGTTGTTCATTTGTGATCCCATTTCTCAATTGTTGACCATAATTATGACTTGAAGTTACATTACATTAAGTCTTCATTTCGGTTAAAATAACCATAAAAGAATACAATTCATTAAAAGAATTAATATATACATCAAGTGCTAGTACATCAGGTGCTAGAAGTCTGATCAAAGATGATTGAAGTATTCAGTATTACTGGGCCGTTTGAATATGCCAAAACAAAGGGATAGCCCAGGGAACCAGGTTTACAGTCAATTAAAAGTGCAAAACATCAAAAAGAAAATTCATATTTACATGAGGGAAAAGTTAATACATTGTATATATTAAAACACTAAAAATAGTTATGGAAACATCAGGGAACATGTTACAAAGGAGGGTTCAGGCTGGATTAGTTGGGGCTACTATAATACAAATGCATTTTGTTTCATTGTGCTCACAATTGTCACAAAAGCTAAAATATTATTACATTTTGAGTCCATTTTTCTTCCTCACTATCGCAACTGCAAGAAGGAACCTGCTCAAACTAAATACTATAGTCTGGGAAGTATCACCTTTAAATATTCTTGAAGTTGCAAGCACAGTGTTGATCCCATTTGAGAATTGACATAGTTTGTTGCAAGAGTGGAATGCAGCTGTAACCCTGTTTGGTGGAAAATCACTGGTAAGCAGGGGTTCTTGGTCCCGCAAATCTTGTAGGATGGTGATGGTTTGTGCTTTGGTCTCTGTGGCATCCGATGAACGTTTCTTGACAGTGACTTGAGGTGGCATTGGGTTAACAAGGAACGCAGTGGCAGTTTTGGGGTCCCTGCCTCCGTTTTTGTAAGTATGTCCAGCTCAGGGTAAGGCTCTCTCCTTGAAGGAAGGAAGAAGCTCTTTATCTTGAGTGCATAATCTGCCGCCTTCTGAATTTTGTCCTGTTCTTTATTTTGTTTTCTAAGTTAATTCATTGGAAAAGGTGCAGGAATTACTGATGTTTACGTTCTTAGCAATGTGTGGCTACTTCAGTGCAGAATTGGGTTGCTTGATTGCATCTATGTCTATGTGACATTTCAGTGTTTGGTCATTGTCAAGAGGTTCAAGATTCAAAGATGCTGGATGGACATCCACTTTGGGTTCTATTGTATTGTTCACAGGCCACTCTGTTGGAGGAGGCGGCATGAATGCCATCATTTGTGTTGATGGTTCTGGCCCTGAATGGTTTATTAGTGTCATTGACAATTGGGGGCAAGACTGGGCAATCATGGGCTTGCTGATCAGTTTGGCTTTCTGAAGTAGGTTGCTGACTACATCCGGTAAGGCAAGTAATTTATCTAACAGTGTTGCACAGACGCAGTCTTGAGGACTAGGCTTAATAGAGGTTGAAGGGGTTGGATTTTTGGTATTTTGGGTGTTTTGTAACAGACTGTTGACTGAAGCATTCAGATGCTCATAGCATGAGTCAATTGATTAAGTGTACTGAGCTTGTGCCTCTAACAGAGAGATTTGGATATCAAACTTGTTTGATTGTTACTCCAATGCTCTAACTGCAGTATCGAGTGTGTTGATTGGTTGTTGCCAAATCCTTGTGCCCAAGGGTGAATTGGGGCTACTGTTTTGAGTTGGTAGTTCCACACGAAAGCTGCTGATAAATGAAGATCCATGTGAGAGAGAGGCAAAAGCAAGGTCCTTAATGGGAGATGGTGATGACTGGATGAAGGTTGGCTTGGGGCTTGTATGGCTGATTGTGAGCAGTCCTTTTCGAGTTGCGGGGAGGAAGGTTGAGAAAATAATACAACCTGAGATGTTTCATGTTTAGTGCAGTTTTTTTGAGCCTCTGAGTCTTTGAGTATTTTCAAACGGGGATTGAGTTCAAGATTGACTGATCTACTCAGATGGTTTGATTAGAAATTGGTTCTTGCGGTAGAAAGGCAGCTGAGGCTCTAAGGTGATTGTTGCTCTATCAGTATGCTTAAATTTGATAGGGGGGAGGAGCGGAAAGTTGGTCACATTTGTTTACTGTTTGTATCTCTGTCACTGAATTGGTGTATTTTTCCAATGCGCCAGGTTGTGGGGTCATGGAGGGTTGTAGTGTGTGGACTACTTCCCTGACCTCCACCGTTGATGGGTTCAGATTTGCACTCTCATGTTTCATAAAGGAGAATTTAGAAAATGTTTTTCTGAAGTGTGGCCCACAGGGCAAATGCATTGGTTGATTGCGCCATGAGAGGTGAAAGTAATGGACTTGTTTTTACAATAAGGATGGAGGTGATGATTGAGAGCTGTCCGCCAGCTTCACTGTTTGAGCGGGGGCAGTTGGAGGGACTTTGGTCCTTCTTTTTGCTTTGTGGTGGCTGCAGCATTCATCTTGTTCTGCCAGACCTCATTGTTTTAAGAGTTGGGTCAGTTTTAGGGCTCAAAATGGGGGGGGGCGGCGACGTAGGGGAATAGGATTTGTGGGGAGAAGGGGGCAGGGAAATTGTCATTCATCACACGTATCCCTGTAGCAAACATCCCTTTACAACAAAAATCATTGTAAAGGCATGCGTGGTAAAGGAATGCATGGTAAGACACATTTATTGTTGCGACCGCATTTTAGAGGCATGCTTGGTTCAGCCATTGATGGTTCTGTCATCCAACCACGTCAAATATTTGTATCAATTAAAATGAAAGACTTTATACAGTTCATATACACCATAAACAATATAAGAACAACAGTCAAAATACATTAATCAGCATACATGTGAATCAAATAATACCATAGCACCATCAATCAAGTTTCCAGATAAGTTAGACATTTCCTTTCATGTTTGGCCTGGATGACATAAGACAAACTGCATTGGATACTAAAATATCATTAAGCTTACACAAATAAAAAAGGCAAGTCTATGATTCTTAAATATCATGTTTATGTCAACTGTTTAAAAAAATTTCTTCCTTGCTTAATATAGGATTTGCAAAAAAGTGCAAAGTGCAATGCTGACTGAGTTGGCTTCCTATACCATGGGCAGGGAGGCCTATCGCTACACCAATATCTTATTTTTAGAGAATGCAACCATGTGATGTATGATCCTAGATGAAAGTGTGTCTGGATATACCTATGATATATGTATATATGGTTGTAACAGTTTAAAGGTAGGATTGGGATCCAATTTGCTCATAGACAGATAGATACCTTTTGACCATAATTTCACCTGAATCTGTCAAGGATCTCTTGGGCTCTCTAATACAAATGAGCAGAGCTGTTAATTTATTCTTTGTAAAAAAAGGCTATGGACTCTGGAGAATCTAAGCAGCTAAAATCTGAGTTAAATCTGACACAAAATATCTCTAATATTTGGGAGCTAAGGAATTTTAAATGCATGATATAGAGTAATACTGTCTTTAATGATACTCCTAGTACATTAAGTCTCTGGTTTAATCCTGATTGCATGCCAAAGAAGCACTGGTTTTATATATGAGGATTCCTCAATATGTGGGAGTCCTACCTCTTTGTGGAACTCTGGGATTGAGTGTGGCACTGCAAGCAATCATCTCAGAAATTTATTCTCCTGTCTGAATGACAGTGGTATTACTGAGACCCCACAGAACAGCCCAATACATCACCGCCAAGAGAAATGTTCTTCTATACATAATCAACATTTCTCTGATAGTCTTTGTGCCTAGCTTGGTGACAAACCTGAGCACAGCTTTGGTGGTTCTTAGCATGTTGGACTAGCTCATTTGTTTTGACTGGTCCAGCTATCACACAAATAGAATTCTATTCCTAGATAAGAAATGTTTGGCACACCTTTGATGTTGTGAGGGTGACACTTCATCCATCCCTTCCCACAGATCATCGTATCAGTATTTTTCAAATTGACCTTGAAGTCTCTGTCTTCCATATAAGGGGTTGATAAAGCATTGCAAACCAATTGAGGTCCTTAATAATAGTACTGCATCATTGCATATAGTAAGATGGGAACAGGACAGAGAGCCAACTCTAGGTGCATCAGTGCATAGGGCCTGGATCTCCTCATCTACCTATTAATATAAAGTGAGAAGAGCAAAGGTGCGAACAGACAACTCGCCCTAACCCTTCTCCTCATTCTAAAGGGCATTGTGCACTCTCCACTAGGCCCAAGACATATACCCTAATGGTTTACATGAATATACATATAATCCAACCGAAAGATGACATCCTGTGGGGCACCTAACAACTTCACTGTGTGCCAAAGTTTGTTATGATTTACTAGATCAATGGCACTCCTCAAATCAATAAAAAACTTGAACAGACACTCATCCTTTGTCATACTTCCCCACTAAACAATTCAAGTTCAAACATTGCTCCATTGGGCCTATACCTCTTCAAAACCCATATTGTGATTCAGCCGAGATGGAATTTTCTTTTCTTCAATGTTCCAAACTTTCCAAGACAATTCTACCCCGAAGCTTTGCAGATGAGAATTAGATAATATAGGTTGATTGCATTTTGCGTCGCTCTTACTACCCTTCAAAAAAAAAAATTTGACCATGTGAATAGAAAGCCAAAAATTAGTAAATATGGGACTTAGTTTTTGTTTAAAAGAGTTATCAGAATCAGTTTAATATACGCTAGATAAAATGGGGATGTAACTCAGAATGTCAAAACTTTCAACCAGATACCTTGTTTCCTGTTATGACTCATAGGGTGAAAAAAATAAACAGGTTATCATAAATAGCTCCTCTCTGATGACCACTGTTCATTTTAGAAAACATGTTCAGCAGAATGAAAATCCAATTGTCACTTATCTTTTTTCAATTTCAGCTGTAATTATGCCCTGTGATCAGTCTTTCACCTTTAATGCTGGCCCTGGAATGAGGCAATATGAAGTTACAACTCAAAACCACTCAACACAACTATAATCATTTTTTATTTCAAAATATTTTTATTGATTTTAAACCATTACAAAAAACTTTGTAGTTACACCAAGGTCTCAACCTAACTTGATTTCTTACATTTGTGTCCCTATCTAGTTGATCCTGACATTGCAAAGTTTCATATACCATCTTTACACTGGTGCGGGACAGATGCTGATTGGCGCTTTTGCACCCTACCCAAACATCGAACTTCAGAGAAATAAAAACAAACGTAAACAAAAGCGTGTATCATTGTGGTTATGCTACAGATCTGGCAAAGAGGTGGGGCGGTTTAACGGGCTGGGCATGGATCGAGTCAGTCTTGCCTTATGGCTAATTGATGAGAGCCCCCAATCTATTAGGTATGAAAGAGATGAAGGGCTCTTAATCTGGGGCCAGATGTAAATAAGGGCTAACCCTCTGACAGATATTCCACAAGTGGGGACCAGATATACTCAAACCCCTTTCTGGACCCATCCACTATGTCTGTTATTCATTCCATTGCTAGCGCTTGCCACAATCTGGTATGCCATTGCGTGAGAGAGGGGGCTTCGCCTTCTTCCAGGCTGTGGCTCTTGCCATCTTGGTGGCACCTAGGCACAGCCGCATAGTGGAGCGATCCCCATGGGTTTTATGTTTCAGACAAGGATCTCGGATCCCCAGAAGGGTATGGTGTATAGTGGCTGGGATAGGGTACCCCAGAATCAGTTTAATTTGGGATAGTATTTCCTTACAGAAGGGCTGGATAGATGGGAAGTCCCACCAGATGTGACAAAAGTCCCCCAAAAGCCTGCACCCCCTCCAGCATCTGTTTGAAGTGTTATGAAGTATTTTGTTATATATATATATATGGCCTTTAACTTCCCCCTCAGCAACGTGACCTTTCATAGGGTCTGGATTGATGGACTATCTTTGTGTGATTTTTCCACTTTTTGTACTTCCCCCTCTAGCAGGAGTCTCTCCCCCTTCTGCTGGTTTTTTAGCGTGGTGGCTAACTCAATGCATTTGCCCCTTATGACAACCTTGAACTCATCCCAATTATTCACATAGGATGTAAGTGCGGCGTCGTTGGTGTCAAAATACTCTGTGACTGCTTTTCTCAGTTTGTCCCACAGGAGTCTATCCCTACTGAGGAAATTGGGGAAGTACCATCTCAAATGTTTTTAGTGAGGGGACGCCCAGTCAAATACCATCTCCAGGGGGGCATGGTCAGACTTTGCAGATCGGTTGGAACTGGGTCCCCGTGACTGTGTAAAAAAGAGATTGACTGATAAAGGCATGGCCAATTCTAGAATAGGTTCTATGGGAGTGGGAGAAAAAGGGAATAGTCCTGTATTGTAGGGTGAGAGCTCCATACATCCAGCAGACCCAGGCACTGAGGGAGACTTTAAGTGACTTACTGAAGACCCCTCCTGCTGCTCTGTGTTGGTGTGTCGTGTCCAGTGCCGGGTCCCATATTAAACTGAAGTCCCCCAGTAGAATTATGTCTCCCTTGGCAAAACCCTCCAGTGGTGTCATAAAAGCATCTAGGAAGTCCAGTTGCCCTGCATTGGCGCATAGACTGTGGCAATTGAACAAGGTCTTCCCCTTAGTTCCCCTCTACCCATCAGGAAATGCCCTGCTTTGTCTGTTTTAGTGGCTTGGAGGTGGACTGAGGAATTAAAAAGAACGGCCACCCCATTCTGCTTCGTAGGGGCTTAGGAGCAAAAGATTTGTGGATAAACTTTATGCTTCAAACGCTGCTTATCACTTTTCCTTAGATGGGTTTCCTGCAGGGCAGCTATCTTAACATGGTGGTCTACTAGAAATTTCCAGACTTTGCCTCTTATTTGTGGAGTTGAGTCCCCTAAAAATCCATGGGCAAGCAATTAACTACCATTTGTCCAAGTCCCTCATCCCACAACGCTCGACCCAAATGCGCCTCGGAGATCATAGCTCCTGTTCCCCTCCCTTCCCCCAATGGCCATGCAATAGTAAACAGATTAGTGAGCACCATGATTCAAAACATACTTAACAAATATAAGCAAGAACTTTGAGCTCTGCAGCTCTCTATCTCAAAAGACAAGTCAATTTTGAGCATCTCCAGGGATGAGCCAATTTCTGGTCCCAGAGTCCCCTTAGCATACTCTCTGGGTCGCTTGACTACCATCAAATGTTTATCTCCTACCGTGAGTCAAGACTTTGCCTCAATAAGGCCCACCACCACCAGGTCTTTCTCTGACCAAAGTCACTGCATCTGACTCTCCAGGTGGAGCAGTCCCCATAGTGTTGTTTGTTACCTTTACACGTTACCATGCGTTCCCATGCTGCTTGATCAGTTCAATTCGTGTTGAAATGTTCAGTGTCTCTCTGCGATTCATCCCGTTCATTTCCTGCCACCTCGTCTTTGCGTCTGGCAGGTTCCTCCACCACGGCGCTCCCCCTGTTGCTCCGTTCTTTCTTGCCTCGTGGCTGCTGTCGGGCTCGGGGGGAGATCTTGAGACCCAACAGGTCTGCAGCTTCCTCCAATTCCGTACAGTGAAGGTGCTTGTTGTCCTTCATTAAAGCTAAGCCAAAGGAATAGGTCCATCAATACTTTATTTGGTGCTCTCTTAGGGCCTCTGTAACCGGCCTAGACTGCTGTCAGCAGACGAGCGTGGCTTGGGCTACATCCTGGAAAAGTGAACAAGTCGTGTTCTGAAATGATATTTTATTGTGAATTCTTGCTTTCTGGAGGACCAGTTCTTTCAATTTGAAGGAGCTGAATTTTGCTAGAAAGTCTCTGGGCCTCCTGGTGTCTCCTGGAAGTTGTGGCCCTTCTCTCTGTACCCTTTCCAACTGCACCTCTGGGCTTCCCTCTCCCAGGTCTTTGGAGAAGAGCCCCACCATGAACGCCTCCAGGGCCGGACCTTCGCATCCCTCTTCTAGGCCCCTAACCCTTATATTGTCTCTCCGAGAGTGGTTTTTGAGATCTTCTCATTTGAGAGACGTGGCCCGCAACTGGTTAGGTAAGTCGGCAGATTTCTTCTCAAGGGGCTTTACACAGTCTGCCAGTTCTTGGCATTTTGTCTCAAGGTCCAAGGTATGGGCCTCGACCGAGTCCACATCCGCCTGAAGGGCCACTATCTTTCCCCCCATTTCTGCTCTAATTGCATCGAAAGAGAACCCTATGTCAGCTTTGATGTCTTCTTGGAGCTCCTTCTTGAAGTCTTGCAGCGACACCATCAGGTCATCTCATGTAAACACCATGTCTCCTCTAGGCTGCGCCTTCCCCTCTTTGTGCATCCCTGTGCCTGCTGGGGTAAAGTAGCTGTAGACTCTGGTTAACTGAGTCTTCTTTGACGGCATATGTACCAGGGCGTGTGGTCAGCCTAGGGCCTCAAGCAGATTGGTCTCGGAAGGGCCCAGGGCGGAGGCCTCTTCCCGGTCTGTACGAGGACGTCAGCTCACGGCCAACGCTCTCTTAGGTTCACAGGTACTCCCTCCCAGGCCCACAGGAGCAGCACGCAGGCTGCTTCCTTTGCTCTGTCGGCTCAACTACATAGGCCTGTACACGTGGCATCTATATACTAAGCATGGGCGAATTTTGCGAATTCGCGATCCGCGAATTCGCGGATTTGCGAATTCGCAATCCGCAAATTCGAATTTGTGTTTTTTTTATTTTTGCGTGTTCGCGGGTGTTCGCGGGGCACTTTGCGTGTTCGCGGGGCGCTTTGCTTGTTCTCGTTTTTTTTTTTTTGCCTGGTTAATCACTGCCACCCTCTCGTTTTTTATGCCCTTCTGCCCTCTGTGCCACTCGTTTCTGTGCCCTTCTGCCCTCTGCCCCACTCATTTTTTATCCCCTTCTGTCACACTTTTGTGCCCTTCTGCCCTCAGCCCCACTTAGAATGGCGCCGGCAAGCTGCCAGCGCCATTCTAAAATAGCTACAAAGAGATTCAACAGGAAGCTCTAATAGATAAAGTAAAGCAGGTGCTCGACTTGAAGGTCAAATTAAGTTACACAATCATTAATCACCCCAAGTGATTAATGATTGTATCACTGAATTTGACCTTCAACTCGAGCACCTGCTTTACTTTATCTATTAGAGCTTCCTGTTGAAGCTGACTTTTGTAACTATTTTAGAATGGCTCTGGCAGCTTGCCGGCGCCATTCTAAAAGAGTTACAAAAGTCAGTTTGAACTTTTGACCCAATCCGTTCAGCTCGCGGATTTTGCGGGAAATTCGCGAATCTCGCGGATTGCGAATTTACCGGAAATCCGCACAATCCGTGAGCGGAACGGATTTTCCGCCCATGCTTACTATATACTAGAAGTAGTGTCTGGCTGGCACCATCTTAAAGTCAGGCATTTTAGTGGCAGGGGGCTGGCGGGCAGTCCGGCCGGCCCAGGGCTTCCCAACCAGCATGCATCCGCTCTCTGTAGTCTGTCCCCGATCTTCTCACCTAGTAGTCCATGTGGCCACCAGTCTCTCCCTCACGCCGTCTCGGGAGGGTGGGAATCCCCTGGCAGCCCAGCAGACCCAGGCCGTGGCTTTGTTTTGCCACCGCCAACCTCCCCAGGCTGGGTCATGATGGCTCCGCAGTTTGTGGATCGTGGGCTGCCCTCGATCTCCTCTTTCAGTCCCATCGAGTGCTCCGCCCACAGCATCTTCTCCACTCATCCTGAAAGGCCGCCATCTTGAGTCTTTCTCCGCGTTGCAGGGTTTCTTCAATTCGGGTCTCCGCCGGCGGCCGCTGGCTGCAAACCTGAAATGAGGGAGCCCCCCCTAGGGACCTTGTAGCTAGGTCTCCGTTTGGTCTCGAATTGGTGGCATATCAAGCGCTGTAGCTGACTTTTTCACGGGGCATGGAGCGGAGCCGAGCAGATTCACGCCCAATCGGACAATGATGGTTGCCCACGCCCCCTTTAATAATTTTTTACATTTTAGCAGCTACTTTATTTTATAATAGGTGGCGAGAGACTGCACAACTTCACTGCCATAGAAAAATTAGAGACAGACTTGTATTTAATGATTGCAGGCTTCTATGTACAATAAAAATAATGAAAACAATAGCTAGTGTTATTGTTATTGTTACTGTTGTTGTGATCAGAGCTCTAAACTTCGATTGCAACAAAGTGTTCCAACTCTGATGTAGGCAGCAAAAGTACCAGTCTTTCAGTCATGGGAAGCTATGGATCACACATGAATCTTGATACAGAAGTCAATGTAATTTATGACAAGAACTGTTCAGGGATTGCAGGGCACCCTTTCACACACTTGTCACTCCAGGCTCTGCTCCCTTGTAGTCACTAGCTTACCACACTGGAACATTCTGGGACAGACTTTCCTCCTGCAGGTCCAGGCATACTCCTTTCCTCTCTCAATAGACAGACAGACTTATTGAGCTGAGACAGACCCTTACCTTCCCCCGCAGAATTCAAGCGATGTCCCCTCTGGGAGACTGGCAGTCATCCAGTAGTCCTCCAAGTTCTCTGTGGGCCACTACCTTCATTGGTCAAGAAGAATTTGCAAAAGGAACAAAGTGTGGGCTTGTCATTCTGCTTTTATGCATATTTTCCAAACAGGAGACATTGATCCACTGCCCAATGTTTCATAACTGGTTTGGGTTGGTTCTCTTTCAAATATCATGTTCTCTCTTTCCTCAAACACAGCATTTTTGCAATGTGATGGCTTTCACAGAAGGTAGCAATTAATGCTGTGTATGAGGGGGAGTAGACGAGAATCTCTGCACCTGTATGTAATTAGCCTTCCTGAAGCAGTAATCAGGGACAGACAAAAAGAAAACCCAGACCCTTCTTAGAAACTTCCTCAACTTGAACAATAGCCTAATCGGCAGCACTCTGCTAACAAAGGTCTCATTGATTTCCTAAGGGGAAACCCTATATCCATACTTACACACTTCAGTGTTCTGTGACAATAACTAAAAGAATTCACACAGTACTCAACTAGTCAGGGTAGAAAGTAGGCCTGGGTGGAGCTTGCGGAGTTCTGCTATGCGGAACTCCACTACGTGACCAAAAAACTCTGCCGCGCTACGCGGAGTTCCACAAGCAGCAAAGTGTGTTAGGTCACACCGTTTGTGCTAATTGTTAGTACTTGGGGTTTGTCAAGCGCTGGAAAATCAATGTGGATAGCACCATGTGCACGCAAGGGGGTACTGCTTCTTTCTGCTGCTCGAGTACTACTACTTGAGCGGAAGGTTTCTCAACATGAGCGTCAGCGGCTATCCGTGACCGCCTACGTGGAGAGATCTCTTTTGGAGGTGATCTGGAGAAAGATTTTCCTCGCTGACACTCGCCAACTTAACGTTGCCGAGTGCGAGTGAGGAAAAAACTCTGCTCCACTATACGGAGCTGAGTTTTTCAGAACTCAGTGCTCTACGCAGTGCGCGCAGTGGAAAAAACTCTGCAAACTCCACAAGTGGAGTGGAATTTCATGCCCTTGCCTAGTAGAAAGAATACTTTTAGCCTTTACCTACAAGCCTACAGAAAGAATACTTTCAGCCTTCAACAGCCAGCACATCCCTCCTGCCTGCTTGCAAGAGTACCCAGGTCTCCAGCAGGGGCGCAACTAGGTCTTAATTTCGGGGGGGGCTAACATGGCAAATGAAGGGGCGTGGCTAATGTTAAAAAAATGGGGCGGGGCTAAAATGGTGGATAATCGGGATCGATTAATGCTCAGGTCAAGCGGAGAAAACGTGATGAATTCTGCATTTGAAACTGGACAACAATTAGAGCACACATTTGTGTTAATTTGATGCATTTATGTCCTATTGTCTTATGAAAAAGGAACAGAATGTACTGAATTAAAAGACCAATTTAATATATTTTACTACAAAGCACTTTAGGAACACAATATAACCAATTTTCACAATGCCATTTCAAGGCGACGACCCTTTTTCGCCAGTTCGTCAACAATTGCTTCTATAGGAGGACAATATGCTTGTGAAATGTTTATCATTGCAAGTCCAAAACCCATGCCCACCCTGAACCCTAAAATTACCCCTGGTACCCCAAAACCCATACCCACCCTGAACCCCAAAGTTACCCCCTTGGCACACCAAAACCCATACCCATGCTAAACCCTCATATTACTGCTTGCCCCCCAAAATCCATTACCACCCGAACCTCCAAATTACACCCCTGGCACCCCAAAACCCATAACCACTGAACCCTAAAACTACCCCCTCGCACCCCAAAACCCATTACCACCCTGAACCCTGAAATCATCCCCCTAGAACCCCAACCCCGATACCCACGCTGATCCCTGAAATTACACCCTTGCCCCCCAAAACCATACCCACCCTGAACCCTAAATTAACCTCTGGCACCCCAAAACCCATACCCGTACTGATCCCTAAAATTACAACCTTGCCCCCTCAAATCCATTACCACCCTGAACCACAAAATTACCCCCTGGCACCGCAAAACCCATGCCCACCCTGAACCCTAAAATCACCCCCCTGGAGCCCCAAATCTCATACCTGCGCTGATCCCTAAAATTACACCCTTGCCCCCCAAAACCCATACCCACCCTGAACCTTAAAATTACCCCTGGCACCCCAAAACCCATACCCATACTGAACATTAAATCCCCCCCTGGCACCCCAAAACCCATACCCACCCTGAACCCTAAAATTACCCCTGGCACACCAAAACACATACCTACGCTGAACCTTAAAATTACCCCCTGGCACCCAAAACACATTACCACCCTGAACCCTAAAATTACCCCCCGGCACCCCAAAACCCATACCCTCCCTGAACCCTAAAATTGCCCCCCTGACACCTGATAAACCCACACCCACCATGAAACCTAAAATGCTCCCCCTCCCCCTCCCACCCTAAACCCCATACCCGCACTGAATCCTAAAATTAACCCCATGGCACCCCAAAACCTATTACCACCCTAAACCCTAAAATTACCCCCCAACACCCCAAAACCCACACCTGCCCTGAACCCAAATATTACCCCTGGCACACCAAAACACATACCCACGCTGAACCCTAAAATTAACCCCCTCACACCCTAAAACCCATACCGCACTGAACCCTAAAATTAACCCTATGGCACCCCAAAACCCATTATTTCCCTGAACCCTAAAGTTACCCCCTAGCACCCCAAATCCCATACCGACCCCAAACCCTAAAATTACCCCTGGAAACCCAAAAACCATGCCCTCCCTGAACCCTAAAATTACCCCTGGCACCTGAAAACCCATACCCATTCTGTTCCCTAAAATTATCACTGGCACCCCAAAACCCATACCCACCCCAAACCCTAAAATTACCCCCTGGCATCCCAAAACCCATTACCACCCTGAACCCTAAAATCACCACCCTGGAACCTTAAAATTGCCCCTGGCACCCCAAAACCCATACCCACGCTGAACCCTAAAATTAACCCCATGGCACCCCAAAACCCATACCCACCCTGAACCTGAAAATGACCCCTGGCACCCCAAAACCCATACCCATGCTGAACCATAAATTCCCCCCTGGCACCCCATAACCCATACCCATCCTGAACCATAAATTCTCCCCTGGCACCCCATAACCCATACCCACCCTGAACCCTAAAATTGCCCCCTGACACCCCAAAACCCATACCTGCCTTGAACCCTAAAATTACCCCTGGCACACCAAAACACATACCCACGCTGAACCCTATAATTACCGCCTGGCATCCCAAAACCATTGCCCGCCCGGATCCCTAAAATTACCCCCCTGGAACCCCAAAACCCATACCCACTCAGAACCCTAAAATTACCCACTGGCACCCTGATCCGTAGCCCACCCTGAACCCTAAAATTGCCCCCTGGCACACTAAAACCCACACCCACCCTGAACCCTAAAGTTACCCACTAGCACCCCAAAAAATGAACACTACAAACTTACACTACATGTGCATAAAGTAAGCCGAGCAATGTAAGCAGCTTTTCTGTTAAGAGTATGTGACACTACTTTGTAGTGATTGCCACTTCTTCCTCGATAAGTGGGTCCTCATCTTCCTGTCAGTGAACTTTTGTGGAGAGTCGAGGGCTCCTGTCTATTTATTAGGATCTGAGGAGACCAGGTCAGAAAGACAACTTTGAGAGCGTACACTTCTCTAAGGCTCCTCTTTAATTCTATATACCAAGGGACTTACTCTTGTAGCACTCCTGGCAAAAGTAGGACATCAATACTCCTTGCTCACATTTGGGATGTAGGAGTACGTAAACGAGAAAGTCACATGTACACGTAGCAAAATATTTATGAATTGAGTCCTACATTACCACTGCCACCACGACAGCAAAAATAAAGGTGTTTTCTAATTAACTCTAGAAAAGCACTTGCAAGTAATCCTTCGAGTGACATATTTATTGATAATATTAGATTATGTTTTTGCTATATAAATTACATTTATTGAGCTAAATGCATACGTTCGTAGTGGGCTTTATTCTACGAAATTCAGGGAATCGTTCACTTTCTCTTGATAGCTTGGTTCATATTACTGTCACCTGAAATAAACTTCTGATTTACAAGATATTTTAAGGCTGTCCATTAGAGGAGTGCCCACCAAAGTTTTCAACGCTCAAAGAGGGAAAAAACAACCGTTATTTGATTGTGCATTTAAAAAATGCTCCTGAGGAGAAAATCAAAAATTGGCACCCTTGCCCCCAATTTCTGCTGGCGTCATAGCCCAGGGTTTTGCTGTCTGTCCACTTGTATGGAATACACATTTATACAAGTGCGCAGACAGCACACCCTGGGCTATGATGCCAGCAGGAATTCCTTTACAAAGGAAAAGCGCCACCTGCACCGGCCAGCCCTTTCCCCCTGCTGTGCATATCTTCACACCCCATGCTGAACACATCAAGTGCTTAGTTGAAATCCCTGCCTTCAGGCAAGGATTTCACCTCAGCGCCACTCTAAAGGAAAACAAGAGGTGGAGGCTGGGGGTTCACTCAGTGAAACTGTTTGAGGCGGGCTGTCTGGCTCGGGCTGCTGGGCCTCTCAGAAGGCATAATAAATATCATTCTTGGATCGGATGGCAGCCTTCTTGCATCGTTTCAGTGCGTGTCATCTTAGCCCGGGCAGAGGAGGCGACGGGGGGGGGGGGGGGCTGAAGCCCCGTGAGCCCAATGGGTGTTGCGCGCCTGGTCTCCAGTGCCCCAGGGTGCCTCAGGCTGCCCTCGGCCCTCACCAGTTTTCCCACCTCCATTCTCCCTCTTTGTCATTGCTCTCTCGCACTTCGGCCACTTCCCTGCACCACACACCCCGGTGACGTCAGTCTATAGTAGGCAGAATGGAGTGAGGGTGTGTTTGAAGACCCAATGATTGTGGGTGTGGGACAACATATCCAAAGAGGCTTCTCTGCTGGGATGGGAGCTTCTCCAGTGTGGGGGAGGAGCTACGTGTACTTCTACCCGGACATGCGTGCAGGCCGGTGCTTGTCAATTCACTACGCCCCCCTGCCTGCCTTTCTCTATTGGATTACTAGATTGTTGTTCGTTTCGTGGGAGACGTGCTGCGGGACCCACCTGCACTTCTCTCACACTACGTGTCATTCGTCGTCAGCCATCCTTGAGCTTTGCTTTTCCTTGTTCCTTGGTTCCTGATCCCCCCGAGGTGGGCCCTTCTTCAAGGCAAGTACTGATACAGACTTCTGCTGGATCCTTTCTTTCTCCCTCACTCACACGCACGGAGAGCTGCGTTGAAGTGTCTACAATTATTTTGTTTTCTGTCTTCTTTTTACATGCTACTTTGTCTCGCACTAGGAGTGCGACATCCCGGCCATTTTGTTATTTTCATGGAGAGCTGCGGAGGAGTGCCTTTTTTGTTGGTTTGTTTTATTCCAGTTTCTGCACGAGGAGTGCGACATTTACCCTGTACATTACACACAGGTTCTGTGTGTTCTTCTATTACCTTTCACCTGCCGTGGAAATAGACTTTAGCAGACCCCGTTTCTGATGCAACAGTGACTGGGTTCTGTATGTCTGATCCCTCCAAGACTAGAGGGACGGTTTAGAAGTGAGTGGTGAATATTGATTGCATACATGTTGTGAGAAGTTGGCCTAGCATATGCTGTCCACTAGTTATAGTGGGCACCTTGCACCAGTCCAAACAACCCCTTACAGGTGATAGGTTAAAGACAACTTTTTTTGAAAGCTATCCTAGTGGTAGCTATGGAGAGCAGCCTTCAGGCTAAGTCTTGGAGGAATGTAAAGCAGTTGTTTTACCATTATATGATCTCTTTAATGACCAAATGAAAGGAGAACCACACCAGCTATATATATATAAAATATATGTATTTATTCTAAACACACCCTACTAGTCTCTTTATGAGGCTAGAGATCAAAACACATAAGTTACACGTAATATCACACAGTAAATTGGCACAATATACATCGAGCCCTAGGGGTGTACCAAACCATATATTAATAAAGTGGTATAAGAACCACAACTTGACTAGACACAAGGCCTAGAGCCTGTAGAATCGCTGGGCCCACAAGGAACCACCCAAGGTAGTGACACAGGGGACCCATGGGGGATGCGTGCAGTGTGAGAACACAGCCGCGAGACGCCGTTAGCTTGCATGGGGAAAGTCGTGGTTGGAAATTTAAAGATAAAGGGCACTTAGGAGAGGACTTTGAGCAAACCCCTTTAGACTTAAGGGGTTCTAGGGCCAACACCCACGGGAGCACCAGAGTACTCAAGTTATCTCACCCAGGGAATTGACGTTGTTTTCAATGGCGATCTCCAGCAAAGGGCTGCTGCGTCGTAGAGGAAAGGGTCCGGGGTGATCCAAGCCTGGAACGAAGATGTGAAGAACCTGAAAGCAGAGGGGACAGAGTCTGGGTCAATTGCCAGTCACCAGGGGCACGATAGTCGAATGCCCACCGATGTCGGGTGATTTCAGGTGAAAGAGGAGAAGCTTGACTCTTCAGCCACAAGGACCAGAAGGTGTCAATGACAACCATGATCTAGAATCAAACTGTCCCACAAAGGATGTCGAGTGCTGTGGTGTCAGTGCCTGGATTGGACCCAAAAAGCATTTGCAACAGCAACCCACATAGGAATCAAAGAAATGCTTCAGTGTGGCCCAGCAAGGTCCGAGGGACTTACCATGAGGTGGGGAGTCAGGGCACATCTGGAGCAACCAGGGAAGCCCATGGAAAATCAGAGATGCCTTCACAGGGACCCACCAGTCGACAGACCAGGGATCGCAAAGGAGCCTCGAGTAGAAATGCAAGAAGCAGGCTCACGGAACACTCGTGGAGTGTAGGCCACCAAGGTGGAGTGTAGGCCCACAATCTTTGGTGCAGATGGTGCTCGGGTTTGGGCTACAAGTAACCCAAAGCATAACTTCAAAAGATGTCGAGAAGTTAATGCACTTGCAAATGTGTATGGTGTCCAGGAGTTCCAGTTCCACGTCATTCACAAGGACTGATGGTCTCAGCTTTGCTGAGGACTCGGGTAGGCCTCTGAGTAGTCTGGAAATCCTCTTCCTGGGCTGCAAGTTCTTCGGAGTCCGGCAGGAGATTCAGAGATGCAGACCGACAAATGCTTTGTTGGTGCCTGCCAAGCAGGGGAGTCACTTCTTGACCCCAAGGGATATTCTTCCATCCTCTAGTCTTTAGTAGGGCGTCAAAGTTCCAGGATTCAGTTTCAGAGTTTCATCCCGGTGTAATCTAAAGTCCTGTTGCCAGGGGTTCCGTATTTATGCCTAGGAAAGAGGTTGGACATACTCTGGGGACCCACCTATGGGAAGGTCTGGAAAGAGGGGTTGCTACACCCATTTCCTTTGTCCAGTTTCACGCCAGAGCAGGAAATGGTAGCCCCTGCAACTGGTTTGAACTGGGCTATGCACAGGGATACCAAATGTGCCCCCAGTGCAGACTTCAAAGCACTCTCAGAGGGTACCCTCCCAGCCACAATACACTACAGCCTGTCTGGGAGGTGGTTACACCTCCCTGTGACAGGAAACCTATTGTCCAGGCCTCCCCTGCCGGAGTTTGGTCAGCAGCAGGAGGCCAGACTCATGTCTGTGGCTGCAGCATCCATTTTGTGATGCCAGGGCTCTTTAAACTTGGTACCGGGTATACCAGTGTCTACATGTCTCTCCCTCTAGAAGGGTGGAATTCTACCCCCGCCACCAGGACTAGCAAGGGGGGGGGGGGTAGGATTCCAAAGTGTTTGACACCAAACACGACATGTTTCCATGCTGCCATTCCAAAGTTAGCATTTACCACAAGGTTATAATGCACTTAAGAGTATATGGTCTGGCTGCATCACAGAACAGCCCAAGAGAATAGATTCCGAAGGCTGCAGAGGGGTCCTGTTCATGCATGGGCACCCTCTCACATGAAACCAAGCACCCTGCCTTCAGGATTGATAAGGTCTGCCATAGGGGTGACTGACAAGTTTCTATGTGCAGTGATTTAAGGTAGATATAGGTAAACTATATCTTAGTAAGGGGTGCATGCACCACCTTACCCAGGCTGCAGTAGCAGTCCTATGGTGTCATTTTGGAAGTCTTCCCAGGGGTGGTATAATACAAGCTGCAGCCCCTGGTATGCCTCTGGGGTACCTATGCCATAGGTACCTACGGTACCATATACTAGGGACTCATAAGCGTACCCCAGTAACCAAACTGGAGTGTACCTAAAGTACCTGGAATCAATTTAGAGAGGAAAGCAGATAGGCTGGGGTCCTGAATAGCAGGATCCCAGCCAAACTAAGTAAAAAACCATCAAAACACCAGACAAAAAGTGGGGGCAACCATGTAGTAAGATTCCACCTTACTACACATGCATAGTGTCTAGTCTTTCTGTATCGGGCTGTTCTCTAGTTAACACACACTCTTCTTCTTTCAGTTAGGATCTTCTGCTGTAGTGTGTGCCCATTCTGGACAGGCAGGCAGTAGATGTTTTCTTCATACTTCCACGAGTGTTTGTTATTTTCTCCCTATCCCGTTTTCCCTGTGGACAGACTTACCAGGGATTGTGTTATCCATCCCGCTGGGCATCTGTACATGGGGGAGGTGGGTGTCTAGCATCACCCCTGCTGGGTTATTCCAGAAGGTTGGTGGCTTGTGACATCTACTAGCCTGACACTCTTGCTGTTTTCCCACTCCCACGCTTCCCGCCTCCCCAGTTCCCCTCCCAGGACCTATATAATAGATGCCATAGTTCGGCTTCAGTGAGCAGGTCCTTGTCTGCTCCCCCCTCGCTGATAGTTGCTCCTCGCTGATGGCCAGGCTGCTTCTGAGAGACAGCCTTCACCCAGCCATCCCACCGGTCTTGGAACACTACTCAGGTCTACAGTGCCCAGGGTTCCCGAGGCCGTGCACCCTCACCAGTTTTCCTGCTGTCATTTTCCCCATGCAGCTTTCCTGCTCCAACGCTTCCTGCCTTCCCTTCGACCCTCCCAGGACCTGTTTCATGGATGCCTCAGCACAGCTGTGCTGCTGGGACACCAAAAGCAAGTCTGTCTGTGCAGTTTCATGCTTGGACCATGACCAGCACCAGGAACCCTGGCCCTTTGGACTCCCACAGGTTCTCCGCCACTGATCTCCATACCCTGGACACCGGACGCAACAACTGCTGCCTCGCATCTTCTAGCTCCATAGCAGGACCATTCACCTGTCTCCACTGCAACTTCATTGCCACCCGACGATTGATTGCCCTAACAGAATCCCTCACTCACTGTCCCTGCTGCTTGAGACTCCCCGATAAACTCAAATGCCTCCTAATCAATGCAAGATTGCTGTGCAAACGTGCCACCAAATTCTGGGACACCATTTACACCCGCGCCCTTAATGTTA
Source organism: Lissotriton vulgaris (assembly GCF_964263255.1). Lineage (NCBI taxonomy): Eukaryota > Metazoa > Chordata > Amphibia > Caudata > Salamandridae > Lissotriton > Lissotriton vulgaris. The sequence continues at coordinate 1,247,331,210 of NC_141687.1, read as the reverse complement.
CCTTGACCACAGTGACTTGGGTCACCCCTGATTCAGCACCTGACATTGCCACCCCACGTAGGTGGCTTTGCCATTGTACACAAGGAGGCAATCATCTGTACGACCACCGAAGACAAAACCACACCATTCAAGGAACACCTGAATTTTCAGCTCCATACCAATGACAAAACCACAGTCAGAGGCATCCTAGCATGTATTCCCCCAGGACCGCGAACGGGCCTCAGCGATGCCATAACTGAATTCATCACCCCGCTCGCCATTGAATTTGAACAATGCTTCTTTTTGGGAGACCTCAAATTTTACCTAGATGACCCCACAGACATTAACCCCACCGAACTCCTGGAAAGACTAAACAACATCAACCTCACACAGCTGGTCTCAGATCCCATGCACAGAGCTGGACACATGCTCACGTCCAGCAACAGAATCAGACACCGCCACACCACGGGACTCGCCTGTTCCGATCAATACATTGTACACTTTGCCATCACCAGATCCCCCTGCATCACCCCCAACAGCCACATTGCCCCTTACTGTAGCTAGACCAAGGTCACTCAGCATCAATGGACCGATGCCCTCAGCCTCTCCCAGCCCAACGCCTATACCAACTTGAACCAGGTAGTAGAGAACCTCAATTCTTGTATCACCTGTGCCGCTGACCGAGTCACCCCACCAACTCAGCCAGAATGCATGAACCCGCCAAATGAGCCAACTGGTACACCCTAGAACTCAGCACGGTGAAATGCAGATGCAAACAAGTGGAAGAAAAATGGCACTCCAACAAAAACAGCGGTGATTGAGCATCTTCAAGTCTGCCCTCAATAACCACCACCACCTACTTAAAACCGCGAAAAAGAGTGCCCTGACACATCGCATCGAGGACAGCACCAACCAGACCGAGGGACTCTTTGCCATCCTCAGAGTTCACCTGCCTATCAGCCACAGAAAACTAGACTCCGCCCTCACAGGAACTCTGCAAACCCTTGCAGACCACTCCCACAACAAGATAGCCACCATTTACAGAAATTTCAAGCCCCAAGCCAGCGACCTCCTCAGCATCCCCAATCCAGCGAAAATCACTGCCAACCACCTGCTCACCACATGGGAACAACTCAGCACAGTGAACACCAAGACCACAATGAACTCCATCAACTCAGGTGCACCCATCGACCTGTGCACCCATTAACTCTTCAACCTTGGAAGCAATGAGATCAGCCACCTGCTCACCACCATCATCAACTCCTCCATCTCCACAGCCACCTTCTCCGATGCCTGGAACCAGTCAGAGGTCCGAGCCCTCTTCAAGAACCCCTATACAGACCCCAACTACTTCCAGAGCTATCACTCATCTCGCTGCTCCTGTTTCCTGCCAAAGTCCTGTAGACAGCGATCAACCTCCAACACACTGAACAACTGTAAAGAAACAACCTTCTAGACACCTCCCAATTTGGATTCTGAGCAAACCACAGCATCGACACAGTCCTTAATGTCGCAACAAATGACATCTATTCCCTACTCGACAGAGGAGAAACAGCTGCCCTGATCCTACTCGACCTCTCCACTGCCTTCGACACCGTCTCCCACCATACACTCATCAACCATCTGCACCAGATCAGCATCAATTATGACATTCTTAGATGAATGGTATCCTTCCTCACGGGGCGCACACAGAGGATTTGTTTCCCTCCCTTCACTGCACACCCGCAGTGGTGACCCGCAAGGTTCATTCATAAGTCCCACCCGCTTCAACATCTACAAGACACTGCTAGCAGACATCATCAGAATCCATGAAATCAGCATCATCTCCAGGGCTGATGACAACCAGCTCCTCCTCTCCCCGTCAGCTGACCCCACTATGACAAAAAACAGCTTTTACAACTGCATGTATAACATGTCAGCCTGGATGAGTGACAACTGCCTGAAGCTCAAAATGGACAAAACCGAACTGCTGATTTGTGGCAGCCACACCTCCCTCTGAAATGACTCCTGGTGGCATCACAACTTGGACCCACCCTCACTCCGAAAGATCACGCCTGCAACCTCTACATCATTCTTGACAGTGAAGTCTCCATGAAACAACAGGTCAAAACCATTGCATCAGCCTGCTTCCACACTCTTCACATGCTCAGCAGAAGCTTTATCTATACTACAGAAACACACTCTATACAGGCACCACCGGAGAACTCATGAGTAGACTCCAGACGATCTAGAAGGCAGCAGCCAGAATGATCCTCAACCTGCCCAAAAGGACCAACATCTCCCAGCTCCTGAGACACCTCCCCTGGCTCCCCTTCAAGAAGAGATGCCACTCTTAGCTCCTGACCCACGCCTACAAAGCTCTCGACGACCAAGAACTAGCATACATGAACCTCTGCCTGAACTTCCACCAACCATCCAGGACCCTCGGCTCTGCTCAACTGGCCCTTCCATAGACACCGCGCATCTGCCGCTGCCACACTGGAGGTTTATCCTTCTCCCATCTCATAGCCAAATCCTGGCAGACTGCAGGAAGTGTTTCAAGTCCCGGCTGTTTGACTGAGACACTCAGCCCAGTGCCTGGATACCCTCTGACAAGCTGCTCTTTATAAATACAATTTGAATACTTGTTCAATGGCTTGTGCTACCACGGTGTACACCCCTGCTACCTGTAAAGGCAATGATGGTATTACTAAAGACTAACAAACCCCTAAATCATAAAACAACATAGTGGAGCACTCAAAAAATGTGCTTAAATAACACTGTTTGAGGACAATTTACCAGAAAAGTCAGTCCATAAGTCCAAGGTCATGTGATATATTTGGTATTCACCTGTTACAACGCATTTTTTACAACGCACTACCACTACAACGCAGGCATTACAACGCATACCATTACAACGCATAGCGCTGGGGGGCGCTCTAGGATAAGAGGTAAGTTTAATTTACTATCCAACACCTTCCCTAGGGTCCACGGGGACTGGAGTTAGAATAGTAAATTATACTTACCACTATCCAGCACCCCAAAGCGCTATGCGTTGTAGTGGTATGCGTTGTGAATACCGCGTTGTAATGGTATGCGGAGTAAAAGTATGCGTTGTAACGTCATACATCCGATATATTTTCATCGTAAAAATATCACATGACCTTGGACTTTTGAATTGCATTTGCTTTTTATTTGTCCTCAAACAGGGTTATTTAACCAAATGTTTAGAGTGCTACAATATATTGTTTTATGTTTTTGAGACTTATGAGCAGGTGCATCTTACACCATCAAGACACAGCAAAATCTTTAACTCATCGCTTGACATAGCCATTGAACAAAGGGGGACAAGTATACCACATAAAAGTGATCTATGGAAATGCTTAAATTACTCTGTACTCACAGTACAATATTCTAACATTTTCAGATCATCTATGCCTTCACAGACAGAGGCAAACTGTCAGAAAATCAGCCTTAGCATCAAAGCTGACACTCAAGGTTTCTCGTAGTATTTACACGTTTAAATTTCCATGGAAAATTTCAGCCATTTATTTCTTTGTACTCTTATAAAGGGCTAAAGGAACAAAATGTGTTTGTCTACTGGGGTTTTTCAATCTATAGGATGTCTACAATCAGCAAAAGAGTCTACAGAACACACATTTCTCTCTGTTGAAGTTATCACCTATCTGTCCAGTATCCTATGTTACATAGTGGAAATGGTCAAGTCTTAGAGCCACAATTGTACTTCCCTTCTGGAAACAGATGAAACTTTTTTTTTTAAACTTTTTATTTACTTTTTCAATACAATCAAAAATATACAGGACATTGCAAAAGGAAGAGAAATTAGTACATCACCATGTATCTCAGGTGATCCAGTGTAATAAAACAAAACATTAATACAGTCATTCCATTTCTCTCCAGACTGCTATGGAGGGAGCTGTCCAGCCACTTTGCAATCTCCTATCTGCATCGAAATCACATTCATGTGGGATCCATGTCCTCCCCCCAGCCAATTACACAATGAGCCACTATCACTCTCAGTGTCCTCAACATCAGTGTCAACTTCTGGATAGCAAAACCCCACACATAACTTACACCACACAGCTATATCCTCCTCAACCATATCATCCCTCCTACTAAGTCTCATGTGAGCTTACTTAGTAACTGCCCAATTTCAAAACGTCCCTACACCAGCAATTAAAATCAGGGTCTCCCTGACCTATCGAAGTGATGGCTACACATCGTCTGGCCAGGACCAAGGCCAACTGCAAACATTTATAGGACATTTTCTGACACTTTAATATTACAATATTAACCAAAAGGCAGCAAGCTATAGTAAGTTTAAATGTGTACTGTTCTGTGAATCTTAGGCACCACCTGGACACCCCTACACTTCCAGGCTAAGTACATAAAATCTGCTCCATTCACGGCACATCTAGGGCATACCACTGAGTGGGTGTGGTCCCAGCACTGGAGTCCCAGTGGTGTAAGACAGGACCTATGCAGAAAATTGTAATGAGTCAATTTAAAATGTGCATTGCAGATTACTGTGTGCCAGAGATCATTAACCCTGTCCCAGTTTCTGTCGGTGAGAGGTGTATCTAGGTCCAAATCCCAGGCCAAGCGTGCCTGTTGAGTGGGCCCCACTACGTCTTCACATGGCTGTATATAAGTGTGCAATCTAAAGCTGATCCCCTCCATATGATTAGATTTGGAGGCAGCAAGGTAAGTGGGCTACATTGTTTTAGCAATGTCAACTAATCCAGCACACTGCAAGAAGTGACCAGTGGCAATCAAAAAAGTATTGCCAGCCTCATCAAATGAAATCAAGTGATCAGAACGGGTTTAGATCCCCAAATTGTTCACAACTGTCATCTTGCCATGCCTGGAAAGACACATTATCCAGTAAAAGTCAGACGGGCTTCAAAATCCAAACCTGGAGTTCCCTATGGAAGGAGCCTGCTTCAACACTTACCGTGCAAACCTATGCCACAATATAACCTTTCACCTGACAATGCGAGGGGCATCCAAGGGGACCTACACACCTTTCAAAGTTGCTCCGGAAGGTGTGCCAACTGTACCCTGCCCCTCAACAACCTTTTTTTAAGATTATCAGCAGAGTACAGCTTCGAGGTAAGGCAAAATAATTTAAATCAAGGTGCAGCACTTCATTTCCCCATCCGTATACCATCTAGTCAAAGTTGACAAAGCCACTCTGCTATACTTCCCTGTCCACAAAAGGGAGATTAGGATGGTGTCTAAAGGTCTTACTAAACGAGCCGGGAGCAAAGAAAAAGAATTCTGCAATGCATACAAACATATAGGCAGCAGTATCATTTTAGTAAGGACTCTTCTGCCCATTAACGAGAGGGGTAATGTATTCCAGTTTGTCACTGAATTCCGTAGTTCTTCAATGATTCTGCCCATATTATGTCGAAGCTGAAGTTCCTGTGTATGCACTATATTGATAACTAAATATCTGAAGTAGAAAATTTCCCACCATAAGCCCAAGTTGGGTACGCTGTTTACTGGCTTCTCAGCCAAAGAGGCAAGGGGGAGCAGCAATGATTTAGCTTGATTAAGACGGAGACCGGAATATGACTGCAACTTCTCCAACAACCCCAGCAACACTGGGACCGCCACCCGTGGCATCAGAATACAATGAAACAATGTGGGATACATTCCCCGATACAAGCCCCCTAACCCTGCCTCTCTCATCTTACCCACACTGCCAATGGTTCAATCGCAAGTGCAAATAGGAGAGGAGACAGCGGACAACCTTGTCGCGTTCCCGACCTATAACACAAGCCTTCGATTGGAGTTTTCCAATCATAACTTTGAAGGTAGCTCAGTGTATAACAGGTGTACTCACTTATGAAACCTCGGCCTAAAGCCCATGACTCGGAGCACCTCCAGGAAAGATCACCAGTCCACTGTGTCAAAGGCCTTTTCTAGATTATTAGCCATAAATGCCAACTCTTCATTCTTCTGTCGCACTTCATGGAGGACATTGGCCAGTCTACTACGGTTCATCCCTGTGGTAGGACTAGGAATAAATCCACACTTGTCTTTATGTACCAAACTCAACATGAAGGGTGCCATGCGTACAGTGAGCATTTTACAGAGGATCGTCATGTCTGCATTAGTCATTATTAGGGACCTAAATGCAGCCGGGTCAGAGATCTCTCTCCCCCCCCCCCACAGTTTAAGCAATGGGCAAACCTACCCTTCCCTCAATGTAGGAGGCAAGATACCACCATCCCAGGCTTCCAGATAGACCTCCAACAAATTAGCTAGTGACTACAAAAAACCCTCATAAAGTTCTGGGGGAGAAGCCATTGCTTCCAGGGCCTTCAGAAGAGGATGAGCACAAATCGCAGCTCTAAACTCTTTTAGCTCCAATGGAGCATCCAGTGTATCCACCACTTCCGCCCTTAAACAGTGGAGACCCATCTCATTTAGAAACGGAGTGTAATGCTGTGGATCTACTCCTGGGTCTGCTGTATATACTTGCTGCAGATGCATCTGAAAAGTGTGTAAAATGTCTGTTTTAGATGTAACTGCTCTACCCTCCGGTGTCCTTAAGTGTGTCACAAATAGTGGGGCTTGTTCTATGCGTATTATCTAGGCTCGCAACCTCCCAGTCTTGTCACCCTCTCTATGCAGTCGCTGTCTATATAGAAGTAAGATATAGTTATCGAGGTGGTCCCAATTTGAACCACTCGCTGACGAAGCACCAGTTCCCCAAGAAAATATGGTCACCCTCTAATGGGTTCATCTGCAGGCTCACCAGGTCAGCTTCAGATTTCTGAAGTTCTGCTCTGAGTTGACGGCCCACTCCACAAGTAAGTCCTATACATTCACCCCTTAACACCACTTTCAAGGCCTCTCACTCCATAGCTCTATGGGATGTGGTGTCCCATTTAATACTGGTAATAAACAGGGACCCCCTGAGTGCAATCAGATTTCTGGATCAGGGCTCAACAATTTATGAAGGAATATAGTATCCAGGCAATAACAATATAAGTGGCTGACATTAAAATAATTATACAGGTATAGATATCAAACACAGGAAAAAGAGAAATCTTCTAAAGCAAATAATGTAGTCATACATGAAATTTAATCACATTTATAAAAAATGATGGGTACATTCAATCAGATACAGAGTTATAACAAAATATAAAAAGAGAATACAATTTTCAATTTTAGTAGTCTCTAGTATTAAAAGGAAAAGTTAAAAACTTGTGATAATTTCCATAATTGATTTACAATAGATGTTTTTCTGCCAACGCATTTCGACGCCGAAAAAGCGTCTTCATCAGGGCAACAGCATTTATCAATGGAGATTTTTCACTCGTTTTTTTCTTTTTTTCTTTCTTTCAACAGAAAGGATGGTTTCAAAGGTGTAAGGTGTGAAATACTTTTTTACTGCTTCTCACGTTTAAACCTGACAGAGTCTGGGCCAAAGTTTTAGTACATCTGAAAGGATAGTTCAGTTCTTTCACAGCTTTCCTCGTTTTAAAAGCTTACACCCTGTTTAGAGATCTTGGATACGATCTTGGATACTTTAGCAGTTAAAAAGTAATTGCGGTATCCAATATCGAAGGTAAGTAATCCCGATGTAGCACTCGCGAAAATACAAAATTTGCAATTCTGCACAAGAAATCCACCAGCAAGCAGCATAAACCTTCTGGAAATGATGATTTTCATCTGAATAACTCCTCAGGTTGACATTTGCCTGCACTTTTTTTGCGAGGAGTCCATTTTGGGGAGGAGGAGGGGGTGGGAGGAAGGAAGTGCCCCACAGTCTTCAACTTCCTGTTCCTGTCCAGCAGGCTCCTCCCAGTGCTTTGTCCATCTCCTGGTCACTTTTCATTTGGATCTGGAGCTGGAAGGATTACTTTTTGTGGATGCTTCTGGATATTTGGATTTGAGGCCTTTTTGACTTTCTTTGGATCACTTTTGGATTAGAAATTTCACAAGTAAGTTTGTTTGGGGCATTACAGTTGCTGCAACTACAATTTTGCAATTTTCGATTTTTGGGCTGTTTTGGGGCCTTTTGCCCAGGGGTACTCAGTAGTGGGTGGACTGAGTCTTTCTGTGGGGTGTTTTGAATTTAAACATCATGGAGGGGCTGGATGGCTTGGGATTGTGCTGATTTTTCTGTGATTTTGTTTTTTTTGGCCTGTTGTTGTGGCCTTTTCACCAGGGGTAGTGAGTGTTGCATGGGCCTAGTCTTTCTGTGGGGTGTCTTGAATTTAAACATCATGGAGGGCCTGGATGGTTTGGGATTGTGCTGATTTTTCTGTGATTTTCGTTTTTTTGCCCTGTTGTTGTGGCCTTTTCACCAGGGGTAGTGAGTGTTGCATGGGCCTAGTCTTTCTGTGGGGTGTCTTGAATTTAAACATCATGGAGGGCCTGGATGGTTTGGGATTGTGCTGATTTTTCTGTGTTTTTCGATTTTTTTGGGGTGTTTATGGGGACAGGCCATGTGGGTGGGGGCCATTTTGAGTGCTGGTACAGGCAGGCCATGTGCTGGGAGGCAAGTGGCCATTTTGAATGCAGGCAGTGTTGTTAGGCCTGCAACCATTTTGCCTACTTTTCAACCTTTATGCCCAGGGGTAGTGAGTGTTGCATGGGCCTAGTCTTTCTGTGGGGTGTCTTGAATTTAAACATCATGGAGGGCCTGGATGGTTTGGGATTGTGCTGATTTTTCTGTGATTTTCGTTTTTTTGGCCTCTTGTTCTGGCATTTTCACCAGGGGTAGTGAGTGTTGCATGGGCCTAGTCTTTCTGTGGGGTGTCTTGAATTTAAACATCATGGAGGGCCTGGATGGTTTGGGATTGTGCTGATTTTCGTTTTTTGGCCTGTTGTTGTGGCCTTTTCACCAGGGGTAGTGAGTGTTGCATGGGCCTAGTCTTTCTGTGGGTTGTCTTGAATTTAAACATCATGGAGGGCCTGGATGGTTTGGGATTGTGCTGATTTTTCTGTGATTTTTGTTTTTTTGGCCTGTTGTTGTGGCCTTTTCACCAGGGGTAGTGAGTGTTGCATGGTCCTAGTCTTTCTGTGGGGTGTCTTGAATTTAAACATCATGGAGGGCATGGGATTGTGCTGATTTTTCTGTGTTTTTTTGATTTTTTTGCGGTGTATAACTGAACTGATGTTCCTCTGTCTTCCATTGCTTTTAGGTGCACAAGACTCAAGAGAACCACCAGTGCCAGGAAGAAGTCCTGCAGCGGTATGTGTGTGCAGCATAACGTCACGCGACGTCACGTCGGGCCACAGACAACTCTGCAACTCGTGCAACTGCGGACTACTGTTCTGACCTGCTCTGAAGAAGATGGCCCCAAAAAAGTTCCCCGTAGCTCCTCTAGCAAGAAAGTTGCCAGTAAGGAGCAGAAGAAGCAAGTTACCAAGGAGGCTAGTGTGCCGGCCGCCACGTTTTTTGGGAGTAAAAAAAAAAGTACGCCTGCAGCAGCAGCGGGATCTGCTGGGGCCCAAGCTGGGAGCAGCACCCCCGCTCCATTGGGCTCAGTGCCGCCACCACCACCACCACGCCAACTTAAGTCCAAGCCCTTGAATGCTTCAGAGGCAGTCAGTGTACTTCTTCAATCACCATCGACCAGCGATGTTGGCTCATCGCAAGAAAGTAGCAGCAATGTCCCTGAATCAACACAGGTTGTTTTAACTCATCTGACAAGTGTTGAACAACCACAGCCGCAACAACAACCACATGTGCAAGTACAAGCCCAAGTACATGTGGAAGGAGAGGCAGCGCAAGGAGATGCGCAAGCAGAGGTGCATGGAGGGTCACAAGTGCCCACAATAGTTGTTCCTCCCGAAGTAGGGGCACATCAGGAAATCAACAATCAAGCCGAGGTATCATTTGAGGAAGCCACTCCTCCTGATGATCATTCATTGCCTTCCACATCCCTAGCAAGGAAAAGATCAAGGGGGGTGTCTACATCTTCTTCAAGCCCACCTCCTTCTGATGATATGGATGAAAATTGGGGACCACCACACCCGTCTGAGAGTGAGGCACACCATGATCTGACAAAGGTACTTAAGCGTAAAAGGAAGGTCGTCGAAAAATTCATATGGAGTGTGATGAGGCTCAACAAGAAGTGGGGGATACTGCTGCTGATGAAGGCTCTCACAACGACAACCCAGTCATCATAAAGGTCACTGCAGCCCCAGCGGGCATGTAGCAAAGAGACATTTTGACCCTAGCCCGAGAAGCTGCTGAGCGTGATGATGATGTCGACGAGGAGGCAATGGAAACACAACAATCATTGGAGTTAACTAGTACACCAACACGTACCGCTTCCATATTTCTTCCTCGCCAGAAGGGACCACCATCCACCTCGACCTCAATTAGTGGTGGTGAAAGTGCACAACGTACTAAAGTTCAGCAATCCACATCCTCCACTTCATCTGGCATTAGCAGCAAGACCACCGCCACCAGTATCGCCGCCTCCTCCGGCCCCCAAAGACATTTCAAGTCAGCAGTTTGGGACTTCTTTAGTGTTTGCCCAAAAAAGGAAAATCTCGCCATTTGTAGCATTTGTAAGCATGCAGTTAGTCATGGTAAGTTTGGTACCAACTATGGTACCGGAGGCCAGAGAGGTCATTTTGAGAGACAGCACGCTGTCCAATGGTTTGCGCACCTAAAGGAGATCAAGGAAGCCCGAAGTGCAAGTCAAGAAAACATTGATGTTTCATCTGATGATGACGAGGAGGAAGAAGACGTGTCAAACACTTCACTTACACCCAGTACCCCTGTCAGCAGCACACCCCATGTGAGCCACACTAAGAGTGTGGGAGACAGTGAGACACCAATGCGAAAAAGTTAATCAGTGAGCGTAACTGGGTCGAAGAAGTCATCATCATCCCGTAAATGCTTGGTCCAGGGCAACATTAGAACCATGTTGTTTACAGAAGCGCCATATGACCGCAACCACCCACTGACTCGTCTGTATAACACTAAGCTGGCTAAAATGCTAGCTCTGGACCTTCTCCCTTTTTCTTTTGTAGAAGGGGTTGGTTTTCTAGAATTAGTGGCAGTGCTCTGCCCTAAATGGAAGGTTCCTAGCCGGTTCTATTTTGCCAGAGTTGCGGTTTCAGCACTACATGAAGATGTGCTGGAGGTGATTGGGGCAGCTTTGCAGAAGAGTGCTGTTCACACTATACATCTGACAACAGACATGTGGACCAGTGGCGCAGGCGCTGATTACATGTGCATCACTGCACACTGGGTCTCTTTTTCAGGGGTTAAAGCAAAGCTAAACGCAGGTGTTGACCCGGACCAAGTTTTTAAAGCTGCTCGGAAACATGCAACACTAGCCATGTTTGGTTTGGAGAAACGTCACACAGCACAAAACATTTTGGATGAGTTTAACACAAAGGTCCTTGACTGGCTGTCCCCAAAAAAACGCCAGATTGGTTATGTTTCCACGGATAATGGCGCCAATGTAGTTAAGGCCATGGAGCTGGGTCAGTATTTCAGAGTGCAGTGTTTGGCGCACTGTATAAACCTGGTTGTCAAAAAATTCTTGAGTGATAAAGACAGTCCAGCGTACGAGGTAGTGGACACCTGCCGAAAAATGTGCAACCATTTCAGCCATTCTTTTAAGGCCCGGAAGCATCTGAGGAGCCTGCTACATGAACGTCGAATGCCAGTGAAAGAACTCATCCAGGAGGTGGCAACACGTTGGAACTCAACCTTCTACATGCTTGAGTGTCTGTATGAGCAGTATACGGTACTCGATCACTATTTCTTAAAACAGGGTACAGCTCAGAAGGACCTGATGATGGGTGCGGCGCAATCGGACATAGTTAAAAGCCTGACACGCATGCTTCGTCCTTTTGAGGTCTTCACGCGTGCAGTCAGCAAGGAGGACTGTAATTTGAGAAAAGCTATCCCATTGTTGTACATGCTGAACTGAAGGAGGTGTCTTCTGTGTTTCAAAAAGATGAAAAAAACCAAGACCCTTTTGTTTTGGCGGAGAAATTATTAGAGCGCCTACAAGGTGATGAACGTCTTAATCCACTCAGACCAGCATTACATTTGTGCTACTATTCTGGATCCACGCTACAAAAAGGCGCTGGCAGGCCGAGCATTCTTTCCTTTTGCTGATGAAGATGTTACAAAGTACAAACGTTGGCTAGCCTTGTCAGCCAAGAGGTTTGAAAGAGAACGTCAGAAAATTGAAGGAAAAGGCAGTACATCAGCATCAGCATCAGCAGGCCATCCCCAGTCAAAACAATCCACTTCTGCACCTGTGGCACAAGTGACCTCTCAGCCGTTAAAGACACCGGCAACCGGATCATCTGCACCAGACACAACAGTAACATTGGATGCTGAAGAGGATTGGCTAACTCGGCTTGGGTTTGGTTCTCAAAAGGTCACAGCAAAAGCTAAGCAAAGTGGAGGAACCTTGGAGGACCTTGAGTCGATGGTGCAGGACTATCTGAATGACTCAACATAGGTCTATGTTAATGCTGACCCATTGGCGTATTGGCATGGGAAAAAAGAATTGTGGCCACAGCTCTCCAACCTGGCTTTAAACTACTTGTCTTACCCACTCGCAAGCGTGTCTTCTGAACGTGTTTTCATTGCTGCTGGTGGCATTGTAACTCCCAAACGGAGCCGCCTCTCGCCCAAAAATGTGGAGTGGTTAACAATGATCAAGATGAATCAGCACCTCATACCAACAGATTACAGAGTACGAGAAAGCACGTCGGATGAAGATGAGGTGGACAGCAACGTAGATGATGGAATTTCTTCTCTGTCAGGTGAGAATGAGCTCACCCTGCCTGAATTCGCAGAGTATGATGACGAAGCCTTATTCTTATTCCTGGACCCTGACCCCGAGCCCTGAAAATGAGACAATGAATCAATAACTTTCTTTTTCGTCCTTATTCACTTTTATTCCTGTGTGTCTGTCTTTCTTTGTTGTGCACAGTTAATAGAATTCAAACTTTAATCACCTAATCACAAAAACAAGCCCATCAGCAGAACTGTCTTCACTTGTTTGCTTATTGATTTGAAGGTGCCGCAGTCTGCATTCCTCAGGTTCAGAAGAACATGCTCCTCTATCCTCCTCCTCCAGACTCCTATTTCCATCAAAGCAGAGGGCTGGATTACGCCCAATGAAGAAAGACTCAGCACATGTGGGGGTGTTCTACTTCTTTGCGGGTGAGTTGACGGATCTGGGGCCATTGCTGGGAAGCTCCAACACCGGATAAAAGTGGTTTGGACCAAATCGGAGGTGGAATTTGTTTTGTGTTTTTGCTGACTTGCTTGCCTTTGAGGTGCTCTTTGGGGGGGTTCCGGGTGTTTGTGGGTGAGTTTTGGGGTCTGGGAGCACTGCTGGGACACGCTAATCTCGATTGCATTTGCTTTTCAGGAAATCCGTGGTGGAAAACTGGAGTTATGGCCTAGCTGCACAGCACGTTTGGACCGAAGGCCGAGAAATATTGTAAGTATGAGATTTTCCTTTTGGGCTGTTTGGGGGTGTTGTGCTTTTTGGCGGGTGGGTTGGCGGGTCTTGGGGCATTCCTGGGAAGGTCTAATACTGGATAGAAGTGATTGGGACAAAATCCACGCGTATTTTCTTTTGCTATTTCTGACATTTTGCTCAATGTAGCATTTTCAGGGGCCTGTTTGGGGGGCTTCCTGGTGTTTGTGGGTGGGTTTCGGGGTCTGGGAGCACTGCTGGCTATGGATACTTTAGTTTGCAAGAGGTTTGAAGCAAATCCATGGTGGCAGAGGGGAGTTAGGGCCTAGCTGCAGAGCGCGCGCGGAGTGATTTGGGAAATTGGCAATAAAATGACTGTCCCCATTTTTGTACTTTTGCTTTTTGGCTGTTTGGGGGTCTTCTACTCGATTTCTCCTGGGTTTACGGCTCTGGGGCCATTGCTGGGAAGCTCCAATACCGGATAAAAGTGGTTTGGACCAAATCGGAGGCGGAAATTTGTTTGTGTTTTTGCTGACTTGCTTGCCTTTGAGGTGCTCTTTGGGGGGGTTCCGGGTGTTTGTGGGTGAGTTTTGGGGTCTGGGAGCACTGCTGGGACACTCTAATCTTGATTGCATTTGCTCTTCAGGAAATCCGTGGTGGAAAACTGGAGTTATGGCCTAGCTGCACAGCGCGTTTGGACCGAAGGCCGAGAAATATTGTAAGTATGAGATTTTCCTTTTTGGCTGTTTGGGGGTGTTGTGCTTTTTGGTGGGTGGGTTGGCGGGTCTTGGGGCATTACTGGGAAGGTCTAATACCGGATAGAAGTGGTTGGGACAAAATCCATAAGGAAAAGCCTTTTGGCACTTTTTGTAACTTAGGGTTCGTTAGGGTTAGCCCTAGCAGCAGGATTGCATGTGTTTCGGGGTGTTCTAGATTTTTGCAACTGAGTTCTGGGGTCTTAGAGCACTCGTGAGAATGTGTCATTTTGGTTGCAAGTCATTTGAAGAAAATCCATGGTGGGAAAGGGGGGATTTGGCATAGTTAAAGAAAGCCTTTGCCACTATTCCTAACTTAGGGCTCGTTAGGGTTAGCAGTATTTCTATTGCATGTGTTTGGGTGGGGGGGTTTTCGAGTCTTGGAGCGATGCTGGCTATGGATACTTTTGCTTGCTTGCAAGTGGTTTGAATACAATCCACGGTGGGTAAGGGGGTATTTGGGCCTACTTTTACTTTCAAAGTACGTTTTGTCACCAGTTTTCTGCTAGGCCTCGTTTTTTGATATCTGATTGGGCGTCTTCTACATTTTTGCGACTGGCTTCAGTAATGGTCTGGGTGGGAGCACTGCTGGGAAGGTCTAATTTTGTTCTAAAACACAGTTTACAGTACACCTAGCTTGAGGGGAAAGATCCGCTAAATTAATTTGCCCATACTTATTTATCCGTCAAAAGGTGACTCAGACAGAGTACGCACTTTCAAAAATATTGTACTGTCTATTAGCAAAATCAAAGTGTGACTTTTTGCACTACACAGCGTACATACCTTATATTTATTTATCAGTGGTGTTGTAATATAATACCACTTCCTGTTTTTCATTCAATAATTACAGGCCGGGTTTCAGTCTGTGCAATGGGGAAAAAAGGATGGAGTCAGGCTTCACATTAGCGAGCCGCAATTCAGCATCCGCCAGGCAGGCAGTGGACAGGGTGTCTTCTGGTCACCAACATTGATAAACGAAGCGTCAGCTGGAATGGAGGAGTGCCGCTAATAAGAGGAATTGTTTCCTGCATGCAACTTACTTACCAAATTCAACAGGACAACTACAACAATACAGATACAGTATCCATTCTTTTCTTCTATGAGTGTGTGTGACTGCATTTCTTGGATCTCTCTCTGATTCTAAATTGATCCCTACAGCCATTCTATAGGTTTTACTTCGGCTATTTTTTAAACCTAATTTAATGTAGCCCTGTACTGTCGCATTCTGTCATTCACGGTTGTCGAAAGTACTACTTACCTTTCAGTAACAATGCATTCAGTAGTGCATGCACTTCCTTTATGTCACGTAAAAGATTTATGGTTAGCTTTGTACCCCAAAATGTCTTTATGTTCAATTATTGTTTGTCCATGCTGTGCTTTTTTTTTTTTCTCAACAAAACCTAACCAAAAAGAACCCCCCATTCCCATCCATTTTACAAACCCTAACCCCCTTCCCCCGGGCTGTGTGGTGTTGCTTGATGTGTGACTAAATGACATCAATAATTCCACACACTTGCTGGGGAGGATAAGGTCATAGCAACAGGCTGGTGAAGGAATCCGAGGATATATTTTAGACTTACTCAGCTTCAGTACTTTTTCTTGTAGTAGTAGCCAATGACAAAAATCCAACACAAGTACAAGTTATACTATCAATACTTTACCATTTGTTAGGCTACATTGTGGCACTGTTCTAGTGTACTGTCACCTGCTATATTCTCTATCGTACCGTTGTAATGCTACAGTAAGGACAAACAAGGTTTCATTTTCTTTTTTTCCATAGGCATGCAACTGCCACTGTGTCACACCACTAGTACCACCGCAATGAGGAGGAAACGTCATCCCCCCTGGATTGACAACCTTCATCGCCATTTCCCGTGGAGCCAGCCCTGGGCCTAGCCCTACTTTCAAACACAAATTACAGGTAAGATAAGCGTTTGGTTGGAGGTAGTATAATGGAGTCTTAGGAGAGACGAGAGATTGACGGTAGTACTACTAAAGTCCTAGGACTATTCAGGAAAACAAACTTACTGTTAAACCCCCACCCACCAGACTCAAAAGCAGTAAAAAACAGGTATGGTCAGATAAAGTTTCAAAAAGTATATTTTTATAGCCCTAACAAAATAATCTCCCGCAAGACCCTCCCTAACCCCAACGAGTGTCCTTCAAAAGTCCTAAAAAAAACCAACTCCCAATTCCCACCCCCCAAAAGTCTCTAAAAAAGGGGCAAGGGACACTACGGCAGGGTGATGTTGACTTTAGCGGCCAGGGCATCATGCTCCTTGCGGAGGGTGGCATGGTCGAAGCGGAGGCCCTCCACCAAGTTCCTATAGCTTAGGACCTCCTGCTCCAGGTAGGACACTCTGAGGCTTAAGCGGCGTCGGCGTGCCTTGCAAATCCTGTGGGGGGCAGCTGCTGTCTTTGCTGCTCGGCGGTGGCGTTTGGCTGTGGTAGCCCAGCTCCGTACCGCTGGAGCACTGCGCTGGCTGGCAGCCCGTCGGGGCACGGAGGAGGATGCAGCTGTCCCAGTGGATGTTGTTGTGGTACCGGTAGACTGCGTCTCCTCCTCCTCCAGGGCCACCAGCCGCCAATATTCGGCGACAGTGGCATCCAGCCTCCGTTGCCAGGCCAATCGAGCCAGCTCCTTCCTCCTTGATGGTATCTTTGATTTGGAAGGAGCAACTATATGAAGAAAGAAAGACATAGTCTGTAACCAATGCTCCTTAAGATTAACATAAAATGATTGAGCAGAAAGTTGTGTCACAGTACAAGTAGCAAATTGAAAGCACAGTACATAACTATTGAGGACAGTATCTATGTAACCTCCGACTTCTTCATCCTTGCTCTAACATTAGTGGGAGTTTAAGGAACAAATTCTACGAGCAGTGTGGACTTCCATTACAGTCGACTATGACAGTACACCAGTCTTATTCTTCTTCTTCTCTCTTGTTTAGGAAAATTGGTACGTTATCTTATGCAAGCCGGCATAATGCTAGTGCAGTGAACTTGCACCCGAGAAAAACAGACGCACACCATGATGAGTGAGACAGACTTGCGTTACTGTACCGGTCCAGTACATGCAGGTGGGTGAAGCTCTTACTTTTCTATTATGGGTGGCACTGAGAATACTCTGTTAAAAGGGCTACTGCTTAATTAATTTAGCTTTCACCCTATAGTCCAAATGAGTATTAGAAAAGGAAAATGAAGAAGCTAAATAATCTGATTATCTATCACTTCACATGGGATGTATTTGATGACATATGGGATGACTTTAGGTGCTTTGCTTATTATTGAGTGAACAGTGATACACCCACACATGAATGACGTACTACTACTAAACTAAAGTTATTAAGAGAGGTAGGGAGTGTCCACCGTAATAACCGGATATATGCTGTGCTTGCAGTTGCAATACAAACTACTGCTACTATTCATGGTAGTATTTGGACAAAATTACAACTTCTTTTTCTTGCCTTTCCTACACTGGAACGGACGTGCAGGTGCGGTGTTACATGCTCTTCAAAGTAACACTTAGTTCATCCAGTGACCGTCTACTCTCTCTAGATACACATATGCTATCTAAGAGTCAGATAGTACCATGATCCAGGCATCCATCCATTCAAAGTATATGCACACATACAGTTTCTGTTTCACCCACCCAGGCTGTTCTCCTTCCACCCATCCTTGCTTCCTCATTCACCCAGCCATGCACCATACCATATTCTTTCCTTCCCAGCCACCTCGGGGACCAAGCAAACACATATCATTCTTCTTTGCCAGTCATCATTACATTTCTCGTCCTTCCACACTAACTTACACCATTCTTTCGCTTTTCGTTCATCCCATCCATCAAGTTCATCTCAGATCTGATAGGGATTCTTCTCGCCAAAAACTTCACAGCTTAGTCGAAGTACATTTAGAGGAGGCTACTACCTGGTTGATGTATAATACACCCATGCAGAAAGCACACTCTGCAGTCTTCAATCTCAATAAGTAAGGAATATATAGCTTACCTCTGCCCGCCACCACCGTGTTATCCCCCACAAGATTGTCCGGCACTTCCACCGCCTCCTCCCCAGAGTTGTTCCCCTCGTCCAATGCCACCACCTCCGCGCTGGCCCCGCCTCCAGATGTTCCACCTACAAAGTACATTTAATAATGTTAGAATACACCACTCACTACTATATAATATTTGGTCTAGGAGGAAGAAAGAAATGTGAAAAACAAAAAAATACAATGTAATAATTTGTGACTGTCTACTCTAAAGTAAAAATGTCCCTTGTTCCAGGGAAGGCTGTTGTCTTGCTGCACTTTTTGGCACAACTGATGAATGCTTGCTTTTTATTTTTAACACACACCACTTTTTCTCCTAACAGACAGAAGCTTGACTTCTAAGAACACGAGCAGGATCAAGTTTAAACCAGGTGAGAGCTCGGCTCGACCACAAGAAATGTGTCCAATTAATCGTCAGCACTAAGCACTTTTCCATTTTCAGTTAAACGTTTACTTTTATGACAAACTTGATTTTAATAAATGTGTTTACTTTTAATAAAGCTTTTAAACTTAAATAGACTCTGTGGTTTTTGGTCCTCCAGACTAGAGTGGATGAGCTAAAGGTTTTGGAATTTTTGCAAGCATGAGTCCGTGCCTCTGACATCATTGGGGATCAATCAACGGTGACTTTGGGAGCTAAATGACTCTGCCACACTATCTAGTCAGTAAGGAGATTGGGGGTTCAACTACAAAGTCTGTTATCACTGAGGTATGTGGAAAGTCTAACAGCACCTATTATAATTGATAAGCTAAGCAATGCATTATTTAGTGTCCATAGTTCTGTTTGTGCAGATTTGTCCCTGCAACAGTAGAAGAATGGATTGTCCTACTATCCAAACCAAAAGTAAAGTAGTATCTTATTCTTTCTTGGTGGTCATTCACCTTTTTATTGTTGGCAATTGTCAAAGCATAAACATTTAGGAGACTTGAAAAGACATTATGGACAATCCCAGAGGACTGCACTCAGTGCATAGAGCTATTGCTGACTAAAATGGGAGTCCAATGGAATTGCCAAATGTGCAATCTTAGTTAGCTACACAGACAGACTAATAAGAATAATCTAGTAATACCACAGGGAGTCATAGTCGAGGCAGGATAAGAATTTAGATCCAGTCTACAAGAAGATCAAAGACGATTTAGAAAAAATCGAATGAGGAACGCTAGGAAAAAATAAGTACTCTATATTAAAATTAAAACTTACTGGGGCCAGCAAAGGAGCCCTCGCCTGCCCGGTCCTGGCCTGCATCGTCAACAGCACCCTCCTCCTCCTTCTCCTGTGTCCTCCTCTTGCCCCTGGGGGGAGCTGATGTACAACATGAAAGAAAGAAAGACCAGAAAACATGGATGATATTTGTCAACCAAATCAAACATTTCAAAAGAACAATAACAAAATATTTTGGCGAAATAGCAAATAGACAACTATTCCACGGGATATATTATTGACCGATCTCATGTGGTCAAATACGTTATTAGTATTGCTTGATTTGCGGACCGTCGAATTGGAAAATTCTTATGTCACTCACTAAACAAAGTACTAAAAAGGTTTGCCTAGGATTGGCAGGCAGCAGTCCGCAGCATGCGAAGTGACAGACAAAGTCCATCATGATTGCAGATCAGCGACAACACTAAAGTTTCCTACTACATTAACCAGTCATTAAAATACTCAAACTATCAATCCACCACCACTATTTCTTCTTATCGCCATGTGTACAAAGGAAGGACTGGACTTGAGTCTGTAGGGGCTGATTTAGAAGCCCCTTGCGGCTCTTTTGCTCCATTGTTGCGTGACTTTTGTGACACAGCAGCAGAACAAAAGAGGCGCAATGCTGCGGCGTATATTAACAACGTGACGCATACGTTGTAAAGCCCTGCGCCATCAGGGGGCGTTCCGGCGCAAGGGAGGGCGTTCCTGCGCAAGAACGCATCCTAAAAGTGGTTGAGGGAAATCCACAAGATTTCAATCACTCACTTTAACAACAATGATGCGTGACTCAAACCCTGCGTCTGCTTGAAGAAGACGTACGGCTTGACGCAGCATTGGGGGGATAGGGCACCACAGAGCATTGATGGAGCTGCGCCATCGTTGCGACGTAACTCCAGCAATGCGCCGCCTTTATGGCACAGATGCGTAACGCTTTGGTGACGTTTTGGGCCCATGGTGCGCCGCATTGTAAGTACGGCGCACCATGGGTGGTGGTGGCGTGGCGCACAATTACTGGCGCATCCCTGCTACTTTGCAGGGATGCGCCGGTAATTAAAATTCTGAAACTTAGTGTCTAGCATTACGCAGTTCTTTAAACTACACTCATACATAATTTCACAGGCCAATGAAATGAACACAAAATCGAAAACAAATAAGCACAGTAGCAACACTACTGAGAAGGAGAGCAGTGCACCTGAAATGCACAGAAGATTTTGAAATATAATTTACCTACAATGTAATGAGCAGCATTATTGCTCTTGGTAAAAAACAAAAATTTGCAAGATCATAACACACAGAGCAGGAGAAAACAGAGTAGTAAAGAAATAGCTACTACTACTCACCAAGCCCGGGGATCTCAAGGCCAAGCAGGTCGAGCAGATCTCGTTCACGGTCCAGGACATCCGTCCAGCGGTGGGTGGCCTGGTTGTAGGTGCGCCGGACCCGAGAGTAGTGGTACATGGCCCGGCACACCTTCTCCCACCGCTTCCGGCGCTCCCGGATCCCGTACCCGACCCCGATCCTGCCGCCTGCCGCCTGCCATGATGGTCCTGGGGAGGTGGCGCTGAACATAAAAAATGAGTGCAGCCACCTCCTCCGGGCTAAAGATCTCCCGGGGTACAACCTGCTCCCCCCTCAAACGCCCGCACGGGAGCCGGGCACGGGGTGCGGGACCCATCCCATTCTCGGGATGCTTCCCGGCTCCCTTCACCATGGTCTGGGCAGAAAGGATAAAGAAAATAGAATAGGGAAGAGAAGAAAAGTAAAGAGTTGAAAAAAGTAGTTTAAAATTAACCAAAAGTAGCAGAAAACACAAAAATATAGAGCAAGAAAAATAGAGAGATAGATAATAAGTAAAATAGATAAAAAAAAACTTCAAACAAGCAAAGGATGGCAGAGATACAGAGAGGATACTAAGAGGATACCAAAAGCATGCCCAGAACCATAGCAATGAATGAGAAACAAGATGGCCGCGCCCGTTCACGACCGCGCGGGTAAGTTCGCGCGAGATTTTCCTCGCGAACACCCGTGAAATTGTACTGGCGAGCCGCACACTTTGCGAGATTACACTTCGAGCCCGGAAACGGAAATACGTCATGCAAACAAGATGGCCGCGCCCTTGAACGACCGCGAGGGTAACTTTGCGCCTTGCGCTACAAGCGGCTCGCGAAAACGCACAAAACCTTGCGAACTAACACGCCGCAAAAAAACAAATTGCATATTCGCACGAATTCGTGGCTTCTGAAGCCCGATCTCGCGCGTGTTCGCGCCCCCGCAAATTCCGCGAAATTGCAGAAAAACGAGTTTTGCAAAACTGAAAGCACTCAGCAGGTGCAAGAGTTCAAACTCATCATTAGTAACCATTCCCTGTAGTGCTTCCTGACTGGGGCCCCTCCAGAGTTCAGTTGCTAGTTGCAACAATTGTATGACCCTGCTCATAGAATAGCTACAAGTAGGCCACAAAGGTCCTGGAAAAAAAAATTGCACTGCAACAGAAAGCAAATTACTGATAAGGAAGCAGGTGCCAGACCTGGAATTTTAAAACAGTGACACATTAATAAACTAACCCCAAATTAATTCATGTCAGTTGAAGCAGGGCAGGTGTGCTTGCTTTTGCCACCCATAATCTACAGTGATGATGAACCAGAGGGCGGCATTGATGTACCAGAGGGTGGCATGGGTGAAACAGAGGGTGGCAGTGGTGAAACAGAGGGTGCTCGGAACCTGTGATGATGAACCAGACGTAGAAACAACATAGTCGCGACCATTGCAAGCCGACAAGTAAGTTCGCGATTGCGAACTGGTACCAAACCCTCGCGAACTGGCAGAAACCCTTGCGAACACAAAATCGCAAATTCGCAAAATTCGCGAACGCCAGATTTGCAAAATTCGCCCATGCTTAAATTACCAACCTCTCTTACGAGCACAACACTCAGTGCGAGTCTATGAGGCCCATTCTCCATAATCTATTTAAGGGAAAATAATATCTGTGAAGACATGTGATTTGAATGTGCTGCAAGCAAACCAATATGACCAATTCACTGGGTTCTAATCTTTTCTCCTTTTAATCCTCATTTTCTGGCAGATTAAAATCATGTTCCCATGTGCTTGGAAGGACAGCTAATTGATTTGGTATGTTATTTGTCACGGAATAGTAGATTTGTCATATATATTTTCTCAAAGTCTGCTGGCAGCATTTCAAACCTCAAAAAAATCATAGGGGGAACGGATCACTTGTCCTGGGTCACCAGGGGTTTTTGTTCTTTCGTTTCACGGTACCAATAAAAAAAACCTCAATCACGTTCCAAGGCTCGGGTGGCGATATATGTTGATTCTCCTCCTTTATAGGTATGTGGCAGCATCATCATTGGGTTAGTGGTTATGCTGACTCCACCTGGAGGCAAACCAGTGGTAGAACTAGTAGTGATCAATGATCAAAATAGCAGTGAGTTACAAGTAAGTGAAAAAATATTAAAAAGCATGAGTATCCAGAATAAGAGAATGTTATTGGGTCTGGGTTCAGGCTGTTTTAAAATCTTAGGTGTGCATTGGAAGGGGAGTTAGGGGTCTTCCGCACTGATATTAGTTCATTGAAAAGGTCAACATGTTTCAGCCTTTGGATGCCCAGGAGAGGTCAGTTAGGCTTTCATCACGACCAAAAATTAATGAGAAATGTGATAATGATCTTAATATTCAGGTTTCTGTGAGTCTAGGTATATTATCCTGACTGTTGTAAAGTCTGTTAGTAGCTGCAAAAAAAAGGGGGGAGGAAGACAAGACGTACACTAGACTCACAGAAAGCTGAATATTAAGGTCATTATCACATTTCTCACTAATTTTTGGCTGAAACATGTCGACCTTTTAAATGAACTAATATAAGTGCGGAAGACCCCTAACTCCCCTTCCAATTAATTAATTAATTAATTGCAGGTTTATATAGCGCTAGGATCGACTCCCGGAGGAGTATCTCCGCGCTTCGACCGCTGCGAAAACCTTCCTGGCTTCCCTGAGAGATGGTCCCTTAATGGGTATCTCCAGGGTGAGACCAGGCATCCCCGGCGGTCTGGTGGGGCCGTTAGTGAAGATGAGGCAAGCTAATGCCCAGAGTTGCCGAGTGTGATCGCTGATCAGAGTGGGCACCGAGGCGAGAGAATTATCGAGTCCGCTGACCCTGGTCCAGAAACCTGCCGCGCCGGGAATCGAACCCTGGTCCCGGGCCGTCCTCTGCTCTCGGGTCTGCCGCCTCTAACCAGTGAGCCACACTACTTCACTTGCACACCTAAGATTTTAAAACAGCCTGAATCCAGACCTAATAAAATTCTCTTATTCTGGATACTCATGCTTTTTAACATTTTTTCACTTACTTGTAACTCACTGCTATTTTGATCATTGATCACTACTGGTTCTACCAGTGGTTTGCCTCCAGGTGGAGGAAGCATAACCACTAACCCAATGATGATGCTGCCACGTACCTATAAAGGTGGAGAATCAAGATATACTGCCACCCGAGCCTTGGCACGTGATTGAGGGTTTTTTATCGGTACCGTGAAAAGAAAGACCAAAAAACCCTGGTGACCCAGGACAAGTGATCTGTTCCCCCTCTGATATTTTTAAATTATGTATTAAGGAAGCTGAATGGATCACGACCACTTCCTTCTCCCCCCTTTTTGATTCTACATAGCAGTTCAAACCTGCCATGTGGGGGGAAGTGAAATAAGCAAAAGAAAGAAGTGATGGGCAGAATGCTGAACAATGCAAACATTCACCACCAGTCACAAACATCTAGGTATAATCCATTGTTCTTTTGCTGAGCACGCCACCCCTGTTTGGACCCAAACCAGCCCGAACTGCCAAACCAGGTCCACCCTGGAACAGAAACAAGCATCCTGGGACAGGTTTCTCGGTATCACCCCTCATCAGCCAGGCTAGCTTGAATCCAGTGGACCCACATCTGGGCATACCTTTCCCACTTAGGGTGACAAAAATAAAAGGAGAAAATGATGGACAGAATGCCTAACAATGCAAGCATTCACCCCCAGTCACAAAGATATGGGTTTAATCCATCGTTCTTTTGCTCACCACACCGCCCCAATTTGGACGCAATCTTGTGCAAATCAGTCTGACCCTGCTCCTTATGGGAACAGCCCAGTCTGAACTGCTTAGCCAGGTCCTCCCTAGACCAGAAGGAAACATCATCAGACCAGTTTTAGAAATCACCCCGCATCAGCCAGGCTCTCTTGAATCCAATGGCGCAGTGAGCATTGGACCAACGTCTGGGCATACCCTTCCCAATTAGGGCGACAAAGGCAAAAGGAACAAATGATGGACAGATTGCTGAGCAATGCAAACATTCACACAGCCACAAAGATCTAGATTTAATAAATGTTTCTTTTGTCACCACACCACCACAGTTTAGACCCAACCATATGCAAATCAGTCTTGACCCTGCTCTTCATGTGAAAAGTCCAGCCAGAACTATCAAGCCAGGTCCTCCCTTAACCAGAAAGAAGCATCCTGGGACCAGTTTCCTGGACATTACCCCGCAACAGTCAGGCTAGCTTGAATCCAGTGGTGCAGTGAACATGGGACCCAAGTCTGAGCATACCCTTCGCACTTAGAGTGACAAGAGCAAAAGGAACAAATGATGGACAGAATGCTATACAATTCAAACCTTCACCCCCAGTCACGCAGATCTGGGATTCATCCATTGTTCTTTTGTTCACCAGACCACCTCAGTTTGGACCCAACCATATGCAAATCAGTCTTGACCCTGCTGCTCATGGGAACAGTCCACCCAAAATTGTTAAGCGAAGTCCTCCCTGGACAAGAAACAAGCATCCTGGTACTGGTCTTGAGGATCACCCCTCATCAATCAGGCTAGCTTGAATCCAGTAGGGCAGTGAGCATGGGACCCACATCTGATCATATCCTTCCCAATAAGGGCAACAAAAGAAAAAGGAACAAATGATGGACACAATGCTGAAAAATGCAAACATTTACCCCAGTTACAAAAATATGGGTGTAATGTAATCTATTGTTCTTTTGCTCACCACGCCACCACAGTTTAGACCCAACCATATGCGAATCACTCTTGACCCTGCTCCTAATGTGAACAATCCAGCCAGATATATCAAGCCAGGCCCTCCCTTGACCAGAAACAAGCATCCTGGGACCAGTTTAAGGAGCATTACCCCTCATCAGCCAGGCTAGCTCGAATCCAGTGGAACAGTGAACACATGACCCAAGTCTGGGCATACCCTTCCTACTTAGAGTGACAAAAGCAAAAGGAACAAATGGTGCACAAAATGATGAACAAAGCAAACATTCACCCCAGTCACAAAGATCTGGGTTTAATCCATTCTTCTTTTGTTCACCAGACACCCCCAGTTTGGACCCAACCATATGCAAATCAGTCATGACCCTGCTCCTCATTGAAACAGTCCAGCCCGTACTGCCAAGCAAGATCCTCCCTGGACCAGAAAGAAGCATCCTGGGACCGGTTTTGGGGCATCACCCCTCATCAGCCAGGCTAGCTTGAATCCAGTAGTGCAGTGAGCACGGGACCCACATCTGGACATATCCTTCCCAATTAGGGCAACAAAAGAAAAAGGAACAAATGATGGACACAATGCTGAACAATTAAAACATTTACCCCCAGTCACAAAGATCTGGGTTTAATCAATTTTTCTTTTACACACTGTAGGAACTGGGGTCACAAGTTCCCCGGGGGGTAGCTTGGCCCGAGCAGGTAGGCACCCAAAAGCTTAGGTGTAAAGTGACCACACAGCACACACATCCACTGAGACAGGGAACACACACAATGACTGAGACCACACCGGTACGTTTGGATTCAAATCAATAGGTTTTATCTCAGTTTCAAAATCACAGTTGGTAAATCATTTAGAGCAAATCAATCACAGTAGCAATAACTCATCTACGGCAGTTCATCAGAGGGGAGTAAAGGGGGCAGTTCATTAATCCATGTAGCATGTCACAATAACCATTTCATTAGAGAAATAAATGTTGCATTACTCAGCAATAAACATTTCATGGAGTTGCTAAAGGCACTCAGGAAACACTGCATTAGGCAGAACCCGGCAACTCCTCAGGTAAATCAAGCATGTCATCAGGCACCAGTAACTATTTCAAAGGGCAAAGGCAACCATTTCCTTAATCAAGGCTAAACATTTAATTGAACGTAGGTAGATCATTTCCTTAAGCATAGGTAAAACATTTCATTCCTTAGGAATAAATTACACACAAAGAAGGTCCCAGGGGAAAGTTTATAGACCCTACTGTTAAGCCCCCTGTATCAAAGTGACACCAACCTAAAGTTAACAGAGAGTCAGAAAACAAGCAACCAATGTACCCAAATACAAATATGCAGGAAATAGTTACTAAACTATGCGAGTTCCCATCAGTCCACCATCGAGACCGCCCTTCATCATCTGGGATCTCTGGTGCATAATTTCTGTCACATTAGCGGTTGAAAAAACCTCTGCTGGTGGATGACTAAACCAGGCACAGGAAAAACCACAACGATATTTACAGATGTGAATCAGAAAAAGCGTGTCTAGATGGGAACTAAAAAATAGCAGTGCGTGAGAAAAAAGTGTGTTTGTGAAAGTGAAAGAAAGATGCTCTAAAATTAGGTAGTGGTCGGGAAAGCAATTTAATAAACACCCTCACACTCCTAAATCAATAAAAACAGTGCAATAGTGGTTTAACAAATAGCCACTAAAGATGAAAGGTCGACATGTTTCTGCAGACACCCGGAGTCTAGTGATCTCCTGCTGCTTCCTCGGGACCATTAATGCTACTGCTAGAGAAAATAATAAAAATTAACAAGAACCATATCACCTGAAAGTGTATGCATCAACATCCTCTCATCCTAGAAGTAGGGGAGAAATTATAGTATAAGGGTACAAAGTCATGATTGCATTCGAAAATAACGTGCACTTAGCGTGCCATTATTATGTGCTGGACATAGGCTACTATTGCCCAGCACTCAGACTAACAAACTTAGTCACAAATCACCAATTTAGCAAATTTGTAGATTACGGTTCACTCACCCACTTGATGAGAAGGAACCACTCCACCTCACCTGGCACGAGCTCAGGTAAATGGATGCACCGCACTAAAAATAAACAACAAATCAGAAGATGTATCCACATCTAAATGTATTCCTAAACTAATCGATCTTAGCATGCTCCACATCAAGCATCACATTCCTACCAGCGCCGTGGAACAGCACCTGGTTAGTAAGCCACAGTTAATGAAGGGTAGTTATGAGTTGATGACAGCGCTATCTAAAGTCATCACTGTTTCCAGCAAGTGTAAGCATGCATCCGCACTTGACTACAATGCCAGAATGTAACGCAGGCAATATTGCATGTGAAAAACGGAACATAGCCTATCTCACTCATGCACATACATGCCCGCCGTCTTACCTCTCCGTCGGTGCACCGGTCGTCCCTCTGAGCTCTATCGTAGGGAGGAACCGACTCGGTGCACCGGCGAGGCAGATAAACCTTTCTCGCTTCCGCATTCAAAGCGCGCCAATGTCCGACGCCCCCTGCGCGTGATGACATCATGCGCCTACTCGCTGCTTCATGCGCTCTTGCTGTTGGGAAATGTAGTTCCCGAATACTCTCTGTCCCGTGACAGAGTATGCCGAGACGCCCCGCCAAATTAGCGTGATTTTGTTCGCTAATTATCTTGTATCTACAGTCAATAACAGGGAACGCGTTTTCATAATGAGTGCGCTGCGTGAACAACAGTTTATACGATTGCAAAATCATATTAATGATAGTTCGGTGAAAATGCGGAATTAAGCATTGACAATGCAAAACTATTTGCATTATGGAGAAGATGTATCCTTCTATCAGGTTCAGAGGAATCCATAATCAAATAGTGAGAAAGCAGCATGATCATCTCACTACTTGGACAATTAGGCAGAAAATTACCCAGAAAATTACCAACAGAAAACCAAACTGATCCTGTGCACCAGAACCTATCAGAATTTCATGGTGCCATCGCTTTATATTACAGCCACTCCTACGTACTATGTGGGTAATGTTGTTACCCCAACAAAGATGTCATCTTCTGTATTCACAAAAGTGCCGGTGTGTCATTCCCAAGGGCTGTGTACTATCAAGGGAATTAAGGTCCATTACGAAGACACCCCTTCTGCCTAAAGGGACATCCACGGGATGGCATCATTCAGCCCACGTTCATCACTACGAAGGCGATAGACCCACTTTTGTTCACATTTAAACAGAAATTTCGCCGTATCAGTAACTGACGGTGGAATCCATGGTTGGTCCAAAACTGTCCACATGATGTCGGTGGGCTGATGACCCACCTGCAGAAAATGGTTTGTCAGTTTGGTAGCTTGTTTACAGCACCGGATAGAACTTTTATGTTCAGAAATTCTGAACTTTACCTTTCTGGTGGTCATCCCCACGTAATTTAGTTTACAGGGACATGTTATTAAATAGACCAAGTTGGAGCTGTTACAGTTGGTAAACCGTTTTAATTGCCAAGGTCTATCTGTGCCTATGTCTATGGATAGTGTTCTTGTCGTTTGTGGACATGCCGCACAGCCACCGCAGGGATGGTGTCCGGTGACTGCAGGCATGTCCCAGAGGGTGCCGACAGCTCGAGGAATCATGGTTTTGGGCCTTGTATGGACGAATTGGTCCCTCAGATTTTGGCCTCTCCGAAAGGCAAACAAAGGGGGAGGTATAGGATCACTCCCAGTCCTAAGGATTTTCCAATTCCTCCTCACAATTTTTTGGACTTGGTTTGAGAGTGTACTAAATGTATTCACACAAGTCATTCTTTCTTGTGAGCTCTTTGGAGGTGTAGGTTCCAAAAGACATTGCCTGTTGTTGTTAGCTGCACGTTTTTTGGATTTTTTTATAAGATGTTTAGGGTATTTCTTCTCCTGCAGATTTGTTTCCAAAGCTTGGGAGTGTAAGGCGAAGGCCGTTTTGGTGGAACAATTCCTCTGAATGCGGAGGAATTGCCCAAAGGGCAGATTATCCCTCAGCGCCTTCGGATGAAAGCTGTCGTAGCTTAACAGGGAATTCCTAGCCATTGGCTTTCGGTATAGCTCCGACTGTAACCCCCCTCCTGATGCAGAGATTAACAAATCCAGGAATGCTAGTTTATGTCTGTCCAACTCCATGGTAAACTTCAGAAATAAGTTTCTTTCGTTTAACCAAGTGTGAAACTGACGGAGTTCCTCTACCGTCCCCCGCCACACGACAAAAATATCATCTATATACCTTCTCCATACTCGCAGACACCGAAGATGGGGATTAGTGTCTGCGAGTACGTGTGTTTGTTCGAAGGTATGTACATACAGGTTAGCGAGACTAGGAGCAAAAACACTTCCCATGCTTGTCCCGCTAACCTGTAGGTAGATCGATTCTTCGTAAGCAAAGAACTTCTCGGTCATGGCGATGGTTGCCAAACTCATGATGAAACTGACTGGCGTGATGGAATTTAAGTCTCTAGCTGTTAAAAGAGCTTCAATAGCTTCCAGTGTCTCAGTCTGTGGAATAGAGGTATATAGGCTCTCCACATCAAAGGACACTAGAAAGTCAAGGTCCATATTAAAATCAATATCAGGCAAAATCCTAAGGACATCCTTAGTGTCCTTCAAGTAGGTAGGCATCTCCCGCACTATTGGTTGAAGGAAGAAATCTACGAATGTAGATAAAGGTTCCAATAGTGAACCGATTCCCGATATGATGGGTCTACCGGGAGGGGGGCGTTGTGGCTTGTGTACCTTGGGAAGGATGTAGAAATAGGGCATCCTAGGATGGACAGTGCATAAATATTGAGATTCTTTGTCAGTAATCCATCCCTCTGCAAGACCTTCTTCGACAATATGGCCGATGGCCACAGTCAACCTGTCGGTTGGGTCATTGTCCAATTTGCGATATGCCCTAACGTCATTCAGCTGGCGCATGCATTCTTCATGATACATTTCTGCATCCATTAGTACAGTCGCCCCACCCTTGTCGGCTGGTTTGATTACCACCGATTCCAAATTAGCCAAAGTCGTGACAGCATCGTGTTCACCTTTAGTTAGATTGATAAAGCCATTATTAGGTTGGAGGTACAGTTGTCTTAAATCATGATCCACAGCTTCCTCAAATGCCTGAACTTTTGCAGGCAACCCTACTACACTGGGGTTAAAAGTAGATGGTCGCTTGAGGCCTGTGTTAGATACGTCCTCCACTTCTGTTACCGTTGTTTTGTTCGCAAATAGGTAATGAAGCCTTATTTTGCGGAAGAACTTGCCCATTTCCGTTTGTATCAGGAAAGGGTCGCCTTTGTTGGTTTTAACAAAACCTAATCCTTTATTAAGGACAAGTTCTTCCGTATCGGTAAGAACATGTTTGCTTAGATTGATCACGAGGCTGATGTTCCTGCCTGTTCCCTCGGGATCTTCTTGCCATCTCTCAGGTCCATGGTCGATGGAGTCAGGTTCCACCGCACTTGGCCTTGTTGTTGACTTCTCCGCCTGCCTCTGGGGCGCCCAGAGCCCTGTCCTAAAAAAGGCTGATGGTTGTAATCTGGGTATTGTTGCTGTGGTCCGAAGGGACCAGGTGGAGGAAAGGATGGTACACCCCAAGGTGATGGTTGCCACCAAGGCGGAATAGGTGGTTGGGCATAATAGGGATTATAACCTCTTCGGTTCCTTCTATTACTATTACCTCGACCCCTTGCAGCCGCCTTGGTATTTCCTTGATTCGAGGAATCAGAGTCAGTGGATGCCTCGTCAGAATTTGACGTGCCATAAGTCGATCCTAACCGGCTACTGGTGGTAGATACCACAGGAACATAATTGTCCGCCGTATAAGGATATATGGTCTCAGCTGAAAACTTAGCTAAATCCTTTTTGAATTTTTCAAGCTTTTTCACTAGGATGGAGTCCCTCAGTTCTTTACTGACTTTATTTCCTTCCTCCTGTCCCTTTCCAAAGATTTTGCTCGTGAGAGTTGTCCTAATCTGGCCCTCTAGAGTTTGAATCTCGACCATTATTTCGTCGGCTTTCTTTTTGGCAGTTTTGATGATCAATACAAGCCAGTCGCGCGTGCATTTCCACGCTATGAGGTACCAGTCCCTGCAAAAATCTTTATTGTCCAGAAACAAGCGGGGGGCGTTTGCAACAATTAACCCACTGGGTGCGCAATTGCCCCTAAGATACTCGGCCATGATGATGCCATGGACGCTGATCCTTGCCTGATTCTTTTTCAGTACAAGGACTTTCGCCCATCCATCATCACTCGTTACTGGGGCCAGTTGTATCGTGTCCAATATGCTTGGATTATCTGCCAGAATGGAGTCAATTTCAGCATCATCAAATGCTAAACCAGGATTAGTAGCCATGGTCACTGGAGGAGAACACCTGATTTAGGCGCACGCCTAACCAAAAAGGACTAGGATAGTTGTTTAAATACAATGTGAATACTGTATGAATCAGTTACAGTGCAAGTTTCAAAACAGGACCTACAGCCGCGGCTGCACAAGAACAAATTACACACAAAGAAGGTCCCAGGGGAAAGTTTATAGACCCTACTGTTAAGCCCCCTGTATCAAAGTGACACCAACCTAAAGTTAACAGAGAGTCAGAAAACAAGCAACCAATGTACCCAAATACAAATATGCAGGAAATAGTTACTAAACTATGCGAGTTCCCATCAGTCCACCATCGAGACCGCCCTTCATCATCTGGGATCTCTGGTGCATAATTTCTGTCACATTAGCGGTTGAAAAAACCTCTGCTGGTGGATGACTAAACCAGGCACAGGAAAAACCACAACGATATTTACAGATGTGAATCAGAAAAAGCGTGTCTAGATGGGAACTAAAAAATAGCAGTGCGTGAGAAAAAAGTGTGTTTGTGAAAGTGAAAGAAAGATGCTCTAAAATTAGGTAGTGGTCGGGAAAGCAATTTAATAAACACCCTCACACTCCTAAATCAATAAAAACAGTGCAATAGTGGTTTAACAAATAGCCACTAAAGATGAAAGGTCGACATGTTTCTGCAGACACCCGGAGTCTAGTGATCTCCTGCTGCTTCCTCGGGACCATTAATGCTACTGCTAGAGAAAATAATAAAAAATAACAAGAACCATATCACCTGAAAGTGTATGTATCAACATCCTCTCATCCTAGAAGTAGGGGAGAAATTATAGTATAAGGGTACAAAGTCATGATTGCATTCGAAAATAACGTGCACTTAGCGTGCCATTATTATGTGCTGGACATAGGCTACTATTGCCCAGCACTCAGACTAACAAACTTAGTCACAAATCACCAATTTAGCAAATTTGTAGATTACGGTTCACTCACCCACTTGATGAGAAGGAACCACTCCACCTCACCTGGCACGAGCTCAGGTAAATGGATGCACCGCACTAAAAATACCAACAAATCAGAAGATGTATCCACATCTAAATGTATTCCTAAACTAATCGATCTTAGCATGCTCCACATCAAGCATCACATTCCTACCAGCGCCGTGGAACAGCACCTGGTTAGTAAGCCACAGTTAATGAAGGGTAGTTATGAGTTGATGACAGCGCTATCTAAAGTCATCACTGTTTCCAGCAAGTGTAAGCATGCATCCGCACTTGACTACAATGCCAGAATGTAACGCAGGCAATATTGCATGTGAAAAACGGAACATAGCCTATCTCACTCATGCACATACATGCCCGCCGTCTTACCTCTCCGTCGGTGCACCGGTCGTCCCTCTAAGCTCTATCGTAGGGAGGAACCGACTCGGTGCACCGGCGAGGCAGATAAACCTTTCTCGCTTCCCAAGGTACACAAGCCACAACGCCCCCCTCCCGGTAGACCCATCATATCGGGAATCGGTTCACTATTGGAACCTTTATCTACATTCGTAGATTTCTTCCTTCAACCAATAGTGCGGGAGATGCCTACCTACTTGAAGGACACTAAGGATGTCCTTAGGATTTTGCCTGATATTGATTTTAATATGGACCTTGACTTTCTAGTGTCCTTTGATGTGGAGAGCCTATATACCTCTATTCCACAGACTGAGACACTGGAAGCTATTGAAGCTCTTTTAACAGCTAGAGACTTAAATTCCATCACGCCAGTCAGTTTCATCATGAGTTTGGCAACCATCGCCATGACCGAGAATTTCTTCGCTTACGAAGAATCGATCTACCTACAGGTTAGCGGGACAAGCATGGGAAGTGTTTTTGCTCCTAGTCTCGCTAACCTGTATGTACATACCTTCGAACAAACACACGTACTCGCAGACACTAATCCCCATCTTCGGTGTCTGCGAGTATGGAGAAGGTATATAGATGATATTTTTGTCGTGTGGCGGGGGACGGAAGAGGAACTCCGTCAGTTTCACACTTGGTTAAACGAAAGAAACTTATTTCTGAAGTTTACCATGGAGTTGGACAGACATAAACTAGCATTCCTGGATTTGTTAATCTCTGCATCAGGAGGGGGGTTACAGTCGGAGCTATACCGAAAGCCAATGGCTAGGAATTCCCTGTTAAGCTACGACAGCTTTCATCCGAAGGCGCTGAGGGATAATCTGCCCTTTGGGCAATTCCTCCGCATTCAGAGGAATTGTTCCACCAAAACGGCCTTCGCCTTACACTCCCAAGTTTTGGAAACAAATCTGCATGAGAAGAAATACCCTAAACATCTTATAAAAAAATCCAAAAAACGTGCAGCTAACAACAACAGGCAATGTCTTTTGGAACCTACACCTCCAAAGAGCTCACAAGAAAGAATGACTTGTGTGAATACATTTAGTACACTCTCAAACCAAGTCCAAAAAATTGTGAGGAGGAATTGGAAAATCCTTAGGACTGGGAGTGATCCTATACCTCCCCCTTTGTTTGCCTTTCGGAGAGGCCAAAATCTGAGGGACCAATTGGTCCATACAAGGCCCAAAACCATGATTCCTCGAGCTGTCGGCACCCTCTGGGACATGCCTGCAGTCACCGGACACCATCCCTGCGGTGGCTGTGCGGCATGTCCACAAACGACAAGAACACTATCCATAGACATAGGCACAGATAGACCTTGGCAATTAAAACGGTTTACCAACTGTAACAGCTCCAACTTGGTCTATTTAATAACATGTCCCTGTAAACTAAATTACATGGGGATGACCACCAGAAAGGTAAAGTTCAGAATTTCTGAACATAAAAGTTCTATCCGGTGCTGTAAACAAGCTACCAAACTGACAAACCATTTTCTGCAGGTGGGTCATCAGCCCACCGACATCATGTGGACAGTTTTGGACCAACCATGGATTCCACCGTCAGTTACTGATACGGCGAAATTTCTGTTTAAATGTGAACAAAAGTGGGTCTATCGCCTTCGTAGTGATGAACGTGGGCTGAATGATGCCATCCCGTGGATGTCCCTTTAGGCAGAAGGGGTGTCTTCGTAATGGACCTTAATTCCCTTGATAGTACACAGCCCTTGGGAATGACACACCGGCACTTTTGTGAATACAGAAGATGACATCTTTGTTGGGGTAACAACATTACCCACATAGTACGTAGGAGTGGCTGTAATATAAAGCGATGGCACCATGAAATTCTGATAGGTTCTGGTGCACAGGATCAGTTTGGTTTTCTGTTGGTAATTTTCTGGGTAATTTTCTGCCTAATTGTCCAAGTAGTGAGATGATCATGCTGCTTTCTCACTATTTGATTATGGATTCCTCTGAACCTGATAGAAGGATACATCTTCTCCATAATGCAAATAGTTTTGCATTGTCAATGCTTAATTCCGCATTTTCACCGAACTATCATTAATATGATTTTGCAATCGTATAAACTGTTGTTCACGCAGCGCACTCATTATGAAAACGCGTTCCCTGTTATTGACTGTAGATACAAGATAATTAGCGAACAAAATCACGCTAATTTGGCGGGGCGTCTCGGCATACTCTGTCACGGGACAGAGAGTATTCGGGAACTACATTTCCCAACAGCAAGAGCGCATGAAGCAGCGAGTAGGCGCATGATGTCATCACGCGCAGGGGGCGTCGGACATTGGCGCGCTTTGAATGCGGAAGCGAGAAAGGTTTATCTGCCTCGCCGGTGCACCGAGTCGGTTCCTCCCTACGATAGAGCTTAGAGGGACGACCGGTGCACCGACGGAGAGGTAAGACGGCGGGCATGTATGTGCATGAGTGAGATAGGCTATGTTCCGTTTTTCACATGCAATATTGCCTGCGTTACATTCTGGCATTGTAGTCAAGTGCGGATGCATGCTTACACTTGCTGGAAACAGTGATGACTTTAGATAGCGCTGTCATCAACTCATAACTACCCTTCATTAACTGTGGCTTACTAACCAGGTGCTGTTCCACGGCGCTGGTAGGAATGTGATGCTTGATGTGGAGCATGCTAAGATCGATTAGTTTAGGAATACATTTAGATGTGGATACATCTTCTGATTTGTTGTTTATTTTTAGTGCGGTGCATCCATTTACCTGAGCTCGTGCCAGGTGAGGTGGAGTGGTTCCTTCTCATCAAGTGGGTGAGTGAACCGTAATCTACAAATTTGCTAAATTGGTGATTTGTGACTAAGTTTGTTAGTCTGAGTGCTGGGCAATAGTAGCCTATGTCCAGCACATAATAATGGCACGCTAAGTGCACGTTATTTTCGAATGCAATCATGACTTTGTACCCTTATACTATAATTTCTCCCCTACTTCTAGGATGAGAGGATGTTGATACATACACTTTCAGGTGATATGGTTCTTGTTATATTTTATTATTTTCTCTAGCAGTAGCATTAATGGTCCCGAGGAAGCAGCAGGAGATCACTAGACTCCGGGTGTCTGCAGAAACATGTCGACCTTTCATCTTTAGTGGCTATTTGTTAAACCACTATTGCACTGTTTTTATTGATTTAGGAGTGTGAGGGTGTTTATTAAATTGCTTTCCCGACCACTACCTAATTTTAGAGCATCTTTCTTTCACTTTCACAAACACACTTTTTTCTCACGCACTGCTATTTTTTAGTTCCCATCTAGACACGCTTTTTCTGATTCACATCTGTAAATATCGTTGTGGTTTTTCCTGTGCCTGGTTTAGTCATCCACCAGCAGAGGTTTTTTCAACCGCTAATGTGACAGAAATTATGCACCAGAGATCCCAGATGATGAAGGGCGGTCTCGATGGTGGACTGATGGGAACTCGCATAGTTTAGTAACTATTTCCTGCATATTTGTATTTGGGTACATTGGTTGCTTGTTTTCTGATTCCTTAGGAATAACCTCTTCACTAAGCAGGTTGGATTAACATTTAAAAAGGCATTAACAGACCCCTAGCCAGGGGTTAACTCTACTAACTCCAGGCCCCAAGCGTGTTTTACAGGGCTCTGGCCCAGTTCAGGAGGCTCTCTTGGTTAAATTAAGGCCAACGGGGCCCGACAACAGTCTCCCGCAGGGGAGGAGCGGCCTCGGGGCCTCCTTCGATCTCCCTGGGGGCCCCGTGTTCACTCCTGTGACCGCCATCCTTCCCCAACCCGGGTTTACCTGCGGCTTCAGCTCCTCGGGGAGCCCTTGCGGTGCTGTCCGGAGCGGGGAGGACTCTCACTCCTCCCCGAGCCCTCTGGCCTGTTCCGCGCTGCAGGGGGACCGGTCCCGGGCCTCTCGATAACTCCTCGGCCCCGGGACCAGTCAGGCAGTGGCTTGGAGGGGTGAAGCTGCTTAGGCCCGTCACGGGCCTGTGCTATTTGGGTGCCGGGCCCCTGAGCCAATCCACGACTCGCTTGACAGGGGCTTGGCAGCGCGGACCAATTGGTGCGCGGTGGGGGCAGAGTTTGTAAAGCGCCCCGTCACGTGACGAGAGTTGCTGGCTCAAGGCCTAGTGCGGCCAACACAATCACGGCGGCCTACCTCAGGCTCAAGGGGCCGCCGTGGGGATTCTCTGCTCTTGGGCCGGGCTGTGGCGGTGATATTGTATTTCTCCAAGGCTGAGTTTCGTTGTCCCAATGAATACATGAATGTGCGTTCACACACCTTCCATGTTAGATATGCCTTTTCTCATGCTTACAGTGGCAGGCACAGGCAGAGTAACCTTGAGGCTGAGATAACATGTACCCGATCCCAGGAGTGTAGCTCATCTTCTGTGTCTCCTTTGTTAACCTGCCCCAACTGGAAATTTCCAGTTTTGGGCGGGTCTTGCTGGACATTGGAAATGTATAACATCTGATGTAATGTTGGTGAGGGTCAGTTCCCTCAGTAGCATCTTAGGAGGCTAGTCATACTGGACTCCGCTTGAGCGCAATACTAATAAATAACTTGGTTATTCTCTACTGTCTGACGTACTTTTTATTTGTATGGAAGGCTGAGAGGTGGTCGCGAGTGAGCCGGGTGACCCTCGTTGGGTCACTTCCTTCAATCCAGTGGCACAGTGAGGACGGAACCCACACCTGAGTATACACTTCCCACTTAGGGCGAGAAAAGCAAAAGGAACAAATGATGGACAGAAAGCTGAACAAAGCAAACATTCACCCCCAGTCATAAAGATTTGGGTTTAAAGGTCAAGACTGATTTGCATATGGCTGGATCTAAACTGGGGGGCATGGTGAGCAAGAGAACTATGAATTTAACCGCGATCTATTGACTGGGGGTGAATGTTTTGATTTGTTCCGCATTCCATCCATCAATTTTGTGTCTTTTGCTTTCATGCCCTGAGTGCACCGGGTATGCCCAGACGTTGGTCCCTGGCTCATTCTGCCACTGGGTTCTAGCTAGCCTGACTGATGAGTGGTGAACCCCCGAAACTGGTCCTAGGGTGCTTATTTTTGATCCAGGGAGGACCTGGCTTGGAAGTTCAGGGTGGACTGTTCCTATGAGGAACAGGGTCAAGACTGAGTTGTATATGGCTGGGTCTAACCTGGGGTGGCAGAATGGGCTAAAGAACAGTGATGGATTAAACCCAGATCTGTGTACTGGGTGTGAGTGTTTGATTGGTTCATATGCTCCATCCATCACCACCTCCTTTTGCACCGCTTTGTTCGCCATAAGTTGGCAGGGTATGCTCAGACGTGAGTCCACCGACCCTAGGAAGCTGGTTTCCAGTCCAGGGAAGGCATGGCTTGGAAGTTCGGGCTGGACTGTTCCCATGAGGCACTGGGTCAGACTGATTTGCATATGGCCATGTCTGAACTGGGGTGGCAGAGTGGGCTAAAGAACGGTGATGGATTAAACCCAGTTCTGTTGACTGGGTGTGAGTGTTTGATTGGTTCAGATGCTCCGTCCATCACCACCCCCTTTTGTACCGCTTTATTCGCCATAAGTTGGCCGGGTATGCTCAGACGTGAGTCCCTTGCTCACTTTGCCACTGGATTCAAGCAAGCCGGGCTGAAGATGGCTGGAATGCCAGAAACCGGTCCTCGGAAGCTTGTTTCCGGTCCAGGGAAGACATGGCTTGGCAGTTCGGGCTGGACTGTTCCCAAGAGGCACAGGGTCAGACTGATTTGCATATAGCCATGTCTGAACTGGGGTGGCAGAGTGGGCTAAAGAACGGTGATGAATTAAACCCAGATCTTTTGACTGGGTTTGAGTGTTTGATTGATTCAGATGCTCCGTCCATCACCACCCCCTTTTGTACCGCTTTTGGCCGCCATAAGTGTGGCAGGGTATGCTCAGACGTGAGTCCCTTGCTCACTTTGCCACTGGATTCAAGCAAGCCGGGCTGAAGACGGCTGGAATGCCAGAAACTGGTCCTCGGAAGCTTGTTTCCAGACCAGGGAAGACATGGCTTGGCAGTTAGGGCTGGACTATTCCCATGAGGCACAGGGTCAGACTGATTTGCATATAGCCATGTCTGAACTGGGGTGGCAGAGTGGGCTAAAGAACGGTGATGGATTAAACCCAGATCTTTTGACTGGGTGTGAGTGTTTGATTGGTTCAGATGCTCCGTCCATCACCACCCCCTTTTGTA
The DNA here is from genome assembly GCF_964263255.1 of Lissotriton vulgaris. Classification (NCBI taxonomy): domain Eukaryota; kingdom Metazoa; phylum Chordata; class Amphibia; order Caudata; family Salamandridae; genus Lissotriton; species Lissotriton vulgaris. Next base: position 1,247,291,795 of record NC_141687.1, on the reverse strand, counting down.
CCGCTTAATGGCTAGAGCAGCCTACTTTAAAGCTGGGTAACCAGGTTCGATTTTCTCATGAGGCTCAAGCATCCTGTGATTCTGGGCAAATCACTTAATCTCACCATGCCTCAAAAATGAATTTGTCCATCTGTAATGCAACTGGTGCTGATGTAAAGCACTCTGATACCTTATTGAGATCGTGCTTTATAAAACTGCAAAAAAAAATGAAAAATCAGGCGGAGTCCATATTAACTTACTTACTTATGTCTACTACCCCTCCTGGATTATAGACCACCAACCAGGACTCTCAAGCCATCTATGCCCTGGGCTTTTCTTTCAAGTTGACTCCAGGTGTAACCCATCTCCTTGCAGTCAACCTTGAGGCCTCAGTGCCAAATGTTGTTTGGCCTGTCTCTTTTCCTTTGCCTTGAGGGTTTCCAGTTAGGTCCGGGTGGCGTTTGATGTGGGGTCGTGGAGGTTGTGACCTATCCAGCCCCAGCATCTTTTCCTGATTTCTTCAGGAGCAGGGAGTTGGCTTTCTCGCACGCCATTGGAGCGGTGAGAAATTTTGCTAACAAATTGGGGGGTCGACCGGTGCCAGTATTGGTGGACATATACAAATCAAAATGTATGTCCACTGTAACATACGGTGCAGGAATATGGGGTATAGCGGATACTCATGAAATTCAACTTTGTGAGAACGCATTCCTCCGGTACCTACTAGCAGTTCCAAGGTCTACCTCCACATATGTATGCCACAAAGAACTAGGCCTAGTTTATATCTCGGACCTTATTAAAGTTAGTCCCATCCTATTATGGCACAAGGTATGGACTACTGACGAGACAGGACTTAATCGAGACATAATCATGGATTGTCTGAATCTCCATGGGGTTTTTAGAATTGATTGGATCATATATGTAAAGAACTTCCTAAGATATATCGGATACCCCGAATATTTTGAATCCCCGACTTGTTTAGTGACAGTATCGAGAAAGAAGTTGAAAGAAGTCTGTCTCCATTTTTTAGAGAATAAACATTGGCTGATAGAGAGAAGTAAGACCTCTGTCTTGGAGAATCAATTGATGCTTCACGGACAGGGTATTCAGCCATATCTGATTTCTACCCAAAGTAGTTACTCTTGTATGCTACTGACACGTTTTAGGGGAGGAAGCTTTTTCAGACTACTTACGTTTCCTGAAGCTAATTCTTGGTCCAAAAACTTGACATTGTGCCCCTGTGACGATACATCTGCACAATCAATGTTACATTGTATATTGTTTTGTAAATGTTATACTTTGTCTAGGGAAAAATATCTAACACCTTTGTTGAGAAAGTGGGGTTTGAGACAATGCAGACCGGCCTTTCTGAGACTGCAAATGTTAGAAGATGAAATGACCATGTACTTAGTGTCAATGTTTTTAAAAAGCATAATTAGACACAGGACATCAATGAACTGACCTAATTGGTTAAAACAATGCATTTTTATACTGTCTTGTTCTAAATGACTTTTAATGTTTCAGATGATCATGTATCTGTTTTTCTTAACTGTATATTTACCTGTGTTTTTGTGATTTTTTATAATTGAAATCGAATAAAGTTGCATTGAATACTTACCTGTTAAACTCCGTAATCCATACATTACTACCCCCCACCCTGCCCCCTCCCCTCCCCACGTCAGCGCCCTGCAGGAACTCCTACTACTGACCGCAGCCTTCACCCTGCCCCTCCCCCTCCCCACGTCACCGCCCTGCAGGTACTCCTAGTACCAACCACGGCTGCTGGAACCTTACAAGAGGCATATTGAGCCTTGATAAGTAAAACGGCAGGGCACATCGGTATACCTTGAAAACTTTGGATCTAAAAAGAAAGATTTGTTGAAATTAGTTCTGATGTACATATTTTGCACTAGGATCAATTGATACAATTTAACTTTCATATGAAATCTTTTTTAGTAAAACCAGTTTTTCAGACTCAAAATAGCCAAAGGAAGAAATTTCTCCACAATACATTTTTAAATAAGATGATTAATAGGCGTGTCTGTAGACAGGTCCTATCTTTCTCCATTGAAATGAATAGAATCATTAATCTACTAAAATGTAGGAGAATGAGAATGAAGATAACTGAGAGAAAGCTGAATTGGGATCTTAAGTGGATTGGATTACACGAAACAGAGAGAAAGAAAGACATGAAGATATTCAGCACTATTATTGCTGATGGTTGCGGCCGTAGAGGAGGCCATTGTCAATTCTGATTAAAGAAAAAGACTGGGTTAAGTATATATCAGAATTATATATTCCAAATTCAGTTGCCCTTGATACAGTTTCCCTATCTGATACAGGTTCCGTGGCCCTCCTTCCCCAAAGCAAATTGAGTATTTTATTTGGGGTGCTTGATCTTCGGGGGCTTTGGGTCCGGATGAATTTGCCATATCTGTATTAAAGAAGGAGGTCCCTCTTTGGTCCATTTTTTAACTACCATTTTTAGTTAATGCTATGGCCAGGGAGTGCTCTCTGAATCCTGGTCTGGGAGCATTATAGTTCCACTCCAGAAAAAGGACCCACAAAACACCCCAACATTTATAGGCAGATTACTTTACTTGAGTCAGTTGGGAAGATCTTCGCAGAAAATATCCTAGAACATCTTTGTAGGAAGGTGGATATCTGACTATGGTTACCCCCAAACTTTTTGCCTGGTGTTAGCTGGTTTTTTACATAGTTGGCCTGGGATCCTGCTATTCAGGGCCCCAGGCTAATTGCTCTCTCCTTAAAATGGACTCCATGTACCTTAGGTGCATACACAATTGGAACTGGTTCACCTTATAGGCCCCTCTAACAGTGTACCATAGGTACCCATGGCATAGGTGTAGCCAAGGCCTACCAGGGGCTGCAGCATGTATTGTGCAACCCCTGGCCTGGCCTCCATATTTGACACAACTGGCTGATCACTCAGCTGGGGTAAGTTGGTGTAATCACCTCTTACTTGGATATAGTATCCCTATATCTAACCTTAACTGGACACATGTTAACCTACAATCCACTCCTATGGAAGGCCTCTGCAATCCTGGAGGCAGAGTGAGTGGTTTCATGTGAGATGGTGCTCTAGCATGAGCTGAGCCTGTCTGCAGCTGTCGGGAACAACTCCCTTAGCTGTTCCGGGATATTGCCATACCATATACTCTTAAGTGCATTATAATCCTCGCGGTTATATGCTAACTCTGGTTTGGCTTCATCAAAACATGTCGAGTAAGGTGTCATACCATTTGGAATACTATCCCCTCGACAGTCCTGTCGACGGGGATAGCATTCCACCCTTCTAGAGGGACACGACATGTACATAACCTGAACCCCTGTTAAAGTTAACCAGAGCCTCAGCATCACAAAATGGATGTTGTCACTACAGACACAAGTCTGACCTCCTGCTGCTGGGAGTCCTTCCAGCGAGGGAGGCTTGGACAAAGGGTGTCCTGCCTTGGGAGGTGCGAGCACCACCCTAGACAGGATATTGGGTATTGGGTAGGACAGGGCTGAATAGAATCAGACATGCCCGGGGCACACAAGGTGTCCTTGTGCATAAGCCAGTCCAAACCGGTGCTGGGGCTTCCCAGCACCAGTCCTGGCATGGAGCTGGAGAAAGGAAAGGGGGTGTAACTGCCCCCCTTCCTGGTCCCACCCAGAGGAGGGACCTAGCAGGTGATCCACCCCTCAGATTGGGAATAAGAGTGGGAGCAGTGTCATGGCACCTCAGATCATCCTGAATCAACTTGAAACTAAGAAGACGACTGGACTTCGACATTCTGCTGTACAGAAGACTGAAGAGCATCTCCCTTGTGGCCTAGGAGTGGCCACCCTGTGAACACAGGCACCATCCAGCAACTCGACATCTGCTTTGCCGCCACCTCCTGCCGGAGCCCGAGCCCAGACCCTGACGAGACCCAGACTCCCAGACTTCACACAGCCCGATCCACAGTCCCTGCAAAAAAGGGACCCATGGAGGCACAGAGAGACGTGGGACTGGACATCTTGAAAGACCCCAGAGAAGCTGACTGCGCAGCATCCAAATATTTACAACAAGGGGTGGTGAGGGACAGAGTCTCTGAATTAAGCAGAAAGCTCTCACCCAGTCAAGAGATCAGGGCTAGATCCAACACCGTTTTTTAGCTCACTGCACCATCCCAGTTTCAGAACCTGGCTGTATGCAAATTAGTCTGTTCCTGTCCCAGTGCATGATGGGAACAGGGCAAACCAAACTACAAAAGCCAATTCTTACACTGGGAAGGAAACAAGCTCCCGGGGACCGGTTTCTGGCATTACAGCCGTCTTCAGCCCGGTTTGCTTGAATCCTGATGGTGCAATGAGCAAGGGTCTCACATCTGAGAATACCCTTCCACGCTTAGGGTGGACAAAAATATTTCCAACAAGGGGTGGTGAGGGACAGAGTCTCTGAATTAAGCAGAAAGCTCTCACCCAGTCAAGAGATCAGGGCTAGATCCAACACCCTTGATGCTGTGCTTTGGGGATTGAGAAGCCGCACAACTGAGCAGCCCTTGCACCGAAGATCAGCCCCCCAGCATCTCCACGATCTGTGTGGGGCCCTTTTGCATTGTGCCACTCAACGCGCCATCCCGACCACTTGCCACGTGGTCAGCGGCCATCTTGGCGACGAAACTTACAATCTACACTTTGGGTCTGGTTGCTCTAGACTTGCCCTCACTTCTGTAAAAAGGAGCACCCGCTCTGACCTTGCTGGTCCGAGTGATAAGCTTTTTCCACTTCCAAAATGGCTTGCATTAGCCAAGGCCTGTTTGCTCCAATCAAGTTGCCGACACTGCTATCTGCTAGAGCCTTTGTGGGACAGCTCATGATCGACTCCTGGACATTCTCGACCTCTTCGTGTCCACGTGGCTGAGGAGACAAGCTGCACCTCATCGCCTGTTTGCACCCGACATCAACTAGTTCCATCCTGGTTCAACGGTAGTCACTGGCTAGTGACTTTGAACATTGTCCCCTCTGCTTTCAGGTCTTCACAACTTCAGATCCACCCTTGTATCCACCAGAACTCTTCTCGTCTCGACGCCTGCAGCATCTTCAGCTCCAAGCACCATCGACCTGCGTGACGAAACCCGACACTACTTCTCACCTGTACACCCGCTTCCTGTGGGTGAGGTAACTCAGCAACGCCAGCGTTCCTACACTGGTACACACCTCTAGTGCCTAGTTCTAAAGTTTTGTCCTTCTAGGTCAGCCGGAAGGTTCCTTAATAACTAACTTTGTAACTTTTACGCACCATTGACTTTACATTGGTATATAAGTGCACTTTTTCCGCACTGCACCCGAGTCCCGTGGGCCTTTCCAGACTTCATCACTGTTAGTCCCGAACAGCACCAGCGATTCTCAAGGCCCTAGGCCTACTTCCTTTCAGCTAGGTGGTTCTTATACCACTATTTTAGTATATGGTTTAGGTGGCCCCTGGGGCTCATCCATATTGTGCAACTTTCGTATATTTAAACTGTGTTTTGTTTTAACGCATTTGCTTCTGTGCTGATAAAGAGTATAGGGGATTTTGTAGTAAATAAATATATATATATTTTCAATATATATCTGTGTGGTGTCCTTTCATTTGGTATTCAAGGGGATTGTGTATGGTAAAACAGCTCGCTTCACATGCCTTTACAGAGTTTAACCTAAGACTGCTTTGTCCACACTACTAGGATAGCTGGTCTATAAGGTTGACTTACAACCAATCATCATAAGGGTTGCTTGGCATGGTACAATGGGGATCACTAGAACTAGTGAGCATCATATACCAGGCCAACTTCTCACATTGGTGAGCAGCGGTTGGGATTTGAGCTTGCTGTTGTTTTACCATTACAATCTTTGAGAGTATCATTTGGAAGATCATACAGGTACCTGCTAGGTACATATAAAACAAGACTAGTATACTTAAGTTCTACTGAACTTAGTTGTTGTAGAGGATAGGGAGTAGCACACCCTGACTACAACTACTAGATAGGTTTAGTAGGTAAACACCCATGTAGGTCGATTGCAACATATCCACCCACACTAGAGCAATGTCTGGAGCAGAGGGATCCACTGGGAATGTCTCTGTTGAGAGTGACCCTCCAAGGGCACCATCCAAATTTGCTATGCTTAATTGTAAGGAATTCAGGCAGCTTTGTGCGTCAAGAGGTCTCAAGACAGGGCCAACCCCTACTACAGACCACCTTAGAGAGCTTTTAGACCAGTCTGAAGCTCTAAAGACCTCTAAAGCAGACCCCACAGAAATGCTGAAGGAGGCTCTCCCACCGAAGATGACAATACTGATACCCCTGTCCCCATGGTCCAGGTAGATGAGGATGACCAAGTCACTGGAGATACTCAGCCTAATGAGGAGGAAGAAGAAGAGGAGACAGAAGGGGGAGCAGTGACTCTGATGATGGTAGAAATAGTCAGGTGCCAGCCAGCCGGCTTACCCAGGCTAACTTAAGTGTATTTGGGACTGAAGTAAGGATGACCTTACCCAGACACCCAGGTGGACTTAACCAGGAGCATAGGAGGAGGAGGAATCACTCAGGTGAATCCAATACCTCCCAGGCTTCTAGAGGTTCTCATGGTCACCCCAGAAGGGGGATGACTAGCCCTCAGAGAAGGGAACATGAGACCAAAATGAGAGAGGCTGAACTTAGGATCCAGAAGCAAGAATTAGAGGTTGCACTGGCACAAGAGAAACTTGCTAGAGCAAGACAGTCTAGAGAGAGTGGGTTAGTACCCACTGGTGGCAGCATTATCCCAAAGGATGAAGACAGGTCTTTTGATAACAGAAACTTGAATAAGATTGTGCCCCCCTACAAAGCTGCGGATGATATCCACAAATGGATGACTGCACTTGAGAGAGCCTGCAAAGTACAGCAGATCCCTCAGGAGCAGTGGGCAGCAATCTTGTGGCTCTCCTTTGAAGGTAGAGGCCGAGACAGACTCCTCACAGTTAGTGATGGGGATTCTAGAAACTACCTGGTCCTGAAGAGTGCTCTGATTGATGGGTTAGGCTTAACCACTGAACAGTACAGGTTAATGTTCAGAGACACCCAGAAGACACAGACTCAGGACTGGTCTGAATTTGTTGAATGTGCCACTAAGGCTCTGGAGGGCTGGTTGCTCGGAAGTAAGGTTACAGACTGTACAGGATTGTATAATTTAATTATGAGAGAGCAAATCGTAAGTAATTGTCAAAATCAGCTTCTTCATCAGCACCTGGTAGACTCTGATCTGACCTCTCCACAAGAATTGGGTAAGAGGGCAGACAAATGGGTCAGAACCAGGATCAGGCCTAAGAACCAGGGTGGTGACCAAAAGAAAGAGACTACCAAGCCTCAAGAGAAAGGTGGGGGTAAAACCAAAGAGAAGACTTCCCCAGGGTCCCAAACCTCCAATGGAAAGGGTGGGCCCCAGAACACTTCCTCTACAGAGGAAAAGCCTTACTGCCATACCTGTAAACAGGTGGGACATTGGAAAACAGACAGCTGTTGTCCCAAGAATGGTAATAAGGAAAATATACCTCCAAGTAAGGTTCCAACACCTCCTGTCACTGGTAGCAGTGGTCCCCCAGGTGGTGGGAGCACCCCCAAGAATTTGGGTGGGATTACTTTTAGAGCTCAGGTGGATTCTGGCCTAACCAGGTCCCCTACCTCAGATACTCTTGTCTATGAAACAGGCATGAGATTTTCCAATTTCACTGCTTGCCCAAACACTTTGAGCAAGTATAGACAGGAGCCCCTCATCAATGGTTTGAAAGTTGAGGCCTATAGAGACACAGCGGCTAGCATCACCATAGTGGCTGAATGTCTAGTCCCCTCAGGCACTTTTTACCTGATGCCACATATCAGGTGACAAACATTGATGGAATAGAAACCAACCATCCCATGGCAGTAGTCAATCTTAGCTGGGGAGGTGTCACTGGCCCAAAGAGAGTGGCAGTGTCAGCAAACTTGCCTGTAGATTGCCTACTTGGTAATGATTTGGAAATCTCAGCCTGGGCTGAGGTTGAACAGCAAACCCATTCTAGAATGGTAAATCTCCATGGAAAGGTTAGTGGGGCTGTGATGGCAATAGCACCAATCCAAGATGTCCTTCCTGAAAAGGTTGGGAGGGCTGAGCAAACCTCAGCCCCATCTTTAGCTAACTTCCCTCCTGAAAAGATTAGCAGGGCTTTGATGGTAACAGCCCATACCCAAACTGAGTCTCCTCCTGAAAAGGTTGGTGGGGCTGTGATGGCCACAGCCCAAACTCAAACTGATTCATGTGTTGCGAAGCCTGAAATGATGGATCACGCCCCCAAACATAGAGCACTGAGGAAGAAGAGAAATCTCCCTCCCACCAGACTTTAGGAAAGGATCAGCCTCCTCAGGGAACTGATCTTACCCCTGATGAAGGAACTGTCCCAGAGGTTGTTAGGCCTAGCCTGACAGAGCCCCTGATGGCAGTGGACCCTTCTCAGGTGGGACCCAGTCTGGAGCAGGTAACCTGCCCCTCTCTACCTTGCCTTACTCAGCCCAGGGCTGCAGAGGACAAGAAGGACAGTGAGCCCCAAAGGGCCCCCTGTCACATAAAGCACCCCCATCAACAGATTAGGGGCACCGAAGCTAGTAGCCCTAGTGAGGTGAAAACTTTAAAAAACTCCTGAGGGATCCCCCTTAAAAGTAGTTAGGGACCTCCACCAGATGGATATTGTTGGGCACAGCCAAACCTGGGACCCAAAGGGCCCAAACCTGAACTGTCCCTCCAGTAAGCCAACAAGAGGGACACAGCCTCCAGCTTTAGGTAGCCAGAGGTTGACCCTGAGAGCACAGTGCAACTCAGTCAAAGAAAGAAAGGCACACATGGTGGAGAGTGATTGGAGGAAGTTGAGTCATACAGAGGAATCTCACTTCAGTACTCCATCCCAACACTAGCCTTTAACTTTGCAAAGACACACCACAGGTAGAGATTCCCTATGGTGGAGACACTCAGATACCCTTAGGGTGAGGGATTGCTCAGTGGACCATGAGGCAGGGGGTAACCAAGCCAGTGCTGGTACTTCCTTATATGGCCACTTAGGGAATATAGGCTTACCTGGTCAAGGATAGCCTTATCTTCTTTCGTTTGGGGGGGGGAGGGGGTTGTGTAGGAAGGTGGATATCTGACTATGGTTACCCCAAACTTTTTGCCTGGTGTTTATCTGGTTTTTGACATAGTTGGCCTGGGATCCTGCTATTCAGGGCCCGAGGCTAATTGCTCGCTCCTTAAAATGGACTCAATGTACCTTAGGTGCATACACAATTGGAACTGGTTCACCTTATAGGCCCTGTAACAGTGTATTATAGGTACCCAGGGCATAGGTGTAGTCAAGGCCTACCAGGGGCTGCAGCATGTATTGTGCCACCCCTGACCTGGCCTCCATATTTGACACAACTGGCTGATCACTCAGCTGGGGGTAAGTTGGTGTAATCACCTCTTACTTGGATATAGTATCCCTATATCTAACCTTAACTGGACACATGTAAACCTATAATCCACTCCTATGAAAGGCCCCTGCAATCCTGGAAGCAGAGTGTGTGGTTTCATGTGAGATGGTGCTCTAGCATGAGCTGAGCCTGTCTGTAGCTTTCGGGAACAACTCACTTAGCTGTTCCGGGATATTGCCATACCATATACTCTTAAGTGCATTATAATCCTCGCGGTTATATGCTAACTCTGGTTTGGCTTTATCAAAACATGTCGAGTAAGGTGTCATACAATTTGGAATACTATCCCCTCGACAGTCCTGTCGACGGGGATAGCATTCCACCCTTCTAAAGGGACACGACATGTACATAACTTGAACCCCGGTTAAAGTTAACCAGAGCTTCAGCATCACAAAATGGATGCTGCCACCACAGACACAAGTCTGACCTCCTGCTGCTGGGAGTCCTTCCAGCGAGGGAGGCTTGGACAAAGGGTTTCCTGCCTTGGGAGGTGCGAGCACCACCCCAGACAGGATTTTGTGTATTGGGTAGGACAGGGCTGAATAGAATCAGACATGCCCGGGGCACACAAGGTGTCCTTGTGCATAAGCCAGTCCAAACCGGTGCTGGGGCTTCCAAGTCCCAGTCCTGGCGTGGAACTGGACAAAGGAAAGGGGGTGTAACCGCCCCCTTTCCTGGTCCCACCCAGAGGAGGAACCTAGCAGGTGATCCACCCCTCAGATTGGGAATAAGAGTTGGAGCAGTGCCATGGCACCTCAGATCATCCTGAATCAACTTGAAACTAAGAAGACGACTGGACTTCGACATTCTGCTGCACAGAAGACTGAAGAGCATCTCCCTTGTGGCCTAGGAGTGGCCACCCTGTGAACACAGGCACCATCCAGCAACTCAACGTCTGCTTTGCCGCCGCCTCCTGCCAGAGCCCGAGCCCAAAGCCTGACAAGACCCAGACTCCCAGACTTCTCACAGCACAATCCACAGTCCCTGCAAAGAAGGGACCCGTGGAGGCACCGGGAGACGTAGGACCGGACATCTTGAAATACCCCCAAGAAGCTGACTGTGCAGCATCCGAGGCACCCTCGACGCTGTGCTTTGGGGATTGAGAAGCCTTACAACCGTGCAGCTCTTGCGCCGAAGATCAGCCCTCCAGCATCTCCACGATCTGCGTGGGGCCCTTTTGCATTGTGCCACTCGACGCTCTATCCTGGCCACTTGCCACGTGGTCAGCGACCATCTTGGCACCGAAACCTACAATCTACACTGCGGGTCTGGTTGCTCTCAACTTGCCCTTGCTCCTGTAAAAAGGAGCACCCACTCTGACCTTGCCGGTCCGAGTGACAAGCTTTTTCCACTTCCTGCGTGGCTTGCATTAGCCAAGGCCTGTTTACTCCAATCAAGTTGTCGACACTGCCATCAGCTAGAGCCTTTGTGGGACAGCTCATGATTGACTCCTGGACATCCTCGACCTCTTCGTGTCCACGTGGCTGAGGAGACATGCTGGACCCCATCGCCTGTTTGCACCCGACATCGCCTGGTTCCATCCTGTTTCCACGGTAGTCACTGGCTAGTGACTTTGAACATTGTCCCCTCTGCTTTCAGGTCTTCACCACTTCAGATCCACCCTTGGATCCACTGGAACTCTTCTCGTTTTGACGCCTGCAGCATCTTCAGCTCCAAGCACCATCGACTTGCGTGACGAAACCTGACACTACTTCGCACCTGTACATCCGCTTCCTGTGGGTGAGGTAACTCAGCAACGCCGGTGTTCCTACACTGGTACACACCTCTAGTGCCTAGTTCTAAAGTTTTGTCCTTCTAGGTCAGCCGAAAGGTTCCTTAATAACTAACTTTGTAACTTTTACGCACCATTGACTTTACACTGGTATATGAGTCCACTTTCCGCACTGCACCCGAGTCCCGCCGGCTTTTCACAACTTCATCACTGTTAGTCCCGAACAGCTCCAGCGATTCCCAAGGTCCTAGGCCTACTTCCTTTCAGCTAGGTGGTTCTTATACCACTATTTTAGTATATGGTTTTGGTGGTCCCTAGGGCTCATCCATATTCGTATATTTAAACTGTGTTTTGTTTTAACGCATTTGCTTCAGTGCTCATAAAGAGTATAGGGGATTTTGTAGTAAATAAATATATATATATATATTTTCAATATATATCTGTGTGGTGTCCTTTCATTTGGTATTCAAGGGGATTGTGTATGGTAAAACAGCTCGCTTCACATGCCTTTACAGAGTTTAGCCTAAGACTGCTTTGTCCACGCTACTAGGATAGCTGGTCTATACGGTTGGCTTACAACCAATCATCATAAGGGTTGCTTGGCATGGTACAAGGGGATCACTAGAACTAGTGAGCATCATATACCAGGCCAACTTCTCACAATCTTCATGATTGGGTGGCCAAAAAACAGATAATACCTATAGAACAAGCTGGATTCAGGAAAAAAGTTGCACACTAGATAATATAGCTATGCTACAATTAATAGAGGACAATTATTTAAATATTCATGGAAAATATGCTAATACTGCTTTATAGATTTTAGTTTACCCTTTGATAGAGTGAATAGACACATTTTGTGGAAAAAACTATTGTGCCTAGGCATACCTGCGAACCTCATAGGATTAGTTAGAGCATTGCACTCTACTACCTGGTGTCATGTATTACAAGGGGTTGACCTAGGCCTGTCGTCCTAGATACCTACCTGTAATAGATGAAAACAGGGTTGTCTGCTGACACCTCCATTATTTTTACTTTATATATTTGACCTACCTTTGGGCTAAAATAATTGTAATGGGGTTGCCCCCAAAAAAGGAGACCTTGAGATCCCCCAATTGATGTATGGCAACAACATTGTGACTTGTAATCTATTTCAGAAGGACTTGCAAAAATGTTTGACTTGCCTCCAATAGTTTTCACAAAGTCACCAGCAGAAGTTCAAATGTAACGCAGTTGCCAGGTCAACCGCGGCTGTGTTGGGATTCGCAAAACTGTTAGGAGCCAGACCAATGGAGGCTATACTCAAAGTATATCAAGCTAAATGCCTGGCAATAGCCACCTATGGCTCCTCCATCTGGGAATACACTAATCAGGATGACATCCAGAAGGTGGAGAATAAATTTATTAGATCCCTTCTTTCTGTACCACAGTAAAACCCGACCTTTTCAACTCACTCGGAGTTGGGGTTTGGATTTGTTACAGACTTATTGAAATCCGCCCCTGTAATTTGTTGGATCAAAACCTGGCTTAACCAGGAAATTTACTTGAACCATTTGATTCTCAAGGATTGCCTGGCTCTGGATAAAGCCTTCAAGATTCCATGGTTGGTTTATATTAAAGCCATGTTAACGAAACTAGGCAGACCTGAGCTTTTCCACTCTCCCGGTCGTATTAAAAGAGAAGACGTGAGGGAGATTAAAGTTGCCCTGTTAAACTTATTCACTGTCGAGCGGGAGGCAAAGGAGATGGTGAAACCCTTTGTGAGAAGGAATTATGGACTGATAACTGGCCCTGGTCTTGAACTCTATCTCCTTGTTGTAACGAAACCGTTTCATCGGATTGTTTTAATCAGATCCCGTTTTAATCGAATACATTTTATGCTTGGTTCTTTCCCTACCTGGGATACGCCAGAAAAGGCCAAACCCTGCGACTGTGACAATATCTCAACACAGGACACACTACATTTTATGATGTTTTGTGACCATTATGCAGAAATGAGGAAAACATTTTTGCTCCCGATTTTGAGGGAGGCGGGCTTCCTCCAGGTGAGGCCCTCTCTCCTGTTTTTGCAGCTTTTATCTAGTGCAAGAGTAATTTTCCATGTAGCAAGCTACCTGGTAGCGTGTGTCCGTATTAACAAAGGTCGCCATAGGTCATTATGTATTCCCTTCCAGTGTATGAATTAATTGCATCTTGGCTGTTCTTAAATTGTTTTAATTGTTTTACTGAGAAATATTTTAATTGTGTTTTTATTGATGTGTAATTTATATACATATTAACTGTATACCATAGGAATTGCTGTTGTTTACTCCCTGTGATGTATTTATATTTATGTCTCTTTTTTGATTTTGATTAATCGAATAAAAGTATCCTGACTGAGTGACTGACTGACACTTTTTAAAAACGAATACCTCAAAAAGTAAAGTTCTAATCTTTAAAAGGGAAGGCTCTACGAAAAAAATGAATTTGTATTGGGAGTGGGCAACGATAACTTTGAAATAGCAAAATCTTACTCATTCATGGGAATTTTTTTCCTGTAATTTAAACGAAAAAAAAATCACATGCAACAAGTTTCTAGTAAGGCAGCCTCTCATGGTAACGGCCTAAGGCTTTTTTTTTTTTATAATGTTTTAGGTCATTGACATTTTGTTCATTTATTGTAGGTTTATCGTTTAAAAAAGTCCCTGCTACTCTTTTATACCCGTGGAAATAATTAGCGTAGATAAACGATCCTTTTTTAACTCACGAGAGGGTAAAATCTTGCGTAAACAGTGTGATCTGAATACATTAGCTTCTGTCCAGACGATGAGGTTGGAATTTGGATCAATTTGCGCTTTTGCACAGGCATTAGCAGCAGTGCTCTGTTGGGGTCACCGCTTGATAAAGAGTGAAGCTTTTACATTAGAAGGTTAATGTGCTGTGAAATGTTCGATAGGAAAAGAGAGCAACCTGTTTTTTTTATTATAGAAAATGTATTTATGCTCTACGGATGTTTCATCTTAAAAAGGGATACATTCGGTGAAAGGTTTTTACTGCAGCTAAAAGGTCTATTAAAAGAACAGTTATGCAGGATGAGTACGAGCCTTAGCAATGCCTCTTGTTTAAAAAAGGAAAAATACAATCTTATTGCTTAGACCCCAACCGTTTCTGGCCTGGCGTATTGACCGTGAAATCCAACGTTTATTTTTATTGATAAGAATTAACATAATACCCTTGAAATGTGTTACTGAGGCTTGGGAAAACTCCCTTGTGAAGAAAGAATTTGTGAACTCTGTAATGATGTTATCCAGGACCGAAATCATGTAGTTTTTCTGTGCCCCAGGTTAATTGCTTTTCATCATTGTTTCTGAAAAGCCTCTTTTTAGGAATTGTAATATCAGTTCAAGAAACAAAGCGTAACATTTGCTTTTCTTATCCTATGAATGAATTGAACTCTTTAAAAAAATTCACATTTTCGTGCTTTTCTGAATTTGCATTAATTTGGAGTCTGCTGCTACTCGCTCTTGTCGCAGTGTTTTAATACAAGAAGTTCAAAAGCTTGCTTATGCTTAATGAATGAAGCACAATAATTGTCCATTCTTTTGTAAAAGAAAATGACATGCATGTCAATTTTGTATGAGTTTTATAAACATGTGTTAAACTGTACTTCTTTGTTTGCATGATGGTATGTGGACCTTGTATGAGTTTCAAAATTGATAATAAACTTGAACTCGAATTTGAATATTTGATGATGATTCCCTGGTTTAGTTAAGTAAAACAGACTCTTAAATCTGGGAGAACCCGATTATTTTTCCAACCCCGAGCCTATTAAGAACAAGCATTTGCAATGCAATAGGTCTTGCATTTACGCGAGTTAAAGCACTTGGGGGCAGATTTACAAGCCCCTTGCGCCTCTTTAACGCTGGCGTTGCGTCACTTTTGTGACACAGCGGCGGCGCAAAAGATGCGCCATGGTGCGGTGTATTTACAATGTGATGCAGCTCCCAGATGCGTCACGTTGCAAAGCCCTGCGCCAGAAGGAGGCATTCCATTGCAGGGGGGGGGGGGTTCGTTCCGGCGTAGGAACGCCTCCCAAAAGTGGCTGAGTGAAATCTACAAGATTTCACTCAGTCACTTTTGGGCCCATGCTGCATCAAAACACTGCGCCTGCTTGAAGAAGGCGTAAGGATTGACACAGCATTGTGGACATAGAGCCCCCCAGAGCATTGCTGGAGCTGCGTCGCGCTTGCGACGCAACTCCAGCAATGCGCCAATTTTACAGCAAGGATGCATGAAGCATCTGTACCGTTTTGCCCCCTCGTGCGCTGCATTATAAATGCAGCGCAATCAGGGTGGCGGAGCTGCGGCACACAATAACTGTCGCATCCCTGCTGAGACGCAGGGATGCGCCAGTTATTGTAAATCTGCCCCTTGGCATTGTAAACGGCAATGCCTTTTATTTATGTTTTAAAAAGAAAAACATAAATAAAAGGCATCGTCATTTCAAATGCCAACAGCTCTAACTCGCATAAATGCAAGACCAATTGCATTGCAAATGCTTGTTCTGTATCCCACTCTGTACCTGCATTACTTACTGTTTTAAACCCTTTCCGGTTGCCAAATGTAACCAGACTGAAGCTCATTGTTTCACTGTTTCCAGATCTCTACTTGGATGTAAACAGACGCAGTTCTCTACCTCTCGATTTTGTAAAATGCCCGACACCTGACTAGACAGAGTTGTGCTATACAGAAAATGTGAAATACATTTTGTAAAAAAAACTCTTGTGGAAAAATTGAGCTAATCTCGCCTCTCGTTAACCCACCTGTATGTGAGTGGAGGTCCCAGCCCTGCTAGCCTGGGTCCCCTCGTTACCCCTCAAGCGTCGCATGCTGACCGCATTCCTTCAACCCACTATCTCTGGTCATAAAAGTACCATTTTCCGTCTCCCCACCATAATAAGAAGTGTAAGAAACAACTGTTGTGTGTGATGGAATCTGATCTGTTCGATGGAGTCCCATCTACAACCCAGAAGCACATCTTTTAGCCATGATGGAATAGGTACTGTAAGCCGGGCACGTTTTAATCTTTTCACGGGAGAGTTATCTGCAAACTCGGGCTTATGCCGGACGCCACCCGCACTTCTTTCCGGGCTATGTGAGCAAAATGCACTGAATATAGATTACAGACAGTGCAAGTAATATTACACGAGGCTGGAGACCTCGTCTCATCAGCATTATTTATCTGACTTCTTTAGCTCTGCATCATGTTTTAATTATCCGGACAAGATCTCTTGCACTGCGGTCTTCAAGGCCATAGTGTTTTGCCTTCCCTTTATTCACATAATTATATTGATCCGCCAGTTTCAGCTGCGTTTTGTTCCCCTATGATTATTGCTGTCCCTGAGCAGGGGGCTCTGCCGTTCATTTCTCGGTTTCATAACTACTAGGTATGCGTGAACTAAACCATTCTCTTTTACAAAAAATCATTGACAAATAAAAAAAAATGGAAACCTCTGTCTCGTCCACCTGCAGGCTCTGTTCTGGAGTCGGGAAAACAACCCAACAGTGAAAGCGAAACCAGTGCAGAGCTCGTAAAAACAGGCGCTGCACTGACAAACAGCTAGTATAAATAATAATAGTCCATAAATAATGTTTCAGAAAGTTTGCTTTTCATTCTGCCATTGTACCAATGGGGGACGGAAAGTGAAAGTGCGCGATGCGAGTGTGAGCGCGCGATGGGAGCGTGCGAAGCAAAGGAGACGCCATGCGCGCGCACATTGCGCGGCGGTGGCGGAGGCATCCGGACACAGCACAGCATAGGGAAAGATGGGGGCGCACACACGCCAATGCTGTCCTGGACTTCCCCCTGTCTGACAGTCACCAGCATTGGGGAGGCACACTGAGACACAAAGGCAGGCCCTGTATGTGGGCTGCCTGAGTCCGACGCTTGGGGCAGGGCAGCCTGTGTGAGCGTTGGAGAGCGGCGGCCCATTGAGCCGCCATACTGGTGCATAGCTCATGCCACACGGAGCCGGAGGTAGAGCTGCGCCAGGAGCGACCAGTGACCCACATCGAGATCCTAAAATGTATGTCCTGCTGCCTGGAAGATGGCAAGAGTTTGCTGCGGCCTAAAGGAAAAAAAGAAAAAAACGTAACGCCTACCTGCTATGGGGAGAAATACTGCGGAATGAAAGCTGACCCTGGACGCGGGCTGACTGGGGCTGGCGCCTGGGACAGAGATGCCCTTGCACGCGCTGGAGGCTGCGAGGTGTGCTGGGACGATCACCCTGCAGCTAATAGACGGTGAGGGCACGCGAGACGGCTTGCGCGAGCTGGGCAGGCCAGTGTCATGGCCTGGGGGCCCTAAGTGCGCTGCGGCCTGATAAATAATGCAACACCTTGGCTGAATTGGGGACTGCGCTGCAAAATCCTGCCCTCCCGCTAGGCCGATAGTGAACGTAAGTGGATGCTAGCGCATGTTCACGCACGCGTCCTCATTTCCAGTCCGTCTCTTGCGCGTGCCCATTTCTTGTCTCGCATGAGAGGCAACTCAGTAACAATAGTTCTCGCTGGCGACAGCGCTTCTTGTTGCGTTCGCCAGGCGAGACCTAAAAAGGGTAAGCCTCAAATCAAACATTTGTTCTTCAATTACTGTAGCACTGAAAATCCAGGACAAGCTCAACTTTTACTGTTTCTGAATATGTATTTTTCCTTTATTACCACCCCAAATTTATAACCCTATAAGGTTATTATATGCAACTCAAAATATACATTCTACATCATGTGTTCCCGAGTAAATCCTTTGCACTTTTTACTAGTCTTCCTTGAACATGGTGGCTGGTTTCTGAGCCTGCCAACTTGCCCTTGTAATAATGTGTCCAGGGAAAGCACCACACACTTAACACTGTTTTGCACTTTATCAGGGCCCAACCTTACCAATTTTGAACCCGAAGTCTGCATGCCACTGCCATTAGAAATTATAAGGTGTGCATAATTTATTTACAGCACCTTGAGTCCCCTAATACCTGTTTTCCTGTAATTCATTTGATATGTAATACTTAATCAGTCAGGAAAAGATATGAAAGTTTATTGAGATTATGTGATTGACGTTTCAAATTCATTGTTTTTATTTCTTGTTCAGCCTTTATGATATGTAATATGAATGAATTAAGCGAACATTTTATAATGCCAAGCTACTTACATGTGCTTAATTTTAGTACATTAGTATATTCAATTTTAGGGCCTCATTACGATGAGACTTTGAAAGCCTTTGACCTCAGTCGCATCACAAGTTTCACTATCGACCTCCGTATTAAATTGAAGAGGTCGAAAGTGAAACTGGGTGGTCATTCCGCTGGTTTCTGTCCGGCTCAAGGAGCCCCCTAGGCCATTCGTAAACCGACCGTAATCTCTATGTATGGTGTTTCTGCCGCAGGGATTACGAAGTCAGTTTCTGACAGGCTTTCGATGTCTAGCATGGATTATTGGGAGCTCTCCAAGGCTGGCACTCTCTTGAATAAGGTATGTTGCTCATGGTCACATTCCACAGCAGTTCCTTCCCGTTGATTCACACAACCTTCAAATTTCTGCAGATAGGGGCCAAATTGCTAATGGATTTGTTAATGTCCTGCCACAGAATAGTTATTACTTTACTAAATTCCTGCATTAGCATATGGAAATCCTTTTTAGTCACTGGAACTTACATCTCTTGACTTTTTAGCATGGTTTTACCTGCATTTGATTTCTCTGGTGAGAAAGTCTTGTCTGATTTCTGTACTTAAGAATCATCATCCTATTCAAATAATTCATTCGAAATTGTCATGATCACATTTAAAGGTGAAATTGTAATCTTAACAGTCTAAATATATGTAGTTTTACAATTGCACTGTTTTATAGGAGACAGCTTTTTAGTTAATCAATTTACATATGCTTTCAAGGTTGCAGAGCAGGAATATCGACAGAGAAATATCGTGGGACATTAATATTGCTGCAGAAATATAGTTTGGAAGAAATATCGACAACAAAAATATAGTTGACAAGAATATCGACTGACAGGTAAGTAATATCGATTACAAAAACATAGTTGTAAAAAGTATAATTTACAAAAATATAGTTTACAAAAATATCGATTTATTAATAATGGTATGTATTTTAGTGTTTTTAATGAGAATTGTTTGTCATTTTATTATAAGTTTTAGAATTGTACTAGTTATTAATTTATTTTATGTTCAATTTTGCGTTATTAGTTCCGTAGCTGGTTGTGGGTTTATAGGGGAATAGGGTGGGAAGTAATTTAATTATATAAAATAATTGATAATTAATGTGTTAATTTATTAATAATAGCTTAATAATTAGTTGTTAATTCATTTCAATTAGTCAATTAATAATTAATTATGTTAATTGTTTAATTAGTTTTAGGTGTGTGTTGTGGAGTTTATATGTGTAAATGGTGTGAAGGGTGGTAAGCAATTAATTTTTTATTGATTAATTATCAAATACTTTTAAAATTAATTACCATTAATTAATTAGTAATTATTAATTGTAATTGTGTAATTAATTTTAGGTGCGTGTTGTGGTGTTTATATGTGTATGTAGTGCGAAAGCTGGCAAGTAATTAATTTTGTATTGAATAATTAATAAATAATAATACATTCCTTTTCATCAATTAATTAGTAAATATTAAATGTAATTGTGTAATTAATTTAAGGTGTGTGTTGTGGATATTATAGTGTTGATTAATGTGTAATTAATTATTTTGTAATATCTTTGGTAATAATAATATATTTAAATGTATATATTAATTATGTTTGTATTGGAACTGAAATTTATTAAAAATGTTGATAGTTTTGTTTTTTATTGATTTGGGATCCAGTGCTTTCCCTACTACTGCACTCACTGGAGGGGAATAGTCATTTTCACCCCTACGCTATCAAACGCTTTCCCTACTGTTTTACTCTCTGGAGTGGGAAAAGTAATTTTTACCCCTCCGCTATCCAACACTTTCCCCACTGTTGCACTCTCTGGAGTGGGAATAGTAATTTTTACCCCCTACGCTATCCAATGCTTTCCCTACTGTTGCACTCTCTGGAGTGGGAATAGTAATTTTTACCCCTTCGCTATCCAACGCTTTCCCTACTGTTGCACTCTCTGGAGTGGGAATAGTAATTTTTACCCCTACGCTATCCAACGCTTTCCCTACTGTTGCCCTCTCTGGAATGGGAATAGTAATTTTTACCCCTAAGCTATCCAACGCTTTCACTACTGTTGCACTCTCTGGAGTGGGAATAGTAATTTTTAACCCTACGCTATCCAATGCTTTCCAGACTGTTGCACTCACTGGAGTGGAAATAGTAATTTTTACCGCTATGCTATCCAACGCTTTCCCTACTGTTGCACTCACTGGAGAGGGAATAATAATTTTTACCCTCCCGCTAGCCAATGGCATCCCTACTGTTGCACTCACTGGAGTGGGAATCGTAATTTTTACACCTCCGCTATCCAGCGCTTTCCCTACTGTTGCACTCTCTGGAGTGAGAATAGTTATTTTTACCCCTCCGCTATCCAACGCTTTCCCTGCTCTTGCACTCACTGGAGTGGGAATAGTAATTTTTACCCCTACGCTATCCAGCGCTTTCCCTACTGTTGCACTCACTGGAGTGGGAATAGTAATTTTTACGCCTTCGCTATCCAATGTTTTACCTTCTAATGTTTTTATTTTGTTATTACATGTATGTATTTTTTTTAAATAGTTTAATGTGTTATTAAATATAGAATATTTTCTTTTATTTAAAATTTTTATATATGTGTTTATTTTATTTTTATATAATTATTAAAGTTCATAAATTAAATAAAGATAATAGTTAATAAAATATATTTAAATACATTTATGTGTATGCACTCATTTTTTGTGTTTACATTTATTAAATTAAGTTTATTTGTTATACTTAGTTAAAATATAAATGTAATTTAATTTATTTTGTTAATAATATTAATATTATTTAATTAATTTAATTTAAGTTATGTTATTTTTTAAAGTTGATATTTTTTTACATCTATATTTTTAACTTCTATATTTTTGAGTCAATATTATTGTACTTACCTGTTTAAGTATAGGGAGTCGATATTTTTGTAATCGATATTTTTACATCTATATTTCTGTTAACTATATTTTTGTTATTGAGATTTAAACATGGAACCCTTTCAAGAACTGGGAGGCAGGGCACATTATTGGGTGACTGAGAAAATGCATGACATAAAATTCATTCAAGTAAGTCTAGCATACTTTTGATACAAACTTAGAGGTGAGAGTTACTGTATGTTAATCTAGCGACTCTACGTGAATTTTGGTTTTAGTTAAAGCTCTACTTAGATATTTAGACATTTTGGGGACAGATGACAGGAATGCAATTAGCTAAGGGCAATGTGTTAAGATTATGTAGGTCTGAGTGAGGTGCATTTTTTGTAACGATCAGTCATGTGAGATTTCACTGGAATAGTTAGTGGAACCCCAACCTTTTTTCATTATGAATAGGCACACTCAAGAGCTCTAAGAAACCAGGAATATATTTTCAAGATTTGATAAAATCAAAATCCTATCCTAATGCACACAGTATGAATGGTACATATTTAAAAATAAACAAGATAGAAGCAATGATATTTGTGAGAAGGCAAAGCAATACAAAATATTGTAACATTGGGGCAGCATTGCAAGATTTATTTACATGAATATTCCCAAACCCTCATTTCCCTCGGCTAGCTAAGCTAAAAGTAGCTCCAAAAAAGGCCTACTTCAAGTTTCATAGATGGCCCCCACTCCCTACCATTTTCTGAACAATTTAAGCAACGTTTAGTAAAGAAACAGCAGGTGCTGTTCTTGACTGCTTTTCAGTGGCAATGTTCTTGAATCAGTGGATAAGCTGAGTGGAGGACTCGATGTGCATTCCCTTTAGTCTTCAGCTATGAAAGCTGGTTATGGCTACTGGATATCCCTAAGACTCACATCCATGAATCAAAGTTCCACTCTATCTAATAACACTTTGTACCAGTTTATATACTCTCAATATTATTGGACATTTTCAAAATAAACAATTTTTAGAAAAAAGCCATTCTAACCGTCAACTACTTCTGTTCTGTGAAACACTGCTTACCGTTTAAAAATAATAACTGCGAAATCAAGATATCAGTTTCTATGAAGCTCTGATAATTATTTAAAAAAAATAACTGGGTCCTCTGCACTTTGAAGTCTTTTCCCGGGACTCTTAGAAGTTGTGGTCCCTTCAAATTTATTTCACCTGACAGTGCATACAATGGGAAAAAGAAAGCCACGGAAGGCACTCCATCAATTCCCCTCTTTCCTAAGACCACACCAATTGACAGGATGTTACAGAGAGCTATGGGTGTCATTACTACAAAAATAGAACTCACTGAGGATAGACTATCATTGAGTTCTGATCACTCGCAAGTACTACTACCAGCTGTTATTTATCCCCCACCTATATGTAATAAGCAAGTAGTTGAATATACTACTGCATTTCTGACCGTACTGGAAGAGAAGCTTCCGTCTCTGATAAGTCACAAAATGATTGCGTTATTGCAACTTCTCCAGAAGTAGGCACTCAACCATCAGCGACCACCAAGAGACCAAGACGGCATGTGGAAAGCCATCATCTGAAACCCTCTAAGAGGTTGGAAAAATCCTCTACTTCAGATCCTAAACATTTGAGGGGCACTTTCAAAACTTCTAGAAACGCAATAACAAGTAATTGGATAGACTTAACTCCCACCTGAGTTACTGAATTAAATGAGGATTATGTTCTTGAAATAAAAAATGTACTTGCTGATAACCCTGGGCGTAGTTCGCGTAGTCGTACTACGTGTAGCTAGGCGAAGTGCACTCCGCACTAGGCAAACTACGAGTAGCAACGCGAACTGCGTAGTGCAGTAGGCAAAATGCTTATTTCACTGATGCTGATGCTTGTCCGCAATGTGTTTGTGGAAGGGGTGCGCCGCTTACCTCGACAGAGCCGCGCTCGTGCAGGGATTCCATGACCCTTGACCCTCCCGCGTCCCTGACGACCACTACTCCTCCTCTCTCTCTCCCCCTGCAGATTACGGAGCAGCCAGTAGAAACGCGCATCGTACCGGTAGTGATCGCCGGTGACCCCGGAAGTCCCGCCCCCATCACCAGCACAGGATACAGAAAAGCCGGCGAAGAAGAGAGGAGAGCGTTCCATGCAGCGGACTCGTGGCAGGAGACAGCAGGCGGAGAACCAGAGACGGAGAGCGGAAGGACCAAGAGCGGAAGCGAGGAAGAGGAGGAGGACGTCTGGACCGAAGATTGGTGGAGTCCTCAGGAGGTTGCTGGAGAGCGGCCGCAACTCTGTGGAGAGTTGCGGCGGGGCACGTGAGTACACAGTCACCTTTTCTCTGTGTCTCCCTGTAGATAGTTGTATAGTAGATGTATATAGATCCCCTCACGGAGAGTACACTGTTGCACTGTATATACTAAGTAGTTTCATTGCACCTAGCCACTGTATTATAACCCCTACACCTCCCCTTCACTGCAGCACGCTCTTCCCCCACCTGTCTCGTCTATCCCCTTCCTTGAATCCTCCCGATCCGCTCCTCCGCACGTTCTCTGTGACCCCCTCACAACCCGGTGGTTGGTGACAGTATTCCGGCAGTCCACAAGCCGTAAAGGACTAACTGCCCTCTTCTCTCTCCCTTTTTCCCTCCGAGGCGAAACCGGATCCCGGCCCTGGACCCGCAGTCAACCCGAAGACCCCATCCGCCGGACGGACTTACAGCCATCCAGCTACACCTGTCTGCCATCCCTCCTGTTTACCTGACTTGTGAACAATAAAAACAGCTGCCATAGCGCAATACATCCGGCCTCCACGCCTGTTATTCCGGTCCGCCCGTACCCCCAGTCCACTGTGTTGTTTTCTGCCGCTCGAGTAGATGTGTACTCGAGCAGCAGTTTTCTCGACGCGGACTGGTAGTTTCTCATTGCGAGCGGAAGCGAGCATACGCGACCACTCACAATGAGAAACCTGACCTCCCCGCATTGAGAATCTAGTCGGGATGTTTATTTTCCAAGCTTGTGATCGGCAACTTGATGTTGCTGATCGCGAACGAGGAAAAAGTCTCGCCGGAATGTCATTTTGCTCTCTCACGGATGCCACATGATGTAATTGGCCGGAATTTAGGTTTCTTTAGGACAGTATGGCACCTATGGCAACATCTGAAGCATCTGCTTCTATGATAAAAGGTTCTTGCACATCTGGATGCATCAAAATTGGAGCTGCAGTAAAAGCTTTTTTCAGAGTTTGGAAAGCTAAGTCTGCTTCAGGAGTCCAATCAAATGTAACCTTTTCCCTTAGTAGCGGTGTGCTAGGGGCTACTACTGAAGAGAAGTGATCAATGAAGCGACGATAGAAATTTTCAAATCCTAAAAAACATTGCACATCTCTGACGGATTTTGGAACTGGCCCATCTGCAACTGCTTGTATTTTTCTATCAGTCATTTTCATTCCAGTTGGTGTGAGGATTGCTCCCAAAAACTCAACTTCAAAAACATGAAAGTCACACTTGGATAGTTTGCAGTAAAGATTATGTTTTTGGAGAGTGGCCAAGACTATTTACATGGTTTTAATGAATGTCTATAGAGTCAGAATAAATCAAAATGTTATCTATGTACACTATTATTAATAAATCTAGATATTCCCGCAAAACATAATTTAAGAAAAATTGAAATGCATCTGGGGCATTACAAAGCCCAAAAGGCTGACTAAATATTCAAAGAGTCCATATCTTGTTTTAAAGGTGGTTTTCCACTCAACTCCTTGTCGAATGTGTACCAAATGGTACGCATCTTGAAGGTCTAATTTGGTATAGATCACTGCTGTTTTTACCTGATCTAAAAGAACAGGTATTAAAGGCAACGGATATTTGTTCTTAATCGTGATTTTATTCAAAGCCCTATAATCTATACATGTTCTTAATTCTCCATTAGCCTTCAGTAAAAAAAAAAAAAAGGAGAGGCTGCTGGGGACCTGGATGGCCGTATGAAACCATTTTCCAAATATTGTCAAGATACTGTCTCAGGTGTTGATTTTCACTTTCAGATCATGCGTATATTCAACTATTTGGTATACAGGAACCAGGTACTAGATCAATTTGACAGTCATAGGACCGATGCGGTAGAAGAATTGCTGCTTTGGTTTCGCTAAACACTTCTTGGAACTGCTTATAAGGGATTGGTACAATTCTTTCTTTTTCTTCGGCAGCAGCTATTTGTCCGAGGGCTGATTCAGGTTTTGTAAAAGTCAAACATTTAGAATGACAGTAACTTGAAAGAAAAACAAGCTCTCTTTTTCGCCAGTCTATCATTGGATTGTGTAAAAAAAGCCATATTGAGGAGCTTGGATAACATCAAAGTGAACTTCCTCGGAATGTTTTTGTTCTTTTGCGTCTGTGCAAGACATATGAATTTTAGATGTTTGTATCATAACCGGGCCTCCAGATAATATTTTTCCATCAACAGCTTGCACTATTTCGGGTGTTTCCTTTTTCTCACATACTATTCGCAATCTCTGAGCTGTTTCTAGATCAACAAAGTTTTCAGTAGCCCCAGAATCAACTGAAGCTTTCATTTGGTAAACTTCTGTAGTTAGTTTAATTTGTACTGCCAAACGAAAATGATCTCTGTAATTAGACACACAGGAATTTATTGAAGAGAAAGCGATGGTTCCCAAGAGGTCCCCTTCTAAACATGTTTGGCAAGTTAGTTTTCCGATGTCTTAACTGATGTTATCGCTACAGCTTTGTTATTACTCGTAATCTTCCCTTTTGGTTTAATCGGACAGTCTTTAACAAAATGACCTTTTTGACCACAGTACAAACATTGTCCATTATTTCGCCTTGCATCCTTTTCATCTTTAGACATTGGTTGACGAAGAGTTCCTATTTCCATTGGTTCTACTACAGACTCTGAACTACTGGATTGAATTTTTGACCTTGTTTCAAATTTCTAATTACCTTTTTCGAATTTTCTTTTATCTGTTCTCCTTTCGGAGAGTCTATGATCAAGTCTCAAAGTAAGGTTAATTCGTTCTGGACAAGTTGTTGCTTGTGGGTCAATTTGAGCTAGCACATCCTTTAAATTGTCTTTCAACCCTTGATAAAAGAGAGCCGCCCTTTTTTCTTCCGGCCAAGAAGTTTCTGCGATTAGTCTATTAAAGTGTGATAAATAAGAAATCAAGTCTCTATTTCCTTGTTTTAATTGTAACAATTCTCGATCCGCAGACAAAGTTACAGCTCGTCTATCAATTTTTTTCTTCAAATTCCTCTACGAATCTTCGCCAATTATACAATAGCGGACTATCTTGCAGAACCAAAGGGACTGCCCAATTCGCTGCATCCCCCGAAAGATAGGAAATCAAAAAGTCTATTCTAGATTGGGGATCAGGAAAGGCAGCTGGCCTTCATGTAAAATGTAATTCTATTAGCACTTTAGAGGGGTCCCCAGAAAAACGTTCTGGAGGAGCTAAAGGGATTTGTGATGGAATGGTTACAGCTATGTTGGTGGAAGACTGCGTCTTAGCCTTAGAAGCTGCCTGTGAGCCTGGAGGGAGAGGAGTATCATGTTGTTGAATGTGATCCACTTTATCAGAGAGAACTGCAGTTGCGTTCTGAGCCTCCGCTAAATCTCTCTGCATCTGTACAATAACTTTCATTAAATCGTCCAAGGTAGCCATTGTATTACCTCACTCAGACCCGGAGAAATAAAATTTGTGGGCTCACTATTCTGTCAGGTTGAACCTTCCTTAGGGTCTGATGCGATGATACAATGGCCCACCTCTCGATACCTTCAATCTCTGATTATATATTCACAGAGGATTTGAAGTGATCAAGTGGGGGGAAGGGAAATGGGTGACCGTCCTGAAACCTTCAGAAGCGGTTGCTCCCCACGCAGCTCCCAGCACTGTTGCGGTATCGTAGCGCTTTGCACTGCCAGACTGCCTTAGCCGCATTGCCATTGTTACCTGCTTGCCATTAATTATTGCAGCGTAGCGCTTTATTTGTTAAAAGCGCATTAGTGCCTGTCTGCTGCTCTCTGTTTAAATATTGATCGTAGCGCTATATTTCGAAAGCGCGCTTCCATCAGCATTGTATTGTGATTGTCTGCCTTAAGCTGAATATTTTCCTTTGTGCATAGCGTTATTAGAAGGTTGGATTGTGATTTGTGCATAGCGTTTATTTTACCTTGTGCCCCAATCCAGTTTCGCTTTTGGCCTGCAGCCATTTTGTTGTTTGTTGTTGTGCCTCCCTGCCCGGACCACCACCCCGCTACCGCCTCCCAGCTGCTCCTCCCTCGCCCCTCCCCCCTCCACTACCCACATATGACAGATGCTTTTTCGCGCAGCGTTCACGCGCAGCGGTCGCGCCCCATGCGCGCCGAAGGTGCGCCAAATTTAAGCCCGTCCGTGCCTGGACTGCGCCCAGCGCCATAACCCCTGGCCCCCGCAAAACCCACCCCGCCCGCATATCGTACGCCGCCACAACCCTCTCAGCACTTAACCCCGGCCGACTCCCAGACTGCCACCAAGCCGCCCCAGGACAAACCCATGGACCCTTCACCTGCAATACCTGCAAGTTCGACTGCATCAGGACCCACATCAAATCCACTAACTCCAAACAGAGCTCAGACAACAACAACCAAAAGTGCATCCTGCTCAACACCCGCTCGGTTCACATACACTCCATTGAACTTTGGAACCTACTCGACACTACATCGCCGGATGTCGCCTTCCTTACAGAAACCTAGATGAACGCCTCATCAGTGCCCGACATCGCCATTGCTATCCCGGACGGCTACAAGATCATTCGAAAGGACCGCATCAACCAAACTGGAGGAGGCATCGCCATCGTTCACAAGAACACCATCCACATCACGACCAGCTCCGACGATAACCTCGCTACCGCCGAACACCTTCACTTCCAGATCCACACCGACCCCAAGAACACACTCAGAGGCACCCTCATCTACAGACCTCCTGGACCCCGCACACAATTCAGCGAAGACATCACCGACTTCATCCGCCCACATGCCCTTCCCTCCGAGAACTACATCCTACTGGGAGACCTCAACTTTCACCTAGAAAAGAATAACGACTACAAAACCACCACCCTTCTGGACAACCTGGCCAATCTCGGACTCAAACAACTTGTTGACACCCCCACCCACCTTGCCGGACACACGCTCAACCCAATCTTCACCTCCAGCAAACACATCTCCTTCGATTACACCACTGCCCTCCATTGGACGGACCACAGCTGCGTTCACTTCAACTACAACAAGACCACGACCCACAACCCCCCAAAACCCATTCCCCGAAGAAATTGGAACACAATCACCACCGCCCAGCTTTCTTCTTCGCTTGACCTAAACCCCCCTGCCAAATCATCGGACCCAAACTAAGCAGCCAACAACCTCACTCAATGGATCACCCTCAGCGCAGACGAACTAGCACCCCTGAAAAACCATCAAATCAAGCAAGGCACCAAAAAAGCCCCCTGGCTCAACGATGACCTTAAGAAATCCAAGAAGTTCTGCCGCACCCTCGAGAAAGCCTTGAGAAAAAACCCAACCACTGACAACCTGGCCTCCTTCAAGAACGCCACCCGCAAACACCACCAACTGATCCGATCCACCAAGAAATCAGCATTCAAAGATCGACTCAACAACAACGCCCAAAACAGCAAGGAACTATTCAACATCGTAAAAGAATTTACCAACCCCACCGTCGACACCAACGACATCACCCCCTCCCAAGACCTCTGCGACTCTTTATCCTCTTTCTTCCACAACAAAATCGCCGACATACATAACAGCTTTGAAAACCAGTCTGAAGAACAGTCCACTCCACCCACCTCCGAACCAAAACAGCACTCTAACAACCTTTGCGCCTGGAACCCCATTATTACTGAAGACACCATCCGACTGATGAACTCCATCCACTCAGGATCGCCAACCGACCCATGCCCCCACCACATTTTCAACAAAGCAGACTCCATCATCGCACCCCATCTCCGCGATGTCATCAACTGCTCCTTCAACTCCGCTACCTTCCCGGAAATCTGGAAACATGCCGAACTCAGCACCCTTCTGAAGAAACCCACAGCAGACCCCTCTGAACTTAAGAACTACCGCCCCATCTCGCTCCTCCCATTTCCTGCCAAAGTCATTGAGAAAGCCGTCAACAATCAGCTTGCTGCCTTCCTTGAATCCAACAAATCTCTCGACCCCTCACAGTCCGGCTTCCGAGCCAAACACAGCACCGAAACCGCTCTCATCGCAGCTACAGACGACATCAGAACGCTACTGGACAATGGAGAAACAGCTGCCCTCATCCTACTTGACCTCTCTGCCGCCTTCGACACAGTCTGTCATAGCACCGTCATACAACGCCTCAGCAACGTCGGAATACAAGGAAAAACTCTAGACTGGATCATCTCGTTCCTCGCCGGAAGAACCCAGAGAGTCCGCCTCCCCCCATTCAAATCAGAGGCCACCAAAGTCATCTGCGGCGTACCACAAGGATCATCACTCAGTCCCACCCTCTTCAACGTTTACATGAGTCCTCTCGCATCCATCGAGCAACAACACAACCTCAACATCTTCTCCTACGCAGACGACACCCAGCTGATCCTCTCCCTCACCAAAGACCCAAACACCGCCAAAACCAATCTACACGAAGGAATGAAAGAAGTAGCTGAGTGGATGAAGAATAGCCGTCTAAAACTAAACTCGAACAAAACGGAAGTCCTCATGTTAGGATCATCCCCCTCTGCCTGGGACGACTGATGGTGGACACCGGCCCTGGGTACAGCACCCATACCTTCAGATCACGCACGCAACCTGGGCTTCATCCTAGACTCCTCCCTCTCGATGACCAGACAAGTCAACGCAGTCTCATCTTCATGCTTCAACATCCTACGCATGCTCAAAAAAATCTTCTGTTGGATCCCCACCGAAACAAGGAAAACGGTCACCCACGCACTGGTCACCAGCAGACTGGATTACGAAAATACCCTTTACGACGGAACCACAGCCAAACTACAGAACAAACTCCAATGCATCCAAAACGCCTCAGCAAGACTCATACTGGACATCCCCCGTCAAGCTCACATTTCCGGTCACCTGAAAGACCTCCACTGGCTCCCCGTCAACAAGAGAATAATGTTCTGTCTCCTCACCCACGCACACAAGGCCATCTACGACCTAGGACTCGAATGTCTCAACACTCTACTGTCATTGTACACTCCCACCTGCCAACTATGATCATCCAATCAAGCCCTCGCCGCAATTCCGCGCATCCATAGATCCACCAGGAAGATCCTTCTCCTACTTAGCGGCCAAAACCTGGAATTCTCTCCCCACTCACCTCCACCTTACACAGGACCACTTCTTCTTCAGAAAGCAGCCAAAAACCTGGCTATTCGATAAGTAAAGCACCCTCCCTCCCTCAAGCGCCTTGAGACCCTCTGGGTGAGTTGTGCGCTATACAAATTTCTGAACTTGAACTTGAAATTAGGATGGGAACAGCGGGGAAGGAGATCTGAAAAGGAAAAGTTAGTAAAATAACAAATATTGCGTCTCTGCGCTAATTAGACCTTTAACATAAATCTAACATAGCAGAATTCTTTGTGCCTTTATCATCTGGTGCTTTTCTGCGGAATATTCATTAAAGTTTCTTCTCACCATTTAACTTGAATGGCAATTTCTCCAAGTTCCTTAAAATACTAGTAATTTCAGGATTAGTATGTTCTTAGGAAATAAGGTAAGATATATGCATCATTATTATTTGTTCATAATCATCAAAATTCCTGAATAAAGAGTTTAATTCACTCTAAATTGACACGTCTTGATAATAATGGTTATCTTAGGCAAACTAATTCCAGAAACATGAAAATCACTGTTATTTGCTTGTTTGTTCTAAGTTGTTTGAGAAATATGCAAATTAGCTGGAAAGTTTTTGGCTACAGCGCTTGATTTGCCAATAGTATTCTAATGAGTATCAGAGCTCTTTATCAAAAATAGAATCGCTAGTTGGACATAGAATTCTACAATTTAAATAAGCTTTTCCCCTACCTGCAGAGCACAACCTACTCTACTCTTTGATGCGGGTTCTCTGAGAAATCAGCGGCTGCAGAAGCCGATAGAACAACGGAGGGCCCCAAAAGGACTCTGGCTCTCAAAAGGCTACCAAGGAGAACCCCGAGACCAACAGGTCAGGAAGCTCTCACCAAAAGAAGTGGAGGGCCCACAAGCAACGACGAAGGAACCAGAAGTGAACAGAGGCACTCCTCACTTGACGAAAGGTTGGGAATAGTGAGCACTGGAGAAAGGGCGTGGCCGCTGAAGTCAACGTGGCCACGCTTCCCGTGATGCTCACTCTAAGGATCCAGGGCAATGTAATTTAAATTGAATACTGCCTGAAAAGCAATGATAAAGGTTACAGAAACCCACTACAATTCATTTATACATTGAAAACTCAAAGCTCATGATTCTTTACAGTAATTCACCAGCACATATGGCTGAGATACCCGCCACCCCCTCTCAACACAATCCCCAAAAGGAGGGAAACCGGAAACAGTTCTTAAAGTTTTTGGATGTGGGATGGAGTGACCATCCCGGCCGTATTTATTAAAACAAAAAATTAAAACATTAAACGTTTTCATGTTATGTACAATTTCATTATCACATTACGATGTTTGGCTAACCTTAACATAATCTCTAATACAGAGGTTCTCCTAGCCGAACTAGCATCCTACAAAAACATTCTCTAAGAACACTGAAATTGTACATCCTAACGTTTAAGGGCCAACGGCAAGGTCATAACCGGTGTCAAGATCCCTAACCAGACTTACCCCTCCCACTTGGGAGGGGCGACAGCACAGAGGCTTACCTCAAGTGCAACTACTAACAATTTCCCTTGACTTGACGGGGGCCCTTAAGACTCGACGCCATTTAAAGGTCGTTCGAACACTTGTGTGTGGTATCTAGAAGGTATCGTTGACCTCTCCCCACCCCACACAACTTACCGCATCTGCCGTCGCAGATGACCCTGGCCCCGGGAAATTCCCCAGGAGGGGGCTGTAACCCCTCCTACAAAGGAAGGGGCCTTGACCGCCTTTCCTTTACTTCCGGCGACCCGCCCTTAGACGGGACCGCCTCCCCACTGAGGGGCCAATGGCCACCTCTCCCGAGCGCTCCCATCCGTGTTGGGTGACGCCCACTCATAGGGATCTACCAATTAGTGCTCACCGATCATGACCTTACCGCCTACCAAAAATAAATACGACAATTCTGAAACCTATGAAAACATTGGTCACTACGACCGAAAGAGCATGCTAGAAATGCAACACTACATCAACTCATTTTAATCGTAACAACCTAGACTGTATTCACCATACTTTATTATGATTAACCACAAACTGATACTGTCACAGCCTGTAAACGAAATGGAAAAACCAACTTATAACTTCACTTTATTGCACAACAACTCGCTGTCCTCAGGGGCTGGTGGGTGGGTCAAAATTGGCTCTTCGTTCCGTCCCGAGCTCACGTGTAGCGAGGAGGTGCAGCTTCGGAGCACAAGAACAAGAGGACGTCTTCCGGTCTTGTGCCTTCTTTTATCCGTCTTCAGGGTGGGCGAAAACCCGCCCCTGCCCGCCCCGAGGGCATGGCTGGCTGCGTCGGTGTCTAGGCCAGCCCACTCTAGGGCGGGAAAAAGCGCGCCCCGGCTACGCCGCTTCGGGCATACCAGCCGAGACGCGCCTCCCGCCCAAAAATGGCTTCCCGGGGGGATCGAGGCACTCAGCCATACGTTCGGGGGGACCGAGTGGTCGCCCCTTTCCATATGGCTGAGATACCCGCCACCCCCTCTCAACACAATCCCCAAAAGGAGGGAAACCGGAAACAGTTCTTAAAGTTTTTGGATGTGGGATGGAGTGACCATCCCGGCCGTATTTATTAAAACAAAAAATTAAAACATTAAACGTTTTCATGTTATGTACAATTTCATTATCACATTACGATGTTTGGCTAACCTTAACATAATCTCTAATACAGAGGTTCTCCTAGCCGAACTAGCATCCTACAAAAACATTCTCTAAGAACACTGAAATTGTACATCCTAACGTTTAAGGGCCAACGGCAAGGTCATAACCGGTGTCAAGATCCCTAACCAGACTTACCCCTCCCACTTGGGAGGGGCGACAGCACAGAGGCTTACCTCAAGTGCAACTACTAACAATTTCCCTTGACTTGACGGGGGCCCTTAAGACTCGACGCCATTTAAAGGTCGTTCGAACACTTGTGTGTGGTATCTAGAAGGTATCGTTGACCTCTCCCCACCCCACACAACTTACCGCATCTGCCGTCGCAGATGACCCTGGCCCCGGGAAATTCCCCAGGAGGGGGCTGTAACCCCTCCTACAAAGGAAGGGGCCTTGACCGCCTTTCCTTTACTTCCGGCGACCCGCCCTTAGACGGGACCGCCTCCCCACTGAGGGGCCAATGGCCACCTCTCCCGAGCGCTCCCATCCGTGTTGGGTGACGCCCACTCATAGGGATCTACCAATTAGTGCTCACCGATCATGACCTTACCGCCACAGGTCCGGATAGTTGACCGGCTATCCGGACCCCCCACAAAACTCCTACCTAAAGGTCATGTTCCAAAGATTTTAACCAGGCTAGGAAGTCTCCTAAGAGTAACTCATTCCCCGCCCTCGACAAATGCACACCATCCCCCAGATACATACTGTCATCATTAATACAATTATGCGAGATCGAATGCAATGCCTTGGAACGGAACAATCTACTCACTTTGTTATTCAATTTTCTAACCGAATGATTCAAAGCAGGGATCGAGATAGCCCCCCGCCACACTTTTCTTGGGATCATATGAGACCATGCGATTAGGCACCCCGGAACTCTCCTCGCTAACCAACTTACCGTGGAAAGCATAGCCTCCAGGAGAAGTCGTCTACCGGTGGTGACCAAATCATTGCCCCCCAAATGCACTATGACTATGGACGGCGGTGACCTCATCCGCTCTAACAAGCCCTCAAAAAATTCCTGAAACTGGTCAATACAGAGACCGCCCCTTCCGTAGAAGGACACTCTGTACCCGTATTCCTCAGGTACGTGAACCATGTCACCTGCTTTGAATACGTCTGCAGCCCGTCTCACGTATGAGTGGCCCACGACCCAAACCTCCTTCCTCACAGCCGGTGACGTGCGACCGCTGACCTGGTGTTGGGTCGACTGCTCAGTCTGCCCTGCCGCGTAGGCTTGCGCAACTGAAAACAAACAAAAACAAGAGGCGTGAGTACATGATTACAGCTTCACAACATGTGCAATCGCACGTACCTCTTATAACAATTGGAGGACCAGCGCCCCACACGTTTCACTTGTTCTATATTAAGACCTCTGGCTGTAGCTTCAGTGGCAGCCCCTATACGAAAGGAGTGGGTCCCAAATTCGCCCGGGTCCAAGCCCGCTGCGGCAATGGCCATTGCAAGCACCCGTTGAAACTGAAACCTCGTCAGCGGGGTGGCGTCTGCATGCCTCAATAATGTCCCTCCCCATGATGCCACCCTTCGTGCTAGGTAATCTTCTAAGCACTGTACCGGACACATGGATGAGTCGGGGTTCCTGCGGATGATCGTGCAGTCCCCTCTCCCATCTTGGTCAGTCTTGGACCTGAGAAAGGAGACAATCATCGCATCACCCCTGATCTGGACATGCTCCCTGCACAAGCCCCCCGTCACGTCCCGTTTGTTCCTTGCAACCAGCTCACTAACTCTCATAGCCCCATGAAATGCCAGCGTAAATGCAGTCCGGAACAAACAGGTCTCGAACGGGGACGAGCATGTGTTCGGGAGCGTGACCAGTAACTGGGACAACCTGTCTAGACCTATCGGTCGTCGTACATCTATTCTGCGACCCTCTAGACGTTGCCACCCACGTAGCGCTTTCTGTACCGTGAAGGACGCTGTTGGGTCCAGGATGCCATGGGCCCTGGCAACAAAGGAAATGGCGGCACGATGCCTTTGGGCCGTAGCCACCGATTTTCCGGCCCTACGTAAGGACATCAGAAAAAGTACTACCAACTCCTCCTGACCCCAAAGTCCTCCTCTCTCTGCCCCCAAAAAGGCTAAATAGGCCTGGAACGCCCCTTCATATGCCTTCCTTGTCCTGGGTGCTAGACTCTCTCCCACGAGGTGACGAAGTTCGGGGCACCGAGAGACCAGAGAGCTTCGGGGAAGGGTGCCGGCTCCGGGTCCGCTGAAGGAAGGAAACCCGAGAAAGCCTGCATGTGAAAACGAGACAGTGCATCAGCAGCCTGATTCATCACCCCTGGGACATGTTTTGCTCTGAATACTACGTTCAGTTGCATACACAGTAAGACAATTTCTTTGAGGAGCCTCAAAATCAACCTACAACGGGCTGCCTGACTATTGATGCATTCTACCACGGTCATATTGTCGGACCAGAACACAACAGAATGATCTCTGAACCCTTCTGGCCAGGTTCTCAGGGCCACCAAAATGGGAAATAGTTCAAGGAAAGCGATGTTACTTGTCAGCCCCTTCTCGTGCCACCATAGGGGCCACTTTTGTGCCGACCATTTTGTGTCGAAGATGGCGCCAAAACCTACGCTTCCTGCTGAATCTGTCCATAGCCCAAGCTCTTCAGAGGAGACGGCTGGCTTGTTCCAGACGACCCGGCCATTGAAGTCCGCCAAGAATGCTAACCAAATCCGCATGTCC
Organism: Lissotriton vulgaris; assembly: GCF_964263255.1. Classification (NCBI taxonomy): domain Eukaryota; kingdom Metazoa; phylum Chordata; class Amphibia; order Caudata; family Salamandridae; genus Lissotriton; species Lissotriton vulgaris. The sequence continues at coordinate 1,247,255,765 of NC_141687.1, read as the reverse complement.
TGGCGGACCTCGGCCGATAACCTTCTGCGATGATGACCCTCCTTTAAGCCAACCATCGCTTGGGCAATTGAGCGGGAAAAGGGGCGAGCCATTGGTATCACCCTCAAGGCAAAGTTCAATTTTCCCACTAACTGTTGCAACTGATGCAGTGTAACTTTGGATGCCTTTAAACATACTTGGAGGGCTGCCCTGAATTTCGACACTTTGCTAGCTGGTAAACGGAAGCACCCCTCCCTTGAGTCCAACTCGATCCCCAAAAACTCGAGGCAAGTCGTGGGACCCATAGTTTTACCTGGTGCCAATGGCACGCCAAGATGATCCATTAACACACAGAATTCAGCTAAGGCCCGGGCACATTCGGGAGTACCGGCGGGGCCAAGGAACAGAAAATCGTCAAGGTAGTGCATTACATTTCGGAAACCCGTTTTCTTAGTGAACACCCATTGCAGGAAAGTACTGAATTGCTCAAAGTAAGCACATGATATAGAGCATCCCATTGGCATACACCTATCCATGTAAAATGACCCCTGGAACCCGAATCCCAGAAGACGCTGATCGTCTGGGTGTACCGGAAGCAACCGGAACGCTGACTCGATATCAGATTTCGCCATCAACGTCCCGTGCCCCAGGCGATTCAAGATGGCTACCGCCTCATCAAAAGATGCGTATCGCACCGAACAAACTTCTGGCTCAATTGCGTCGTTCACCGAAAGACCATATGGAGCAGATAGATTATGGATCAAACGAAACTCACCCGGGTCCTTCTTGGGGACCACCCCTAACGGAGAACAAACGAAATCCGGTACCGGGGGCTCACTAAACGGGCCGGCGACCCGTCCCCGGCTAACCTCTTTCTGAATTTTTTCTTGCACTACAGATGCATGTTGTAAAACGGAAAGTTGATTTTTGCACATCCCTACACCCTGAAAGTCCCCTACCGGGATGCGGAAACCATGTGTAAAACCGTTCCGCAGCACCCCGGCAGAAGTACGATCCGGGTATTCGCTGAGCCAGGGAATCATTGCCAAGGTATCAATCGGGGTTGGTAAAGGCGCCCCTCGGCCTAACTTAGACCTGTTTGGCGCCTCCCTTACCCCCATTCTCACTCGTTCTGGCTCTGCACGATGACTCAGGATGGGACGACCCACACGTACTACACTCATGTTTGAATTTACACGATCCCGGAGGCCTGGTACACTTCCCCTTGTTGAAATTAAAACAGAAACCCTTTCTCCCTGTATTGCCTGCGGGCCTCGACTGGTCGTCGGTGCTCGTACTTGGTCGAAAGGGCGTCCCCACATTTTGGCGGGAGTAATCAACAACAGTGTTCCCGACCAATGGCATTCTTAACATTCCCGATTCTTTCATTTTATCCCATGTTAAAGAATCGTAACAATCCCAAGTCAAACTCTTGTTATGTTCCTTTTCTTTCCTGAACAAATTGTCATAACAAAACCAATGGTTACCTTGATATGCTGTCGAGTAACCCATAATTCGTGATTGATAAACGGGGAACTCTGGAAGCAACTCAGGCCTACGTTCCCCCAAAATAGATGTGAAAATACCCCATGCATTGCCCCAGTTGCCAATGTTCTCATTTACCTTAAAGGCGGCCATCTTTGCGCGCCAAACACTCGGATGCATTAAGTCTTTCTGACTTTTCACATGCTCCACATCATAATGATCAACAAGCAGGGAAAAAATATTCACGTACTCCCCCGCCCAGATCTTTTCCTTTATAGCTAAAGGCACATGTTGTCCTAATCTCTCTCTACGAGAGGGTGCTGACTCGTCCCTTGCAATCGGCAATGGCCGCTTACCTGCACCGGACGCAGCTTCTGCCGCTTGCGGCTTGTCTATCCCCGCCAACGGCGTAGCCACTCTAGCTGCCTCTTTCTTCTCACGAAGCCCTTTTATCAGCGCCTGTGCCTCGGCAGCCGTGGTGCCATCACTACTATCCCCCAACCATGCTGCTAGCTGCGCTGCCAGCTCGGGGGGCATGTCTTCCTTGGATGTCGGGGTGACGACAACGGGGATTGGATTCCCCTCCATTGGTACTGGGGTCGGCGCCTCGAGCGGGGCAGAGGGAACCGGGACGGCCCCACCGGCTGGAACCTTCCTCGGCCTCTTAGGTCTCCCTCCAGCCGGCGGGGTGCCCGAACCCTCCTCCCCATCTCGCTCCGCCAACCGTTTCTTTATGTCGGACACTTCTTTGCAAAGGGCCCGAACCATCTGTTCGGTCGTCATTCTCTTTGCGCCTTTCTTGGGCATCTCTCCGAGGAAGTATCTAGAAGACAAAGAAAAAGATCAAAACGCTCAAAATTGGCTCTTCGTTCCGTCCCGAGCTCACGTGTAGCGAGGAGGTGCAGCTTCGGAGCACAAGAACAAGAGGACGTCTTCCGGTCTTGTGCCTTCTTTTATCCGTCTTCAGGGTGGGCGAAAACCCGCCCCTGCCCGCCCCGAGGGCGTGGCTGGCTGCGTCGGTGTCTAGGCCAGCCCACTCTAGGGCGGGAAAAAGCGCGCCCCGGCTACGCCGCTTCGGGCATACCAGCCGAGACGCGCCTCCCGCCCAAAAATGGCTTCCCGGGGGGATCGAGGCACTCAGCCATACGTTCGGGGGGACCGAGTGGTCGCCCCTTTCCATTAACCCTGTATATAAACATGAATGATGTTTAAACGTACAACTTTAATAATGTGAACCTTAAGTATAATATTCAATACAAGTGTAATTGTGAAGTGGACCATTGTTAATGCGCATGAAAACACGTTAACCACCAACGCCCAATAGAAGCAGAAACATGTGCTTTGTCACACATTAGTTTAGAGCAAAGCGGTATACACGCATGGTTAGTGAGAGGGGCGGGCCCTAGACCCCGTGGTTGCCGCCCTAATCCTGGCACTGCTTCACTGATAACCCGGGGGAATGGAGTTAGTAGGCTGCATGGGGGTCCAGCTCATGCAGGGGCACCCACTCACTTGGAACCAAGCACCCTACCTTCAGGATTGTAAATCCGTTGGCCTGGTATAGGGGTGACCTATAGGTTTTAAGTGCAGTGACCCTTAGATATAGTAAACCTATATCTTTAGTAAGTGGTGCATGATCAACTTACAGAGGCTACAATGGCTGGCCTGTAGTTCCATTTTGAATGGTCTCTCATGGGTGGCATAATACATGCTGCAGCCCATGGGAGACCTCTGGAGTACCTATGCCCTGGGAACATGGGTACCACATACTAGGGACTGACAAGGGTACTCCAGTATCCAATCCGGGATGTACCTAAGTACTGAACACAACAGTTTAGGGAGAAAGCAGATAGACTGGGGTCCTGATTAGCAGGATCCTAGTCAGACTAGTCAAAATACAGCTTAGCACCAGGCAAAAAGTGGGTGTAACCGTGCAGAAGGATCCTACCTTCCTACAATGGGCCATCATGAAGTCACTATGGGCAGTAATAGTAGAACTTCTGGACCTAGTCCTGCTTTGGTAGATGCACAGGGTGTATTTCAGAGCCACCCAGTGATAGAGCTACCTCCAGTCTCAGGTCCCTATGCTGGAATAGTGTTAGGAGTGCAAAGGTTGTGAAAGGGGCAGGGTGAAACTTCGGATATGGTAACTAACAGATTTCTGGACTGGTTAGTGAGAAACAGAAATTTTATCTTTTACCAAGTAAACAATATCTTGTTAACACACAGAGTTGGGTAGGCCCTGGCATGGTAGTTAGGCCAGGAGACTGTGTGGTCATTCATTTAAGGTCAATCAATCAATCAATAATATAATTTGTAAGTGCACTACATACTCGCAAGGGTTTCAAGGTACTGAGGGGTGGGGAGGAAGAGGGTGCTACTGGTCGAACAACTAGGTCTTGAGTTGTCTCCTGAAGGTTAGAAGGTCTTCGGTTTGTCGTAGGATGAGGGGGAGGGTGTTCCAGGTCTTGGCAGCGCGGTGGGAGAAGGATTTGGCTCCGGCTGTGGTTCTGCGGATGCATGGGATGGTAGCCAGGGAGAGGTCTGCGGAGTGGAGATTCCTGTTGGGTACGTAGAAGGAGAGTCGGCTGTTGAGATAGGCTGGGCCGGTCTTTTGGAGTGCCTTTTATGAGTGGATCAGGAGCTTGAAGGATATTCTTCTGTTGACAGGGAGCCTGTGCAGGTTCCTCAGGTGGGGGGTGATGTGGTTGCGGAGCGGGACGTCGAGGATCAGGCGTGCAGAGGCATTCTGGATTCTTTGCAGTCTGTTGATGAGCTTGGTCGGGGCTCCGGCGTAGTGGCCGTTTCCGTAGTCGAGTCTGCTGCTGACTAGGACCTGGGTGACTGTTTTCCTTGTGTCTGTCGGGATCTATCTGTAGATTTTGCAGAGCATCTAGAGGGTGTTGAAGCAGGAGGAGGAGACAGCGTTGACTTGTTTGGTCATGGTAAGTTTCGAGTCGAGGATGACTCCCAGGTTGTGTGCGTGGTTGGTGGGTGCGGGGGGTCCCCAGTGATGTGGGTCACCAGGAATCGTCCAACGCTGAGGGGTTAGGCCCGAGGATGAGGATCTCCGTCTTGTCTGTGTTCAGTTTAAGGTGGCTATCCTCCATCCAGTTGGCGACAGCCTTCATTCCCTGGTGTAGGTTGAATTTGGTAGTGAGGGGGTCCTTGGTGAAGGAGATTATCAGTTGCGCGTCATCGGTGTAGGAGATTATGTTGAAGTCGTGATGTCGGCGATGCATGCGAGAGGCACCATGTAGAGGTTTAACAGCGTCGGGCTTAGGGAGGATCCCTGTGGGACGCCGCAGATGATCACGGAGGCTTCAGATTGGAACATGGGGAGGCGGACTCTCTGGGTTCAGCCACAGAGGAAGGAGGAGGTCCAGTCCAGGGTCTTGTCTTGGATCCCAGCATCGTGGAGTCGTGTGGGTAGTGTGCGATGGCAGATGGTATCGAAGGTTGTGGAGAGTTCCAGGAGGATGAGGGCCGCCGTCTCACCGTTGTCCAGTAGTATCCTGATGTCGTCTATGGCGGCGATGATGGCAGTCTTGGTGCTGTGGTTGCTGCGGAAACCTGACTGGGAGGGGTCCAGGATGCTGTTGTCTTCGAGGTAGCCGGTGTGTTGGATGTTGACTATCTTCTCGATGAGCTTAGCTGGGAACGGAAGCAGGGAGATGGGCCAGAGGTTTTTCAGTTCGCTCTGGTTTCTTCAGTAGAGCGTTGATCTCGGCGTGTCTCCAGCTTTCAGGGAAGGTCGCGGTCTCAAAGGAGAGGTCGATGATGTTGCATAGGTGGGGTGCGATGGAGCTGCCAGCTTTGTTTGTTGTAGGTTTGATGTGGCGCAGCGGCTGCCATTTTAAGGGGAGCTGGGAGGGTGGAGCAGGTGGGAGGCGGGAGCGAGTGGGCGTGTGGGACAGGGCCGCAGGGGCAGCAGCTGCAGGAAAGCGATCAGTGGAAAGGGGAGGTGAGGAAACAGCACACAGGAATGGGCAGCAAACAAGGAACAAGACAAGGGAACAGGGCACAAAGCGCTGGTGGAGCTGCAGCGGGGGGAGCGACCTACCTTTAATGTCAAGGGTCGCTCTCCTCACCGCGCATCTGCCGCCAATTTAAGGGGAGCTGGGCGGGAGGAGTAGCTGGGAGGCGGGAGGTGGGAGGCAGGGGTCAGCGAGTGGGCATGGTGGGGCGGGCCGCAGGGGCAGCAGTGGCGGGAAAGCGATCAGTGGGCAAGGGGGGGTGAGGAAGCAACGCACAGGAATGGGCAGCAAGCAAGGAACAAAGCCAAGGGCACAGGGCACAAAGCGATGTTGGAGCTGCAGCCGGGGGAAGGGACCTACCTGGAAGGTCAAGGGTCGCTCTCCTCACCGCGCAGCTGCCGCCAATTTAACAGGAGCTGGGAGGGCGGAGCAGCTGGGAGGCGGGAGGTGGGAGGCAGGGGTCAGCGAGTGGGCGCGGAGGGGGCGGGCCGCAGGGGCAGCAGCGGCAGGAAAGCGATCAATGGGCAGCAAGCAAGGAACAAGCCAAGGGCACAGGGAACAAAGCACTGGTGGAGCTGCAGCGGGGGGATCGACCTACCTGTAATGTCAAGGGTCGCTCTCCTCACCGCGCATCTGCCGCCAATTTAAGTGGAGCTGGGCGGGAGGAGCAGCTGGGAGGCGGGAGGTGGGAGGCAGGGGTCAGCGAGTGGGCATGGTGGGGCGGGCCGCAGGGGCAGCAGTGGCGGGAAAGTGATCAGTGGGCAAGGGGGGGCGAGGAAACAGCGCACAGGAATGGGCAGCAAGCCAGGAACAAAGCCTAGGGCACTGGGCACAAAGTGCTGTTGGAGCTGCAGCTGGGGGAGCGACCTACCTGGAAGGTCAAGGGTCGCTCTCCTCACCGCGCAGCAGCCGCCAATTTAAGGGGAGCTGGGAGGGCGGAGCAGCTGGGAGGCGGGAGGTGGGAGGCAGGGGTCAGCGAGTGGGCGCGGGGCCCCAGGGGCAGCAGCAGCGGGAAAGCGATCAGTGGGCAAGGGGGGGCAAGGAAACAGCGCTCAGGAATGGGCAGCAAGCAAGGAACAAGCCAAGGGCACAGGGCACAAACCGCTAGTGGAGCTGCAGCGGGGGGAGCGGCCTACCTGGAAGATCAAGGGTCCCTCTCCTCACTACGCAGTTGCCACCAATTTAAGGGGAGCTGGGAGGGAGGAGCAGCTGGGAGGCAAGAGGCGGGGGCAGGGAGCAGAGAGTGGGCACAGGGGGGGCGGGCCGCAGGGGCAGCAGCGGCGGAAAAGCGATCAGTGGACAAGGGGGGTGAGGAAACAGCACACAGGAATGGGCAGCAAGCAAGGAACAAAGCCACGGGCACAAATGACTTCAATGTTCTGTTTAAAAGTTGGCATCTAAGTGTTAAAATCGGGGTCCAGTTCAGTGACTGGATAAACAAGATCCCTAGATAATTAATCTTTTTTAACTTTGATATGACACGGTGCCTCATTTTAAAAGAATTAGAGTATGTACTAGGGTGAGCACATGGCATTAAAACATTTACTTGATGATCCAGGTCCTCCATGAATGCTAAAACCAATTCTATAATGGACTGAAGGCTAAGTGCGGTATGCGAGATCAGAACTGCATCATTCATGTACAATTAAATGGGACTGGATTTTTGGCCCCTACAAGGTACATCTTTGCCATGTTCGACTAAATGGATGTATGTCGTTACAACGCATACTTTTACTCCGCGTACCATTACAACGCGGTATTTACAACGCATACCGCTACAACGCATAGCGCTTTGGGGTGCTGGATAGTGGTAAGTATAATTTACTATTCTAACTCCAGTCCTCGTGGACCCTAGGGAAGGTGTGGGATAGTAAATTAAACTTACCTCTTATCCTAGAGCGCCCCCCAGCGCAATGCGTTGTAACGGTATGCGTTGTAATGCCCGCGTTGTAGTGGTAGTGCGGAGTAAAAGATGCGTTGTAACGGGTGAATACCGACTAAATGATTACTAATACCATTGCTGTATAGCAGAAAAAGCAAATGGGGCAAAATGCACCCCTGCCTAGTTCCCTAGTTGATCTTATGTGGGGGGAGCCTTCATCTGAGGGGCCATATTGGACGCTAACAATAAGATCCTGATATGGGTGTATAATAAGTGTCAATAAATCGTGTTCCACTCCTATTTTAGCCACTGGATCCCACAACTTCATGCGGTTCACAAGATCGAAGGCACTGGATAAAACAATTAAGGCAAGATGCAAAGCACCTTTTTTTAGCCTTCATATACTTCCCCAAAATTACATTAAGATTTAAAAATCGCTCAACTGTCCCAACACCGTGTCTAAAAACAAATTGGACATCTTATACAATGTTATTTGCAAGACTCCAGTCTTTGAGGTGTGACAATAAAACTCGGCCTAAAATCTTAGCACTAGAGTCCATCAAAGAGATCGGCCAGTAACAGGTTGTCTGATACCGATCCCCTTTTTTAAAAATAGGGACTATGATAGTGGACTTCCAGAACTCAGGAATCAGTCCATGCACTCAGGATCTAAACGCTTTAGTAATACTGGTGCCCAAAAGGAAGGTTTTGATTTAAAAAAAGTCAGCTGGTACCCCATCTGGGCCTGGAGCCTTTGCCTGCTGTACTTCTATTTATAGCATTAATGACCTCATAAACTTCAAAAGGAGATTGGAAATCACAGTCATGACCTCGTAAAGGGGACGTATCCTCTGGGACAAATATTCTTGAATAATGTGCAACCCATGCCTCCATTGAAAAGACACACAATTGAAGGACGGAATGCAGAGCAAATCAAAACATTCACCCCCAGTCAAGAGATCTGTGTTTATTCCACCATTCTTTTGCTCACCATGCCACGCCAGTTAAGACCTGGCCATATGCAAACCAATTTTGACCCTGTGCCTCATGGGAGCAGTCCAGCCAAACTGCCAAGGCAGGTCCTCCATGGACCGGAAACAAGCATCCTAAGATCGGTTTCAGTGTTTCACCCCTCAACAGCCAGGATAAATTGAATCCAGTGGCACAGTGAGCCCGGGACCCATGCCTGGGCATACCTGGTGCACTTATGGCGAAATAGACAAACAATTGATGGACGGAATGCAGAACAAATCAAAACATTCACCCCAGTCAAGAGATCTGGGTTCAATCCATCATTCTTTTGCACACCGTGCCACCCTAGTTTAAACCTGACCATATGCAAATCAGTCTTGGCCCTGTGACTCAGGGGAACAGTCCAGCCCGAACTGCCATGCCAGGTCCTCCCTAGACCAAAAATAAGCATCCTATGACCGGTTTCGGGGTTGGTGCCAAATGGCTCTCTCTGAGAGACTATCGGGGACAGTCTACAGAATAATAGCAAACTATTTGGATGGCTTAATCTCAGTCTGGGAGGACAGACACTACTGATTAACTCCCCCATAAAAATTGGTATTGGTCATACTCGAATGTGTGGAGAGCTATATAGTCTTTTTCTAGTGGAAGCCAAACAAATCTGTAGGGAAGTATCATCTCCAACATGTGATAACTGTTCCTGTAGATGGGCAAGGGCTTCCATGACACAAGCTATCAAGCAGCAAGACAGGCTGAAGATCCAAATCAAAAGTGATGCTTAAAAAAGATTATATGCCAAACCAAAAGGGCATGGGAATCAGTGAAGTGGGCATTGCTTTTAGAAGCGGTACGAAAGAGGAACAAGCGAACGTTTTGAAACTTGGTCTCTTCAGGTTCAGCTGATTGTTACTGCATTGTGGAGTCTAATGTCCGGGCAAATGACTGTGTTATTCATTTTCCAGCTTACATTTTGAAACTGAAGAGGCCAATCCCACTGTGGCAGCTTTTAGTTGTGAGACTTAAGAGCCACCCAGAATCCAGAATCATGCTGCAAGATGTAAGATCTGCAATTTCTAACATTGTTTCCGATAAGGGAGCAGGCCCTGACAACATTCTGGGAGATCTTTATTGCAGTGAGACAGACGTTTGGGGTCCATACCTCACAGTTGTTTTTAATGGTAGATTGAATGGGGCTCCCATCCCACCCACATGGTTGGGGGCACAAATCGTTCCCCTGCATAAAAAAGGCTGGCCATCGCTCCTGTCTAATTATACGCCTATAAGCCTTATTGACTGCTTACAGAACTTATTTTGCAGAATCCTGCTGGGAAGGCTTCAAGAATGGTTAGCCATTGAGAACGTGTTACTCCCTAACAGGCTGGTTTCAGAGACAGTGCAAGTGCACTGGACCAGGCCTTCCACCTCCAAATGCTTTTTTGGAAGATGATGGTTCTGGGATGGTGGTTCTGGGAGGAGGCAGGTTGTACGTAGTATTTGTAGACCTCCGGTGAGCCTTCGACATGGTCCAGAGATCTAAGCTTTGGCAGGTAATGCCCTACATGGGTGATCCCAAATACCTATTAGCCAATATTGTAAGACTCCATGAGTATAACTATGCCCAGGTAAGGTGTAGCCAACAAGGTGAGCTGACAGATCGCTTCCCTGACACAAGAGGGGAAAGACACAGCTGCATTCTAGCCCCACCTTTTGTACAATATATGTTAATGATTTGATGGATCATCTGAATGACTCTGAGGGTGACTTTCCAAAACGTTCAGGATATGGAGTCCCGCGCTAATGTATGCGGATGACACTTTACTAATATCCAAATCACCTATTGGGTTACAGTGAATTTTAGATAGTTTTGATATTTTTTGTTCAATGGGGGGTTTGGAAAATAACATCTTGAAAACAAAATATATGGTCCTTAATCCCTGCTTCACAACCAGACTAAGTCCCAAGCTCAAAGGCTCTATATTGGGGTGTGTGTGCACACCTTTGAGTACTAAAGATTAATTCTTAATGAGCAATGGGCCGGCGATGCCATATCGACAGGCGCAGCCTAAAACTTGAACAACATACTGGAGGGCTGATAAAAGTGCAGAACAGTTCAAAATGTTGCTCAATATCACCTGCACTGTAAATTTACAAACAACAGGCTCCACCCCCTTTATGGGGTGGAGCGCTGGGATTACAAGGATGCAATGGGTCTTACTTTAATCGAAAATAGATTTTTGCGCCAACTGGCAGGCCTTCCTGTCAGTGTCCCTTTACTTCCTCTTAGGCTAGATATGGGCATCAGGCCAATATCAGAAGGTTTAGGATTGAGGCTAATTCTCTATTGGAGGGGTTACAGAAGATTTTGAGGCTTCCTTGGTCTGTGAAAATCCCATGGGTTAGGTACATTAGAGATACACTGGGAAAGTTGGGTTTAGGGACCGGGTGGGAAGATCTGTGACAGCTGGATCTATACGCAGGAACACCTTTAATGCAAATCATGGTCAGTACAAAGGTGATTTAATACAGTCGCAAGCCTCTTTTGGCCCCTTGTCAAATGCCTTTTTTGCGGTTAAATGGGAGTTAAAGATGGAAGAGTTTCTTGATGTGCCTGAACCTTTAGGAGCCAGGAAACTTTATCTCCAGTTTTGTTATGGCACTATCCCTCTGTTCCCCTTCACCTCAGGCTAAACCCATCCGCATGAGGGTGACAGGTTGGATTAACTCGCTTGCGGTGCCAGTACAGGGGATGCTCAGGGTCTGTTTTGAGTCCTCGACTATTTCTATACGCACTGGCACTTTGAGTATATATGGACCAACACTGCTTTTGCACATCCTAGCAAGTTTATTCATTAAGCTTACAAATATTTTGATAGTAAAGCTTTCATGATGTTATTTTATGTCGATTCTATGTTTTTATGGTGTGCATTAGCACAATTGTAATGTTTTATAGTTATGAAAATGTCTTTTGTACTTATGACTTGCAGCCAAAATAAAATATTTGAACTGAACTGATTATCTGGGACATAATATAGTTCACACTTCAGAAATGGAAGAATGCCTATTTTTTGATGCTTTGTTTATTCCCAAAGCTAAGGAGAGGTTTTCAATTACCTATAAATTAGGGAAGAATGCATATGATGTGATCTGAAGAGTAAAATGTTATCTGACTAAGAAGACATGCTGATCATTAAGCCTTCAACAGGTGTCACTATTAATTACTTATGTTTCCTTATCTCTTCTTTCATGTGTTGTAGAGCTAGGATAAATTATGAGAAAGATAAACATATGGTGCATAATCCATTGCATTATAGAATGCCTCCTCATTCTTTTGGGGCAAGGATTTATGTAGCAATTTGTCCCAGGGTTTGCTTGGGTGAGTGTAAAGTGCATGAGTGGTTGTAGTACTTTGCCTACCCAAATAAGAAATATGTCTGATGTTATTTCTCTTTAGTTCACACCTTAACTAAGAATCACTGGGGTTTTGTATGATTTCCATTGGAAAAAAAACAAGAGCAAGCCCGTGTTATTTGCAACCATCATATCTACCCCAAAAGAGTGGTAAAAAAGAGTATTTACTACCTAGATTCTATATCAAGGTACTTGGAGCTATACATAAGCTTTTCAGGTGGTCTGATGGATGCATACCTACAAATATTCTCTTACCCTATACAAAGAGAAGCAAGAAAAAGATTCTTTAATGCGATAAGTTTAATTTTGAATGTGCAAAAGGGAATTGTGTCACGGTTTTATTAAAATAATTAAGGATTGTAAACCCTCACAAGTAACAGTAAAATAGTAATAATCATATTTTGGACTCAATCATTCTCTTACACCCAGAATAGAAATCAGGTTTGAGAGCAAAGATGTATCTTTCCACAGTGGAGGGCTACCAGTAAGTTATTCACAAAGCAGAAATAAAGTTCTTCTTTACAGGAGATATGTATGACACCAAGAAAATAAGCGATACATGTTTTAGATAATTTTAGGAAAGTCATAGAACAACTAAATACGTGCCCAATGAAAAAAAGGGCTCTGCTGAAATTCAGTACAATAGTACAAATGTATTATTCCATATCATCATGGCACTAAGTTCCTGACCTGGACGTTCTGGAACCAACCAAAAGCATTTTAGGAATTGGACAACTGGTTCATCTCAATTGATCCAATAAGACAAACGTTTTATTTTGTAATGGTTGGTGCATTGGAATGTGGTATCCCTGATGACTTGAAGTCAATTGGTAACGTTCTCCTCGTGATTAGATTTAATAATATTACTTGTTGTATGTAATTTATTCGATAACATTTTCTCATAAAAGTATATACAGCCTTTACAGTATAAAAAAAACACCAATCCATTCTTACAAACATTTAATAATATACAAAAAAGGGTGATTGGTTCAAATAAACCAAGCAATTGAGACATGCAATGTGATTATCTCATGACAGACCCCATTGGAGCAAGCAAAGGGCAGACAGGAATTACTGAGGCCCAACCATGATGGTAAGGTAATTTATCACTGGCAAACTGGGGTTCATCCTACTATGAGTGTGCAAACTGGGCCAAATATAAACATTTCTGCACTAGACGTTCAGCATAGAGAGGGCTACCAGTAACAATCCACTCAGAGTAGTGTGTGGGCAAGAGCTCAGAATTCAACAATTGACCAACTGATACAATAACTTGCTGTCCAGGACAGGGTTTATCTTTCAGAAGAATAAATTAATGTAATTGTACACTCCCTCCCTCGGTCAGGAACAACGTAGGACTGGAAACAAGTGGGATGTTTTGGATCTCATTATTGCATACTTTTCACAGACAGAGGATGCGGATCCACTGTCTTCGACTTTATGAGTTTGGGTTGGTTCTCCTTTCAAGTTTCCTTTTCAGTCTGCTCTCCAGACACAGACTCAGAAACGGATGTGCAGTCAGCAGCACAGCTAACTTAGTCCAATTCATGTAGGCTTTTGTTTCTGGTAGTAAACTAGGGGTAATAAAATCATTGCCCAATTGACAACCCATACCTTACTTAACTCTCTCCCCTTCATCAACTATGACTTACTTGCTATCAATTTCTATCTCAAGTCGAAGGGACTCAATGTCATCCCCATTGGCTACCATGCCTATGCCATTGGCACTAGGGAGAATCTCATCAGGTTTGAGATACTTCCTCTGAACCATAGCCTTGCAAGCAACTGTATCCCTAAGGGCATAACACTTTTATTCCACTGATTACAGCTTTAAACATAAACCCAGGGGTATTTGGAAGGATGTGCTAAGGGCAATTTGGATCCTTCCCCCAAATGTTCCTTGCTGCTAGGTTGATTCAAAGCGGGCCGCCACAGGTCCCGTCTCCCATAGTCAACCCACTTGCTGTGATGGGTACGAATGGTACAGGGTCTCTTACCGGATGGTTACTTTTTCAATGTCCTTCCTTGTACACCTGTAATGATTGATCACTGTGGGCTTGGAAGAACCTTCCTGTCCTCCATTTTCATTGTCTCTCTGACTTGAAACAAAAATTCCCTTTTTGCAGGTATCCTCCCATGTACACATGGGAATTGACCTGGCCATTATCATCTGGTTTGGGGCCAGTCTATTGGGAGCTACTCTCTCCCTTTGGCTTAGAGGTATGCTGCTTCAGCCATTTGTTAACTCTGTTAGCTAACCTCTGTGTGCCCCATCCTGTTTCCAGTTTCACTTTTGCTGCCATTTTGTTGTTGTTGTGCCTCAGAGCCCGTCCTCTCCGCCCCGCTTCCGCCTCCCAGCTGATACTCCCTCCCACTGACTGCATAGCCTGGCCCCCACCCTCAGAAGCGCTGTGGCCGTCCTGACGCTCTCAGAAGCGGTCGCTCCCCATGCTCCCTGCTCTCCAGTGGTATCGTTGGCTGCACTTGTTGCTTTGCTCTGTGCTACTCGTGTCTTCTAGCTGCTGCTTGTCATAGCACTGGACTGCTAGAAGCATTATCGAGTGTTTTTAATTAATAATAGCGCTTTCCAGACTTAAGCACTGTTTTGATTCATATGTGCAGGCCCAGTTGTAACGCTCGCTGTGTAACTTTGACCCTAATTAGCATTGCTCGTTTTTGTGCATCGATATTTGTAGCACTTATTTCTCAGATTGTTTAAGATCATCAATTACTCTGTGTGCCCCATCCTGTTTCCAGTTTACCTTTTGCTGCCATTTTGTTGTTGTTGTGCCTCGGAGCCCGTCCTCTCCGCCCCGCTCCCGCCTCCCAGCTGATCCTCCCTCGCCCCTCCCCCCTCCACTATACACATATGACAGATGCCTCTGCGCGCAGCGGTCACGCGCAGCGGTCGTGCCCCATGCGCGCCGAAGGTGCGCCAAAGGTATGCCCACCTACGCCCGTCCGCGCCTGGACCGCGCCCAGCGCCAGACCCCCTGGTCCTCGCGAAACCCACTCCACCCGCATCCTATGACGCCGGTACCCTCTTTGCCCTCAACCCCGGTCGCACACCACAATGCTGCAAAGCTACCCCAGGACTCACCCATGGACCATTCGCCTGCAAGTTCACCTGCATCAGGACCCACACCAAATCCACTTCATCCAAACACAACTCCGACTCTAACCACCTGAAGTGCATCCTGCTGAACACCCGCTCGGTCCACAGACACGCCACTGAACTCTGGGACTTAATCGACACTACATCGCCGGACATCGCCTTCCTCACAGAAACCTGGATGAACGCCTCATCAGCGCCCGACATCGCCATAGCCATCCCGGACGCTTACAAGATCATCCGAAAAGACCGCACCAACCAAACAGGAGGAGGCATCGCCATCGCCCATAAGAACACCATCCGAATCATGACCAGCTTAGACGATAACCTCGCGACCGCCGAACACCTTCACTTCCAGAACCACACCGACCTCAGGACCACACTTAGAGGCACCCTCATCTACAGACCACCAGGAACCCGCACACAATTCAACGAAGACATCACTGACTTCATCAGCCCACCTGCCCTCATATCCGAGAATTACATTCTACTGGGAGACCTCAACTTCCACCTGGAAAAAAAAAACGACAGCAGCACCAACACCCTTCTGGACAACATGGCCAATCTCGGACTCAAACAACTTGTCGACACCCCCACCCGCTTAGCCGGACACACGCTCGACCCTATCTTCACCTCCAGCAAACACATCTCCTTCGATCATGCCACAGCTCTCCATTGGACGGACCACAGCTGCGTTCACTTCAACTACAAAAAGTCCACGACCCACAACCCCCACAATCTATTCCTCGAAGAAACTAGAACAAAAATACCACTGACCAACTCTTCACATCGCTTAACCAAAACCTTCCTGCCATATCATCGGACCCAAATCAAGCTGCCACCAAACTCACACAATGGATCACCCACAGCGCTGACGAATTAGCACCCCTGAAAAACCACCAGATCAAACAAGGTAGCAAAAAGCCCCCCTGGTTCAACGATGACCTTAAGAAATCCAAGAAGTTATGTCGTACCCTCGAGAAAATCTGGAGAAAAGACCCAACCACTGACAACCTGACCACCTTCAAGGACGCCACCCGCAAACACCACCAATTGATCCGATCCACCAAGAAATCAGCATTCAAGGATCGACTCGACAACAACGCCCACAACAGCAAGGAACTATTCAACATCGTCAAAGAATTTACCAACCCCACTGCCGGCACCAACGACATCACTCCCTCCCAAGACCTCTGCGACTCTTTATCCTCTTTCTTCCACAACAAAATCGCCGACATACATAACAGCTTTGAAAACCAGTCCGAAGAACAGACCACTCCGCCTACCCCCGAACCAAAACAGTACTCTCACAACCTTTGCGCCTGGAACCCAATCACTACTGAAGACACCATCCGCCTGATGACCTCCATCCACTCAGGTTCACCAACCGACCCATGCCCCCACCACATCTTCAACAAAGCAGACTCCATCATCGCACCACATCTCCGCGATGTCATCAACTGTTCCCTCAACTCCGCTACCTTCCCGGAAAGCTGGAAACATGCCAAACTCAGCGCCCTTCTGAACAAACCCACAGCAGACCCCTCTGAACTTAAGAACTACCGTCCCATCTCACTCCTCCCATTCCCTGCTAAAGTCATTGAGAAAGCCATCAATAGTCAGCTCGCCGCCTTCCTTGAATCCAACAACTCCCTTGACCCCTCACAGTCCGGCTTCCGAGCCGAACACAGCACCGAAACTGCCCTCATCGCTGCTACAGACGACATCCAAACGCTACTGGACAACGGAGAAACAGTTGCCCTCATCCTACTTGACCTCTCCGCCGCCTTCGACACAGTCTGTCATAGCACCCTCATACACCGCCTCAGCAACGTCGGAATACAAGGAAAAGCTTTGGACTGGATCCTCTCGTTCCTCGCCGGAAGAACCCAGAGAGTCCGCCTCCCCCCATTCAAATCAGAGGCCACCGAAGTCATCTGCGGCGTACCACAAGGATCATCACTCAGTCCCACCCTCTTCAACGTTTACATGAGTCCCCTCGCATCCATCGCACGACAACACAACCTCAACATCATCTCCTATGCAGACGACACCCAGCTGATCCTCTCCCTCACCAAAGACCCAAACACCGCCAAATCCAATCTACACGAAGGAATGAAAGAAGTAGCCGAATGGATGAAGAACAGCCGTTTAAAACTAAACGCGGAAAAAACAGAAGTCCTCATCTTAGGATCATCCCCCTCTGCCTGGGACGACTCATGGTGGCCACCAGCCCTGGGTACAGCACCCATACCTACAGATCACGCACGTAACCTAGGCTTCATCCTAGACTCCTCCCTCTCAATGACCAGACAAGTCAACGCCGTCTCATCTTCATGCTTCAACATCCTACGCATGCTCAAAAAAATCTTCCGTTGGATCCCCACCGAAACAAGAAAGACAGTCACCCACGCACTGGTCACTAGCCGACTGGATTATGGAAATACCCTTTACGCCGGAACCACAGCCAAACTACAGAAAAAACTTCAACGCATCCAAAACGCTTCAGCCAGACTCATACTGGACATCCCCCGTCAAGCTCACATTTCCGGTCACCTGAAAGACCTCCACTGGCTCCCCTTCAACAAGAGAATATCGTTCCGTCTCCTCACCCACGCACGCAAGGCCCTCTACGACCTAGGACCCGAATGCCTCAACACACGACTGTCCTTCTACACACCCGCCCGACAACTACGATCATCCAATCAAGCCCTCGCCGCAATTCCGCGCATCCATAGATCCACCATGGGAGGAAGATCCTTCTCCTACTTAGCGGTCAAAACCTGAAATTCTCTCCCCACTCACCTCCGCCTTACACAAAACCACCTCTCCTTCAGAAAACAGCTAAAAACCTGGCTTTTCGATAAGTAATGCACCCACCCTCCCTCAAGCGCCTTGAGACCCTCTGGGTGAGTAGTGCGCTATACAAATTCCTGAACTTGAACTTGAACCCCTTGCCTGCCAACCTTGCAAGTTTCTTAGATCCCTTTCTGCCCAGTCTGACAGTTATTGCCGAAGAGAAATTAGGCATTCCTCCTTAAACCACGCCGTCACCTTTAAGTGGTTTAGGGTTTTAAAACCATTGGACTTGACCCCTCTCACCCACTCATTCCAATCATGTAACACACTATGAATCCCCTCTTTTTCTATCTTTGAAACTCTGGAGCTCAAACCGTCCAATCAGATCTTCCTTCATTCACTCATAGCTCATCTAATAAGCTACAAGCTCCATCCCAATGACCGAGGCTCCTTCTACGGGCAAACAACTCATTAAAGTGTCTGCCTTAGACGGAGAATTCAAAGCATCTTCTCTACAACTAACCCCAAAGCTCACAAACCATTCCAAAATATCACCACACATTTGCCCAAGCTCTTTTAGCACCTTTGTGAGTACAACTCCAGAGTAGGAGGTTACATTGCCTTTCCCAGCTATAGCTGTCTCTGCTATCTTTCTAAGTGATACCTTCTCTAAGTCTATTGAGTAACTCTCCAGTTCTCTTTCCATTTTTTCTATTTTCTTCCTTTCTCTTCTCTCCTCTAGGCCCCATTCTTCCAGCCACTCCCACCTTCTTTCCTCATGTTCCTAGTGAGCTAATCTCACCACTCCCCCCTCCAAACTCTTTGACCTTCTACTCTTTCTCAGCCTTAGCTTTCTTGGTTGCCAACTGCACATTCAGGGTCTCCGTTAAATGTAACCCACCCAAGGGAATATATGCTGGTGATAGTGGTACACATGAAATCTGATGTCTTGGGGAAACAGTGGAAAATAAATTTGGGGACACACTTGGGGGTATTGGTAGGAAACCTATGCTAAGGGGCTAAGAGTACCTTACACCACTGCACTCTTCCCCTGTGTTTCTGACATGGTATCCTCGCTAGATTCAATCACAGTTTCTTATTTACCACCTAGTTTCTCTAACTGGTCCTTAACATGCGTAACATGGATATCCCTCTCCTTTTTTCTGGTACTCCTCCACCCCCTCTCCAAACACAGATGCCTTAACTGATCTAATGAAAGGGTGTGACGTTCGGCAGCATTCAACCTTGTATCTGTCACTGTACAGTGTAAGTTTTGTTGTTCTTAAGCTGAACTTATTGTTCTGTCCAAAAAAGTTGGAACTGGAACTTGCAGATCTGATACTGCTTGCTGCCAACTGTCAGACCCTATTCAGGGTAGGGTCACAGGGCAGACAGAGGCTACTGGGCCTCCACTGTAGTGGTTGAGGTTGTTTGATCCTCTGATCCTGCAACCCTTTCAGATTTGTGCCCCATTTCATCACTACCTCTATTTGGGAAAATCATTGAAAAACTGGTAAACAGTCAGTTGATGACATTCTTAGAAGAAACCAACACTCTCCACCCTAGACAGTCAGGTTTGCATCCCAAACATTCTACGGAGTCAGTCCTACTAGAAGTGGCACACACTCTCTAATTAGCATTGGATGCAGGTAAGAATGCAGTACTGCTTTTATTAGGCTTATCCGCTGCATTCAACACCATCTCACACGATGTCCTTTTACAGCAGAAAAACTGTGGCAATACTCATCTTGCCTTAGCCTGGTTAAAATCGCTTCTTTCAGTCCGCAGGCAAACGGTGGTACTAGGACCTTTTCTATCATGTGAAAAAAAAATCACCTCAGGGGTACCACAGCGCTCGTCTCTTAGCCCTGCACTGCACAACATATATATGCCCCCTACATTAAGCTGATTTCCTCTTTTGGCATCAAAGCTACATCATATACAGATAACACGCAGCTTATTTTGGAACTGGACAAAGTATCCATGGGCTCAGAATTGAACTTCAAACATTGTTTAACTGAGGTAATCCGGTGGATGCAGTCCAACCATCTTAAATGAAACACAGACAAAACAGAAATAATGCTCCTAGGTAAGGCTAATTCTTTCGATCCGATAACATGGTGTCCTGATTCTGCCCCCGCCAAACACAGTCACAGTAGTAAAAAACCTAGGGGGGAAATTCGACGCTGCTCGGTCCTTTAAGCCACAAGCTCTTGCAGTAGCAGGAACATGTTTCAACTTGATAAAATCACTAAAAAATTATTTGACTATCCCCCTCTTGCAGCACGAAAGACAGTAGCTGTTGCGTTATTACATCCAGACTGGACTATTGCAACATTCTATATGCAGGTGGCACAATATGTAGCTGCTAGGCTAGTACTGTAATGGCAACTTCACTCCTCAGTCTCAACTGCCTATAGAACACATCATTGGCTCCCCATACATAAGAGAGTCCTATTTAAAATCCTCTTGCTCACTTTCTGAGCATACAGAGCAATGGGTTCCAAATATCTATCTTCCAGTTTCACTCTCCTTACTTCCTCCCACACCCTGAAATCCTCCACAGCGAATCTTCCCAAACCTCCTATCTTTAGGCGTAAGACCAAGGGTGGCAAATCCTTGGCAGTTTTGGGAACAATTGCTTGAAATCAACTCCCTGAACAGATGAGATTCATTGACTCCAAACCCCTGTTTAAGAACCTTCTCCAAATCTGGAACCTTTCATCCTCTGACTCACTGTGACAAGCACTCATCCAATGTTAAGCATCCTCCACTCCCCCGGTGCTGTGAATTCTGTTCTTACCCACCCAGGGCCATGATGCTCCTTTGGGAAAGCTGTGCTCCATAAATACAGTATTCATTTGTTACTGGTGTCTAGGATTCCACCTATTATAGGTCTGAAAACTGGATCAAATGCAAACCTTTCTACACTTGACTCTCAGGGCAGGGAGGAGGAACAATCACAGAGTGCTGAAGGGGTAGTGTGGGGGCAAGAGTTCAAACATCAGCAATTACCCAACATCCACTTTGTAATGTCCAGCACAGTGCTTGTCTTTTAGAAAATGTAAATACTTTAATCACACAATAGAACCAACCGATTAACTTTATGGTTAGAAAATATAGGTTTGCATTAATGGTTGTATTCAACAGATGGTGCTGCATCATCCCTGTCCAGCATCCTCTCCACACCAGGGAAGATCTAGGAACAACATTGCCCATACTTGGAGGCAAGGCCTGAATTAGGCACACGTGCAGATTATCAGTATTATCCCCTTGGGCTGGGAGGGCAACTCAATCACTTGTTCTAATCATCAGTTTACATTGGACAGAATGTCTCAAGTATCTGCGCTTGACCGTGTTGGAGCCTGCCTCAGTGCTTTTGCTCCAGTGGCAGGGAAGCCTTGAGATACCTGCACCCTGATTCTCACATGTTGATGGTGAGGTGGTGCCGACTGTGCATTTCGTCTTTGCTGTAACCTCTCTCTGGTGTTAATGCCATTAAGTAAAGGCAGATGGGTAGGTCCAGGATAGCACGGATTCTCAGGCAGTTGCAGCCTCCAAGGTCAGTCAGGCTCAAAGTGGAGAGATACTGTTGGGGCCTCCCAAGCTGATCGGGCTCACTGATGCAAGGTGCAGCAACTGGTTCCCAGGCTTATCAGAATCACAGTGGTTTGGTGCCTGCTTGATCATCTGGCGTAGGTGGTGGCAGTACTAGTTCACGGCCCGCAGTGGTTGATAGCTGTGCAATATTTTGGTGCAGTCTTTGGGACTGTTTTCAGGAAACACCTATGCAGGGAGACTATGGAACCCACTCCCTATAAGGTTTATCCCAGGCTTTGATCTCTAATGCTGTCTACTTTTTAAGGAATAGCTCCATACACAGGAAGCATGCTGAGCTTCTCTTCTTTCACAGTGTCTCCTCTTGAACTACGACCTCTGGTCGGTAGAAGGTTTATGTCAGTGCCCCTCTGAGTGTCGAATGTTGGTCAATGGACTGTAGCCAAGTTGTTAGTCAAAGAAATTTGAACATCTTTATCGAGAACTTTTGGCTGCTTTTACCATTTTACTTTATTTTCACTGCACAAACACTTTATGTATCACTGTCACACCAGCACACCCTGGTTCCAAGAAGTATAGTTGTGAAATTCTTTGTTACATTAATAAAAATATTGCTTGAATGAATTGGACTATCCAAACATTTAACTTGGTGGTCTTTATTTAATGTATTCGACATGGAACTAGATGGGGATTTGATTAATGCTCTCCCCACAAATGGTAAAATGTTTTTGTAAATAATTCCGACAGAAACACATGTACATC
The DNA here is from genome assembly GCF_964263255.1 of Lissotriton vulgaris. Taxonomy (NCBI): domain Eukaryota; kingdom Metazoa; phylum Chordata; class Amphibia; order Caudata; family Salamandridae; genus Lissotriton; species Lissotriton vulgaris. The sequence goes on along the minus strand of NC_141687.1, from coordinate 1,247,233,831 downwards.
CTTGTCATAGAGCAGGTCCTTGACATTGAAGTGTAAAGAACAGACATATGCCACTATACACATTAGATTAGCCTGACGGCAGGGCTCAAATTAATATCAGATTGCAAGATACACACATGTCAAGCACTCAGGCAGGGGTGCAAACTTTTATACTATGCAGGCAGTGCACAAGTCGAGTATACCCTCTCTTTTCACAGGGTGGATGCCATCTCCCCTGCCACAAAGTTGAGCCCCACAGAAATATGCTGAACTTGTCCCACAGTTTTTTTAAGACATTGGGACACATTTAGCATTGCCTGCATGTTGTCTGCTTTCATTCCGAGTAGCAAATTGCAGGTGAGGGGACTTTGCTATTATAAATTCCAGCTGAGCCCAAAACTAAGGCTGAATTTAGGGGGCCATCAGGCCTAGTTTTGATTGAATATCCTGGCTTGGAATTACCTGGAAACCCATACCTAGCTGCAGATTAAATGGAGGGGAAACAAAGGTTCATGGCATGTTATTACTTCTCAGGTACTTAAGAGAGGCATGCTTTTGACTTTGCTCAGTCCTGTATATAAGACATATGCATGCACTGTAAGAATGTCAGATGTGTTGGTTTGTCACAGTAATTACACAAATAACACTTGTATTACCACTATTTTGTCTAATTTCTTTTATAGTGCTATTAACCCCAATCCAGGGTGTCAGAGCACTTTACATCACAAGTACACATAATATATTGACAATGAAACATATGTGTGTGACTCAATGAAATGAAGTGTTACATAAGAAAGTGAGGATTACAAGGTGTAGGAGTCATATGTCCTTTAAAGCTCCCTGTGCTATATTAGAAGGACAACAATTAATGAACTGCAAGTAGCAAAAGTCTCCCTGTGATAGGAGCGGTTACTCACTTACCCTTCTACATAAAATAACAATCTGTCATCTGTGTGTCACATGACGTACTTTCCAGGAGCCATATTGACCCTCTATGCTACTTTGATTCAAAACTGGGACTAGACAAAGCACATATCTCTCCAGGAAGTGAATTAACTTCCAGTGTTGTCTTACTATTTTACTATTATTATTATTATTCCCTGAGTTTTATTGTGCACACAAAGATATATGCAGAAGGTGCCCCAACCACATAATATATTTTAAAATACAGACTTTGTAACCAGAACAGATTTACTGCCACGTTTCTCCTTGTTGCCAATTTTTTTGTGACAGAGTTAAAAAATATATATATATTTATAAATTGAGGCCCAGATTTTGCATTGGGGTGTGTCACTATTTTGGCACAACTCCCGCACAAAATTAAATTTGTTAAATATTGAAATGCGCTCAAAAGCACTCATGATAAGACCTGCTAAACATATGTGTGAAATCTTAAGATCTGATGTCACTTCTTGTGACGTCACTTCCTGTGAGGACATGGGTTGTGATGCCACTTCCTCTAGTGTCACGTGCGGTGATGTCACTTCCATACTGCCTAACTTGGTTAGTCCTGCCCACATGTTTTATTTAGAACTTGTGCCCTGCATGCAGGGGAACATTTGTATGCCAACATCTTATGCTATGTGATATGAATTATTTGTACGAAGGAAACAGAAACTCTGACTGTGATTTCTACATGGTATTTTAACATTAGCGTTACACGAACTTAAGTTCATTTGGCTTTGTGACTGAATCTATAGCGCACTTATCAGGTACATCTTAAGGATTTTTGGAGCCCTGGGCCAAACGTATTTTGGGGGCCCCTGTGTGGAACAGATTTGATTTTATGATCGAATTTCAGCTCTTTCAAGCCCTCTTTGGCCAGGTCAGTGAGTGCACTGGCACCCTCGTCCACATTCTAAAGGTGTTTACATCAAATATTTGGACATAGTGACGTGTGTTTTCAATACTGTAACACAGCAGCAGTTCACTAATATTATGGCAAAACATCTCTGTGACTCCCTCCTATTTCTCATAGGTGAGGTCACATTTTGATGTAAACCAAACTTTTTTTATTGATGTTGCATGAAACATAAACACAACATTTCTCTGCAAAATTTCTGTTATAGACTCTCACACATCACCCACAATAACATTTGTTTAAAGGAAAACAGTATCTTTTTAAGAATTATTCAGGATCATCAGGGAAAGATTTCCTGCACAACCGAGCTGGCTCTATTAGGGGCCCCCTTGAAAGGTTGGGGCCCTGAGCCAGAGGCCACTTTGCCCGTGCCTTAAATCGTCTCTGCTGCCTCTTATTTGTTAGAACTCACAGATGGCGCATACGTTTCGCTGCTTTCTTTTTTCATTTCAGATTTCGAAGGAGCCCTGTTTTATAAATGTCTCTTGAGCCCGCCGTGGATGAATTCTGGCTTTTTCAGTCAACGGACGGAAACCGGTACTCCGGCTTTATATATTATATTAGCAATACAACCTCCCACTTAAACACTTAAATGAAAACATGGGGAAACTAATTTACCATTTGTAAACGTATGATTTAAATAGAAGCTGTTTTAATTCCCTTCCCATTTGCCTTCGTTTTGTGTGTGAGCCTGCATTAGCTGGGACTATGGGAAGCCTCGGCAGAAATCGCAACACTTAAGCCTTTTCATTTTCTCCTTGATTAAATAATTGACATTCCTGTCACTGCCTGCACTTTACTGGCGCACAAATGTTCTGTGTGAGGATAAATACTCTTTGTTGCTTTTTACCTTAAAAGCAAGCAAGGTTTATTTTATTGGGAGATTCGTAAAATGGATCAGTGTTCTATTCATTCATTTCACAGACATTTGCTACTCACATTAAGTGATTGTTTGGAAAAATTACGGAAGCCATTTTCTCTAATTTGACAGTTTTCATGTTGCGCTTATGCCTATCTAATACAGAAAGGACATGACCCCCTCCCCCTTCAACCGCCCACCCATCTCCAACCCCTGCAGTTCTGTTTTTTTCACCCTATATACATTCATTAATCCAAAGCCTTTGTCTCTAAATTAGTGTCTCTGACTCAGTATGGCTAACACTCCTCTCATTAACATCTTTTTTTAACATTTCTGTCTAAGCCATCAAACTAAAAGCGCAAGCCATTAATGCAGTTATAACGCTGAATGCCGGTTTGTCAATGACAACATTTGCTAAGCGGCATTGCAGGTCCTTATGAAAATGCACTTCTTATTTTCGGTTATTTGCTGTTTTGTCTTTTGTTTACAAAACCATTCAACTTCATTATAATAATAGAGCTCTGGTTTGTAGGAAAGTTCTGTTTTATAAGAATTTTTCTTCTGAATCGACCCCAAATACTAGTCATACTACAAGCATCCAGGGTTATGCACACATGTATTTACATTGGTATCTACACTTAAAAGTGATTTTTCTGGTATTTTAAACTTAAATGTATAGCGCATCAGTATAAGTGAGTCCCTGTTATATATTCTCACCCTCCTTCCCAGAGACATCCTGGCTTCAATGATTATCTTTCATCTGAATCTCACGTACTTAACTGTTCAATGTCCACCAGGCCTCACTACTGCTAGTGAGTACTTCCGTGACACATTTGCACCACGCAACAACGTCTGAAGCTTCATCACCAATGTTGTACAATAAATCAATCAATCAGGTTCTTATAAAGCGCGACTACTCACCCGTGAGGTTCTCAAGGCACTGAGAGGGGGGGTGGAGCTGCAATTCAGTTGAAAAACCAGGTCTTTAAGTCCTTCCTGAAATGCAGCAGCGATGGTGATCCCTGAGGAGCAGAGGCAGGGAGTTCCAGGTCTTCGCAGCAAGGTAGGAGAGGGATCTTCCTCCAGCCATGGTCTTGCAGAATTGTGGGATGGTGGCCAGGGCCAGTTGGGTGGAGCGAAGATGTTTGGAGGGAGTGTACAAGGATACGCAGTGGTTGAGGTATGCAGGACCAGTGTTCTGGAGGGCTTTGTAGGCGTGCTTGAGGAGCTTGAAGGTAATTTTTTTGTTGATAGGTAGCCAGTGAAGGTCTCTCAGGTATGTGGCTGTGGCGCTGGATGTTCAGGATGAGTCTGGCGGAGATGCTCTGGATGTTCTGCGAGCCTGCTGCTGACAAGCGCATGGGTCACCATTTTCTTGGACTCAGTGGGGATCCCTTTGAAATTCTCATGAAGTAGGCGGAGCGCGTGGAAGCAGGAGGATGAAACTGTGTTGAGTAGGCCGTTCAATGGCCGCGAGTAGTCCAGGATGATGCAGAGGTTTTGTGCGTGGTCCTTGGGAGTGGGGGCGTATTCTGAGCACTGCGGGCCGCCAGGAGTTGTCCCAGGCAGATCTATTGAGACACACCACAGTCTTGACTGGCACAATGCTGACTGGCTATCTGTCAAATCAGGATCATATATAAGCTTCTTACACTTGTAATCTAGGCAGCAGATAGCATGGCCCCTAACTTCCCCTCTGTCACACTGGCTCACTACACACCTACTCAGAATGACCTGATATAAGCTTCTTGTCCCTCTGCTGCACACAAGTTACAGTCCCTTTACCTACTAGATGTTTTACCTACTAGATGCTGTCCATTGGAACTCCCTACCACCAGGCATTGAAGCAGCTCCCTCTCTGAAGGATTCCACAATGGCAATCTAACGTCATTTACTGTGATTTGAAAGAGGTGAGGGACATTCTTCAAATCCTCATAAATATGTATATTTCATGCTTGTAATAGTGACTTCTTTTTGCAGTTCATCAATGCATTAACTGCTGCTTCTTCACTTTTGAGTAACCATTTCAACTTTAATGTTCTATGTAATGCAATCAGTATTTTTGTAACACCATTCTGATCTACATTTAATCACTGCTATAAAATTAATTAAATAAATAACTGATGTTTGAAATATTCTTGGTGCAATGAAAATGTTTCCTTTTAAGTGGTCCACTGCTCCTTGGAGCTATTTTATCTTGATATCAAATAAGAAAAATACAGAAATGCGTAAATTTTAGATTGTGCCACATTTTTTTTCAGTTCACAAACAACATCCCTGGCCCCCTCAAAGAAGGTTTTGTTGAATGTTCGTTTTGTATTTTTCCCATGGAAATTATCTAATCGAACTGGGAGCGCTTCTTCAGCCCTCTTAATTATGAGTATGTCAAGCCTTTGTAGTAGACATTGTTTGTTGAGAAATAATCAAGTCAGTTCAAATGGCCTTTAATGGAAATTACTTGCCTCACAGTAGTAGTAATTTTTTTTCATTGTAATCATTTCTACATCCAGTAATGGTAGAATCTGTCAAATCGTTCTGAGTATGAGTTTGCATGAAATGTCGCATCTCTCTGCAACGACTTCTATATAGGGTATCATTAGAACTTGTAGAATCGTTCAGAAACCAAGGGGCAGATTAATGATATTTAGGAGCAGGGCAGAGCAGCAAGCCACCTTGTGGAGAACCAGGCATTATGGTCCTGGAGGCGCAGGGTATGCCTTAAATCCCCGAGTTCTCCTGCCTTGTCGGACAGAGACACAAGACACTCTGTTAGGCGTAGAAAACCAGGTTTATTAGCTGCAGCTAAGCACAGTTGTTCCAGAAGTACAGAGTAGGTTCTCAGGAGACTGCCACTTTATTCTGTGGCGCACAATCTTTTATAGCACACACATTTACAACGTATACTCCCAATGCATACACAGCTAGCCAATAGGAAAAGTTGGAAAACAAACTATCAGGTGTCCCAAATACGCCCTTCTTTCAGACCCTGTATGTCACCCCTCCCCACAAGTTAATCAGTGCTAGTGCCTGCAATACAATTTGCAGGTGGCAGGACGTGTTTGTGTGCCTCAAAGGATGGTTATGTAACAAGAGAATAGAAGGAGAGAATAGCGAAGGCCAGTCGGATAAGATAAAGTAAGGAAAGAATAGGGGAAGCCAAATAGTCAGTCGAGACAGGGATCAATCAACCCAGACATGGATTAGTGAACTCGGCCAGACCCTGACATCGGTTTCGTAAACAAGGGCAGGGGGTTACTTTTTAACAGAAGAGACACGTAGCAGTTGGAAAAGGAAAAAAAACACTCCGTTCGCCATGCTGTCTGAGTGAGGGCAACACCAAATGGCGTCAGGACACAAAATGGCGGGCGAATACGGGACGAAGTCCAAAATCGAAGAACCTCACTTGCTTCACTGCCATACATCAAAGGGAAAGGGCAGGAATGTGCTGTATCTATGGTATATGGCTCATTCCTGTCCCTCCCCCCTGTGCAGGCTCCGTTTCGGCAGCCTAGCACCAACACTGGCACCCTTGGTGTCTGCATTGAATGCAGGATGGTTTTTGTTCAGGGAGGGAAACCTTCCTGCAGAAATTTAAGCCTGGGAGGCTTTTTCCTCTTTCTTTTGTCAATGTGTGCTGCAGAATGCATAACACAGAGAAGGAGAAAAGAATTAGAATAAATAGTGATATTTCTCCTCTTTGCGCCTCTCCAGGGGATGCGTAAGGTTTTTGCTCATCCCCAGGTTTACAAGGCCTTGCTCTTGTAAATCTGGGGATGCATCAAAATCCATGAGTGTTGCATAGGAACACTCACTGCAACACCCATTGCATGCCTCAATAGCAGAGTACGGTCACACAGCCATTCGCTCTGACTTGCCTTAGTCCATACTTATGAGGTAATTCAAAGCCACACAAAGTGTCTTTGAGTGGCTTCATAAATCTGATTTTGTGTTTTGCACCACCGGTGCGTCACAAAAAGTGATGCAACAGTGGCTCAAGGGCTTCGTAATGTCATGTAGTACCCATAAAACCTATATACAATCTGCTCGTTGAGACAACATACACTCTAGGATTGGTGTCAGACTGATTCTAGACACCCCCACCGGGTATATTGGCCTGTGTACCAGCTAGCTCACAGTGCTACTAGTAACTCCTCTAACCGGGGAGAGAATAGTTTGTGGGAACTCTAGAACATGGCAACCCTGATCCCTCAGGTCCGTGGAAACAGTCTACTACTTTTCGCTCAGTCACTCCGTCTCATTCAGTCTCATAGAGGTACACAGAATAAATGGTATGGACTTTTTTCAAAAGCATTTATTGAACAGTCATTATTCTAGTATAAAATAGGTGTGCTGAAACAACCATTAGACGGTAAAAGATATAAATGATTAGAAGCACTAGGAAAGTTAAGGTATGGTAGATGTCTACCATTTTGCTATAACCATGAATTCAGGCAAGCATATAAAATACATGACAATAAAATGCGTACTCCTACAATGCTACCCAAACTACATGTACCTAACTTTAGCTAGCATGTATGTAGGTGTTAAGCCAATAATCCCTCTAGGATAAAGTCAACCCCATTACCTGAAGGGAGAGACTATGGGACCCCGTCTTGATCTTGAGTTAGACACCCTGCAAGGGATGTTAGACCACTGCAAGCTAGAGTATCTGTATGCAGGAACCTCAGCGTCTTGCGTCAGTGTGTCCGCAGGGAAATCCTGACCTCCTCTGTTTGTCTCAGCAAGATGTGATGTTTATATACCCAAAGGTCCCCCCAGGGGTGCTACCTTGCTTTGTCACTTGTCGGACTTAGGATGACGTAGGGAATGAACTTACATAGATATTATACAAGAGTTGGTAGTCCTGCTGAGTTTTCAAGAATCCTCATGCATAATTTATGAGGCTTTCACCAGGGAAAATCCAGTGTTCTGTGTGCATTACCGTATGTAGGTAAAAGGTCAGTCCCCAAGAACCATTATGTGTGTAATGTAGGGGAGAGTATAGGTGAAAGGTTACAATGTTACCTGAACCTATATTGGGCTACCTAGATGGAATATAATACCCACTCCTCATCCGACTGGACGACATAATTAAATTCTAACGTACTACAGGCTGTTAAGGCACTGGGTACACAAGCAACTACAGTAAAACAATAGTTCTGATAAAAATTAAAAAAATTCTAAAATATGTCAAAAGGAAAGAATTGTCACTCAAGCAATAACTCTAATGTGTCCCTATATATAGTTTGAACCACTACAAACATCGGAACGCCATGCAGGTCATAAAAAGTGTCAATTTGTTTTGGAGTTCCAATTTGAGTTTGTTTAAATAATAAATTTTTCCCAGCACACGACAAGCCAAATGTTTATGTGTCTTGGCTGGTAGACGCAATATTTCTGTTGCCTGCCTTCGCAGACGACGACCCTTGTAACACCTTGCCGCGTCAATGGAGCACAGATGGTCTTCCGTACTGCCTGCAGCCGATGCTGGGGCAGCCTGTGCGCCATGTAAGGCCCGGTGGCAGTGGAGGAGCCAGTATCCATTCCAACAGGATCAGAGACTTCCTGTGGGTCTCTAAGAAGGCTGCATTCAACATAGGAATATGCTGCCGACACTGCAGAACATGGGCCATTATAGGGTCCAGTAAAGCATCAAGGTTTGGTTGCGCAAGTGATGGACGTGTCAGACAGAGATCCAACAGGCATTCTTCTCCGCAGAACTGGCATCGGAGAACAGGTAGGATGCAGTCCATCCAGACTGGTCTAAATGACAGGAACCAAGAGGTGCTTAGTTCCCGTAGGCGACGTGTACCCAGATGTTGTACCATGCGATCATGGTATTTACGCTCCAGGAGTGCTTTCTCTATCTCCTTGGTGACTGGGACGTCCATTGCGTAACCGAAAAATTACAATCAGGATCCCTGCTATTAGAAACAGGATCAGCGGAAGTCCTCCAAAAAAGATTTTTAATATGGAGTGTATAAAGTTTGGTATAACTCCGAGGACTGTTTGAAAGGTGCTTAACATCCCAAACCTATGGTCTTAAATAGGTGGACTATACCCGTTGTATCAGACATGTTAAAGATATGATTTAACATTTCTGGGTAATCCCAATTGCAAATTATCCTTGTGATCACAAGCAATTGGGATAATCCAGTGACCGTGCTGCCTCGCAAGACAGCCTCAACTGGTTACTTTCCTGGTTTTAAAATATTTTTGACTGCGCGTTTTTCTATTGCCTTAATGACCACCATATGACTTGATTAGCCTTGAGAAAGCCCTGGCCAGATTGGCCACTATGGGCGAAACACGTGTCGGCTGTTGCTCTCCTAAAAAGAGCGAAACTTGGTATCATTGAATTGCAAAAATGCTGATGCCAATAAAAAGCTATTTTTCTTATACAAACACATATGACAGTCGTTCTTTGCCTTTATAAAAGGAATAATCCAACTGGCTGTAATTGACAACCTTCAAGGGAGGAACAAATGCTCAAATACTTCATGTCACATTTACCAATACGAGGCTGGAAAGGTCCAGAGTCTGCAACATAGTTTCTCCACCATCACTTAACCACATTGAAATTAATATCTGGAATCAGGATCTCTGGAATTTGTTCTTTTTGCCTTGGATCCCATGCAGCATAATATCCTGGCACATGAGAGATCCACTTAAAGCGTTCTCACAGTTTGTACTGCTAGAAACACTTCCAAATCTCCACTCCTGCATTAAAATCTATATGGTAATTCCCAAGATTCCTTGATTAATTCCCTACTCATTAATTCATATCTGCCTGCCTATTGTTGTTCTAGGCAGTACTGAAACTGGAAAGTTGTGACCGGTAATGTTATACGGCCATGGATCAACCATTCTGCAGACGGTGATTCTGCCACAGTAAAATATAATCTATCCAGTTTTTCAATACACAACATTGATTTTTTCGCTCCCGATGTGCCATCTTCATCTGTTTTTCCGTTAGATTGTATCCAGAAAACAGTGACGTACTGTTGATAAAACGCAAGGCACATGACCTGCGTGCAATGATTGCAGCGTCCAGCTCCATAACATAATAGAACATAATTGTGATTGCCCATGCTGCAGTGTGGAAAAATCTTGTTCATCAATAGCAGAAGATACAATATTGCCCAGTGATTAAATCCTGGATGTTAACTTAGTCATATCATTGTCAACTATGGCTAACGCCTTTTCTAAATTGATCCTATCTATTTCTAGTAGTTTCTCCACTACTTCTTGATGGGAGATTTTCCAAATTTCATTATTGACAGCATAATAGAAACGTTTTTGACGTGTTTTTTGGGACCTAATAGAACATCCTGTAGGTCCACATCCTCTGTATTTAAGGATAAGTGTTGTTTCACCTGTGGTAGTGTTGAGGTTTTTAGCCAATCGAGGCATACCTTCCCCTCACTGAATGATGTCACCACTCCTGGCTGCTCTCTTTGTAATAGCGTGGGTCTGGCCTACGAATATTGAATCCTTAGGTTGTACTCTGAATCTTTCCTGATATCTATTAGTGTTTGTGGGCCAATCCAACCATCCCTTCCAAATGGGATACGATCTATTGTATTGTAAAATGTCATCTAATGAAGCCCCTTTCAGTGATGTTAAATTACCCTCAGCCTGTGCTGGTGTTGGAATCCAAGCTGTGTTCAAATACCTGTTCTTGGTTATTCCAAGGCAGGTAGTCTGTTGCACAGTAGCATTCAGAAATAACATCTGCTTGGGCATGAGGCATGCTCTTAATAGCGCGTCTGTTCCCTGGGCTTGCCAATCTCTAGAACCCCAGGCTGATTTTAAGTCTATAGTGTCTTTTCATAAGTCGAAGCCCTGTTCAGACAGTTGGGTAATGAAGGAAGCAGAGTAATTCTGTTTTGGCTTTAGTCAGCGTATTTTTCTGTGCAGATGTTGGTGACCCTTATAGTAGTATGAAGTAGGTCTGAATCGTTATTACTCTATCTCCCACTCCAGGAATTTGATCAAATCGAATGTTATTTGCATCTAACTTGTAGGAGTACTTGAGTGGAAAAACTTCCAGCAATGCCTTATTGTCTTTGCGTGAAGCAATGACAGCTACCATTATCTGTCTGTCTATTCTCGTTTTTGAATGAGTGATTGCAGCTATGGACGCAGTTCATACTGCCCCCTTTGTGGTTTCATCAGCCAATGAATTCCCTTCAGCATCAACACCATCACGTTGATGACTCAGCTAGTGTATCACATGAGCTCATGCTAGTTTTTTTAACTCCACTTCCTGTTCCCATAGTATTTTATGCCTAATTCTGCCACCTTTTGAGTCTTTAACCTATTTTGTCCCCAATGGTGAAGATATTCATTGTATGACTGTACACAGTAAAAAGAATCACACACAATTAGTGTGGGGAATTCTTGATCCGTATTTATCTGTGCCAGTAATAAAGCTTTTATTTCTGACAGCTGAGCCATGCAGTCTCCTAGAGACTGTGTTTTTGTACAGCTTGGATGGAACTTTCCATCGTTCAAACAACCTTTTACATTAGCACATGCAGCGCTGTATTGCCGTTTACTTCCAATGGCTGGCTGAGCAGATCCGTCAGAGTAAATTATGTATTCATACTCATCTAGAGGCATTATTTAATTTGGGAGAGGATATTCCTGTTCATATTGCAAAAATGCTTCTGTTTTAAGACTTGGGTCGTATCTGTAGTCTACATTTGACGCAGTGAGGGAATTTGCTCATTGTATACATCTCGGATGCAGAGATTTTGCATTTGGAATGCTATCTTTCGTAGAGCCTCTAAGGCTGGTACTGGAGTCACGGCAATTATTCGTTTCCCTTGATGCAGTGCTCTTTCTCTCACTACAGCAGTCTGTACTGTTGTCAGAATTTTTTCTGTGGATGCAAAACGCATCTCAGCTTTCGCATGTAAGTGTGATTTGTATGCTATGGGTACTGTTTCGCCTTCATTGTATGTTAGGTTGATGTACTCAGATTGACCCGCAACTATATGGATCACTAAGTTGCTGACATTTACGCGTGTTTGTAAGCGTTTAGATCCTATCATGTCAACTTGTAGGAAACAAAGGATATCTGTATGTTCCTGTGTCCATTGCCTAACTGAATAATCAGGTCTTATGAGGTCGTAGCAAGGTTTAACCCTTTCAGTGTAATCCAAAATGTATGTTCTACCAAAATTCAGAAATCCCAGTATGGATTGTACATTTTTTAATGATTTTGGAGGGTGGAGCAGTGCTCACCTTTCTAAACAGTTGGCTGCCAAGCTTTTTCCTTCATTTGAAAGTTTATATCCCAAAAAATAGGACATTTAGGTGGGCTATTTTTTATTTTTTTAAGTTGAATTTGTAGCCCTCAGAGGCGAGTCTCAAAGATATGGTGCTCAGCCTGGTCAAGTGTTCCTCTAGGTCATCATCCATCAGATAACTATTGTCTACATAGGACAATGCCTCTTCATCCAGATTCTGAAGTAACTCAGTTACCCTCATGGAAAACAACTCCGGGCTGTTCTCATACCCCTGGGGGAGTCAACAAAATTGACTCTGTGACCCCAGCTCTGAGAATGCTGTCAAGTATCTGCTCTCAGGCGCTATATTTTGGCGGAAGAATCCATTTGAGATATCTAGTGTTGTTTTATATTTTTTTCACACAGCATTTTTCATCAATGCAGCACTGTGTGCGTTTTGTACTGCAAATTGTTTTGCGCATGTATTTAGATGTCTATAGTCTAAAACTAGATGAAATGAGTTGTCAGTTTTCATTACAGGAAACAAAGGATTATTCATTGAAGAGATCCAACTTTCACTCGCACCCTGGTATTCAAGTTGATCTAAGAACTCCCTGACCTGCTTGTTCACTTCCTGTTTTATTGGATGCTGTCTCTGTGGAGTTGGAGTAGATTTTAATGGTATCACATGGTGGATTGAATCTTCATCCCACCCAACATAGTTGCAATATAGTGCAAGAGCAAGGGCTAACACCCACTCCTGGGCGTATGTGTGTTTTAAGTGGTTCTGAATGAGGTCTGAAAAGGCTGGAAAAATGGCCCTTTTTACCCTTGGGCAATCCATAACAATAACAGATGGCCAATCTCTTACAGCTAAAAGAATGTCATAGCCAAAAGTCAGGTTCTCCCAAAAGAGACCTTTAATTTTTCAGGGCTTGTCCCCCTTCATTTGGAGTGTTATTTCATCTAACCTATGTGGGACACTTAACCTAGTATCAGGCATTTCCACCATGATATGTTCACTCGACTTTGCTGTCACCAGAAATTCCATCAAGTTCTGGCGAGCTATTGTTACTTCTGCTGTGCTGCCTAGCATTGTCACAGCCCATTAACCGTTCAGTAGTTGAGTCCTCAGAATTCTGGGCATGTCTAACTTTGAGACCTGCTACTTTCTTCTTTTTGAATTGTGGTTTTACTTTAGGTTTTTCTTCTTTTTTGGAAGCATTGTCTGAGGTGCGTTGTGAGTCTCTGGACTTTGTACACTATTCTTGTCTGTGTTCTGACCATCCTTCCCTCTCCGAGTTTTTTGATAAACCCTGAAAGGAACGAGAGGAACGTATATCAGTGTCCTGATACCTGTCAGGCTTTCTAATGTTGTCCCTATTACTAAGGTTATACCTCCTTTCGGAGGGCTCCTGTTGAGGAGACCTACCTCTGGTTTGAGATCTATTCTCTTTATTCTTTTGTTGTTTGTTATTATCCCATTTCTTCTTTGAAGGGGCAGGTGCTTGCTTAAGGATATCCTTTACGGGACTACCCATCAGTTGAGGTTTTATTGCTCTAGCCCCCAAACTGTCTCTGCCTAATTCTGCAAAAGCAGTTTAAATGATTTTAGGTAATTTATGGTTCTGTTGTAGAGGAGTGAACTCCCTTAGACATTGATGTATTGCCACCGATGCTGCCTCCCCTTTAATATTTGGTAATATTATAGCTGATAGCTAGGCAAAATTACCCAGTAGCTTCATCCCTAAGTTCAGAGTAGGTTCAGCTCCGTGCGCGTTCTGTATTTGTCTAATACATCTGGTACTACTGCTAATGATGGGATACCATGATTCCCGGTATATATGGCAGCCAAAACTGTACCCCTGCGGTGTTAACCCCATGGGCAAGAACATTGTAGCATTCTGTGTTTTTCATGTGAGCTGGTGTTTAGAAATACCACCGCTAGCTTGGGTATTTTTCAGCCACCCAGAATGGTATTTGTTCATGTTTAGTGGGCATTTTACCCATCAGTGTGTGTAATGTTTGTGGTGTAATTTTAGTTGTTGATGTTTGAATCGTATTTGTTGGTGTAGCCGTTGCTGGCTGAACTATGAGTGTTCTCATCACAAACTGTGTCATGTTTCAGTAAAATGTTATTGATTCTTTTTGAAGTGTAAGTAAGTCTCCTGCTGGCATTGTTTCAATTTCAGAATGTGGTGTGTAGGCCATGTTGCTCTATCTCTTTCGAGCAGACCAACTCTTACTTTATTTCTTGTATGGGGCAGGGTGCCTTTAAACCAGTACAAATGCTCCTCGTAAGTGAACGGAACTTCAATGTCCTCGTACGGACAATATTCGTACAGTATGTCATCTGCTGTATAGTAATGAAATGTCTTTGATCGTGAATTTTCCGGTGGGAATGTAACCCATGAATAGAATACTTCTGTTCTAAATGATTTGTGCGCCTCAATCACAAAGGTTACTGGCCCACCTCTAAATGTTAAACCATATGAAGCTAGTTTTAGGGTGATGGCTTTTTTAACATTTTCTGTAATTTGTATTGCATCTGCGTCTTCTTCTTTGGATGAGAGATTTAGCTCATGTACAGAGTTATCCACGTGCTCAGTTATTGTTTTTAGTAAGAAGAGGTTTCCAAGGGAACCAAGATAAGGTGTTATGCACAAGTAGGGATAATGTGTCCTTCAAGCTTGATTAACCAGCAGCCAATAAATAGGATTTTGCCTACTCAGCTGTGGCGGATTTTGTGACCTCCCACTGTGCTGCTACCTCGTTGGGTAAATGTATAGTGCTTTTCCTACACTACAGCTGCGTAAAGTGCCAGAAGAGTTGTCTTCAGTGACCATGTGTGTGTTACTATGCCATCGCGCCGAAGGGCACAGGGGTCCCTGGAGTGACCTGTCCATCATAGTGGGTAAATGGCGGGAAGACGGTGCACACAGTTAGTGTGTGGGCGAGGCCAAACGGGCGGGCTTCTATGCGAGTTCACATGCCTCTTGTGTGTATAAAAGGTCAGAGACCGATCAGAGCAGCAGATGAGGAGAAAGAAGCTCCTGGTCACCGGAACTGGTGGGATTGCACTCATGAAAGTCAAGGATGCAAAAGCCTCTATCCACCTGATTTATTTATATCTGTAAGTGCTTCCTGATGAGGTTTAATTTTTGTGACAGGAGCATCGTGCCAGAATGAATACTGCCCTTCATATTTATCCAAGAAGACGCCACCGGTTTCTGCGATACCTCTACTCAACTGCCCAAAATCTGTGCTAATCTTTCTGCAATTTCGCAATATTTTCGGATCGCGAAATTGCCAAAAATCCACAAAATGCGTGAGCGGAACAGATTTTGCGCCCACCGTTAAAGCACAGCACTGAATGCCATCTGTAAGTTCCATGGAAGCAGAGCTTGAAGGACGATATGACAACAAAGCAAGCATGGTCTGTAGAACAAATAAAGCAATGCACATGACATGACAAAGGTATGCAGGAGATAATATTGACTAGTTCATACTCAGATGTAACGTCTGCCAGGCAGAGTAATCAACCAAGATGCTTCACATAAAGTCGTTGTGCCGCTAGTCGTTAAATGACAACATGTACTCGTAATCACAAAATCTGCATGTGGCGCAAGTATGTCACACTATGGACAAGTAATGTATGTACCTCCACATCATGTCATGATGCTCAGTACTGTGCATCCATACAAAGTGATGTCAATGTAAACTGTATGGTGTATAACATGTTATGTTATGTTATGTTATAGGTAGTTTTGTAGGACGCTCTAATACTGCGACATCCAAACATCTAACACCAAGCATGTGGGGTGCACTTCAATGACCATTTCCCCTCTGTCCCACAGGTGACTAAGAACTGACAGCAGAGGATGACACCAACCTGCAGAGTCAGTCTCCACCCCCGGAACATGGACTCTCTGATGATGACTCCCTGGATTTCGAGGATGTGGAGCAAGAAGCCGGCCCATCAGGCATGCAAGAGCGCAACAGGTCCCAGGATCCCAATGTCCCTCCGGCACCACATCTGCAAGAACTGCTACGCTGACCCTTTCTGTAATGACCTATGAGGCCTCCACCACCAGTGCGGCCTTCAACACTCTCCCTGCCCCAGAGTATGACCACTCCACCCCACCAACTGAGGACGGCAGGGAGAGTAGGGAGAGTAGGCGAGTGCATAGAGTGGTGAGGCAACAGGTCCGTGACAGCAGGGCAGGTGGGAGGGCAAGTGGGAGTCAAGCACAACCGGTCACTGAGGACCGATGCCCTGGCCAACATCGCCAGAGTCCTTGATGCCTATTAATGAGCCCAGGGACATACGAGCCAGGCTCAGGAAGAGTCCCATGAGGTCCGTCTGCTGCTGAGGTCCATAGACACCTGCATGGGCGAAATCGTGGACCTCTTGGGCCAACTAGAGGCGGATCGAGAGACAGGCCTGCACCCAAACAACACCTCCACCTCCCTCCAGTGGCCTGCAGGATGATAGTTTCCAAACCACCTCTGCGGCCACAGAGAGGGGGGAGTCTTCAGACCCCACTGGGCCCACAGCAGAGGACCCCCTGACAAACGACCAAGGGGCCGTCCAAAGAAATCCTAGGGAGGATCCTGTGGCAAAGCACCTGCCAAACGGCAGTCATGGAGCCAGCCATGATGGCACTCCTCTTCACCTTGCCATTGACTGTCCTTATCCACATTGCCATGTTGTTGGCAGGCATCTGTTGGACTGGGTCACCACATCAATGTGGTGACTACTCGATTGTCTCATCTTCCATCACTAACAACTTATTGATTCACTATTCACCTCTATGTAAATATTCACTTCTCTGGCACATATACCCATTATAAATAAACACTCCTTACACACCTATGCATTCATGTCTGCTCCATGTTTATCACAGGATGTACAATGTTGACAATGATTACAATGTACCAGGAGCACAGATTGTTTGTAGGCAAGGAGAGGCTGAAGGGACCTGGGAAAACACAAGAGAACAATATTCACTTGTCAGGCTGTGGCATCACAAACATTACACAACACTTGTCATCAAGGTACTCCTATCTGCACACATTACAATGAGCAACAGTACCAACATAGACATCCTGTAGCTATGCATAACTACCCTGTTCCAGAAACATTAGCAACCAGCGCAGAGCCAACAACAGGCAGCAGTCACAAAGCTTTCCTAGGCCTTTTCACCAGCAACATCAGCAGACAATGGCCCGTTGTACGTTTTTGCTCACGTTCAAAGGAAGTAGCAATTGATGAACTGTTGATGCAGGTCGGCACCTTCCTCCTCTCCACTATCCTTGTCACAGGACATGTGTGGGTTTGCAGGCGGGGACCTCGGCTTCTCATCAGTGTACAGGAGCAGGGGGATCTGCTTGTGCAAGGCCAGGTTGAGGAGCATGCAGCATGCAACTATAATCTGACACACCTTTTTGGGCGAGTACATCAGTGCACCTCCGGTCTAGTGCAGGCAGCGAAATCGTGACTTCAGGAGAGCAAAAGTACGCTCCACCACACAACGTGTACTCCCATGGGCATCATTGTAGCAGAATTCAGTTGGGGTCCTGGGATTCCGTGGTGGGCTCAGCAACCAAGGCCAGTTGGGATATGCAGAGTGACTTAGGTGTGAGATACACATACCGATTAGGTGATATAACAGTGGCATAGGACAGCATGTTACATATACAGCATGCTACTTGACTCTGCGTACTCATCCACAATCCATGCACGCTCCGGAAGAAGATTAGCCATCAGCTGTTGCACAATGCTGTTATGCAGGGTGTACGAGTCATGGGCAGAGCTGGGAAATTTAGCACAGATATGTGAGATGATCATATCCGCCTGGCACACCACTTGCACATTGATGGAATGGAAATGTTTCCTATTCTTGTAGATCTGCTCTACATGCGCCAACATATGTGCAGTCAATGGCACCAACAACATTAGGGATGTGCCCCAGGGCATAAAAATCACTCTTCACCCTTCACAGCCACCAATTCATGCCTCCTGTGGAAATGGATGTATCGGTCCTTGTAGGTCATCATAGTGGACAGGACATTTCGTAGCACCATGCTGAACATAGGTTGCGACATCCCGCCTGCGGTGGACAGCATGTACTGGAATGAACCAGTAGCAAAGAAATGCAGGGCCGCCATCACATTACACGTAGGTATCAAAGCATTCAGATATGTTCTGCGAGGCCACAGATGCGGCTCCAAGTGAGCACATAGGTCTTGTAGAATTTCCAAATAACATCCCCATCCTCCATGTCCGCCAGCACTGTGAAGGGACGATGCACATTTGGTTCCTCCTAGGTGAGATGAAAGGGTACACATGTCATTGCAATCCACCATGAGCTGTGTCCAACATCCTACATTTTGACTTACACAATGCCGACAATGACTGGCAGCATAACGCAGCGGACACGGCGTGAGGGGAACGGCTTCCGGACTACCACTCCCAGCAGCACGAGGGAGTCGCGCTGCAACCGCGCCACGCCACCAGCGCGCCCGGAGGCGCATAAGTAAACAGAGCGACTCTCGCAACGCGAGTCGCGCGCGGGAGCACCGCGGGAGAAGCCCGGGACAAGGGCGGGACAGTCTGCGACAGTCAGAGACAGAAAGAGACTGGGCTGGGCCAGTGACCCTGATTCCCGTAAGCTGGAAATTTACGGTGTGTGAATTGATTATCTTATTTTATTTTAACCTGAGACTATACCAATTGGTGGTGTGATATATTCGTTTTTCATTTCCGTGTGAAATTTAGGAAGCTTTATATTGGTTCTTTTAAATAGCGTGTGATGTCTAAACTAAAAGTTTCACAGGCTCCTCACACCATAGACAACTATCTGGTGAAGGTTGTCAGTAAAATTAATAATGAGAGGCGGCAGTCCTTGGGCATAGTTAGCCCTCCCATACAAACCAACATGGAAACAGGGCCGGTTTCATTTGTACTGGGTGAAAGTAATTGCACCAATGATCTTGAGGTTTCTGCTAAAGATACATCTGTGCAGGACATCTCTAATCTGGTTGATTTAGACGATTCTATTAATACTGCATCTCAGCACCCACCTACCCCAGTCCCTAGAGTGGGTAGGGCATGCAGAAAAGGTCAGATTAAGCGGGGAGTGCCACGGACAACGAGGAAAAGAGCAGTAACCCCTCCTAATATTATGAATAAGGATGATAGTATCATGGCTAACGACAATGCTGTTAGTCTGAATGCCGAATTAATTAACAGTCTAGTGAGTATTATTGACTCTAAGATTAAGGGCATTGTTAAACCCCTCATGATTAAAATCGAGCAGTTAACTGCTGAAGTCAATAGACTAGGGGGACTACTTAAGAATTCGGTAGAATTAGCGGGTAGCCAAACGACATTACCACCAAGCAGTTGTGATAATGTTGCCCCTCAGAGAGACGTAGGCCCCAGTGATAACGGTAGTAGCAACCCTTTAACTCCTGCACCTCCAGCCAGTAATAACAGTCAGGCTGTAATTAAAGCCGACGGTAATGAACTCTGGACCGAGGTAAGATATAGGCGCACTACTAATCTTCCCCCTGAATGTGCCCCATACGTGGTAGTTTTAACTAATGTCCCCCAGTTGAGCTTGGTAAATACCAAGAAACACATGAAACTCTTAAAACTTCGTGCTAATTATAGCACAGAGACCGCGTTACTTGAAGTCACTACCGCTATCAGAGAGGTATTGGATGCTGGAGGAAAGGCCATGTTGGTTATGTTGGACCTGTCGGCGGCGTTCAACACTGTTCCCCACGATACCCTCCTAATACGACTCTGGGAATGCGGTCTTCGGGGGACGGTGTGGAACTGGCTTAAATCCTTTCTAGCCGGCCGTCGGCAAACGATCTGGGCGCCTCCACACTCCGCCGCTATGGCACCTCTGGAAGTAGGGGTCCCTCAGGGGTCTATTCTTAGCCCCCTGCTCTTTAACATCTTTCTGGCCCCCCTTGCAGAGGTGGCGGAGTCGTTCGGCGCTCAGATCGTGTCATACGCTGACGACACCCAGCTCTTGTTCACATATGACAAGAATGAGGTGTTTGACGGGACTCGCATCAGAAGCTGCCTAGAGGCAGTATTTGGCTGGTTCAGGGGAAAAGCTGGTGGCCGCAAGACTTGTTTCCACCTGCAAACGCAAGTGTCAAGGCAAAAAATCTAGGAATCATTGTCGACAATGATTTAACCTTTGGGCCTCAAATATCCTGTCTCTCGGGGAAATGTTTCGGGATCCTTCGGATGCTCAGAAAATTTCTCCAGTTGATCTCAATTAACCATCGAAGGGTCATTGTTCAAGCACTTGTTGGGTCTAGATTAGACTACGCTAATGCCCTCTATCTAGGACTCCCCAAATACCTTGTGAGGAGACTTCAAGTAGTCCAAAATTCAGCTGCCCGGGCTATCTACGGGCTCCCTAGACGTGCTAGTGCTCCTGACCTGTTAAAGGAACTGCACTGGCTTCCTATAGCCAAGAGGGTCCTTTTCAAAAGTCTGACACTGACCTTCAAAGCCCTTCATGATATTGGCCCTAGCTATATCAGGAAATGTCTTGCTTTTTACAAACCTAACAGGGCCTTACGGTCCGCCTCCTTGTCTAAAATGGTTGTTCCGACCATTAAACGCGCCAGACAAGGCGGTCGTTCTTTTCATCACTTGGCTCCTTGTGCCTGGAATGAGCTTCCCCTTTCCCTTAGACAGATCCCCAGCCTGATGTCTTTCAGAAAGGCTTTAAAAACTTGGCTCTTCACCAGATAAGCCCCCGCCTCTCCTTGTGTTTTGCAGTTATGTTGCCACCCCCGAAGGACCTCTTCGCCAAAGCGCCGGGACACTCCTTCTGGAGTAGCTTTTGCGCTATAGAAGAATCCGATAACATAACAACATAACATAACATAAAACGGTTTCCTGGCTGCACAGATACTGTGGCTTCCCAACTGCTTTTACAGACCAAGGGTGCACTGGATTGGGAGATCCAGGAAAAGTTTTAGGGGTGACTGTGTTATAATCAATTTTAAGCATCCTCAACTCGCAGCCACCGTACTCCTGAGGGCGGCATCTCTACCAATAACTGATGGCAATGTGTGTGCTCGCTCACTTGGGTTTTTCTATAGTCCACTAGGTATCCCCCCCACGATGGCAGAAGAGGTAAACCCTGGCCGGCTGTGCAAAGGCCACACCCTGATCTTGTGATGCAAAATCGATTTCAGATTCCAAATTCTGTGGATGCCAATGATTGACCCGAGCAAAAAGGGAAATCCCAATTCCAGGAGCCTATTAGTTCTCTTATGGCGGTCTGTGAGGGCAATAGAGTGGTCCAGGAATCTATAGTCTTTATGGCTCCAGAGTCTATAACTAGTTCAGATATCGATCTGGAGTTGGGCGACAGTGTTGTAACCATACGTGGGGACTTAAATAAAGTAATTCGGACCGAGTGTGGGGTGAGAAACGCTAGCCTGGTGTATAACACTGATAGTATTAGGACAAAAGACACAAAAATTATTTGTTGGAATGTAGCGGGGCTGAAGTCTAAGGAGAAAGACCCGGTTTGGACAGATTTCATCAATGCCCATGATATCCTATGTTTTCAGGAGATGTGGAGTACGACTGAAGTTAATTATGATGGATTTATCTCCTACAACTTGCTAGCAATGGGTTGGGGACCAGGTATACCCAAAGGGGACCTCCTTACACTTGTAACTATCTCACGCCCTATCCTGGTTAAAAAGTATACATCTGTAAATGATCTTGTACAGATCCTATGGCTAACAGAGGGTAAAGAGCGTAATATTCTGTTGATCAATTATTACAACAATATTTTTGATGGCACTAGGACTAAATTAGTGATAGATTTGGCCACAACTATTGACAATCTGTGCCAGGAAGCCAATGTTGTATTTGATTTTATCTGGGTGGGGGATTTTAATATTGGACTGTGCGAAATGTCAGCACAGAAGGTATGTGGGGTTACCAATAATGCGGGGTTTGATATTCTGCATTTTGGACACAGTGGTTATGGCGAAGAACTGCATAAGCTTATGGGCTGCTAAGGTTTGAAAATAATGGAGTGCTGTAAAGACGATAATGGACTGGCAATTCCTACTTTCAAAAACTGGCATGCCACTTCTGTCATTGACCATGTGATTGTGTCATCAAATATAATCCCTTATTGTGCCTCCACGCAAATAGAAGTGATGTCTTCAAATGGCAATCCAATCCACAGTAATTTACAACACAATAAACGCAGTAAGCCTACTGCATCCAATAACATAGGATTTGTACTCTGAAATCAAATGGGTACTAATCAAAAGTTGCATGAAAGAAAAAGTTACCATGCTCTTAGTGAAATAGATTAATAGATCCCAACGTGCTGGAGTCACCGCTTTATGTGTAGCATGCGTTGATGGTGTAACTTGAAGACATCACCACTGACAGTATTGATTCTTCCCTGACGAAGGGTTCCGCTTTTGAACCCGAAATGCATTAGGATTTTTAAAGTCAAGAATGTTATTGCATATTCACGCATTTATGTATAATGCCTTGTTATTCATTGAATGAAATAATGAAATACCTGTAAAAGTGGCATATGACTATTAGCATGCAAATAATGTTTGTAGGCATGGGTTCATGTTCTTTGCCAAAATGATGATTTGAATTTGATAAAATCTGTTTTGCTCTTAGACATTTTTTGATTACTAATGTTGAAACCAAACTGAAAAAATTCTTTGAGACATATCCTGTCCTATAGCTGTGCACTCCCTTGACTGGGTGTATCCCACAGTCCATTCTTGCATTCGAATTTATTGAGAAATTATTGGGTCTTTTCTCATATACAGGCAGTTGCATGCAATTTTTCCAAAGTATACAAAAAATATTCGTACACTGGTTTACTTAAATTGAAACTTTTCACTCAGGTGTGCAGCCATACGCCTTTTTTGCAGTGTACAGTCTTAGCCATTCCCTGTGTGGCCTCTCATGCACACATGTGCCTACTTTGAACTGTAGACTGGCCAGTGGCCACTGGCCTTGCTGTTCATCACTGTTGCTGTCCATTCCCTGTGCAGGTTCTCATGTGCCTACTTTGAACTGTGGACTAGCCACTGGCCTTGCTGTTCATCACTGTTGCTGCCCATTCCCTGTGCTGGTTCTCATGTACCTACTGTGTACTTTGGACTGGCCACTGGCCTTGCTGTTGGTTTTAACATTGCCAATGACTTGTTTCACTTTTTCAGAGTTTGTCAGAGGGGACAGGCACTTCAGTTCTTCTTGACTGTGAGGCTTGGGGTGCACTGATGGTTATTTGCAATAACCTACTGTCATCCTAATCATTCTATGGTCAGGTTTACTAAATTGTATACATGTCATGTTTGGAGGCACTGTCAGCACAGAGGGGCATTCTATCCACAGGATTGCAGGCAGGCTGGCCAGGGTCCATCATATATGTGTGATCTTTCTTGATGTGTGGACAGCAGTGATGGTGTATGGTCATCTTGTGATGGCCTGTCTTCCTAGTCACATGGGTACATTTGAATGCGTGCACTTGAGTGGTCATGAAGTGTGCAGTGTAAAGGGGTGACTTTGTTAGTGGTGTGTGACCCTGCAATAGCTACTGCACACATGTGTCACCCAGGAGCTCAGTGTCCGTTAGTTTGATTTGTCAGCCCTGTGCTTGTGATTGTGTGCACATGTGGTAGTTGTAGGTTGTGCACTGTGCAGTGTGTTGGTGTGTCCTTGCACTCCTGGGGGACACCTTCTTGTTGTTGCTGCCAGTTGTGAGTATGAAGAGTGTGTGACAACCAAGTGTGTGTTGTGTTTTGTTGATCAGCCATGTGTGTCATTACTGTTTGTGCTCACTGTGAAGACCTGCTCAGCCACACTGACATTGTGGGTGAGTTTTCTCATGCATTGCTGTCACTTGAGCCATTTCTGGATCAGTATGGTATGTGGGATGTGGAGTTATTCCATCCCCTAGGTTTGCTTCTGATGCCTACCCATTGTGAGTGACTCCTCCATGTATTTGTGTATAGTACACTCCTGACCTGTCCACTACTGACGTAACACCACTTCACTCTCATGTCTAAGCATGGGCGAATTTTGCGAATCTCGCGTTCGCGAATTTTGCGGATTTGCGAACTCGCAATCCGCAAAATCCGCGAATTCTCGCGAATTTGCGGATTTTTTTTGTGTTCACGTGGGTTTCTGCCAGGTCGCGAGGGTTTTTGTACAATTTCGCAAGCGCGAACTTACCTGTCGGGTCGCAAGTTTTGCGAACTTGTTGTTTCTACGTGTCCAGCCTGTTTGGGACACTCTTCTTCATCACTGCCACCCTCTGTCACCACTGCCACTCTCTGGTTCACCCATGCCACCCTCTGGCTCACCCATGCCACCCTCTGTTTCATCACAGCGCCCTCTGGTTGTCCAGTGTACATTATTGTGGCAAAGCAAAGCACACCTTCCCTGCCTCAAGTGACCTGAATTAATTTGGGGCTGATTAATGTGTCACAGAATATTTTTTTAGCTGGCACCTGCTTCCTTAGTGCTTCCTGATTAGTGATCTTTTGCACTTGCTAAGTGCTTTCATTGTTGCAAAATTAGTTACAACACCTGCCCTGCCCCAACTGACAATAATGAATTAGGGGCTGATTAATGTGTCACTGGATTTGAACTTCCAGCCTGGCTCCTGCTTGTCTCCCTTAGCTGTAATTCAGGACCTTTGTGGCATATGTGTAACTATTCTGAGGGTCAGAGCAGGGTCACATAATAGTTGCAAGTAGGCAACTGAACTCTGGAGGGGCCCCTCAGGAAGCACTACAGGAAATGGCTACTAATGATGAGCTTGAACTTTTGAACCTGGTAAGTAGTTTCAGTTTTGCTAAGATCGTATTTCTGCAATTTAGCGCTTATTCGCGGGGCGCGAAGTTGAACTGGGAAGCCGCGAACTCACGCGAACAGTGCGAGCAAGCCATAAAATCCGCTGCTCGCGGATTTGCGGATTTTGCGGGAAATTCGCAAATCTCGCGGATTGCGAATTTACCGAAAATCCGCAAAATCCGCGAGCGGAACGGATTTTCCGCCCATACTTACTCATGTCACCTATCCCCTTGGGTTGGCAGTGTGTGTGCCTACCCACCACTTTAATTGTTACACTATGCTTTGTGGTGCTGATCTGTGCACAGGGCCAATGTGCCACTCATGACAGTTTCCCAATTAGTAATGTGTGATATTCTTGTACTGTGTTGCAGTCCTGATTGTTCCTGTGCAGTGCAACTGTTTGTGCTGCACAGTCCTCTGGTCATGTTGTTTGCACCTGGGTGTCCCTGAGTTGAGCATCTGTGGGTGTTGGGTTAGCTGTATGTGTGTTTACTGCTACCCTTCCTGAGTGTGATGCTGTCTCTGTGCTGTGCGGATTTGTGTTGTGGGAGTACATGTTGTGGCACTGAGATGTGTGTGCTACTGATTTGGTTGTTGTGCACACACTGCTTGTTGTGCATGCAATGCTGTGAGTGTATGTTGCATTGTACTTGCCTCGCTAATTGACTATACCTTTGTCAGTCTTCCACTTCTCCGCCAAATAACAGGTTTTAGCCTTGGAAGCAGAACTGAAAGTGACCACCGCCCACAAGAAATATCGCTTATGACCAGATTAATTCAACATGAAGAAGATAGGTCACTGCCATCTGACTGCTACACAATAAACTTAAAACGCATCAAGTGCTCCTTCAGCAACTTTCAACAAATAGCAGCAGATGCCAAACTTATTATGGAGGGCACCAGGAGGCCCACAAACGATGTAATTGCTAACTGGTCAACATTCGCAATCGAACTGATCGACAAACATGCAAAACCAATAAGGCAGGCGAACTTGTACGGGCAAAGCCAGACGCCCAGTCGCAACCCCGCAATACAATCTGCTACAAGAAACATGAATCGGTCATGGCGGGCTTTAAAAACAAATCCTACGGATCCTCAGTTGATAACAAATTTGAGAGAGGCTCGCAGCTACCTAAAGAAGGCTAAAAGAGAACAACGCAGAAGTCTCTGGAACTCCTTCTGGGCTAGGCTGCAAAATGACATTAAAACAAACAATTCCGCTAGGTTCTGGCGAACCATCAATAGCATTTCTGGGCAAGCCCCGAAGGTTGCGTCCTCATGCATACTGGAGTCTGAGTGGGTCGCCTATCTGTATCTTCACTTTAATGACCAAAAAGTAAAAACCCTTCATCAGAATCTTAATGTCGAAGACATTCTTGCTCACAAAGTGCCTGCTAATCCAACTGATTGTAACATCAAATCCCCTTCAAAGAAGGAATCTTTCAACGTTGGCCAGAAAACTGCGCAACCAAATGAGTGCCCCATGTCGCAAAGCAACAACGAATCAACAACAATCGAGGTGGCCCAAGTTGAAAAACTGATCAAAAAGGGTCGGAAGGACGGTGCCCCAGGCCCTAGTGGAATTCCTCAGGCCCTGTTTAAGGAGGACACAACCTACTGGGCCTTGAAGCTAACCACCCTCTTCAACTGTATCCTGCAAAATAACATCATACCACCCTCCTGGCAGGGATCCATTTTGGCACCAATCTTCAAAGGAGGGGATAAAAAATCTCCCGGGAACTATCGCCTCATAGCCCTCATTGACAATGAAGCAAAGTATTTTGCTGGTTTGCTACTTAACTCACTTAGAACGTGGGCTGATGATCATTCCGCAATTCCTCCGAACCAAACTGGTTTCACAAGCAACACCGGCACCTCGGTCAATCTTTTGACCCTCTCTTGTCTGATCGATCAGGCAGAGGTAAGCACTTGCCCACTTTATATGGGATTTATTGATTATAAAGCTGCCTTCGACAAGGTGAGTAGAGCTAAGCTCTGGCAGAAGCTGTACAGCTTAAACATCCCAAATGATCTTTTAAGAGCTATACAGCTTCTCCATCAGGACACATGGGTCAGGATAAAGATTGGGGACGGGTCCAGACTATCAAGTCCAATTCCGACGACAAAAGGGCTTAAACAAGGATGTGTCCTTGCCCCCACACTTTTTAACTTGTTCCTATCCGACCTTCCAGAAGCCTTAAATAAGGTAAATTCTCATTCTCCCAAAGTAGCTGGTTTCTTGTTGTCAAATCTTTTATACGCTGATGATGTTGTACTTCTTAGCAAAACAAAGATCGGCCTGCAAAGACTCATGGACGCCATCTCTGACTATTCAAATAAGAATGAGCTCCTGATAAA
Organism: Lissotriton vulgaris; assembly: GCF_964263255.1. Taxonomy (NCBI): domain Eukaryota; kingdom Metazoa; phylum Chordata; class Amphibia; order Caudata; family Salamandridae; genus Lissotriton; species Lissotriton vulgaris. The sequence goes on along the minus strand of NC_141687.1, from coordinate 1,247,206,640 downwards.
CAGCAAGAAGACCAAAATTTTGGCGGTGCGTTCAGGAAAGGCCAAGAAGCTGGTTTGGGTCTTGAATCAAGAAAGGATTGCTGAATCCAAATGCCACAAGTACCTTGGAGTCTCTTTTAACAACAACGGTAGATACAAAACACATCTAGAAGAACAAAAAAAGAAGGGTTCTGCGCTTGCTTTCGCAATCAGCTCTATACATAAGAAACTACAAGGCCCAACGTTCGCTCCAACAATCCAGGTAGCGCAAGCAAAAATTATTCCCACATTAACCTACGGAAGCGAGGTCCTAAAAGGTTTGGATAGCGGCCAACTGGACAAAATTATTACAAAAATTTATAGAATAGTGTTCAAGCTACCAAGTCAAACATCACCGGCCCAAATTAGGTTGGAACTGGGAATCTGCCACCAATCACTTGCCAGAGCCTTGAGTTTTCTAATGTGCTGTCATAAATTGAGGTCATCGAAGGAAGGCAGCCTAGCACAACATTTATGGTCTTGCCTTCAAATGAATCTATGGCGAGCAGGGCATGCATATTGGGAAAGAGGATTAAGAACACTAGGCCTGAAAGACCTTTGGGGCATGCAGGTAAGCCATAATGAATTCAAACGACTAGCGAAAATAAGCATAAAAAAGCTCTCTTCCGTGGAAGACAAGGCTCGGCTGGCAAAAAGAAGTCACGGATGGATGTCCTTGCAATCCTATGTCCAGTTGACCCCACAGGAGTACCTAACTCAACCATTCACTACTCGAACAAAATTAAGTTTCCTAAAGTTGAGAATGGGAGTAATCAACCTGTTGGTCCATTTGCCAAAATGGAAAAGAACCCACGGACAGGAACAATGTAGACTCTGCGGGAATCAAAAAGAAGACATAGTACACATCCTTTGTCTTTGCCCAAACCTGCTGAACGAAAGGCGGTCCCTCCTGAGGAAACTCTGGAACACAAACATGATTAGATCGTGTAGAGCAGCAGTCTTGGCTTGCTTTGACCCTCGGAACACTAAATTAAACTGTGCCCTAGTAAGGTTTTTGGAACAAGCAGATAAAAAACTTGGTGAGGTGTCCCAAGTACGCGATTTCTCACCAGCACAATTACTAGCCTAGTTCCAACTGCCACCTTATGGTATAATGGACATGATCCTTAGCTCTCCTTTTTATAAGTATGTTTTTACACATTTTTATAATCTTCATAACGCATATGATCCTATACTTATTTTTATATGTATTCATTGATATATCGTTCTTAAAATTCTGTAACTTGCAAAGGTTTTTTAATCATGCAATAAAGATTTCTACTTTCTACTTGCCTGGTGTGCATCCCCTGATGTCTAGCTGAGTTTGCTATGTGATGGATTGTCATTTGTATCTGTTGTGTTTTTGTTGTGGATGTTTTCAGTGTTTGGCCTGTGTTGACTCTGTCAGCTGACAGATTCTCTGTGTGTGATGTTCTATTTGCATGACATTGTGTGTGAGTTGTTAGTGGATTGTGATACATTCAGATGTGTGTTGCAGGTGTAGTGTGCATTACTTGTGTGTCTGTCACATGCAGCATGGTGGACTCTTGTTCTCAAGCTGGGTTTGAGTGCACATTGGTGGTTTGTCCTACTATTTTTGACCTGTCACTTGTCAGGATTATGCATGTGCATGCATGTGTCACACATTGACACCATGTTGACTTGGTGGGTGGTGTGGTATGCCTGTCTGTGTTTTCTTATTGGCCCATTGATCCCAGTTTGTGTCCATGATTCTTTTGAGATGATGCACTTCTTGTTTGTGTTGGGGTATGGTGTATGTACATTGGTCGTGAGTGACAGTGTTATGTGCTCCTGTTCTGTCTGGGTTCCCATTGCCTTTCCACTGTTTGGCTGGCCATAGGTGGGATTGTTGTATTTATGTTTATGTTGTTTGTGAGGTTTGTGTTTGGCTATTGTTTTTGTGCCTGCATTGGTTTAGGCATCCCTGAGTGTGTTTGATGTTTGTGGATGCACCCCAGAGAGTGTGAATGTTTGTCAGTGTACTGACAGGACATTATTTGGACCATTCTGTGTGTTTGACACTGGTGTTGAGTGGTGCAGGTGTGAGGTGGGTGGAGGAGGGGTATGTGTGAAGGATCCAACTTGTGTTTGACAGTCATGGAGTATGACAATGAGCCATGTGTGTTGTGCTGATGACATACACATGTCAAGTAAGAAGTAAGTGGAGACAGATGTGTGGCTGATCACTGTTTGACTTCAGACACTTCCTATAATCCCTGTGCCTATGCATGGCTTGCCTTGCTATCTCCCTAAATTGCTGCACAGTGGTCACTGTGGTTTAATTGCACTCACTGTGCTAGTCATGTCGGATTTGATGGCCTAAAGGTGTTGTGATATGTTCCTTTTCTTGCATGTGATGTGCACATGCTTTGTGACTTACTCCATGGCTTTCCAGCACGGCCCACCTCATTTTTGGCTATCCAATTTATTGTCCTCCATTGCTGCTGACATCTGGTATGTGTATGTGGCTGTATGCCAGTGTGGGGCTTGTCTGGGTGACTTGACAGGCAGTGTGTACAGTTAAGTCATTGTTCATATTCAGTGTGAGTGTTAATTTTGTGATTGGACTCAATGTGCTTGACATGAGCGGATGGTAGGTGTGGGGAGGAGGGTTGCCCTGCCCTGAGCTTCTGTGCAGGGTGTTCCTCTTAACCCCCACCTTCTGAGACAGGTCCCCTGGTTGTTTGATGTGTGTGGTGCAGGGTCTGGGTACACCTAGCTGGTACATTGTGCAGGGGATGCACAGGAGGGGCACACAGCAGGTCCCCTAATGGGTGTGGGGGTCCTAGTATGTGAAGGGTGAAGGTGTGGCCCTATGATCTCTGTCGACTGCCCATGCCTGGCGCAGGCCCTGTCTACTAATATTTTTTTCAGGTTTCCCAGCGTCTTCACTGATGCGGTGACGCAACCGGAAGATTGCAGTGATTTTGTGGTTGATGGGTGATCTGAATGCGGAGGGGTGATTTAGTGCCAGATGGACATGTGTAGGTACACTTGTCGATGTGTTCCTGTCCCCAGCAGTGTGTCTGGTGTGGAATCCGTATTTCAGCCCAGGAGTTGTGTGTTGTGGTTGTGTGCGGAGTTGTGTGATTGCGTACCTGCGGCGTTGTCTGCAACAGTGCATTACTTGCTGGTAGTGGATCAGGTACAGCACCGGAAAGGCATGTAAAGCTGGATCCATTGCGGTTCGGACCAGGAGGAGGGGACTGGGCGTCGGTTTCGTGCTCCGCTGTAGTGCTTCCGCCGTCTCCGGTTGGGTGGTTTCTCCGACGCTGTGTGAGGGGCTGTTTGGGGCATCCTGATTTGTACGCCGGTCGGGACATCATTCTGCACACCGGTGGGTCTCTATTGGCTCCCACCGCTGCGGTGGTGGGTGCATTTTTATGGCGGTTGAATGGGCCATATTTGCCCATTGTAATATGGCGGCGTGAGGACCGCTGCTGACATGCGGAAAATGACATCATAATGAACCCCTAAGTCTCTGAGAAATAAGCGGTATGGACGTTTTTCAATAATCATTTATTGAACAGTTATTATTCTAGTGTAAAATAGGTGTGCTGAAACAACCATAAGACAGTAGCAGATACAAATGATTAGAAGCACTAGGAAAGTAGCCATGAATACAGGCAAGAATATAAAATACATTACATTAAAATGCGTACTCCTACGATGCTTCCCTAACTAGATGTACCTAAGTGTACCTAAGTATACCCAGCATGTATGTAGGTGTTAAGCCAAGAATCCCTCTAGGATAAAGTCAATGCCATTACCTGAAGTGAGAGACTGTGGGACCCCGTCTTGGTCTTGAGTTGGACACCTCTCAAGGGATGGTAGACCACTGCGAGCTGGAATATCTGCATGCAGGAACTTCAGTGTCTAGCGTCATTTTGTCAGCAGGGAAATCCTGATCTCCTCTATTTGTCTCAGTAAAATGTGATGTTTATATATACAAAGGTTTCCCCGGGGGTTCTACTTTGCTGTGCCACTTGTCGTACTTAGGATGACGTCGGGAATGATCTTTATACATAAATATTATACAGGAAATGGTAGTCCTTCTGAGTTTCCAAGAATCCTCGTACATAATGTATGAGGCTTTTACCAGGGAAAATCCTGCATTCTGTGTGCATGGTCATATCTAGGTAAAAGGTCGCCCAAGAGCTGTTTTGTGTGTAATGTGGGGGAGAGTATAGGTGAAAGGTTACGATGTTACCTGAGCCTATATTGAGGTACCTATATGGAATATAACAGTAAGTATGGGCCCAAGTCCGTACCTTTTGTGATGTCACACTGCAGTGATTTCTAGATACAATTTCAGCAAAACATTTACAATCATTCTGAAACTGAGACGGTAGCATTTGTAACTTTGTGCTGCAGTAGTTCCTGGGTGGATTATGAGTTGAGCTTGCACAATCATTCTTAAACCATGAATGTGACATCATCCTACAGAAATATTTGTTGGATCAGTAGAAATTGTACAATGTTTCTGAAACCAGGAGGCATATTCACTAGAAAATGATGCAGCGCAGCGCTGCAAGCCATCTTGCGGCGCTGAGCTACATAATTTGGAAAGTTCAGGAATGCATCATATTTACAACAATACAAGTAATCCCTGTGCTTTCCTCTGTGCTGCACACAATTAGATGCCTAGCGCCAATGCACCCACATGCTGTAGGGGTGACTGTTTTTGTGCAGGAAAGGATACCTTCCATCACAAAAACAATAACTGATGGTGTTTTCCTCCTTCTATGTGTGATGTAGATTGCAGCACACACATTGAGAGAGCAAAAACGGGGGGGGGGGGGGGGGGAATAAAGATATTTCTCCTGTTTCACCACTTTAACGCCTCCTCTGGGGAGGCATTAGAATCTAACGCATTCTCTGGTTCACAAACCCTTGTAAATCTGAGAATAATTCAGAGTCTATGGGTGTTCCTTAGGAACCCCCGAGCAACATCCATGGAATGCCCCTTTCAAGGAGAGTAATGAGTGACTTGGGGGACAAATTTACAAGGCCATGGAAAGATATGCGGGGTTGTTTTGCGTGGCCTTGTAAATATGGCTCAGCATTGTGTGCCACTGCAGCATCAGAAAAAGTGATGCTCCTGTGGTGCATGGGCCTTGTAAACATGCCCCCAAGTTTGAAGCATTTGCTGCATCACCCTGCAGTGATATCTGGAATAATCTGTATAGGGGATGAGTAGAACTTGTGCAATCATTCTAAAACCAAGCAGGAGAAGTTTCTGAATTCATACAGAAGGATTTTCCACATCATTAGAAGTTGAACTATCACTCTAACTCTGTAGCATTTGTAACATCACTCTGCAGTGATTAATACATTAGTATAAGTAGAACCTGTCCAATTATTCTGGTTTTACCATTTGTAACACACAGCAGTGATGCCTGAATGGAGTATGATCAGAACTTGAACAATAATTTTGAAATTTGAGCATTCCAAATGGGGTAACCCAAAAGAGGTTATTGCTGGATACTTGTCAAAACATTTCCAACCTGAGCTTGCATGATCCGTGGCATCTCTCTGAAGCAATTTCTACATATAGTATTGTTAGAACCGGCTGTCTCTAGTTGGCAGAGGTATACACTTCTGACAAATAGGGACACACCTTTTCTAGTCAGGGCAAGGGGATCACACCCTTCGATAACCCCTGCTCACCCCCTTGGTAGCTTGGCAGAGCAGACACTGACCAATATCTTCGTTCCTATGATAATCTTTTATCACATCTTTGGGGAAGTAAAACTTACTTTCTGCAGGCCCAGATGGGATGCTGCCACCAGAGGGATTCAATTCTAACTTCTTAGCTTGGATGTCCAACTCCCTCAACTTGGTATCACGCTCCAAAGCTGACTTCTCTCTTTCAAAATCTAACCTTTTGGTCTCCAAATCAGCTTCTCTTCTACCTCTTGCATTTTCTAACTCTAACTGCCCATTTATCTTTAGCCTTGCCATTTCCATGTTGTATGCACGCTCCTTCGCCCTTTCTTCTCGTTCTTCAGGGGAAAGACCTTTGGAGGAAACACTGCTTCCGGGAGAGGACTCAGGCCCATTCACTGGCGCCTCCTCATCCCCTTCCACTGGGGGTACCACCACCGGATCAGTGGGTTCTCTGGATTCCAACCAGGCCTCCAAAGCTTTGAGATATTCCTCCTTCAATGTGATGCCTTTGGTAGGAACTTTGAACTGCTTGCAGAAGGATTTCAGTTTCCTCAAGCCGTAGTCGTTTATCTTCGCTCTGTCGAATTCCTCCACAACAACAACAGGGGTAGTGACTCCGTTGTCACTCATGGTCAGCACTGGCAGTGTTCAAAAAATCAAGTTTCAGAAAAGCGGAGAACCAAAAATAGGATCCTTCCCAATTAGATTGTGACTGCGCTATGGTCTGCTTTCGCTATGTAGCGCACACTAATCACTGCACATGGGTCATAAATGCAAGGTCCAAATCCTCACCGCTGCCACCAATGTTAGACCCGGCTGTCTCTAGTTGGCAGAGGTATACACTTCTGACAAATAGGGACACACCTTTTGTAGTCAGGGCAAGGGGATCACACCCTTCGATAACCCCTGCTCACCCCCTTGGTAGCTTGGCAGAGCAGACAGGCTTATCTCAGAGGCTGTGTGTTAAGCATTTATGACCACATACAGCAATAAAGTGAATACACCACAAATGGACACGACACAGTAGGATTATAAAAATAAGTATTTTTATATAAGGCTTAGCACAAGACCAAATTACGACAAAAATGTACACAATCTGAATAAATACTCTGGGAAGGGAAAAATAGTTCAAGGTAGTTTCTTCTTTAGCACCAAGTCTTTCGTATCAAAGCAAATCTTCTTCTTGGAAACACAGTTCTTAGCAACAGGGTAACCCACACGGGGGCTACACGACGTCGAGGCAAAGGTAATCCAAAGGTTCGGCGTCGACAGCGAGGAGCGCTACGTCAACCCCCAACAACACAGTACCTTTGAAAATGAAGCACACGATGATCAGCGGCGTCGAGCAATCCGGCGTCGTGTCTTCGGTGCCGATCGGGCCACCGCAGGCGTCGTTGTCGATGATGCGGTTGCAAAGAGTGAGCAGCGCTCACGGCGTCGATAGGGCACACAGTTGATGCGATCAGCAGCGGTGCAGACACGAGGTCCCTTGGAGCTGGAGCCGTACTCCCACTCACTGGCGGTGCTGCTGGCGTCGGTCGGGCTGGCGGCCGGTCATCGAGGAAGCGGGACACTGGGGCCGTTACCCACTATGTCGAGCTGGATTCGGCGACGTCCGTCGGCGTCGAGATTGCTGGTTCTTTCAGAAGTGCTGGGTTCACGGTTCCAGCAAATAGCACTTTAAGCAGATGAAGTCCTTTAGCCCTGTGACTTCAGCAGGAGACTGGCACTCTTCCAGTCCTTGGAGATTTTCTTAGCAAGCGTGAGAGTACACACACAGTTCCTCTCTCCTGGTTCCTTGGCAAAAATAAAGAAGCACTGCAGGATTCCCCCCAGCAAACAGCACACTGGCAGAAGGGGTAGGCAAGTCCTCAGATCAGCAGGCCTCTTGTCCTTGGTTACAGGGTTCCTTGTCAGAAGAGATCTAAATTCTTGGTTCAGGGGTCCTTCTCTTATACCCCTTTTCGGCTTTTATCCCTTTGTCCATGCCGGGGAATTTCCCAACATCCTGGGTCTGTTGTGGGTGGAGCCAGGCAGAAGTACCTGGCCTATTCATTGCGCAGGGCTGGGTCCTCAGACGCCCAGCAGGAGGTGGAGCCAGCATTGACACTGGCAGGAGCAGAGCTATCGGCCTCCTGGCAGGAGGTGGGGCTAGGATCGTCCACGGCAGGCACAGAGCCATCAGCCGCTTGGCAGGAGGTGGAGCCAGCATTGTATCAGTCAGGGCAGGCTATCAGAAACTACTCTCCCCCTACTCTCAATGCAAATGTCCCACTCATCCCACACTGACTCATCCAGACCTGTGGAGCCACCCAGCTCCTGTTACACACACGCAAGACCAGCAGAAACCAGAAATGGTTAGACAAGAAAATAGACACTTTCTAAAAGTGCTATTTTCAAACCCAGAGTCCAAAAACCATCCACACCAACGGATGCGTAATTAAACCCCGAGTTCAGGGATACCAAACTCGACATTGCACCATGCTCCCCGAGCCAGCTAGGATCATAGCATTAATAATCCCGGCGGCCCATTCTAATCAATGGAGAGCAGGCTACCTCGCAATAGTGAAGAACGAAGATGGCGGTAATTCACTATCAGGACATGCCAACTTGGTCAGGCGTGTCCTACCTTATACTTACAATGCACCCTGCCCGTGGGCCTACCATAGGGGTGACTAACATGAAGCCAAGGGAAGGTTTGAGGGGCTGGCAAGTAGGTATACTTGTGCAGCCTGCGTGACAGCACTAGGCTGAACGGGGGTCTCGCAATGACCGACCCGTAGACATTCTTTTTCGAGGCCGCTCCTGTGGGTGGCACAACACGTGCTGCAAGCCCACGAGCGGCATTTGTATTTACAAGCCCCGGCACTCCTGGTGCACTAGACTAGGGACTGACAGTAAACCAAATAAGCCAAACATGGATACACTAGATACATCAATTTAACATAGGGAGCACTTGCGCTGTGGCACTGATCAGCAGTGACACCGCGCCCAAAGCATATACCAGCAAAACATCGAAAAACAGTGGAGACAAACAGAAAAAATGGAGGAGAGACTCAAGCCAATGATGTCAGGTCTAACAAGTATCGTTAGAACTTGTATAATCATTTTGAAACCAAGAATGAAACTTTTGTGACATCACACTCGTTAATATTTGGATACAATGTCAGTAAAAGATATACAGTCATTCTGAAATTGAGTCTGCTGCCTTTGTAACAAAACACACCCCAGTGATTTCTGGATAGAGTCAGTATCGGCCGGTGTGTTGATACAGTGGTGGAGCATGGCGGGTGGGTAAGGGAGGTAGTGCAGACAGACGAGACCAATTAAAAAACAAAACACTTATCTGCATTGCTGCATCACACCCCTCTCTTTTGCAGGCACAGGCTTTCAGAATTCACTGCAGCCGATCATGACGCTGCGTTCATGCTGCTTAAAGCAGTTTCAGGATTGGCCTAAGCACTGAACATTTGTGCTCCTCTTTAGACTGGGAAATTAAAAAATTAACTAGACCATAAAGTCACTTGAGTGAATACAAACAAAATTATCACAACATTGTTTTTAATCACAACGTGTATTGTAAAAACTCATTCATAAAATAAATACATAGTAAATCACATATAATGCCCCTGAAAAATGGAGTAGGGAAGGGTAGTGCTGGGATAGTGAAGGTATGGGATTAATAACAGGGGTCACCGAGACCTGAATACACCCGAAATAATGATAAGTTAACACAATGGAACAAATAACTTATCAATTAATTAAACAATCATGCCTCAAATAAAATCACAAATGAAAAATCAGGAAAGAGGCTGAACACAGGAGGAATTGTCGACATTTTGACTCAAGTAGATGCAGGCGTAGTATAAACCTTGCTAGAGGGTCTTCATCAGGACAGTGGATATGGAAGGTGGGGCAATGTATCTGTATGGAAAATTGATAGATAAATATTACTACGGGTCACATAGGATCCCAAAAACTCCTAAAATAATCAGGACAAGAGGGAATACATGGTCATATGTGGAGAGCACAATAGGAATACATCAGAGAACAGGTTATGGCCGATAGTTGTTACGGTCACATATATATCTTATGAGCTGGAGATGACCTCAAAGCCAAGGTGGTCAATTGGGCATTGAGAACAAATAATAGTAGAGGAGTCAACAATTGACAGTCTCGAGAACTCGGGTAAGTAATGTTCGAAACCTGGCATCTGATTAACTGATCCAGGGCGTAGGTACAGATGTTACAAGATATATCACCCATAGGTCACAAATCTGGGGAATTCACTTACAGCCGATGGGGCTTTGGAATGTGTAGTAAATAATCAGTATATGTGCTACTGGCCTACCTTAAGTTGGTACTGGAGTGCAATGAATTAGGTTTGGTAACGGTAGGCTCTCAAGGGTGCGGTGCTATGGAAGCATCTAAAATTCCAAAAAAATCCGCCATTAACTGATGCAGACAAGAGCTTCACATAAAGGAGCACAATTACGGATGCCTCCGAAATTCAAAGGTATCAACAATTTAATAACACAAAGAAGTGCTTAGAAATGCATGTATTTCAGGTTCAAAATAGTCAATATACCTTACATATTTGTGCCAGTATGTTTGTATGTTGTATGCAGCGTCTCACGGTAAAGATTGGTCAACCGGAGTACCTCGTCTGGGTAAATGAAATAACAACGGGGCAACCATTGAGTAATATACTTAACAAGGTTTCTCCGCAGTTGTGACATAATAAATAATAATGAAGGCATACCTTTTGCCAATGCTGTATAAATAATGGAATGTTGTAAGTTGGTAGGGATCTACAAAAAAAAGGGACATCCAATGTTCACTCAGGGCACCTCATGTGGGTGTATACAGTTTTAAAATAGCACAATTCACGCAAAATGCGTGCAGGTCAACATACCTGTCGGGAGGTGAAACACCACGAGAAACGGGGGATCAAATGTGGTTGCCGTAAATAGAAGTCGCCGTCGTGTTCGAGGCTTAGGAGATCGTAATTGTGTATAGAGAGCGGGGTCAATGGGATAACGAGGCAGTACATTAGTACCTCCGCTAATCAGAATACCATAGGGCTCGAGTAAAAATGAAGCATAAACGGGTGATGGGCGGAACGTACCTTGCACGAAATGCAGTCACAGACTAGTGGTGTAATTCTAGGAAGCAGTAGTCATCGCTAGATGCCGTCGGAAACCGACGTTATAGCCACTTCCTCAGAGGTTCCGATCACGCGACCCGCAGGGGTCATGGTCATAAAAAGCAGACTGGTAAAGAATCGGATATAGCGATGTAGACACTATATCCATTTTTTCAAACCGACTGGAGCTCCATGTCAAAATAACACGAATGCTCCAAAGTCAAGTGATGGTACCTCAATCGAATATATAATATAAATGTGGTAATAGTACCCTCATTTATAAATGGAAATGTATCACCAGGTGTGTAATACCCTTAGGGCTGTATAATATGCTTCACACGGTGTACGGTACCCTTAGCGCTGTATAGTATGCTTGGACAGAGCATTCAAAAATGTCAAGGAGTGTAATTGGGTAACCCATTTTTGAGATTGGCAATACCAAGTATCCATTTGATAAAAGAGGAAATTATACAGAGATAGTTGAGAATGGATAACCAAGTACACAAATACACAGAAATAAACAAATCACAGACATAGGCAATATGATGTTAAGATCGATGGTACCAGCATTGCAGCCTACATGTGATCACACAATTGATAGATATCACTATTAACCCAATATACAGTAAAGCACATACGGCGTACCTATCAGGCATGATGGTAAAGGCCGTCTTAAGAGCAAAATTTGCATTATTCATATATATTTGAAGAGTTAATGTAAATAACTCAAAGATGTACTAACCATTGTTTACATTTACAGATTGGCCATTTGAGCAAAAGCACTTTCCGTTTCATTGAGGCCAGCTCTTACCGAGTCAAAGAGGAACATCCATTTAGCTTCACGGATGTTAAGGACATTGGAAACACTGCCTCCTCTGGCACCTAGTACAACTTTCTCGAGAATAACCCACCTAAGACTCTCTGGTGAATGTTGTTTGTCTTTGAAATGGTCAACTAGTGGAGCTCCCACTACCTCACATCTAATTCTACTTATGTGTTGCAGAATACTGACTTTTGCTTTCTGCTGGGTCTGGCCTATATAAATTTAATCACATTCACATAAGATGGCATAGATTACGTTCTGGGTGTTACAGTTCGTCAATGATTTCAGGGTGATTTTGTGATCCCTGTATTCAAAAACCTTTGTCTGGATTGTGCTATCGCAGGCTTTGCACTTAGTGCATCTGTGATGACCTGTGACTGGTGGAAGATTCCAGAGTGATAGAACGGTTGTGGGTTCTTTGGGGGGAAGGAATGATCGAACAACATGATCCCTGATATTCCTCCCCCTTTTGAAGGCATGTAGGGGTAAGGTTGGATATCCAATATCATCAGATATTAACGGCCAATGTTTATTTATAATTTTTTTGATCCTGTTACTCTCTGTTGTAAAAGTGGTCACACAGACCATCAGACTATTCTGTTCATCGTTACACCATTTGGGTTGTAATAAACATTCTCTAGGGTTGTACCACGCTCGTTTCTTGGCCCTCTTCACCAGGCGCCGGGTGGACCGTTCTATCACTCTGGAATCTTCCACCAGTCACAGGTCATCACAGATGCACTAAGTGCAAAGCCTGCGATAGCACAATCCAGACAAAGGTTTTTGAATACAGGGATCACAAAATCACCCTGAAATCATTGACGAACTGTAACACCCAGAACGTAATCTATGCCATCTTATGTGAATGTGATTTAATTTATATAGGCCAGACCCAGCAGTAAGCAAAAGTCAGGATTCTGCAACACATAAGTAGAATTAGATGTGAGGTAGTGGGAGCTCCACTAGTTGACCATTTCAAAGACAAACAACATTCACCAGAGAGTCTTAGGTGGGTTATTCTCGAGAAAGTTGTACTAGGTGCCAGAGGAGGCAGTTTTTCCAATGTCCTTAACATCCGTGAAGCTAAATGGATGTTCCTCTTTGACTCGGTAAGAGCTGGCCTCAATGAAACGGAAAGTACCTTTGCTCAAATGGCCAATCTGTAAATGTAAACAATGGTTAGTACATCTTTGAGGTATTTACATTAACTCTTCAAATATATATGAATAATGCAAATTTTGCTCTTCAGACGGCCTTTATCATCATGCCTGATAGGTACGCCGTATGTGCTTTACTGTATATTGGGTTAATAGTGATATCTATCAATTGTGTAATCACATGTAGGCTGCAATGCTGGTACCATCGATCTTAACATCATATTGCCTATTTCTGTGATTTGTTTATTCCTGTGTATTTGTGTACTTGGGTATCCATTCTCAACTATCTCTGTATAATTTCCTCTTTTATCAAATGGATACTTGGTATTACCAATCTCAAAAATGGGTTACCCGATTACACTCCTTGACATTTTTGAATGCTCTGTCCAAGCATACTATACAGCGCTAAGGGTACTGCACAACGTGTGAAGCATATTATACAGCGCTAAGGGTATTAAACACCTGGTGATACATTTCTATTTATAAATGAGGGTACTATTACCACATTTATATTATATATTCGATTGAGGTACCATCACTTGACTTTGGAGCATTCGTGTTATTTTGACATGGAGCTCCAGTCGGTTTGAAAAAATGGATATAGTGTCTACATCGCTATATCCGATTCTTTACCAGTCTGCTTTTTATGACCATGACCCCTGCGGGTCACGTGATCGGAACCTCTGAGGAAGTGGCTATAACGTCGGTTTCCGACGGCGTCTAGCGATGACTACTGCTTCCTAGGATTACACCACTAGTCTGTGACTGCATTTCGTGCAAGGTACATTCCGCCCATCGCCAGTTTATGCTTAATTTTTACTCGAGCCATATGGTATTCTGATTAGCGGAGGTGCTAATGTATTGCCTCGTTATCTCATAGATCCCGCTCTCTATACACAATTACGATCTCCTAAGCCTCGAACACGACGGTGACTTCTATTTACGGCAACCACATTTGATCCCCTGTTTCTCGTGGTGTTTCACCACCCGACAGGTATGTTGACCTGCACGCATTTTGCGTGAATTGTGCTATTTTAAAACTGTATACACCCACATGAGGTGCCCTGAGTGAACATTGGATGTCCCGTTTTTTTGTAGATCCCTACAAACTTACAACATTCCATTATTTATACAGCATTGGCAAAAGGTATGCCTTCATTATTATTTATTATGTCACAACTGCGGAGAAACCTTGTTAAGTATATTACTCAATGGTTGCCCCGTTGTTATTTCATTTACCCAGACGCGGTACTCCGGCTGACCAATCTTTACCGTGAGACGCTGCATACAACATACAAACATACTGGCACAAATATGTAAGGTATATGGACTATTTTGAACCTGAAATACATGCATTTCTAAGCACTTCTTTGTGTTATTAAATTGTTGATACCTTTGAATTTCGGAGGCATCCGTAATTGTGCTCCTTTATGTGCAAGCTCTTGTCCGCGTCAATTAATGGCGGATATTTTTGGAATTTTAGATGCTTCCATAACACCGCACCCTTGAGAGCCTACCGTTACCGAACCTAATTCATTGCACTCCAGTACCAACTTAAGATAGGCCAGTAGCACATATACTGATTATTTACTACACATTCCAACGCCCCATCTGCTGTAAGTGGATTCCCAGATTTGTGACTTATGGGTGATATATCTTGTAACATCTGTACCTACGCCCTGGATCAGTTAATCAGATGCCTGGTTTCGAACATTACTTACCCGAGTTCTCGAGACTGTCAATTGTTGACTCCTCTACTATTCTTTGTTCTCAATGCCCAATCGACCACCTTAGCTTTGAGGTCATCTCCAACTCATAAGATATATATGTGACCGTAACAACTATCGGCCATAACCTGTTCTCTGATGTATTCCTATTGTGCTCTCCACATATTACCATGTATTCCCTCTCGTCCTGATTATTTTAGGAGTTTTTGGGATCCTATGTGACCCGTAGTAATATTTATCTATCAATTTTCCATACAGATACATTGCCCCACCTTCCATATCCCCTGTCCTGATTAAGACCCCCTAGCAAGGTTTATACTACGCCTGCATCTACTTGGGTCGAAACGTCGACACTTCCTCCTGTGTACAGCCTCTTTCCTGATTTATCATTTGTGATTTTATTTGAGGCATGATTGTTTAATTAATTGATAAGTTATTTGTTCCATTGTGTTAACTTATCATTATTTCTGGTGTATTCAGTTCTTAGTGACCCCTGTTATTAATCCCATACCTTCACTATCCCAGCACTACCCTTCCCTACTCCATTTTTTAGGGGCATTATATGTGATTTACTATGTATTTTTTTTATGAATGTGTTTTTACAATACACGTTGTGATTAAAAACAATGTTGTGATAATTTTGTTTGTATTCACTCAAGTGATTTTATGGTCTAGTTAATTGTGTAATTATCTGGGACCACTTTGTCTGTATCAACCTTCCACCCAGGTCCCAGTGATTTCTTGGGTTAACCCATGTTCCTACAGCCATCTTTAGACTGGGGGCATGTGCCTGCTCTCTCCAACCCAGCAAAGCAACTTGAGTTGGAGAGAGTTTAGTGTGCATGGCGGTTTGTCCGGCCTGAGACGGCTGGCCATGCTGTCATGTGCACTGAATAGCAGTGCAAATACTCCTTCCCAGCCTGCCATCCCCCTGGCCCTGCCCTCAAGTCTCAGCTCTGAGAGAAAAAATAAAACAATAATAAACAAGGGTTTATTTTCGTTTTCTTTTTCATTTTTTGTGGCTGCTGGCAGGTAGGGCAACACTCCTCTGCCATAGGGGATGAGCCGCTGCTGGATAGAGTATCAGTAGAACTTGCACAATCAGTCTGAAACAAAGCCAACACCATTTGAGACATCATGCAGGAGTATTTGCTGGATCAGTAGAAGTTGAAGAGTCATTCCTAAACTGTATATGTGCAGCATTTGTAATATTACATTGCACTGAATAATGCATCAGTATAAGTAGAACTTGTTCTGATACTAAGCATCCGAAATTTGTGACATGCCACAGGGATATATGGAGAGAGGATGATTAGAACTTGTACAAAGATTCTGAAATGTGCCTTCTGCATGTGGCCACCTCATAGCAGCAATTTATGAATTCAGAATCAGACCCTGCAAAATGCTTCTGAAACTGGGTCTATTCAATTAGACCCCTATTGCAGATAGTATTTCTAGATACATTATCAGTAAAACGTGTCACTCATTCTTAAAATGAGCCGGTGACATCCAGGAACATCCGGGATTCTATGTCAGGACCGGAGGCGAGGATTATGCTATTCTTTGTCCGCTTTATTCTACTCCATTTTTCCACAGCAGCAAAATAAACACATAAACAAATATTTTTTATCCACGAAGAAGATCCAAATGGAGAAAAACAGTATAACGTTAAAAAAAGTTGACAACTGACTACTACATCCATGAGTCTATTGTTAACCAGGCTTAGTCTCTCTTCAGTGTTAGTAAGTCCTAGAAAGATCCTTCCTCTTGTTTGTCCCTCCTCTTTCTTTGCTGCTCTGCAGCAACAGATAAGTCCCTTTTGGTGCTCTCTGTTCCGTGTTCTCTCTTTGCGTGTTTTGGTGGGCTGGGTTCCATTGTACGTGGCAGCGGGCCTCTGCCTTGCTTGTGGGGAATCTGTGTCACTTGCTTTGCTTCCTTTAACTGGTTCCCCGACCGCGGAAGCGCTTTCGCTCCTTTCGCAGTGTTTCCCTTAGTGCGGTCATGTGTTGAGGCCGCTAGGGGGAGCTCTCACATCTCGTTGGCCTCGGCGGCATGTCTCCTCAGATGAGGAGATGCGCAGCGAGTTCAACCGTGCGTAGAGCCTTGTCCCCTGTAGCCACACCAAGGCGACCCCTGGGGGTCCGTATTTCACAGCATTTTCTATTGATACGCCCCTGCAGGGGTCCGTACTGGCTGCGAAAAATGCCTGTGGGCAGGTTTGCTCGGCTCAGGAGGCCTCTAGCGCGCCAGGTGGCGGTTTGGGCCTGTCAGGTCGGCCTGAGGCCCTGCGCGCTTGAGGTCTGAGCTGCCTACATGTTGGGATTTCATCCCACCTGAAAATCTTTGAGGTCTGCAAGGCTGCCCATCCTAATAGGAGGGTATACCCTCTTAATTCCCCGTGTCTAGGCTCCCTTTGATTTTTAGGGAGAGAGGTTCCCATTTTTGGCCATACAGTTGGGTTTGTGTGCAGGCTCCCTTGAATTGCGGGGAAAAGATATCCCTTTAGTGAGTCAGACTTTTGGCTGGGGTGCAGTGAGTTTAGTCTCCAGGTGGCCTAGGTTAGCTTGTCAACATGAGCCACGATGAGTATTACGAGGAGGAACAGGGCCAGTACCTACCTCTAGATGATCAGTTCTTCCAGGCTGTGGACGAGTCCATATTTAAATGTGTGAAGGATGTTGTGGGACCCATGGAGGAGCGCCTGACCAACCGCATCATAGAGGAATGGGCCAAGTTGGCCGGCACCCACTCAGACACACCCAGGCCGGTACCTACCTTACCCCAAGGAGAGGGGCCCTCTCTTCCGAAAATGGGTCGCACAGAGGAGGGACGGATGAGCCCCAGGGGGTAGACTTGGACACTTTCGAGTGGCTCAGAGGCACCTTTCTCGCAAAGACGTCGAGTCCGCTCCTGTGCCTAATCTGGCCCTGGCCCCCACGGAGTCCGTTGGCCCGGACTCGCCTTCTCTGGATGGGGGTTCCCCTGCGGATTCGGACGATGAGGAGGGGTCTTCGCGGTGTTGGTGACCGGCCAGTTCTACCGCCGATTTGCCACAGGACTCCACAGGCATGCTTAACCCGGATGACATTGTCCATCCGCGGTCGGCAGCCTGGGCACCTGGGGACAAGGTAGCCAAGTTCATGGTGGGCCGCCTCTGCAAAGCCTTAGAGAAAGAGGCTAGGGGCTGTTTAAGAGCAGAGTGTCCTCGCCCCACCTTGGAGGGGAAGGTGGCCTGCAATCCGGAGCTGGGCTCCAAGATGGCCACCTTCCTGGCCAAGTGTATGAAGGACCCCCGGAAAGGTACCAATCACTTCTGGTGCTCCTATGAGGATAAACTCCTTGACGCGGTAGGGCCCATGACGAAAATCTTGGATATGGCGGAGGAGGGGAAAGTATCAGGCTCTGCCATATCCCCCGAGTTTCTGTCGAATTGGGCACAGCAGGTGATTATCTACCAAGGTAATGCCAACTGTGCCCTCTCAACCGAACGGAGGCGCTCGCTCCATATTAAACTGGACCCCAAATTGGGTGACTTGGCATCTTCAGAGGCTGGAGCGGTTGCACAGGGGGGCTGTGAGAAGTTTGCCTGATATATGATGTTTCCAATTCTGGGACCACCTTGTATCAGTCAAAACAATCCCTTATGGTGTCTGGTTGTAAGTCAACCTTATAGACAAGCTATCCTAATGGTAGCATGGACTAAGCAGCCTTAAAGGCTTAACTCTAGAGGTCGTGTTAAGCGAGCTGTTTTACCAATCACAATCCTGTAATATCAAATGAAAGGACACCACACAAGTATATATTATAAAAATATATGTATTTATTACTAGAATAATCCCCAGTACTCTTTATGAGTAAAGGGGCACAAGCGTTTAAACAAAAGCACAGTTAAACATATGAAAGTTGCACAATTATGGATGAGGGCGGGTGGCCACTCAAACCATATATTAAGAAAGTGGTATAAGAGATACCAATCGAACAGTGGTTAGGCCTAGGGCCTAGGGAATTGCTGGGAGCAGTCGGGACTAGCAATGCTGAAGTCAGGAAAAGCCAGCGGGATTCGGGTGCAGCGCTTAAAGCGCAGGCATGCACCAATGCAATGTCAATGGTGCGTAAAAGTTATAAAGTTACTGTTTAAAGATACTTCCGCTCAACCTAGAAGGACAAAACTTAAGACACATACACTAGAGGTGTGTACCAGTGTGGGAACACCGGCATTGCTGAGTTACCTCACCCACAGGAAGCGGGTGCACAGGTGTGAAGTAGTGTCAGGTTTTGTCACGCAGGTTGCTGGTGCTTGGAGCTGAAGATGCTGCAGGCGTCGAGACGAGAAGTGTCCAGTGTGATCCAAGGGTGGATCGAAGTCAAAGACGATCTGAAAGCAGAGGGGACAGAGTCTGGGTCACTTTGCAGTGACCAGTGTGGAACCAGAAGGAACCAGGCAATGTCGGGCGCTTTCAGGTCGCTGACAGGTTGCTTCTCTCCGCTGCCACGTGGACTCTGGGGCACCGAGGATGTCCAGGAGTGGATCACAATCTGTCCCATACAGGCTCTCGCTGTCGGCGGTGTCAGCTTCAAGATCGGAGCAAACAAACTTTGGCAAGGGCAAACCACGCAGGATTCGAATATGGCGTTGCTCTCGGACCAGGAGGGTCAGAGCGGGTGCTCCTTTTCAGAGGTGCTGGTGCAAGTCTGGCGCAACCAGAATCACAAGTTAGATTTCGTAGTTGGTCGGCACAGGGGCCACAAGCCAATGGACAAGTGACCGGGCCAACACGTTGAGCCAAAAGAAGCAGAAGGGCCCCACACAGCACTCGGTGAGTGTAGAAGAGTGAGCTTCAGTGCAAAAGAGGCTCAGAGCTGGGGCTTCTCAAACCCCGATGTACAGCTTCGAGGGCCACTCATGGGCTGCACGGTCAGCGTCTCTTGGACTTTTTTTAAGATGGCGGGCCCCACGCTTCAGGTCGCCTCCACGGGTATCAGCTCTGCCGGGACTGTGGATCGGGTTGTTAGAAGGCAGGCACGCTTAGTCTTGTTGAACTCTGTCGCTCGAGTTCCAGTGGGAAATGCAACAAAGCAAGGGTCGAGGTGCTGGATGGTGCCTGTTTGCACAGGGTGGTCACTCCTTGACCACAAGGGAGATTCTTCAGTCTTCTACGTTGATTAGGATGTCGAATGGTCCAGAGTTTCGTTTCTTATGTTTCATCAGGATAATCTGAGTATGTTGGCACTGCTCCCATTCTTATACCAATCTAGGGGGCTGGATTACCTGCTAGGTCCCCTACTATGGGTGGGACCCAGGAAGGGGGTGGTTACACCCCTTTCCCTTTGTCCAGGTCGCACTGGGACTGGGGCTGGTGAGCCCCAGAACCGGTTTCACCGGATTATGCAAGGGGAAGCCTTGTGCGCCCCAGGCAGTGTCTGGTTTCTTTCAAACCTCCCTGCTACAATCCACTATCTCCTGTCTGGGGTGGTGTGACACCTCCCCGCGACAGTAAAGCCTTTGTCCAGGCCTCCTCGGCTGAGTTTCGGTCAGCAGCAGGAGGTCAGACTCGTGTCTGTGGCAGAAGCGTCCATTTTGTGATGCTGAGGCTCTTTGAAAATCAACCGTGTTTCAGTAAAGTAGCATGTCTTCTCCCTCTAGAGGGCTGGAATGCTATCCCCGTCGACAGGACTGTCGAGGGGATAGTATTCCAAATCATATGACACCTTACACGGCATGTTTTGACAAAGCCAAACCAAAGTTAACATATAACCGCAATGGATTATAATGCACTTAATAATGATAAGGCCTTCCATAGGAGTGACTCACAGGTTTATATGTGTTCAGATATAGGTTTAGATATAGGTATACTATATCTAAGCAAGAGGTGATTACACCAACTTGCCCCAGCTGAGTGATCAGCCAGTTGTGTCAATTTAAGAACCAGCCAGGGGTGGCAAAAGATATGCTGCAGCCCCTGGTAGGCCTTGGTGGCACCTATGCCCTGAGCACCTATAGTGCATGGTACAGGGGCTGACAAGGACTCCAGTTCCAATTGGGTTATGTACCTATAGTACATGTATGTGAAGTTAGAGAGAGAACAGCAGGCTGGGGGTCTGATTAGCAGGCCCACAGCCTCATTAAGTCGAAAACCAGTGAAGCAAAAAGCAAAAATTGGGGTGACCATAGGATAGCAGACCCTACTCTCCTACACCCCCCCCCCCAAACGCAGGGACATTAAACTTAACCTTGACCAGATAAGTCTTCATGTTCTAAGTGGAAGTACCTGGAGAGACCATCTGCATTACCATGGTCAGTCCCTGGGTGGTGCTCCACTGTAAAGTCCATCCCCTGTAGGGAAATGGACCACCTGAGTAGTTTGGGGTTTTCACCTTTCATCTGATTTAGCCACAAGAGGGGCTTATGGTCTGTCTGAATTAGGAAGTGAGTTCCAAACAAGTATGGCCTCAACTTCTTCAGGGCCCAAACCACAGCAAAGGCCTCCCTCTCAATAGCTGACCAACGTTTCTACCTGGGGGTCAGCCTTCTGCTAATAAAAGCAATGGGCTGGTCATGACCATCTATATTAAGTTGTGAAAGCACAGCTCCCACCCCCAACTCAGAAGCATCTGTCTGTACAATGAACTGTTTGGAGTAGTCAGGACTCTTCAGGATAGGTGCAGAGCACATGGCCTTCTTCAGGTCATCAAATGCCTTTTGACAGCTAACTGTCCACTGAACATTTTTTGGCATCTTCTTGGATGTCAAGTCATTTAATGGTGTCACAATGGACCCATAGTTCTTCACAAACTTTCTGTAATACCCAGTCAGGCCCAAGAAGGCTCTGACTTGTGTCTGGGTAGTTGGAGGAGCCTAGTCCTGTATGGTCTGGATCTTGCTCTCCAGTGGTTGAACTTGACCCCCACCTACTAGGTGGCCCAAGTACACAATCTTGCTCTGCCTTATCTGGCACTTGGTAGCCGTGATAGTCAGGCCTGCCTTTTGCAGGGCCTCCAGAACCTTCTTCAGGTGGATCAGGTGATCCTCCCAGGTGGAGCTAAAGACAGCAATATCACCTAGATATGCTGCATAAAAGTCATCCAACCCAGCAAGGATTTGATTCACCAACCTTTGGAAGGTGGCAGGTGCATTCTTCAAACCAAAGGGCATTACCACAAATTGATAATGTCCACTAGGGGTAGAGAATGCTGTTTTGGCTTTTGACTCTTTGGCTAACCTGATCTGCCAGTAGCCAGCTATCAAATCAAATGTGCTCAGAAACTTGGCAGAAGCCAATTTATCAATGAGCTCATCTGCTCTTGGAATGAGATGTGCATCTGTCCTAGTGACAGCATTGATACCTCTGTAGTCCACACAAAACCTAATTTCTCTCTTTCCATCTTGGGTATGGGGTTTTGGCACAAGGACTACTGGGCTGACCCATGGGCTCTCAGATGGCTCAATCACTCCAAGCGCAAGCATCTTTTGCACCTCAGCCTTTATACAATCCCTGACATGGTCAGGTTGCCTGTAGATTTTATTCTTCACAGGCAGACTGTCACCAGTGTCCACCTCATGGGTGCACCAGTTAGTTTGACTGGGTGTGAGTGAAAACATGTGTCCGTGGGCCTGCAACACCTGTCTGCAGTCCACCTGTTGCTGCTCAATGAGGCTGCCTGCCAAGGCTACTCCATCAACTGAACCATCATCTGGGTTCTGGGAAAGCAGGTCTGGGAGAGGGTCACTCTCTTCCTCCTGGTCCCCATCTGTGGCCATGAGTAGGCTCATGTCCTCCCTGTCAACAAATGCTTTCAAACGATTTACATGGAGCACCCTGTGGGGGCTCCTAGGGGTTCCAAAGTCAACCACATAGGTGACTTCTCCCTTTTTCTCAACAATTGGGAAGGGTCCAGTCCATTTGTCCTGGAGTGCTGCTGGGGCCACTGGCTCCAGAACCCACACCATCTGCCCTGGCTTGTACTCAACCAGAACAGCCTTTTAATCATGCCAAGCTTTCTGTAATTCTTGACTGGCCTCCAGGTTTTTGGATGCTCTCTCCATGTACTCAGCCATCCTGGAGCGGAGACCAAGTACATAGTCCACAACATCTAGCTTAGGCTTTTTGAGAGGTAACTCCCATCCTTCCTTCACCAAACATAGTGGACCCCTCACAGGGTGGCCAAACAAAAGTTCGAAAGGGCTGTAGCCAACCCCCTTCTGTGGACCTCTCTGTAAGCAAAGATCAAGCAGGGTAAAAGGGTGTCCCATTTCCGCCGAAGCTTCTCTGGTAATCCTTTTATCATTCCCTTGAGGGTCTTGTTGAATCTCTCCACAAGCCCATTGCACTGTGGGTGATAGGGTGTGGTAAACTTGTAGTTTACTCCACACTCCTTCCACATTGCCTTTAAGTATCCAGACATGAAGTTGGTACCTCTGTCTGAAAGAACTTCCTTTGGAACATCCACTCTTGAGAAAACTGCAAGAAGGGCCTTTGCCACAACAGGTGCTGTTGTGGTCCTCAGGGGAATTGCCTCAGGATACCTGGTGGCATGATCCACTACCACCAGTATAAATCTGTGCCCAGATGCTGTTTGAGGATCAATGGGACCCACAATGTCTATTCCAACTCTTTCAAAGGGTACCCCCACCACAGGTAGTGGTATCAGGGGGGCCTTTGTTGTGCCACCTGACTTACCACTGGCTTGGCAAGTGACACAGGAGCGACAAAACTCCTTGACATTTTCTAACATATGAGGCCAGTGAAAGTGAGGGACAAGCCTGTCCCAAGACTTGTTCTGGCCTAAGTGTCCTGCAAGGGGAATATCATGGGCCAAGGTAAGAAGGAAGCCCCTAAATTGCAAAGGTATGACCAACCTCCTGGTAGCACCAGGCTTGGGGTCTCTAGCCTCTGAATAAAGGAGCCCATCATCCCAATATACTTTATGGGTACCTTGAGCATTCACTGCAGCCTCAGCAGCAGCTTGCTGTCTGAGGGGTTCAAGAGAAGGGCAAACTAATTGGGCCTGCCCTAGATCTGCCCTTTAGGGTCCCCCTGTCCCCAGACACTCAACCTGATCAGGTTCAAGCTCCTCAGAGACAGTCTCCTCTTGGACTGCAGAACCAGCTTCCTGTGAAGTCTGATCCTCAACCTGGGACAAGTGGGAAGGCACAGCCTTAACCCTTACACTCTTCTTCTTGGGTTGTGGTTGGTCTATTGTTCCAAGATCCACCACTGGTTCAGGAAGGCACTTCTTAGCCTGAGTCCTTGGCACTGCAAGGACATGTGCTGAAATACCTAGCATTTCTGCATGAGTCCTGTACTCCACTTCTGACCAAACTGAGCTTTCAAGATCATTGCCTAACAGACAGTCTACAGGAAGATCTGCACTCACAACAACTTTCTTTAGGCCACTTACCCCTCCCCAGGAGAAGTTCACAACAGCCACACTATGTGTAGTAGTGGTGTTGCTTGCATTGGTCACTAGGTAATTCTCACCTAGTACAATCTGTCCAGGGTCCACAAAGTCAGGTGTCACCATAGTGACACTGGCACAAGTGTCCCTGTAGGCCTGAGCCAGTTTCTCATTAATCAAAGGCATCTGCCTATACTTGCCCAGGTTACTGGGGCTCACAGTAGTGGGCAAAGATAAGTCCACATCATAAAGCAGAACTGCCTGAGTAGGGACTCTGACTAGGCCAGACTCCATCTCAGTACCCAGGGTCAACCATAATAAACCCTTTGGCTTTGTACTACCACTGCTGACTGTACTAGGGGGTGCAGGTGCTTTAGGAGCTGCAGTGGTAGGGACTGGATTTTTCTTGGTGCATTCACTCCCCCAATGGGAAATGGACTTACATGTATTGCACCAAGGTTTCTTTGGGCCATCATTCTTCTTCTTTTTGTTACCATTTTGGGAACCACCCTCCTTATTAGAATTTTGTGGGCCTGAAGAAGACTTTCGGTCTTTTTCTTTATCTTTCTTATCCCCACCCTTCTGGTCTGTTTTCTTCTGGTCACCACCATGGTTCTGGGGTTTCTGCTTAATCCTTGTTCTGACCCATTTGTACGCCTTCTTTCCCAATTCTTGGGGAGAGGTCAGATCAGAGTCAATAAGGTATTGATGCAACAGCTGGTTCTTACAGTTATTAAGGATCTGCTCTCTCATTATAAGATTGTACAATCCTGTATAGTCTGAGACTTTACTTCCCTGCAGCCAACCCTCCAGAGCCTTAGTGGCACAATCAACAAAATCAGTCCAGTCCTGAGTCTGTGGGTGTCTCTGAACAACAACCTGTATTGCTCAGTGGTTAGGCTAAACCCTTCAATAAGAGCACTCTTCAGGACAGAGTAGCTTTTGGCATCCTCAGGTCTAACTGTGAGGAGCCTATCCCTTCATTTCTCAGAAAAGGAGTACCATAAAATTGCAGCCCACTGTTCCTGAGGAACCTGCTGTACCATGCAGGCTCCCTCAAGAGCAGTCATCCATTTGTGGATGTCATCCCCTTCCTTGTAGGGGGCTACAATCTTTGTTAGGTTTCTATTGTCATAGGACCTGTCTTTCTCTCTAGGAATATTGCTGCCACCAGTGGAATCTAATCCACACAACTTTTGTTCTCTTGCTAAAGCAAGTTTAGCTTGAGACAAGGCTATCTCTTCCCTCTCTATTTGAAGTTGGACATCCCTCATTCTGGCCCTATGCTCTTTTCTCTGGGGGAAGTCATTCCCCTTTGAGATTCCCTTGAGACACTAGAAACATGAGAGTCCCCTGAGGGAGACCTCACCCTTCTATTGCCTGAGGGAACTATGTTATAGGATCTGGGGACGTGCTGGCCCTCTCCATTCCCATGTAGGTCTAAGTTGGTCTGGTTAAGCCTGCCAACTATGACCTGGTTACCCCTCTGAACTGGCTCATCTACTTCTGAGCCCTCCTCCTCCTCTTCTTCCTCTTCTTCTAAGTCCACCACTGGGGTGTCCTCATTCTGAGGGGGGTTTATTCCATCTCCTGTCTCTAAGGGAACTGCACTCGCCTTATCTAAGTCATCCTTTTCCAGGATGGCTATCAGGGAAGGAATGGTGGGATTGTGACCCCTTTTTAGCCCTCTTGCCATGCATAAGGCACCCAAGTCTTTATGGCTAAGTTTGTCATAGCTGGAAGTTGCCTTGGTAAGGTCAACCCCCACAGGTAGAGAGCTGGAAGCTTCACCTGTGCCAGACATGACTGCTAGTGTGGTGCAAGTGGTGCACTTACCTACACTAAGTGTTTTCCTACTGTACCTTGCTAGTGAGTTGTAGGCAGGGTGTGCTAATCCCTTTGGTCTACAACTACTAAGTTCAGTAGAACTTAAATATGCTAAGCTTTTGTTTATATGTACCTAAGGTACTTAATGTGATCTTTCAATTTGATAAAAAGATTGCAATGGTAAAACAACAGCAAGCTCAAATCCCACCGCTGCCACCAATGTGAGAAGTTGGCCTGATATATGATGTTTCCAGTTCTGGGACCACCTTGTTTCAGTCCAAACAATCTCTTATGGTGTCTGGTTGTAAGTCAACCTTATAGACAAGCTATCCTAATGGTAGCATGGACTAAGCAGCCTTAAAGGCTTAACTCAAGAGGTCATGTTAAGCGAGCTGTTTTACCAATCACAATCCTGTAATATCAAATGAAAGGATACCACACAAGTATATATTATAAAAATATATGTATTTATTACTAGAATAATCCCCAGTACTCTTTATGAGTAAAGGGGCACAAGCGTTTAAACAAAAGCACAGTTAAACATATGAAAGTTGCACAATTATGGATGAGGGCGGGTGGCCACTCAAACCATATATTAAGAAAGTGGTATAAGAGATACCAATCGAACAGTGGTTAGGCCTAGGGCCTAGGGAATCGCTGGGAGCAGTCGGGACTAGCAATGCTGAAGTCGGGAAAAGCCTGCGGGATTCGGGTGCAGCGCTTAAAGCGCAGGCATGCACCAATGCAATGTCAATGGTGCGTAAAAGTTATAAAGTTATTGTTTAAAGATACTTCCGCTCAGCCTAGAAGGACAAAACTTAAGACACATACACTAGAGGTGTGTACCAGTGTGGGAACACCGGTGTTGCTGAGTTACCTCACCCACAGGAAGCGGGTGCACAGGTGCGAAGTAGTGTCGGGTTTTGTCACGCAGGTCGCTGGTGCTTGGAGCTGAAGATGCTGCAGGTGTCGAGACGAGAAGTGTCCGGTGTGATCCAAGGGGGGATTGAAGTTAAAGATGGTCTGAAAGCAGAGGGGACAGAGTCTGGGTAACTTTGCAGTGACTAGTGTGGAACCAGAAGGAACCAGGTAATGTCGGGCGCTTTCAGGTCGCTGACGGGTCGCTTCTCTCTGCTGCCACGTGGACTCTGGGGCACCGAGGATGTCCAGGAATGGATCACGAGCTGACCCTTGTAGGTTCTCGCTGTCAGCGGTGTCGGCTTCAAGATCGGAGCAAACAAACCTTGGCAAGGGCAACCCAAGCAGGATTCGAAGATGGCGTTGCACTCGGACCAGGAGGGTCACAGCGGGTGCTCCTTTTCAGAGGAGCGGGTGCAAATCTAGAGCAACCAGAATCACAAGTTAGATTTCGTAGTTCCTTGGCACAGGGGCAACAAGCCAACGGGCAAGTGACCGGGCCAATGCGTTGAGCCAAAAGAAGCAGAAGGGCCCCATGCAGCACTCGGTGAGTGTAGAGGGGTGAGCTTCGGTGCAAAAGAGGCTCAGGGCTGAGGCTTCTCAAACCTTGATGTACAGCTTCAAGGGTCACTCGTGGGCTGCACGGTCAGCGTCTCGTGGCCTTTCCAGGATGGCGGACCCCACGCTTCAGGTCGCCTCCATGGGTCTCAGCTCTGCAGGGACTGTGGATCGGGCTGTTAGAAGGCAGGCACGCTTGGTCTTGTCAAACTCTGTTGCTCGAGTTCTGGCGGGAACTGCAACAAAGCAAGGGTTGAGGTGCTGAATGGTGCCTGTTTGCACAGGGTGGTCACTCCTTGACCACAAGGGAGATTCTTCAGTCTTCTACATCGAGTAGGATGTCGAAGGGTCCAGAGTCTCGTTTCTTATGTTTCATCAGGATAATCTGAGTACTATATCTAAGCAAGAGGTGATTACACCAACTTGCCCCAGCTGAGTGATCAGCCAGTTGTGTCAATTTAAGAACCAGCCAGGGTTGGCAAAAGATATGCTGCAGCCCCTGGTAGGCCTTGGTGGCACCTATACCCTGAGCACCTCTAGTGCACGGTACAGGGGCTGACAAGGAGTCCAGTTCCAATTGGGTTATGTACCTATAGTACATGTATGTGAATTTAGAGAGAGAACAGCAGGCTGGGGGTCTGATTAGCAGGCCCACAGCCTCATTAAGTCGAAAACCAGTGAAGCAAAAAGCAAAAATTGGGGTGACCATAGGATAGCAGACCCTACTCTCCTACAGGGGCCTTTTTGGGGACCCTTTTGTGAAAGAGTTGAGTAAGTTTGTGGCCACCTTCACTAGCTTGGACAAGGCCCAATCCAATATCAAGCGAGTCTTCCAGAACCGTTTTTCCAACGGGGCCGGCTGTGGCAGGGGCTGCGCGACCGGCCGTGGCCAGCAATCTAATCCCGGCAGGGGACAAGGCTCCGGGCGGGGCCAGTACAGCACTTCTGCCAATTAC
Source organism: Lissotriton vulgaris (assembly GCF_964263255.1). Lineage (NCBI taxonomy): Eukaryota > Metazoa > Chordata > Amphibia > Caudata > Salamandridae > Lissotriton > Lissotriton vulgaris. Next base: position 1,247,178,423 of record NC_141687.1, on the reverse strand, counting down.
ACCAACTTTTATCCAACCAGCGGACAGAAGTTCTGTGGCCATGGTGGATACAGGAACAACGCAGTCGGACCTGCTCCTGGCGGTAAATCTGATTCCTTCTTCTCAAGTCTGCATTGGGGGTCGGTTGGCGCCTTTCAAGAGGCCTGAAGGACCATCACGAGCGATGATTGGGTCCTGAAAACAATTCAGGATTTTCACATGGAGTTTTACAATGCCCCCCGTCAAAGGGAGCTTCCTCGTCCCATCTCCTTCTCTTTGGCAGACACCAGCCTGGCCGACGAGGAAGTCTCTGAGCTTTTGCGCAAAGGGGCAATTTGTTGGCCGGTTTTGCATCCAATATCTTCCTAGTGGAAAAGACCGACAGGGGACGACGTCCGGTCATCAACCTGAAAGAGTTCAAGGGATGGTTGGTTTATCGGCACTTCAAGATGGAGGAGATTCATCTCCTCTGGGATGTTCTTTTGCCAGGCTATTGGATGGCAAGGCTAGACCTCAAGGATACGTATTTGGTCGTACCGATCCATCCCCCTCATCGTCGGTTCTTGCAGTTCCAATGGAGGCAGTAAGTTTACGAGTTCATCCCCCTTCCTTTCGGACTGTCCTCAGCACCCTGGTGCTTCACAAAGGTCCTCCATCCGGCGGCGGAGTTCCTTCGGAGTCAGAGTGTTCGGATGATCGTCTATTTGGACGATATCCTTCTCATAGCTCAATCCCCTTTGACGCTGTCATGCCAGGTGCAACAGGCGGTCTCCCTTTTTGGAGGGTTTGGGATTCATTATCAACGGGGATAAGTCAATTCTCATCCCTGCACAGAGCATTGTTTTCCTAGGGTTTGTGGTAGACTCGGTCCACACTTCATTGAGTCTTCCCTCTCGGAAAATTACCAAGATTTGGCATCTTCTACGTCAGACAGTCGCGAAGAATCACATTTCCCTCCGACAGATTGCCAGCGTGGTAAGGCTGTTGTCTTCATCTATCCAGGATATCTTTCCGGGGCCCCTGCACTATCGGGCACTGCAATGCTTGAAAGCACACCATCTCAGATAGGGGTTGTCATACGACTAGTTGGTCCCTCTCTCCGATGAGGTCAAGGAAGAGATGTCATGGTGGTTGGCCCAAATGGACGCCTGGAACAGCAGGGCAATTTTTGGGGCAGTTCCCGACATTGTCATAGAGTCAGATGCCAGCAGGTTGGGGTGGGGAGCTCGCTGCAGCGATTTCTCTACTGGAGGCGTTTGGTCATTAGACGAGCAGGAGCTCCACATCAATTGTCTGGAGCTCTTGGCCGGCTCGTTTACGGTCCGATGTTGGACCAAGGACAGAGTTCGCTCGTGTGTTCTCCTAAAAATGGAAAATATCTCTGCGGTGCGTTACATCAACCGCCTGGTGGGCCCTTTTTCCTAAACCCTAGCGAACTTGGCAACGGAATTCTGGGGTTTCTGCTTGGCACATCACGTGTCGGTGATAGCAGAATACTTGCCGGGTCGATCCAACCACGTTGCAGATTGGCACTCTGCATTTGATGGACTCCAGTCAGTGGAAGATGGATGCTCAGGTTTTTCGGTGGTTGGTCGGCCTCTGGGGCCCATTCTCAGTGGACCTTTTTGCGTCCCGCTTGGACTACCAACTCCCGAGATATTACAGTTGGAGGCCGGATCCGCTAGCGCAAGCAACGGATGCTTTCCTGCAGGAATGGGGTCAGGAGAAGGGTTACGCGTTTCCTCCTTTCTCCATGATCGTGCGCCTGGTGGCTCAAGTCCGCCGCCAGAAGGTGAAGGTGGTGTTGGTGACACCGCTTTGGAGGTACCAAGTGTGGTTTCCAGTTCTTCTGGAACTTTCTTGGGATTCTCCAATCCTACTCCCCCTGTTTCCTCATCTTCTTCCGGGAGGGAAGCAGCACCACTTGGTCTCTCAAGGCTCTCTCCTCCTCATGACATGGCGCCTTTCAGGCGACGCTGGTTGCTCCCAGGCCTTTCGGAGCCAGCTGAGACTCTCCTATCAAAAGCTTGGGCTTCCAGCACCTCAAAGTGTTATCGGTCCACCTGGGCGAAGTGGCTACGTTGCTGTCTTCGACGGGACCAGGATCCCGTGGTCACAGGAGTTGTTCCCATCCTGAATTTTTTGGCTGAATTGACGACCGATGGCCTGGCATACCGAACCATTAACGCTATGTGTTCTGCTACTTCAGCTGGTCATGAACCGGTTGAGGGTTCTCTGGTGGGCGGACATCCTTTTGTGCGCCGACTTTTGAGGGGTATCCGTTTGTCGTTGCCCCTGAACCGCTGTACTCTGTCTTGTGGGATGTGAACGTGGTTCTCAATCTGTTCCTTTCCTGGCAACCTAATAGGTACCTTTCTCTTAAGGAGTTGTCAGCTTATCTGGCCATGTTGTTGTGTTTAGTTTCTTGTCGCAGGGTTTCGGACGTGCGTGCGTTGGACATTTCTGCATGGGTTTTTTCCCCGGGTGGGATGACTTTCACGGTTGGCCGACGTACGAAGTCTGCTTCCAGATCAATTTCTTATCCGGTTTTTGCTGAAATGCTCAAACTATGTGTTGTGCAGTGCCTCAAGGCCTGCGAGGACCTAACTTTGGTATTACGCCCTGCGGGCGAAAGACAGGTCTTTATTGCTTTAAGGAAACTGCACAAAGCAGTCTCTTCCCCCACTATTGGGTACGCTGGGTCATGCAAGAGGTGGGTATAGACACAAAGAAGTTCGGTGCACATTCAGCCAGAGGGGCCATGGCCTCGAAAGCGTTTTCTCTAGGTGCCCGCTTGGAAGATCTTTTGTGGGCCGCTGATTGGTCCTCCGATTCCACCTTCAAGCGGTTCTACTTTAAACTGGTGGTGGATGTTGCTCATTTGGTGGTGAGTAAGCTTTGAACTAGCATAATTAGAGCCTCCGGTCCTGACATAGACTCGAAATTTTCCTAGCTAAGTAACAGTAGGTTTCAATTCTATTAAGGACACGGAGGCGAGGATTATTCCACCCGCGGCACAATAGTGCCAACCCGCACGTTTGGCAGTAAGTAAATTCTTTTCTTACATTTGTAGATATGTTATATGACTGCTTGTCTTTGAGATTTTCCATTTGATGACTTGAGGTTCAGGTTTTTCTCAGGAACCTTACAATGGTATCTTGTGTTTTAGGTCATGACGGTGCCAAACAAGACCAGTGATAATAAGGCGTACAGGCTAAGCATGGGCGGAAAATCCGTTTCGCTCGCGGATTTTGCGGATTTTCGGTAAATTCGCAATCCGCGAGATCCGCGAATCTCCCGCAAAATCCGCAAATCCGCGAGCAGCGGATTTTATGGCTTGCTCGCACTGTTCGCGTGAGTTCGCGGCTTGCCAGTACAACTTCGCACCCCGCGAGTAAGTGCTAAATTGCAGAAATACGATCTTAGCAAAACTGACACTACTTACCAGGTTCAAAAGTTCAGGCTCATCATTAGTAGCCATTTCCTGTAGTGCTTCCTGGGGGGCCCCTCCAGAGTTCAGTTGCCAGTTGCAACTATTATGTGACCCTGCTCTGAACCTCAGAATAGTTACACATATGCCACAAAGGTCTTGAATTACAGCTAAGGGAGACAAGCAGGAGCCAGGCTGGAAGTTAAAATCCATTAATCAGCCCCTAATTCATTATTGTCAGTTGGGGCAGGGCAGGTGTTGTAACTAATTTTGCAACAATGAAAGCACTTAGCAAGTGCAAAAGATCACTAATCAGGAAGCACTAAGGAAGCAGGTGCCAGCTAAAAAAATATTCTGTGACACATTAATCAGCCCCAAATTAATTCAGGTCACTTGAGGCAGGGAAGGTGTGCTTTGCTTTGCCGAAAATAATGTACACTGGACAACCAGAGGGTGTGGTGATGAAACAGAGGGTGGCATGGGTGGGCCAGAGGGTGGCATGAGTAGTCAGAGAGTGGCAGTGGTGACAGAGAGTGGCAGTGATGAAGAAGAGTGTCCCAAACAGGCTGGACACGTAGAAACAACAAGTTTGCAAAACTTGCGACCCGACAGGTAAGTTCGCAAATTGCGAAATTGTAAAAACCCTCGCGAACTGGCAGAAACACGCGCGAACACAAAAAAAAAATCCGCAAATTCGCGGGAATTCGCGGATTTTGCGGATTGCGAGTTCGCAAATCCGCAAAATTCGCGAACGCGAGATTCGCAAAATTCGCCCATGCTTAGTACAGGCAAAGAAAGAGGAAGGATGTGATAAATAGGATGCCAGCCTTACCTTTAAGTTGTCCTGGAACGAACATTCCATGGTTCAGCAACCGCCTAATGCATCCTGGGACTTGGAGGAGGAATCGCATGTCTATCGGGCATTATCCCCGTGTACTGTTTCTCCACAGCGAGGTCCGGTAAACACCCTGGAAGTAGGCAGAGATGAACCAGGAAGTGGATGTTACCATCCAATGAAAAACTGAGAACACAAGAAGGAGTCGTCTTTGACCAGCGAAGAAGAGGAAGGAAGGACAAGTGAAGAGAGGAGACACCGAAGACCGAAGGAAACCTGAGGAGGACAACGCGGGAATCCAGGAGAAGGCGGGACCTGAAGTCAGTCAGGAAGAAGACGAGGATGCAGAGGAGCGGTGGACCGAGGATTGGTCGTGCCCACCGGAGGAGGCTGGAGAGCGGCCACAACTCAGGAGAGTTGCGGCGGAGCCGGTGAGTGGTACCGCCTCTGGGGACTTGGAAGGTGGAAGCGGGAGTCGGGTGGTGTGTTAAGGGCAGGTTAGAGCTACCGTGCCACATTTTGAGATACCTTGCCGCATTTTTGAGATACCTTGCCGCATTTTTTTAGATACCTTGCCGCATATTAAGATACCTTGCCGCATATTAAGAAACCTTGCCGCATATTGAGATACCTAGCTATAGATTGATATAACCTGCTGAGTATTGATGTACCTTGCTGCACATTGATATTGAAATACAGGCACTGTATATAAGAGCACGAACCTTATCATTTTCCCTTCTAGTCTTTTCTTTCCCCGCCCCCTTCTCTTCGGTTACATTTCTTTGACAGCATCCAACCGCCGAATGTTAATTTCAGACGGTGGTTCTTCTTTACCCGTTTTCCCTGTTTCCTTCGCTAAACTGGGTTTTCCCCTGTACACATTCTTCCCGACCATCTTTTCCATCACTCCCCCCCCGGTGTGGTGACTGGTAGAGATATAAGCACATCCATAAAACAGAGTGTCTGACAGCTCCATTTTTATCGCCTCTTCTATGAGCCTCTGGGGAGACCCCACCAAGACCGAAGAGGAGCCCAGAACATCTTCCACAACAAACCCTTCCAGCTTCACACCCAGCAATTCGGGAGAAGACCAAGAGGAGAGACACTCTGTACCAGTTGATCACTCACGTACTGCTAATAAAGCACGCATTTTTGGGAAATACATACAGCCTCTGTTGTATATTCTTACTTGCCCTGGTAGTTGGTCTGGTCAGCTGTGGGGTTTTACTGCTCTGCTGTCTTATCTTCTATCTAACTTAATAAATATACCTTGATAACCTGAAGACGTGTCCTGCTGCCTACCTAACTTATCTACAACAGCCTCCTCGCCTGTTTATCAAACCCGCACTCCCACAAGTGGTGTCAGAAGTGGGATTGAAAGGCAAAATGGAGGCTGCAATGGCTAGGATGGCAGAAAACCAGGAACATTTGGGGAAAGTTATGGAACGCTTCCTGACAGTAGTTGAAGAAGATAGAAACAAGCTGAAGCAAGTGCTCACCGGCCAGAGCCAAACACATGGAGCTGCTATGGATAAAATAACTGAAGTTCTAGGACACCAGAGAGGGCCTACCACACTCCCTTCAGTAGTACTACAACAATATGTCAGTGGAAAAGACCCTGATTATTTCTTCAATAATTTTGAGAGAATGGCCACGGCCGCATCGTGGCCACCCGACAAATGGGGTCAGTATCTGGGGTCCCTCCTTTCGGGTGACTTGCAGGCAGCGTATCAGGCAGCTACAGTACAAGGAGTTGTACCATATGCGGATATAAAAAGATGCATCATGGAAAGGCTGTGGGTAGATGACGAAACATATAGATTGAAATTGTGTCAGATGAAGGAAGGACCCCAAGAAACCCCTACAGCCTTATACTTTAGAGTAAAAGACATGGTGGACCGTTGGCTAAAACCAGCCACTACAGGCAAAGATGGGATTATGGCTAAAATTTATTTGGAACAGTATTTGTCCTCACTTCATCCACCAATTCAGAGGTGGGTGCGACAACAGGCCAATTTGACTCTTGAAACCGCAGTAGAGATAGCAAGTGCATAAAACAGAGCCCAGGAAATACAAAGGGACGAGAAGAGACTGTAGGTAAAACAGGAGGTTCAGGAGTACATCGCCATCCCCGACAACCTATAGTAAAAAATCCTGAGCCTGTTACTGTTATTCCAGGAACCCCGATGATTAGACCTCCTCCTGTGGGACCTCAATGTTTTCAGTGTGGGGGAATGGGACATATTGCTCGGTTCTGTTGTCAAAAGTAGGAGCTCATGGAAATCGGTGTAACCCGCAACTACTTCTGCTCCCCACAAGAAAAAAACCTCCGCAATCTTGGAAGCAAAAGCCAAAGGGGGGCAAGATGGTGGCCGCTGCTTAGTCGGCTGACTGTCGGGATGACGGCAGTGGCGTCCAGGCTCTAAGACGATATGTGACCAGGTGATTCTACGTTTGTTGGAACTGTCCCGTTCCATGCTGCTACTGCTACTGATACCCGATCTGTAGATGGCGGTGATTACGGAGAACAGGCTCTGCTCTGTGTGAGGCTGCAGCTACAATCAACCAGCATCCAGCCGGTCAGTATCCAGCATCCAGACAGCCAGCCAGCCAGTGGTCCAGCAATTTACGACAGGCTACGAAGTTGATAGCTGAGAGTCAGCCTGGAAACCGAACGACTGCGCTCTCGCTGTGTCTCCCGATGTGCGACTTGCTCCCTGGAAGAGATTAGACAGAGGTACAGGCTGGCACTCTGGCGCTCCGGCCCTCTGGCGCTCTGGAGGTCTCTGCAGCGCGATCTACCTAGGCATTCCCTAGCTCCCTAACTGTGCACAAAACTTCTCTACGGCACAGTGCACGGTGCATCTAACTGTACATTTAACCACATTTAGCCGCTTTTGTGATTCTTTGTTATTTCACTATTACCGGTCACTACGCATCCAGAAGCTCTTGATCTGCTTAATCTGCTCCTGAAACTGCTCTGAGCTGCTTTCGGGGACATCACATCACATCAGCTAACGCATAGCGCTGTCTGTCGACTAATCAACTGCTCCACCTTCCGTTTGGTTTCCCGTATAACTTACCTGGCAAGCACGCTAACGTGTTATCCGTGGCCTGTGTGGAGGGGGCTGCAGAAGCTGCAGAGGCAGTGGAGAGGGCAGCTGGTGGAGCGATATTTGGGACCCCCCCACCCCGCTCACCGGGCCAGAAGAAGCTGTTCTCCCCCAATCCGGATCAAGATCTCTTGACACCACTGCCTCCAAGGAGAGGGAAGGGTGCTCTCCCTCTCAAGGATCGTATTGCAGCGCCTTCTGTGGTGTAACTTCTGCAGAGGGCAAGGGTACCCAAGGAGGCTGGCAATGACACGGATGTGGGCAAGGATACTGGCGCAGAGAGCGATGAGGACACCCCCATGGACGATGAAGCCTGGCTGCTACGAAGGGGCTCACAGTTGAGGAGGCTGCTCCACTCATCACTCCCACTTCTGTGTCTTCTGTGTCTATGAGAAATCCAAATGAGGCACAAGAAAGACCCTTGCAGCCCGATACTTTGTCAGCCTTAAGAGTGGGCCTCGAAATGGACAGTCTGGAGATTGATGGAGGGTCGAGGGGGGGCAGTGGCTCGCTCTCTCCAAGCCCCCCTCAGGTCAGACCAGCGGATCAGCTCAATGGGCAGCTCAATGGTCAGCCACCGCCGCCCCATTGTTCGGGTGAGTCGGATAAAACTGATAGGCCCCAGCAGGCTGGCCATCTTCTGGAAGTACCAGATACAGCGATAAGCTCTTAATCTAAAATGCCCCAGCCATCTAAATCAGGCTATCGAAAAGATGAACAAAAACAAAGGAGTGGGGGGAATCGGAGCAAGAGGAGCAGGAGGGGGAAAAAGAGGAGAAGGAGCCTAATGACTGTTTCTATTCACTCTCTGAAGGTGAAGAGTGGTCAGATGATAGAGAAAGCACATCACTGGGGGGGAACATCCTAGATTCAAATGGTGAAGACTCAGAAGATGAGGACAAAGCTGAAATCCCTCAAACAGCTGTTGAAACTGCAGTGAAAGGGGCCAAGAATAGGAGGGGACGGTCTAGGGGGAAAATGGAACCAACTCAGGATAACTGCTCCATTACCCCCTTGCTGAAATCGAAAGAAATGATGCCAGCAGAGGAAAGTGGACCTTCAACGCTAGATGTAATACATCGGGCCATCCTGGCTCACAGAGAAGAGGCTAGACAAGATAGTCGGAAGGTGCAAGCAGGGATTAGGAAAATGCAGGGCGTTGTAAGCAAGCTCTCAAAAGCTTTCTCAAATCTGGGTGACAGAGTCTCGAACTTGGAGGAGAGGATTGTCGGAACCGAGGCAGATGCATCTAAGGCTACGTCCATAGCATAGGAACACTCTGCACAGATCAGGGACATCCAGTGGAAACTAGAAGAATCAGAAAGCTGGCAGAGTCGCAACAACCTTTATGTACTTGGAGTACAAGAGGGCCTTGAGCGGTCAGACCCCAGACAATATGTAATCGATCTATTCAAAGGGGCCTTCCCAGAATAATCAGAATGAAACTGGCCAGCTGAAATCCAAAGGGCACATCGCACCCCGATGAAACTAGAGGCACCAGCTAAGGCCAGGGAGACACCAAAAGATCAGTTAGGGAAGTCTCCTTCTTTGTCCGCCCTGACTTTTGCCATGTGACAGTGGAGAGCCGATGGCGGCTAAGGCAGCTCATCAAACCATTTCAGGACAAAAAATTACATGTGTTCTTGATTAACCCAGCGCAACTTAAAGTAATTAATAATGGTTCTGTTGTATATTTTGTGTCAGAGATAAAGGCCAAAGAGTACCTGGACGCATTGGGTAATTAGGAGGCTACTCTGCTTCAGGTCCTGTTAAAAGGGCACGAGCTAGTTATCAAGCGGTCGACCAGTTTAGCAAACATGGAAGGCTGTTGTTTTATTTATTTTTTTTATTTACATTTTTATTTTTTTATTGACAAAGTGATGAGGAAAACATACCAATATACATATAATTAAAAAAAACATTGTTTACGAAATAAATGTAAATCGTTCCCAAGACAGAACTTGTTTCGATTTCCACTTGGAGCACATTACAACATAATTCATTTTGTTCATACAGAAGGCAAAAGAGCAAAAATATTAGTCTGATAACTGTCTACAGGAAAACAAAGTATCTACCAAATAGGCAGTGTTACGGTGCCTGCATAACCTTCAAATAAAATTACCCCAAATTTTCTCAATTTTTTTTAATGAAGGGGTTCCTCTAAGTTTTGCCAGGGCTAGCTCCATAGAGTAAATTTCATTTACTAATGACCACCATTCCCAGATGTTAGGGGGTTTGGGGCAAATCCAGGCTCTAGCCAATATTAGTTTAGCACAAGACATAAGAATCGTCACCAGAGCAGGCCTGGGTAAGGAGACAGGATGTATATCAAGTAACACTATTGAAGCGGTGATAGAGGGTAAATGAATCTTTTTAATTTTCAAAACTTTATGTACTTCCCCCCAAAAGTCCCTCAGAGTTGGGCAAGAGAACAGCATATGTTCCAGATCTGCTGCATCAACTGAACATTTAGGACATTTGGTACGATCGCTATGGATATTATTAAGGGACCACTTGGAAATCCTTTCCGGTGTGTAGTACAACATACAGGTTGTTCGAAACTGTTGCAGCCTTAAGCTAGATGATCGTACCGAGTTGTTAATGTTGGATAAAGAACATGTTATCTGTTTGGGTGTTATATTTAAGCCCATTTTACTGCTCCATTTCTCGGCTAGTTTTAAACAATCATCGGTTTTGACAGCACAAAGATGCCTATAAGCCTCGCTTATAACTGATTTGTTTTTGGTAGCGTATAAACAATTCCAAATATCACGGTCTAGAATGTCATAAATTTGATTTTTCCTTATCATAAAGTCGTGTATTTGTAAATATTTGAATCTCATTGTTTCCGGCAAGTCGTATAAAGTTTTTAGTGTGTGAAAATCTAAAAACCCTTGTGCGCCGTATAAGTCTCCCAGAACGTTGATTCCCTGAGTAGACCATCTAAGGGCCATGCCATCATTGAAAATCCCCGGAAGGCCCGGGTTACCCCATAGCTGAAGTTTCGGATGGAAGAAGGAGGTCTTACAAAATGCTAATATATTAACCCAGATCCTGACGATGTCCTTGGCAGTCTTAAATTTCACCCTCTTAAAATAGTTGGGGTTGTTAACTCGAAGCAAAAACATGTTTGAGTCATATTTTAGCAAGAATGAATGAAAAAGAATGTGTCTTCGCTATTAAGCAAAGACCGGAGACGCCTAACAAATGAAGACCAAAAATATAGCTTGACATCGGGAAAGTTGAGACCACCCTTATCTGTACTATTTTTAAGAAGTTTCAGCGATCTTCTAGCTTTTTTATACCCCCAGATAAAACTGCTGAATATTCCATCTAATTGCTTGAAAAAAGAATTATTTAATGCTAATGGGATGGAACGGAAAAGATACAAGAATTTAGGTAATACCTTCATTTTGATTAAATTAATTCTGTCAATTAAGTTCAGGGGCAATCTATGTCATTTTTTTAATAATAAAGTAGTAGATTTAATTAATTAGTTATAATTGATATTATTTATTTCCCGTATTTTAGATGTAATTTTGACGCCTAAATATGTAGCGACTTTACAAATCTCCGGAACCGTTACCACTGGTACATAATTAGCTATAATTTGTGTCTTGTTTATATTTAACTTGTAGCCAGATATTTTCACCAACTTACAAGCCTCAGTGGTGATCCCTTGTAGTGCCTCAATGACATCGGAAGAGTAGATGGCAATATCATCGGCATATGCCGTAATTGTCAGTGCCTGTACACTAGACCTGAAAGGTACAATTCGGGATTGTGCCTGAAGAGCGTGCAAAAATGGCTCTTGTGAAAGGGCAAATAATAAAGGTGATAAGGGGCAGCCTTGGCGGGTGCCCCAAGAAATCGTAAAGTCTGAAGAGGTCAGCCCCCATAGGTGATACAGGCTGAGGGATTATCATACAATGCCTGTATCCCCTTTAAAAAGTGCCCACTAAACCCCATTTTCATCATAGCATGCCAGAGATAGTCCCACCCCACTCGGTCAAAAGCCTTCTCGGCATCCAGCAAGATCATGCCGAGTGTGGTGGACTCAGTCTCAGCTACGTCGAGCGCCGTTATGGCCATGTTAACGTGAGTGGTAGTGTCTCTCCCAGTCACGAACTCGTGTTGCTACAGGTTAACTATTTTGGGCATAAGAGGAGCCAACCTAGTTGCTAGAATTTTCGTAAATATTTTTGCGTCGGTGTTAATCAGAGAGATGGGTCTATATGACCCCCTCTCCTCCTTTGGTTTACCCTTTTTAAGAAAAAATATTATTTTAGCTCTGTTCCACGAGTTGGGAGCTTTTCCAGTTAACCCAATAGATTGTATAACCTGTAATAATAGGGGTAGCAGTTCCTCTAAGCAGATTTTATAGATCTCAAGAGGGATGGTATCTTCCCCTGCAGCTTTCCCTGCAGGCAAAGCAGCAATAGCTTGACAGAGTTCATGCCCTGTGATATCTTCAGACAGTAGGTCTATTTCTGAAATATTACATAAATGTATTGAGTTCTCATCTAAATAGTTCCGTATTGTAACTACGCTAGGGGTAGATTCCAGAGTGTACAAAGACCTGTAAAAATCCACGAATTGTTCCAATATATTGTGCCGCTGGTCCTATAACTTATTATCAGGTCCTCGAATATTAGCGATCAAGGTACTAGCTCTATCCTCCGCCACTTTATATGCCCGAATTTTTCCAATTTTATCCCGCCCTCATATTGCGCGATCTTGAATTTTTGTATATTGGCACTATTTTTTGGGATAAACTTTGCCTTAGTTTCAGATTTTAATTGGCCAAGTTTAAGACCTATTTCAGGTACTGTTGGCAGGTTTAGTCATAGCGCTGAAGCCAGCAGTGCTTCCTTGGCAGCAATACTAGAGATCAGAGATTCACTAAGTTTTCGGCGCTCAGAATTTTGTCTAAACACGTATTCCTGCGTAAATCCCTGAATGCTTGCCTTGCAGGCATCCCAGACCGTATTACATGTAGCAGAGTTCTGGTTGATTTCTATAAAATCAGTAAGATGGGTTTTTAGCTGTGAGATGTAAACAGCGTCTGATACTAAATATCTGGGAAAAGAGAATGGTCTAGGACATGTACGAGTGTGTGGAGTGACAAATATCAGCATTATGGGGTCGTGATCCGAGGAGATTCGGGGGCATACCTCCATTAGACTAGTGTTCAATAAGTTATCGTTAGCTAAAGCCATGTCCAGCCGAGAACAAAGTTTGTGGGGTGCAGAATAATATGTGTACCCAGAAATGTTTGGATGTAAGTACCGCCAAGCACCTTTGATATTGTGGATGCGGCAAATATCTAAGATAGAAGTTCTAGTTTTACGCATCTGCTGGAAACTCCCGAGCCTGGTGGTATCTAGTTGGTAATCCATAATACAGTTGAAGTCCCCCATTATAATAAGCTCCCCCTCCCAGTCTAAACGTTTTACATTTAGATAGTCAAAAACCCTAGGCTCGTCTTGGTTTGAGTCGTATACCACACATAAAACATATTTATTATTTTCAATGCTCATTTGAGCGATGGCCCATCTACCATCCTTATCGTGAGCAGTTTTCAAAGTTTCTACCCTAAATCGTTTGTCCTTAAGGATTGCAACCTCTCTAATTGAAGCCCCAAAAGTAGAGCAGGTTACAATATCATATCCTAATTGACAGAGTAGTTTTTTATCCTTGCCAGCTATATGCATTTCGGATAGTAACTCAAAGTGAGGATTATGTAATCTCAACCCTACCGACACAAGACGTCTCTTATTTTTACTGTTTAGCCCCGCGACATTCCATGCTAAACATCTTATTTTATACTTTCAAAAAGGAAAACAAACAACAAAGCAAAAAACCAAGTGGAGAATTTCTGTCCTTGAACCACACAAAAGTAGATATTTACTCGTAATTTTATTCTTAATAGCATGTCTCCCCGTCAGATTGAAAATGCATTTTTTCAAATCTTTGCCCCCCAAATCCCCCCACCCTGCGGAGAACAGAGAACCCCCTCCCGCCACCCCCCTGTCTCCCACCCCCACCGGGGAGGGACCACCCTCATCTTCTGCTGCCGCTGTAGTGGCAGCGCCAACGGTAGACCCCACCCCCTCTGAAAAAAAGTTTGCCTAAACAGAACCAAAATAATTATTCCTAAGAACTAAAAGGAAGAGGTAATAAACTCGACCCCCTAGAGTTTTTACCCTTAGTCTCCCTAACTATTATATCAGCATGGTTGTAATTCTACCTGATCAGTTGTTATACTAATTAAAGCCTAACTCTTACTTATGCTGGATAGAAATAGCTCGGCTTCTTTTGTATCATTAAAGAAATGTGTACACCCGCCTTTAATAACCTTGAGACAAGCAGGTTCCTGAAGAAAAACCTGCCCCCCAATGGATTTAATTGGGTCGATCAGTTTACGTAGTTCCCATCTTCTGTCCATTGTGGCTTTACTAAGGTCAGAGCGAGCAAACAGAGAAAAATTCCCTATAGTTATGGGGGCATTAGGACGTGCTTTCTGCCATACAGCCTGTCGCAATAAAAAGTTGCCAAAACAGATGAGAAAAGGACGTGGGAATTTGCTCTCTTTGTTCTTTTGAACTAAAGGTAAATGGTGTGCCTGCTGAATTTGGGAGTCCCAGTCCCAATCTGCTAAGTCTGGGAAAGCTTTTTGTAGTAAACCAACAAGGAAGGCCCTCGGATCTGAGCCTTCAGATCCCTCCGGTATCCCAAAAAGTCTCAGGTTTGATCTTCTCTGCCGATTTTCCAAATTCTCAACTTTCAGTTGGAGAGATGTCATCTGGATATCATGTTGATTTACTACAATGTTCATACGTGTGGCAACCTCCTCTACGCCCACCACCCGGTGCTGTAGATCTTCAATGTCCTGCGAAACCCCACTAAAATTAGAGGTCAGTTCTTGTAGAGAGGTCTGTAGTTTGTTATTGTCCTCCCGCAACTGTAGATAGTGTTCTTGCGCTTCTGCGCGTTGGTTGGTTAATATTTGCAGTATATTATCCAGTTGGGAAGAATTATTCTCTTGTTTATCTTCATCTTCAAATTCCTGAGGCATGGTGATTTTATCAATCATAGAGGTAGCTGATAATGCTGAGGTTAGGGCAGTAGAAGAAGTTAAAGTATAATTATTAGCGGCCATATTGTTTCTGTTATTCCCCCCATTTCCGCTTGTAGCTAGCGGTTTTGTATTGATAGACAGCGTCGAGCCATTAAGTGGTAAGGTTGCTGGACTGGACTCTAACATAGACACCGCCTCTTGTTCGGGTAATGCAATTGATAGTGCATTTAAGGGTGCACTTGATGCGTTGATCTCTGGAGGGGCAGAACAGGCTAAAGTGCCCAAAGTGGGGTCAAAGTCCATAGGGCTTGTCCCAGATAGTCTTAATGTCATGCTCTTTACAAGCCCCTTGCCTCAATCCATTTTTTGAGAGGGCTTTTATCAATAAGAATTTTCTTAGCAGTCAAGATATTACTTGTAATTAACCGATTTAGAGTGGTACTGGCTTTCCCCCCTCTTTTAACTTTGGGCTTGGTTTTCGTTTTGCGCCTTCTAGCCGCCAATGACTTCATTGTGTTATCAGACGGGTCACCCATCTCTTCCTCCGTCTCCACTTCACAGTCTTCATAAGATCCTAGGTCAGCGTTCTCCTCTTCCATCTCTTCAGAAGTGTGGCAAGTAGCTAGCCCATCGTGCACCCCTATATTAGATAACCCAATTTCATTAATAACTACGTCTGCGGCCAATCCTGGGTCAGGACCTGATGGTAGTTCGGAATTTGCCATTTCATTTGTTTTTTTCCAAATCCATAGCCACATCATTTGAGTTTACATTTGTATCTGGGTTTGAATCTCTGCCATCTGCCAAGTCCTCTTTAGCCATAGCTGGTGCTTCTGTAGATAATATCAACGTAGAAGGCTTTATCGGAGCTGAAACATTGTTACCGGACTGTGATTCTACTACAACTCCTGTAGCTTCCACTGTACCTGCTACATTTGGAGCAGTTGTGTCTACCGGTTGAGTTGCGCGGCCAACTTCACCAGCTTCACCCCCTGTCATAGATCCTGCTGGGGCCCCCAGCTTAACCCTCGATTTGGCGGCATTTTTTGCAGCATTTTTCAAAGAGGAACCTGAAACGGTCAGCGTGGGAGGGGGGCGTAATAGTGGCTTACCGACAGTTACTCGCTCCGACCCCTTGTCTCCCGCCGCCGCTGCCGCTGCAGAGGGCTTTTCTTTGGTGCTGCATGTTGTTATCTCTCTCCCCGAAGAAGCCGAGATGTCCAGAGAAGCCGCTTCTGCTGCCTTTGCTCCTGCTGTAGAGGGGAGGGTGCCATAGCTACCGTTATCGTCACGACCATGGAAGGGGGGGTGCGGTAGTTGTTTTAATCCAATATGCACTAGAGGAGAATAGAGGGCACTTGGGGTTGGGAAAAGGTAAGGCGGTCTAGGCCTACGTCTGAAACTCTAGCAAAATGGTTAGCCAGGCAAGGGGTTAGGGGGGGTTAGTGATCTTAAGTTGTTAATCAAAAGATTCTGAGTAGGACTCTACTATTCCCCCCTGCTTGAAGCAAAACCTATGAATTCCCTGTATCTATCTATGATAAGTAAAGGTCACTGTGAAGATATAGGCGCACAATAAGTTAGCCAATGCCCTCTCCCACAGTTTACATCACATGCTCAGACCTGTGTCTGAGCGCCCCAGTTGGGTGAAAGGGAGTGCTAGGGTGGGGAGGGCGGATGGGAAAGGTGGTGGGTGTGCGGGAGGGGGGAGGGATCGAGGTAGGGAGGAGGGCTCAACAAAGGGGGGTGGGGAAAGACAGAAAAGTTTCACTATACCTGGTACAAAGTGTTGGTCAGATGGATTGATGGAAAACGTATGAGGTGTCTATAAAGGAGAAAACTGATATTAGAGTTTAAATTACAAACACGTAATGGGGAGACTTAGTATTTGTTCTGTCAATGTTGCGGTCTGAATGACTGGGGTAAAAGACAGAGGTTGGGTCAATACATTAGATCCAGTCAAATAGATGTACTCTGTCTACAAGAAACTCATCTACCATGGACCAAGAAACATCTGCTGAATATAAGAGGATACAAGCTCTTGGCTAGTTCCTCTCAAACCACCAATATTAGAGTAGTTGCCATACTGGCTAAACCGGGTTTGGGGGGGAGGTGAGGACAACTGGCAGATCCTCATGGTCGCTGGGCAGTGGTGGAAATGGAGCTGTGATTTACATTATGTACCATATATGGATCGAACCATGATGATCCTGAAATTGTTGATGGTCTGGAGATTGAATTGTTGAATTGGCCCTCTCCTCTTGTAGTCTGTGGTGACTTCAATATCTTTACGAATTTTGCAGAATCAGGGAAAAATACCCCATATCTTGGATGGAAGCCCAGGGTATTCCGCGCAACATATGCACTAATTAAAACTCACGGGCTGCAGGATGTCTGGGGCGAGAAGAAGACCAATAACCCTGGATATACATATTTTTCCTGTCCTGCTAAAAAGTTCTCTAAACTAGATTATTTTCTTGTATCTGTTTCGGTGGCACATAGGGTGGAAATTAAGAAATTGCTAAAAGTAATCTCTGACCATAACCCTTTGATGCTCCAATATCATATTGATACCCTGATTAGACCATCATCAAGGTGGACTTTTGAAAGAAAGCTACTAGCGGATAGTAAATTTGTCGACCACCTAAAGAATTGGGCAGAAAGCTTCTTTGATATCAATTGTTATAGCACATCTCGTAACATTGTATGGGACTCATTTAAGCGACCTTAAGAGGGGAGATAATGAGTTTTTCTGCTAGGCTTAGGAAGGAAATCAAGGCCCATAACGAGATTCTCCTCACTCAACTAGCAGATGCAGAAGAACTATTGATCAGAGCTATAGCCAGGGGCGGGAGATCACAGAAATGAGCAGAAAGGTATGATTATTAAAGCAGAGATAAATCAGCTGATGGCCCAAAGAGCGGCCGATCAATATCAAACAGATAGGGGCTCATTGTATGAAACCGGGGAGCATGCAAGTTAAATATTGGCTCTTAGAATTATACAAAAGTGTAGTCAAAATGTCATTAAAAATATTCATGAGGGGACCCAGAATTATTCTGACCCAGAAGAGATCCGAGAATGTTTTAAAAATTACTATCAGGCACTATATACAGAAGAGACCAGGTCGGATTTCTCTAATATAAGCTGGGATGATCTGGGGCCAAAACTGAATGAACAGGATAGACTTGGGTTGGAAGAAGAGATATCAAGGGAGGAAGTAATCAAGGCTATAAAGGACCTAGCAATAGGGAAAGCCGTAGAACCAGATGGCGTCCCACTTGAAGTATACAAACATCAACAGGATATTATAGTTCCCCTATTAACTGATCTATTCAATGGGATAGTCTATACTATGGATATCCCTAATTCATGGAAGGAAGCAAACTTTGTGGTATTCCATAAAAAGGGTAAACCTAAGGATGAACCGGGAGCCTATAGAACAAAACCCCTCATAAATTCAGATACAAAGATCTATGCCAAAGTTCTGGCTAATAGATTGGGGAGGGCAGTCACAGGTCTGGTAGCATGAGTTTATCCCGGGTAGGGAAACAACCGACCATGTGAGACAGATAATCACTCGATTTGATATCCATGCTGCCGGGGGGGATTGGATGGCGATGATCCTCCTCGACGCCGAGAAGGCATTTGATCGTGTTACCTGGTGGTTTTTATGGTACAAAGGGCTTTTGGTCCTAAAATAATCAGTGCAATCAAAGCAATGTATCGCGAACCCAGGGAAGAGATTGTATTATCTTGTGGGACCCGACAGGGGTGCCCATGCTCCCCAATACTATTCGCCCTCTATATAGACCCCATGATCCGGAGAATTTTAGGATGTGAGGCAATTAACCCAGTAGTATGTAGGGGCCACGAGACAAAAATTCTGGCATATGCCGATGATCTGGCTGTAATAACTTCTAATCCAGAGATGGCAATAATAGCTCTTACGGACATGGTTAGGGACTTTGGTAAGTACTCTGGCTACCATCTTAATGAAAATAAGACTCAAATAATTTGTACTAATAATATGGCAAGACAGGATGGTAGATGGGTCGACTCAGCAATCTATCTATCCCGGTAGTCAAGTTAATAATTGAAGAGAATTTCTCTCCATTGGTTGCCTCCATTACACAGGAGCTAAAAAGAATAGATACTATTCATCTTTCTTTAATTGGGTGAGTAAGTGTACTGAAGATGTCTATACTACAAAAACGTATCTACCTTTTTCGCTCAATTCCGCTTCTGGTGGGTGAGGGGTGGATAAAAAGTATAGAAGCAGTATTCTCAAATTTCCTATGGTCCTATGGTAAAATTAGAAGGTCCCTAATATATCTATCACTTCCACAAGAGAGGGTGGATTGGCAGTCTCTAATATCAGATTCTACCAATGGGCATGCCTTATGAGCCAGATGGCTATATTATTTGATATTTCTCCTAACCACACTCAGCCCTTAGATCCTCCTTCTATTTTCGAATTACTAAGGGTTCGCGATGCTCAAGGGATGCTGTTACACCGAACAGAAAGATGGTATTATAATAGAACTAAATATAAAATTATGGATGGAATTTGGAAAATTTGGAAAGCTATTCAAAAGGCATTAATAATTCCTAAAATAAACTATTATACACCACTGTAGGACTCCAAAGTTTTTCCTCAATTCAGCAGTGATAGGATGGGGACTATTTGGGAACAACAAGGAATTAGAACAATGGGGGACATCTTTGATAAGGGTACAGGGAAACTGTTCACTTTTACTGATATTCAAGCTAAATTTGGTATCCCCTCTACCCACGCGTTTAAGTACGTCCAGATTCACCAAACACTGTATGGGATGAGACCACGCATCCATCCAGGCAGGAAAATCACAATAATCGAGTATCTGTTGGGATGCGTAGCTCGGATTAAAATATTTATAAAGCCCTAACAGACTCAATACCAGACGATATGGATCAAGTTGAATCATCATGGATGACAACATTTGGGGACCCTGATTTTGACTTAGATAAGGCTCTCCAGCTAGCAAATAAAGTGTTTCGCTCTACCAACTTAAGGGCACAACATCATAAAGTACTCTTTATTCTGTATTTTACCCGGCTAAGCTCTTTAAATGGGGCAAAAGAAGGACAATAAATGTCCAAGATGCCAGGAGGGACCCACCGACTTAATCCATATGTTCTCTCAATGTAAAACAATGAGGGGAATATGTGCAGGGATCGAGAAGTTTTTGGGGCTGCTGGATGTTCATGTAAATATATCCCCTACACTTCTGATATCTGGTCTCCGCAATAATCCTGATCTAGAACGGGATAAGGAGGCCTTTTTATTTATATGTTTAGCAGTCCTTCGGATCCTGGTGACAGCATGCTGGAAGAATAATACTGCACTAACTTTTCAAATGTGGCTGGCCAGGTTGCTAGGCATTCACAACATTGAAGCTGCTCTCTATAAAAGAAGGGGAAGAAAGGTGAAGGAGTGGGGCCTTTGCGTCTGGGCTCCTCTTGCTTTGTGGAGACAAACCCCTTGAATGGTTAATAATGTATGTATGTATATAGATGAATTTCTCCTACAAGGCCTGTCCTATCTTGGATCCTTATACTAAATAATTATGAATTCTATATTTTCGATTCCTCAATGTCTAACTAATCTCATGCTGATATATATGTTTGTGAATACATGTGAATTTATCCTCGAAGGACTATCTTATCTCTGATCCTTATACTAAGTAATGATGAATTGTATATTCTGGATACATCAATTTCTAATTAATTACAAGTTGATATTCTTTTGTTGAAACTTAATGTATTTTACCAGGTAAAATGAAAATAAAAAATAAATTAAAAAAATAAATAAAAAAACCTCCGCCATACTGTTGTACAGTAGCCGTGAATGGTTGTCCCATGACAGCCCTAGCTGATACTGGATGTCTCCAAAGTGTAGTTCAACCTCAAGATCTAGGGTCACGGTTAGGCCCAATTGATGGAACAGTAGCCATAAGATGTATTCATGGTGATACCAAGCCCTACCCCACAGCTCAGGTTCAAATACAACATTCTAGTGATCCAGGAACCACCTTAACGGTACGGCTCATACCTCGCTTACTAGAACAGGCTATACTGGGGAACGATTACCCAAAGCTATCTCAGTTGTTACATGGGAATCCCAAGGAAGAAGAAGACTGGTTGGGCACTGCTCCTTTTTCACAAGCTATTAATAAAGAATGGCTGCCATCAAAGGATAAGAAAAGCAAAAGACAAAGAAGGATGGAGAAAGGCAAGAGTCGGTTGGTTATGCCAGTAATACAGGATGAGAATCCCAGGGAAACTGACAGAAGTTTTCACGCAGCACAATTGGACGATCCAGTGTTACAACAGTCCTGGAACAAGGCCTTAGAAGACGAAGATCCTCACCACGTAGGTCCCTATTTTTTCAAAAGGAAGGGATTATTGTATAGGAAAGGAAGTCCCAACCAGAACCCCCAGTTGCTAGTGCCTGGTCCTTTCAGAGATAAGGTTCTATACTTAGCGCACAGCCACTTATTAGGAGGTCATTTTGCGGTAGATAAAGCGAAAAAACAAATCATGGAAAGGTTCTATTGGCCTGGAATTTATCAACAAGAAAAGGAATACTGCAGTGTGCCAACAACATAGCAAATACCATCCTCACAGAGCACCCCTTCAACCCCTTCCCATTATAAGTGAGCCCTTTAGTAGGGTAGGTATGGACATAATAGGCTTTTATTAGCACCTCGTAGTGGATACCGTTATGTCCTTGTCATGGTTGATTATGCTACCCAGTATCCTGAAGCCCTACCTTTACGGAGGCCTGATGCTCCTAACATAGCTAAAGTCATGATCACAGTGTTTTTCAGGGTAGGATTCCCAAAAGAGATACTTACAGATCAAGGGACACCCTTTATGTCCTGCTTAATGAAACAAGTCTGCGATCTGTGTAAAACAAATTAGGACAGCTGCCTATCATCCTCAAACGGATGGGTTAGTCGAAAGATACAATGCAACTATCAAAGATACCCTTAAGAAACTCCTGGCCCTAGAATTCAGAAAATGGGAAGACATGTTACCTCTTGCTTTGTTTGCCATTAGGTATTAGGAACAAAAGAGTACCGGATACTCCTCCTTTGAACTACTATATGGGCATAAACCACATACTTTTCTAAAAATGGCACAAGAGAAATGGGAAACAGAGCCTAATGATACCAAACCACTGACAGACTATGTCTCTAATCTGCGTGCCCATTTAGGACAAATCAGAACAATCGTGAGAAACAATTTAGAAGAAGCACAAATAGCACAGAACGAACAATATGACAAACGGGCTAAGATGATATCTTTTAATGTAGGGGATTCAGAGTTGTTGATGATGGATTCCTCTGATCAAAAACTATTAGGACAGTGGCAGGAACCCTATATGTTTTGGAGAAGGTCACTCCTGTGACCTACCGGGTTGAAATAGATCCAGCTAGACATGTTTCGTAAATTTACCATGGGAACTTGTTAAAAAATCAGGAGGGTCCAGTACCTATAGACGTGAACACAACAGAAGCCCCATCTCCCTTGTTCTATCAATGCATAGATGCTGATCTTCCCTCTGAACTCTTGAACGGATTGGTAAAAACACTAGAGCCAATCCAGGATACTTTTTCCTCATCCTCGGGTCGGACCACTCTTTTGGAGCATGCCATAAAAACGAGTACGCCTTAGACCCTACTGCATCCCGGAAGCCCGGTGCCAAACCATTAAAGAAGAGATACAAAAGATGCTACAAATGGACATTATTGAGCCCTCTGTGAGTGAGTGGAACTAACCCATTGTCCTCATGCCGAAGCCGGATGGCTCGGTACGTTTTTGCATTGACTTTAGAGAGGTTAATAAAATTTCTGAGTTCGATACTTATCCCCTTCCCAGGGTGGATGAAATGGTCGGGAGATAGGGAAGGCTAAATACATCAGTACATTAGGCCGTTTGTAAAGGATACTGGCAGATACCGTTACGAAAACAAGATAGAGAAAAAACAGCTTTTTATACTCTTGATGAGAGAAACTATGCCACCATAGAGAAAGAGGCATTAGCCATTAAGTGGGCCATAGACACATTAAGATATTATCTTGAGGGGCGGGAATTTACCCTATACACTGATCATGCCCCTTTAGAGTGTCTAGCTCGCAATAAAGGCAATAATGAGAGGGTACTAAGGTGGTTTTTGTCACTACAACCCTATAGGTTTCAAACCAGGCATAGGAAAGGTACTGAACAAGGGAATGTGGACTACTTATCTAGATTTGTCTGGTCAGCTCAGCGCTTGGACGCCCACGGGCAGCAATCGCGCTTTATAAATATCGTTACAATTACAATTACAATTACAATTTCCCCACAGTCAGATCCCCAAAGACAGCAAGGGAAAGGGGATGTGATAAAGAGGACGCCGGCCTTACCTTTAAGTCATCCTGGAACGAACATTCCATGGTTCAGCGACCGCCTAATGCATCCTAGGACTTGGAGGAGGAATCACGTGTCTACCAGTCATTATCCCCGTGTACTGTTTCTCCACAGCGAGGTCCGGTAAACACCCCAGAAGTAGGCGGAGATGAACCAGGAAATGGATGTTACTGTCCAATGAAAAAAGGAGAACACAGGAAGGAGTCGACCTTGAGAAGCGAAGAAGAGGAAGGACATGTGAAAAGAGGAGACGCCGAAGACCGAAGGTAACCTGAGGAGGACAACGCGGGAATCCAGGAGAACGCGGGACCTGAAGTCAGTCAGGAAGAAGACGAGGATCCAGAAGAGCAGTGGACCGAGGATTGGTGGTGCCCACCGGAGGAGGCTAGAAAGCAGCCGCAACTCAGGAGATTTGCGGTGGAGCCGGTGAGTGAAACCGCCTCCGGGGACTTGGAAGGTGGAAGAGGGAGGCAGGGGGTGTGTTAAGGGCAGGTTAGAGATACCTTGCCGCATTTTGAGATACCTTGCCACATTTTTGAGATACCTTGCCGCATATTAAGATACCTTGCTACACATTAAGAAGCCTTGCCGCATATTGAGATACCTTGCCTTAGATTGATATAACTTGTTGAGTATTGATGTACCTTGCTGCACATTGATATTGAAATACAGGCACTGTATATAAGAGCACAAACCGTATCAGTTTCCCTTCAAGTCTTTTCTTAACCCCCCCTTCTCTTCGGTCACATTTCTTTGACAGCATCCAACCGCCGCATGTTAATTTCAGACGATGGTTCTTCTTTACCGGTTTTCCCTGTTCCCTTTGCTAAACTGGGTTTTCCCGTGTACACATTCTTCCCGACCACCTTTTCCATCACTCCCCGGTGTGGTGACTGTTAGCGATATAAGCACATCCTTAAAACAGAGTGTCTGATGGCTTCATTTTTATCTCCTCTTCTATGAGCCTCCGGGGAGACCCCACCAAGACCAAAGAGGAGCCCGGAACATCTTCCAAAACAAACCCTTCCAGCTTCACACCCAGCAATTCAGGAGAAGACCAAGAGGAGAGACACTCTGTACCAGTGGATAACTCACTTACTGCTAATAAACCACGCTCTTTTGGGAAATACATACAGCCTCCTCGCCTGTTTATCAAACCCGCACTTTCACAAGGATTAAACAAGAGGAAGGACCTTTCTAGGACTTACTAACAATGAAGAGGGACTAAGCCTGGTTAACAATGGACTCGTGGATATTGTAGTCAGTTGTCAACCTTTTTGAATGCTATACTGTTTTTCTACATTTGGATCTCCATGGATAAAAAATATTTGTTTATGTGTTTATTTTGCTGCTGTGGAAAAATGGAGTAGAATAAAGTGGAGAAAGAATAGCATAATCCTCGCCTCCGTGTCCTTAATAGAATTGAAATTTACAGTTACTTAGCTAGGCAAATTTCTATTCAGTATCTGAAGAGCTTATCAAGTTGTTCGGAAACTAAGCCTGCAACATTGGATAAATAACTTTGCAGGGAGTTGTAAATACTGCACTAGATAGAACAAGGTATTACAAAACGTTGGGGTGACCTAAAATTAACCAGAAGGACCTGGGTAACTTGCAATACAGACAACGGTGGTCCAATCGGATAAAACAAAGAAACTATTTTAACCAAGGGGGCCAAATTAGTCAACTACTTCTATTTCACTTAGACACCCCCACTCTGATTCAATAACAATAGATATGAGATATGAAAATCAGGACACACACACAAAAACTATACTCTAGAAATTTTGAAACTTGTATTATAATGCCACAATCTGAATACAATTTACGTTGAAATCTTAGCTCCGAGAAAGTTTTTGCGATGAGCGGTGCTCAAAGAAGGTGCTCAAGCAGATTTTAAAGCTAAGAAGAAAAAGAAGGGTATGGACCTATTACAGATACCATATTTCTTCATATGGAAGCCTGCCTAACAAAGTTTATACATAGCAAAGTCCAAATCCGTTTAATCAGAATGGGGTACAGTTACTGACTACAAATTGCCCCTCTGTGAACCATTTATTAAGTCATGTCTTTTTAGAGAATGTACCTAGGCTGAATTTCAAATGCCCTACTAGTTAAATTATGTCTTTCTTTTCCAGGATTGTGTATTGTACTACATACTTACAAATCAACAAATTACATTGTCAATTCCCTCTTAAAATGGTCCGAACTAGGAGCAATCCACTCTGTAATAGGTCCAAGGCTTAGCACCCCCAACCCAGGGCTCTCTGTTTACTCAATTGTTTTAATTCATGGAAACCCAGGCCTCTGTTTGAGTAATGGTGGATTATAAAAATTGTGGCAAATATAGTTACAATTCCCAATCTAAGAAAACCTAAGCATCCCTTATTTCTTGAACAAGTCAAAATTTAGAATTTTAACGAGAACTTCCAAGTCAAATGAGATTTCCATGGGTATAAAAGCCATATCTTTCCTGTTTCTGTACTTTCCTAGTCTGTTGATTTTACTTCCTTTAATTTACGTGTACTCTAATCTAGGAGTTCCTTATTTCTGTGCTCTTTTGTTAGTTACTTTTGCATCACTTTGAGTGTCTTGTGCTCTGCTGTAGCCTTAACAGTTTTTAACCTGTGGATCATGGACCCTAGTGGCTCCGCAACACCTCCTTAAAGGTCTGAGACTGTTTAAACGCTTTGTTAATGTGAATGAATTTCAAATTGGAGGCTAAACATAAAATTGGGGTTCTCATTTATAGAAACAGAAAACCGTTGTATGCATGATAGATAGCCTCATTTGAAGCACTAGTATGCTCTGACAAAAAGAGAGCATGCATCAGGAGCAAAAAAGACACAGTGATGTGTTAGTCTTGCAGATCACTTTATGTGTTAGAAAAAATACATTTTTGAAAAAGCTCCAAACTTTCCAGTATTTAAAAATTTCAGTTGTGTAATTAAAGACAATGTTTCAAAATGTGTGAATTAGTTTGATGTATACTTTTTTCCGTAGTTGTGTGCATTTTTATGAGGTTAAAATCATAGAAATTCTTTTGATTGAAGTTCCTTGGGTAGTGTAGTTCCTATTTTCCCAATAGGCCCTGCTCATTGGAATAACATAAACAGTAGTATCGACGTAGAAGTGCGGATCTTCCAGGCCTCTACTGACTATGCTAAACTTAATTGGGTTTGCTACCAACTAGCTCAGAGGTCACTGGAAACATTCTTCTCTGAATAGGAAGTGATCAGCTTCCCTGGTACAGACAAGAAGGGATTCAGTTTTCCAACAACCGTGCAACATGACAACTTTGCTCCTCAGATAAGAGTCAATCTCTAGAGTCGTGTGAACAATAGACAGTTATTTTACTCAGTCAGTTGTAGTGCAGATTACTTTCACAATATGTAGAGAATAGAGAGATGGGCGTTTTCAATAAAGGGTAACATTTATTGAACAGTCTTTCTTCTCGTACAAGAGAAATGAATTGTCACAATTGCAAGACTTGTTATTATAAAAAGTATGTACAGTAAGATGAGTATTACGAAATAATACTGTAAAAGCATTGATATGGTTTCTTAGCCATACAATGGTTTAAAATGAATAAAACATATATACATTCATATATACATTAGGCTAAAATACTCAACTGTGCTTCTAACTACGCCTACCCCAGTGTACCTGACCTAAGCCTAATACTTGGGAGGGGAGTAAGTAAGTAGCTTTAAGTTAAGTTGGTTTTGCCAAGGTTTGCTGCAAGAATTCTCTCTAAGGGTTTAGTCAACACCATACCTCTGGAATAAAATGATGGAGGTCTGGTATCTCCTTCAGGGAACTCGATATCCCAGTCGCTCGCAAGAGTGGACTGGAAACGCCGGAGCTGGATTTCTCAGCAAGAGAAAAGACAGCGTCTCTCTCAGCGCGTCGAGGAGGAGGAGGAGGGGCAACGTCCCCGGGCAGCTTGCATCTGCTGGGCTCTTTGCAGGGGGACGGCTGTTCAGCTCCTAAGTTCACCACACCATCGTTCGCTCGTTAGCAGCGATAGCAGCTATGGTATCATCAGCATAACAGCAGCTTCAGCTTCAGTGAAACAGCAGCAGCATCAGCGAAAACAGCAGCAACATCAGCGTTTGCTTAAGGCAACGTTGGTAATATTTATACCTGAAAGGTGCCTTGTTTGACGTAAGTTTTTGGACATAAGACGTCAATAAAGATGTCACTAGGAAGTGATCGTCTGTCAGTGCTCGTTAGAGTTCTATTACTAATCAAAACATAGCAAGCGGGGCTTTCCCAGGGTGCTGAGTTTTTATCTTGTTGAAGAACTCGGAGTGTTAATCTAGGAATCTTAGATAGTAACTTCTGCTATGTCATTGCACTAATTGGCTGCAAAGGAAGTGGCAGAGGAAGCGATTCTGAAATGTGGCTCTGTTCGTGTGAGGCCAGAGACGAGTTTCTGAATATTGCATTTGATCGGTTATGCCAATATAGGGGTACAAGGGGATTATAGCCGTATAGGGACATAAGGTCACAGTATCGATCAGGGTCCTAGATTAGAACGCAACACTGGCTTTCAAAAGTAATTTACTGTGGGTCCGCAAATCTCAAAAGGTTAAGAACCGCTGTCATAGATATTTTCCTGTTTGTTGGGATTTTTTGTCCTGCTCTATTTACATTCCTCCTTATTTCTGGTTTGGACAAAATATCAAATTGAAAATATTGTGATAAAAAAGTATTGTGTCAAGAATATTGGGATGTCAAAAATATAGTTGACTTGAATATCGAAAGTCAAGAATATTGTTCAAAGAGTTGTTTTTAAAGTTGTTGGCAAAAATATAAATTTAGAAAATATTGTTATATGTAATATAATTTCTAAGTATTTTTGTGTGCAATTTATTGTAGGGTGTTTGATAATGGATGTTTAATAATTTTCAGTTTTTTAGGAAGATGATTTATTAGGTATGAATTTGTTGAAATTAGTTTTTTAGTTGTTTTATTGTAAAACAAATGATAGATTTATAATTTGCATTTAGCACAGGGATTTAGATTTATATGGGATAAGGGTGAGATTACTGAAAAGTGGGTGAAGTAATTTAAATGTCATGCTAATTTTTCAATCATATGCAAATTAGTTTTGATACATTTTTTATTATCTTTCATTATAATATTTTAAATAAAAATTAGTTCACAATATATTTTTAATATATATAAAGTATATGAAAAATAATATTTACTTGTCAATTTTAAAATATACAAAATACATTTATAACAAATTTCCGAAAAAACTTAATTATAATAATTTAATAATGTGAAATAATTTTTATTTTTATTTAAATTACATTTAAAAAAAGGATTTTTATAATAGTTACTAATTGCTTTCAAAATAAAAACATGTTACATTTCTTTGAATTTGAAAAATATGTCAAAGTAAAAAAATGTGGATCTTTTTTACATGTAAAAACCACAGTTGATGGACAGAATGCAGAACAATGTCATACATTCACCCCAGTACAGAGACCCGGACCTAAATCCATCGTTTTTTTGCACTCCACATCACCCCTGTTCAGACCTGGCCATATGCAAATCAGTCTGACCCTGTGCCGCATGGGAACAGTCTAGCCCGAACTGCCAAGTCATGCCTTCCCTGGACCGGAAACAAGCTTCCAAGGACCGGTTTCTGGCATTCCAGCCGTCTTCAGCCCGGCTTGCTTGAATCTAGTGGTGTGGAGAGCATGGTACTCACGTCTGAGCATACCCATGCCACTCGGGGTGAAAAATTCAAGAAATACAGTTGATGGACAGAATGCAGAACAATGTCATAAATTCACCCCAGTACAGAGATCGGGGCCTAAATCCATCGTTTTTTGCACTCCACACCACCCCAGTTCAGACATGGCCATATGCAAATCAGTCTGACCCTGTGCCTCATGAGACAGTCCAGCCCGAACTGCCAAGCCATGCCTTCCCTGGACCGGAAACAAGTTTCCGAGGACCGGTTTCTGGCATTCCAGTCATCTTCAGCCCGGCTTGCTTGAATCCAGTGGTGTGGGGAGCATGGGACTCACGTCTGAGCATACCCATCCCACTCGGGGTGACAAATGCAAAAACCACAGTTGATGGACAGAATGCAGAACAATGTCATACATTGACCCCAGTACAGAGATCTGGGCCTAAATCCATCTTTTTTTGCACTCCACACCACCCCAGTTCCGACATGGCCATATGCAAATCAGTCTGACCCTGTGCCTCATGGGACAGTCCAGCCCGAACTGCCAAGCCATGCCTTCCCTGGACCGAAAACAAGCTTCCGAGGACCAGTTTCTGGCATTCCAGTCGTCTTCAGCCCGGCTTGCTTGAATCCAGTGGTGTGGGGAGCATGGGACTCACGTCTGAGCATACCCATCCCACTCGGGGTGACAAATGCAAAAACCACAGTTGATGGACAGAATGCAGAACAATGTCATACATTCACCCCAGTACAGAGATCTGGGCCTAAATCCATCGTTTTTTTTTAACTCCACACCACCCCAGTTCAGACATGGCAATATGCAAATCAGTCTGGCCCTGTGCCTCATGGGAACAGTCCAGCCCGAACTGCCAAGCCATGCCTTCCCCGGACCGGAAACAAGCTTCGAAGGACTTGTTTCTGGCATTCCAGCCGTCTTCAGCCCGGCTTGCTTGAATCTAGTGGTGTGGAGAGCATGGTACTCACGTCTGAGCATACCCATGCCACTCGGGGTGAAAAATTCAAGAAATACAGTTGATGGACAGAATGCAGAACAATGTCATAAATTCACCCCAGTACTGAGATCTGGGCCTAAATCCATCGTTTTTTGCACTCCACACCACCCCAGTTCAGACATGGCCATATGCAAATCAGTCTGACCCTGTGCCTCATGAGACAGTCCAGCCTGAACTGCCAAGCCATGCCTTCCCTGGACCGGAAACAAGCTTCCGAGGACCGGTTTCTGGCATTCCAGTCATCTTCAGCCCGGCTTGCTTGAATCCAGTGGTGTGGGGAGCATGGGACTCATGTCTGAGCATACCCATCCCACTCGGGGTGACAAATGCAAAAACCACAGTTGATGGACAGAATGCAGAACAATGTCATACATTGACCCCAGTACAGAGATCTGGGCCTAAATCCATCGTTTTTTGCACTCCACACCACCCCAGTTCCGACATGGCCATATGCAAACCAGTCTGACCCTGTGCCTCATGGGACAGTCCAGCCCGAACTGCCAAGCCATGCCTTCCCTGGACCGAAAACAAGCTTCCGAGGACCAGTTTCTGGCATTCCAGTCGTCTTCAGCCCGGCTTGCTTGAATCCAGTGGTGTGGGGAGCATGGGACTCACGTCTGAGCATACCCATCCCACTCGGGGTGACAAATGCAAAAACCACAGTTGATGGACAGAATGCAGAACAATGTCATACATTCACCCCAGTACAGATATCTGGGCCTAAATCCATCGTTTTTTTTAAACTCCACACCACCCCAGTTCAGACATGGCAATATGCAAATCAGTCTGGCCCTGTGCCTCATGGGAACAGTCCAGCCCGAACTGCCAAGCCATGCCTTCCCCGGACCGGAAACAAGCTTCGAAGGACTTGTTTCTGGCATTCCAGCCGTCTTCAGCCCGGCTTGCTTGAATCTAGTGGTGTGGAGAGCATGTGACTCACGTCTGAGCATACCCATCCCACTCGGGTAACAAATGCAAAAACTACAGTTGATGGACAGAAAGCAGAACAATGTCATACATTCACCCCAGTACAGAGATCTGGGCCTAAATCCATCGTTTTTTTGCACTCCACACCACCCCAGTTCAGACATGGCCATATGCAAATCAGTCTGACCCTGTACCTCATGGGAACAGTCCAGCCCGAACTGCCAAGCCATGTCTTCCCTGGACCGGAAACAAGATTCCGAGAACCGGTTTCTGGCATTCCAGACATCTTCATCCCGGCTTGCTTGAATCCAGTGGTGTGGAGAGCATGGGACTCACGTCTGAGCATACCCATCCCACTCGGGGTGACAAATGCAAAAACCACAGTTGATGGACAGAATGCAGAGCAATGTCATACATTCACCCCAGTACAGAGATCTGGGCCTAAATTCATCGTTTGTTTGCACTCCACACCACCCCAGTTCAGACATGGCCATATGCAAATCAATCTGACCCTGTGCCTCATGGGAACAGTCCAGCCCGAACTGCCAAGCCATGCCTTCCCTGGACCGGTAACAAGCTTCCGAGGACCAGTTTCTGGCATTCCAGCCGTCTTCAGCCCGGCTTGCTTGAATCCAGTGGTGTGGAGAGCATGGGACTCACATCTGAGCATACCCATCCCACTCGGGTGACAAATGCGAAAACCACAGTTGATGGACAGAATGCAGAACAATGTCATACATTCACCCCAGTACAGAGATCTGGGCCTAAATCCATCGTTTTTTTGCACTCCACACCACCCCAGCTCAGACAGAGCCATATGCAAATCAGTCTGACCCTGTGCCTCATGGGAACAGTCCAGCCCGGACTGCCAAGCCATGCCTTCCCTGGACCGGAAACAAGCTTCCAAGGACCGGTTTCTGGCATTCCAGCAGTCTTCAGCCCGGCTTGCTTGAATCCAGTGGTGTGGAGACTATGGGACTCATGTCTGAGCATACCCATCCCACTCGGGGTGACAAATGCAAATACCACAGTTGACGGACAGAATGCAGAACAATGTCATACATTCACCCCAGTACAGAGATCTGGGCCAAAATCCATCGTTTTTTTGCACTCCACACCACCCCAGTTCAGACATGGCCATATGCAAATCAGTCTGACCCTGTGCCTCATGGGAACAGTCCAGCCCACACTGCCAAGCCATCCCTTCCCTGGACCTGAAACAAGCTTCCAAGGACCGGTTTCTGGCATTCCAGACATCTTCAGCCCGGCTTGCTTGAATCCAGTGGTGTGGAGAGCATGGGACTCACGTCTGAGCATACCCATCCCACTCGGGGTAACAAATGCAAAAACCACAGTTGATGGACAGAATGCAGAACAATGTCATACATTCCCCCCAGTACAGAGATCTGGGCCTCAATCCATCGTTTTTTTGCACTCCACACCACCCCAGTTCAGACATCGCCATATGCAAATCAGTCTGAACCTTTGCCTCATGGGAACAGTCCAGCCTGAACTGCCAAGCCATGCCTTCCCTGGACCGGAAACAAGCTCCCGAGGACAGGTTTCTGGCATTCCAGCCGTCTTCAGCCCGGCTTGCTTGAATCCAGTGGTGTGGAGAGCATGGGAATCACGTCTGAGCATACCCATCCCACTCAGGGTGACAAATGCAATAACCACAGTTGATGAACAGAATGCAGAACAATGTCATACATTCACCCCAGTACAGAGACCCGGGCCTAAATCCATTGTTCTTTTGCATTCCACACCACCCCAGTTCAGACATGGCCATATGCAAATCAGTCTGACCCTGTGCCTCATGGGAACAGTCTAGCCCGAACTGCCAAGCCATGCCTTCTATGGACAGGAAACAAGCTTCCGAGGACCGGTTTCTGGCATTCCAGCCGTCTTCAGCCCGGCTTGCTTAAATCCAGTGGTGTGGAGAGCATGGAACTCACGTCTGAGCATACCCATCCCACTCGGAGTGACAAATGCAAAAACCACAGTTGATGGACAGAATGCAGAACAATGTCATACATTCACCCCAGTACAGAGAGCTGGGCCTTAATCCATCGTTTTTTTTGCACTCCACACCACCCCAGTTCAGACATGGCCATATGCAAATCAGTCTGATTACATGCATACAATTATTTTAAACGTTTCTGAAATGATTTTCACTATAATGTACAAATAGTATAAACATGCATTAATTAAGATATATATATATATTTATATTTTGTTTTATATTTATATGTTAATGATTAATTTATGTAATTTCTAAAAAAACAAAATCAGAATTGTAATATGTTTTAATAGTTCAATAAGGTTTGTTGTTGGTAAAATATTTATAATAATGTAATAAAACAGTAACATTTATTATACAAAATATGTTTATGTTTTTATAAATTGTATTATTATTCATTTTGGAGTATGATAATATTTTGTATTTTATAGTTCACATTTTAGGAAAGGCATTAACACCCACATGCATCATTGTTACATTTTGCGAGTTCTTAATTGTGAAAATTAAGGAATTGCAATTAAGAAATCGCAAAATGCTATGCATTAAAAAATTGCAATATTTTTTGCGATTCCTTCATTTTCCTTAATTGCGATTCACAATTTGCGAATCGCAATTAAGGAATCCCTTCCCATTGATTCCTATGGGCCTAGAGGCCCATAGGAATGAATGGGAAGCCATTCTCCTTTTGCGATTCGCAATTAAGGAATCGCAAAATGAGAATACTATTTCAAGAGTGCGGGGGGGGTCCCAAGGACCCCCCCTGCATCCCTGAAATTTAACTTTAAGATTATTTTTCACACACATTCCCCAAGGGCATGTGTGTGTGTAAAATGAAACTTTCAAAAATGCCCTTTTGTGCATTTTTTTGAAAGTTTTAGAAAATTACCATGAAGTTCAACTTCATGGTAATTTACCCCTTCCTAATTGCTATGCATTAAAAAATTGCAATATTTTTTGCGATTCCGTAATTTTCCTTAATTGCGATTCACAATTTGCGAATCGCAATTAAGGAATCCCTTCCCATTGATTCCAATGGGCTTAGAGGCCCATAGGAATGAATGGGTAGCCATTCTCCTTTTGCGATTCGCAATTAAGGAATCGCAATATGAGAATGCTATTTCAAGGGTGCAGGGGGGGGTCCCAAGGACCCCCCCCCTGCACGCCTGAAATTTAACTTCAAGAACATTTTTCACACACACATTCCCCAAGGGCATGTGTGTGTGTAAAATGAAACTTTCAAAAATGCACTTTTGTGCATTTTTGAAAGTTTTAGAAAATTACCATGAAGTTCAACTTCATGGTAATTTACCTCTTCCTATTTGCGAATTCGCAAAAAAAAATATTCATGCATTGCGTTCAAGAAATCACAAATTGCGATTTCTCAAATGCAATCGCAATTTAAGAAATCGCAACATATTTGTGATTCCTTAAATTGCGAAAAAATAAAAAAACAAGATGCATCCCAAAAAAGGAAATTGCATTCGCAAACGGCCGAATTTTGCGATTCGCACCGTTTGCGAATGCAATTTACCTTGATGCATGTGGGCAAAAATACTTTTACAAACATATCAATTAATAGCAGTTATAAGAATAATCTATTATTTTAAAGGTTTAATTATGAATATTTTGGTGTGCAGTACATTTTGTTTTTGAAGTAATATTTAATGTGCTTTAAAGTAGAAACTGTCTTGATGAGTATGGAGTATTGCCTGTGTAAATTACATTTTTAGTGTGTAGTGTCTTGCATAAAATGTTAAAGAATGATTTGAAAATAGTACATTTTACTCCTTCCCTAAATTTGTATAGATTGGAGTAGTAATGGTAAATGTCACCCGTGTAGTGTCCAACACCATCCCCAGATTGGTTTAGATTGGAGTGGGAATAGCGAATGTTACTCCTTTAGTCTCCAACACTTTCTTGAAAATGGTTTATGAGTGAGTGTAATTATTTAATTTCAGAATTTTAGCACTACACCAAAGTAAAAGGGCAGGAATTCACCTTATTTGACGTCAGCGGAGCGCCCGGAGGCGCGGGAGAAAAGTAGGAGAGCCGAGCGCTGCAGGTGAGCGCAGCGGGGGAAGCAGCCACCGGGTAGCCAGACGCCCAGGGAGGCAAAACGCTCTGGGGAGGTCTGCATTGAGACCCTGGCGCCGTGAGGGGAACGGACGGAAAGCCCGAACTTTGTGCCAGCAACCCGACCGCCGCGAGGGCAAGGGACTACATCCCCCAGGTGCCCCGGCGGTCGGGTGACGTCAGCGGAGCGCCCGGAGGCACGGGAGAAAAGTAGGAGAGCCGAGCGCTGCAGGTGAGCGCAGCGGGGGAAGCAGCCACCGGGTAGCCAGACGCCCAGGGAGGCAAAACGCTCTGGGGAGGTCTGCATTGAGACCCTGGCGCCGTGAGGGGAACGGACGGAAAGCCCGAACTTTGTGCCAGCAACCCGACCGCCGCGAGGGCAAGGGACTACATCCCCCAGGTGCCCCGGCGGTCGGGTGACGTCAGCGGAGCGCCCGGAGGCGCGGGAGAAAAGCAGGAGAACCTCTCGCACCGCGAGTCGCGCGCGGGAGCGGCCGGGTTAAGGCCGGGACAAGGCGGGACCATCTAAGGCCATCACAGGCCAGAGGAGGCCGGGACGGGCCATCCCCCCTGGCCGTTCCTTTGAAATAGGTAAGACTTCTTGTGCTAAGTCTTTCAAATCCCTTTAGGTGCCTGCTGCTACTGTCAACATGTCTTGTAAAAGGGCCAAGAAACTGCATACTGGGTCTAGTGATCGGGCCAAGGGGTCAATGGTACAATACCTAATACATACTGCACCGTCCACTGTTCAACAACCAGTAAGATTAGCACAAGATCAATTGTTTATCGACCGTCCCAATAATGACATGACTCCCCCTCAGCCTCAGTCTATCGTCGCCTCTCCAAACTTATCTTTCTTGGAGGAACTCAACAGCTTATGCCACACCAAATATGCGGCCGTTAAGTCGACATCAGAGCACACCAACGCCTCCTTTTGTCCTACAGCCATTTCAAGCCCCCACCTCAGTTCTTTATGCTCACCCTATGGAAATCGCTTGGATACTCCTCTCGGTCCACCAGAATTAAGTAACATGAACCCAATAATGTCTTTCAAGGACCCCTCTGGTGAAAGGAATCATGCTGCGGACAAACATATAGGCACTCATGCTAAGGAGATATCGTTTGCCCCCTCAATCACACCAACACTCTTGGCCCAGATACAGACTATGATCAATGCCGCAATACACCCGCTAATCGAAAAAATAAAGGACCTCGGGGTCCGGATCACGGCAATGGAGGAAAAGATCAAGACAAACTCTCTCCCCCAAAATAACGTGGCAGACCCCAATCTATCACAGTCTCCACGTAATACTGTTAAGCCTTCAACAACTTCAAAAAATAGAGTATCCCAACCCCAACGGACAAGCGCAGGTACGCCAACTCAATCTAGCGGGAAAGCCCCCATCAAAACAAAAACAATACCTAGCTGTTCCTCTACAACGAGGCTGAATAATGCCACAATGCCACCTAAAGAGCCACCCCCCATGATACGGAACATGCAAAGGAAAACTAACCACATCCATCTACCACCGGAGGCCGCTCCGTTCGTGGGTGTCCTGTCTGGGGTGCCGGAACTCCCAAAGGGTAAATCTGAAAGCGAACAGGAGCTCAGAAATAAGACACTATTTTGGCTAACAAAAAATAGACCCTTACCCCCATACATTGATGGTAGAATAAAATGTGTTAGAAGGGTGGGATGGTTAGGCCCGCTCCGAAAAGAGAGATCTGGTGATCTGGTGCTAATAAAGTTCATTAATAACAATGTTGTCCCTTACCTCCAATCTTGGAAACCACAGATAGGAGACGGACCTATACACACCTGGGGTTTATCCGATTTTTATCCTAGAGAAGCACTACACCCTCATACAAGATCATCGCCGAGATTAACTTTTGGTTGGGCCAATACACCTCCGGGGTGAAGGGCTTTTAATATACAGACCCTCTCTGGTCACTCCATTGATTCGCTACCTGACTTTTTAAAAAACAAAAAGTTTTTTATTTTATGTGACATGATTTGAAATGAACTGAATTAATCTGATTTGTAATTGTGTATATATTTTGCAATGTGCTTTTATGATTTTATACTTAAATCGAATAAAGCTAAAGTTACTATTACTATTACCTTATTTAAGCAATACAGTTTATTTTGCCAATTCTGCCAGCACGTGAGCAGATTCGGCAGCCTAGCACCAATTTAGGCACCCTTGCACCATGTCATCATTGTGAAGGCAAAAATGCTTTCCAGATGCAGCAAACCCCAGTTTGCGATTCGGTAAGCTGTTACCGAATCACCAAATGGGTTTGCGATTCAGTATTTGGAATGGGCATGTTTAGGGCATCTCTTCCAAATGCCGAATATTAACTGTTGGACTTGGCCCTTTTTGCAGGGTCATCCCTGAACTTTTTGCCTTCCTCCTGTATTTTGTCTGACCTGTTTTTGTTGATTTTATGACCTAGGCACTTTACCACTGCTGAACAGTGCAAAAGTGCATATGCTCTCCCTATTGTAAATTGATGTATGGATTAGTGACTTAATGATTGGCTGATTTGGTTTACTTGTTAGACCCTAGTACAGTGCACTGAGTGAGCCCAGGGCTTGTAAATCCAAATGCTGCTGGTGGGCTTGCAGCACTGGTTGTGCCACCCACAGAAGCATCCTTGTAAAGTGTGTCTAAGGCCTGCCATTGCAGAGCCTGTGCGCAGTCTGGTACTGCCATGTTGACTAGGTAAGTGCACTCACTTGCCAGTCCCTAAACTTTCCCTTTCCTTTATATCAGACATCCCTATGGTAGGCCCAAGGGCAGGGTGCATTGTTTTTTTTTTAATATATATTAATTAATTAATTAATTAATTATGTGCTTATATAGCGCTGGAATCACTCCCGAAGGGGTACCTCCGCGCTTCGACCGCTGCGAAACCCTTCCTGGCTTCCCTGAGAGATGGACCCTTAATGGGTATCTCCAAGGTGAGACCAGGCATCCCCGGCGGTCTGGTGGGGCCGTTAGTGAAGATGAGGCAAGCTAGTGCCCAGAGTTGCCGAGTGTGATCGCTGATCAGAGTGGGCACCGAGGCGAGAGAATTATCGAGTCCGCTGACCCTGGTCCAGAAACCTGCCGCGTCGGGAATCTAACCCTGGTCTCGGGCCGTCCTCTGCTCTCGGGTCTGCCGCCTCTAACCAGTGAGCCACACTACTTCACTATATATATATTTATTATTGCAAGATAAGAAAAAAAATACATCAGTTCACGTATCAATAGTATGACATAATATTATCATGAATTAAATCTTTAACTGTAAAAAGAGCAACAGAAAAGAGGGAAAACAAGAGGGAAATTTATACAGTACATTTTAAATAATTATACATAGTGCCAAACTAATAGTAGATAGTCACAAATAAGAAATTCCAATTTTTAAGGTTCGGAAAAGTGTTTCCAAATCTTTTCCTTTTTTTTAAAGGCTTTTGGGCCTCTATGTTTTGCTAGTGTGAGTTCCATGATTCTTATTTCACTGATCAAAGCGCACCATTCTGAAACATTAGGGTGATCCTTAGATATCCATGTTCTAGCTATAACTAATCTAGCACATGCAAAAAGTATGGTTAAGAGGTCCTTATTCAAACAATTAGTTTCTTGTATATCTAAAAGGACTAAGTGTGCAGAAAGCACCGGAGTTATGATTTGTTTGCGTTTTAAGACTTCCATTATTTCATTCCAATATATAGATAGTTTGGGACAAGAAAACAGCATGTGTTCTAATCCGGCTGCATACATGTCGCATTTTGGACATTTAGCTTTATCTGTTACTGAATTCCCCTGTATCCAAGTAGATATTCTTTGTGGGGTATAGTAAAGTTGTGTAATTGTTCTGTAGGATTGTAATCTAAGATTGGAAGAATGTACTATATTGTTTATATGGGCTAGTGCCGCTGCAATCTGTGTAGAATTGATATCCATGTTAAGTCTACCAGACCATTTGGTTGCAATTTTGATAGTATCATCGTCCTTGCCATTAGCTAGATGTTGATAACCCAAGCTTATTAATGATTTTGTTTTTTCTGAATATAAACAAGCTAATACATCCGATTGGGTTATTTCAGTTATTTTCATTTTGCAAAAGAAGAAGTCTCTTATTTGCATGTATTTAAAGTACATATCGTTTGTTACACCATTTGTTAATTTTAATCTTTCAAAATCTAAAATTCCTTTTGAACCGTAAAGGTCTCCCAGTGTATCGATACCGTGTCTGATCCAGCGGCTTCCCGTCCCATCAGAAAAGATACCAGGAAGACCTGGATTGTTCCAGAGTCTAAGTTCAGCGTTAAAAAATGAACTTTTGTCAACAGATAAGATTTGATCCCAGATTTTTTAAATATGTTTGGCCGTCTTAAATTTAACACGTTTGAAATAGTTCGGGTCGTGTACGCGAAATAAGAATTGTTTACTATCTGGCCCTAACATGTAGTGATGGAAAAATAATGGATTTTCATTTTTCATTAAACTCCTTATTCGACGAAAAAAAGTTGCTAGAAAGTACAAGTTAAAATCAGGAAATGTGAGACCGCCTTTTGCTATTGGTAGTTCCAGAAACTTTATAGCCCTACGTGCTTTTTTATACCCCCATAAGAAACTGCTACATATGTCATCTAGTTTTTAAAAAAAAAGTTTGTTAGGATGTAGAGGTATAGCCCTAAATAAGTAAAGTATTTTAGGTAATATCTTCATTTTTATCAAATTAAGTTGTCCTATTAAGCTAAGTGGTATCTTATGCCACTTTTTAAGACTTAAAGCAATTTCTTTTAGTAAAGATTCATAATTCATGTTTAATATGTTCTCAACATTAGCAGCTAGTTTATTTCATAAGTAGATAGCACTTTGGCATATATCATATATAGGTTCTTCTGGGGTATAATTAGCAATGATTTGTGTTTTGCTCACATTTAATTTGTAGCCTGATACATTACCAAATTTTGTCGCTTCTTCAATTATCTCAGGCATTGCCTTATTTATGTCTGTTGTATATATGGCAATATCGTCAGCAAAAGCTGTTAATTTGAGGATTTTTTCACCGTGGTATACCGGAGTGATATTAACCTGCTCCGTTAATGCATTTAAAAAAGGTTCAATAGATAAAGCAAAAAGTAATGGGGAGAGAGGGCAGCCTTGCCTTGTTCCTCTTCCTATCTTGAAGTTAGCTGAGTCTTTGCCCCCATAGCTAATCTTAGCCAGTGGGTTATTATATAATGAGCAAACCCAATCCAGGTATGGTCCGGAGATACCCATTTTCTTTAATACTTCCCACAGATATTCCCACCCCACTCGGTCAAATGCCTTTTCCGCATCTAACTTGATCATACGGAGTGGAGTGTGAATCGTCTCAGCAACATCAAAAGCTGTGATTGCCGTATTTACATGGGCAGTAGTGTCTCTCCCCATCACGAAGCCGTGTTGTTGTAAGTTAGCCATATCTGGCATAATGGGAGCAAGACGATTAGCTAGGATCTTAGAAAAAATCTTAATGTCTAAATTGAGCAAAGAGATTGGCCGGTACGAGCCGCACTCTTTTTCGGGTTTGCCTTTTTTGAGGAAGAAGAATATTTTAGCAATTTTCCAAGATGATGGTGCTTTTCTTAGATGTGATTATTGAATTAATCACTTCTTCCAAAAGTGGTAGTAATTCTTGAGCACAGGTTTTATATATTTCCAAAGGTAAACAGTCCTCACCGACTGCTTTTCCTAGCGGTAAAGCAGCGATTGCTAGTTTTATTTCAGTTAGTGTTATTTTTGAGTTCAATTGTTGAGAGACTTCTATATTTAGATCCCTTTGTGTTGCTAAGTATTTATTGAGGTATTGTATTATTGTGTTTTTGGAAGGTATGTTGTCTGGGGTGTATAGGTTTTGATAATAGTTAGCAAACTGATTTAAGATTTGGTCTGCTTTTTCATAGATGCCTTGATCTAACCCTATTATTGCCTTGATTTTGGTTCTAGCTTTTTTGTCCGCAGTCTTATATGCAAGTACTTTACCTATGCGATCGCCACCTTCATAGTGAGCTAGTTTATATTTATGGATTTTTGCACTATATCTTTCTCTTAAAGTTTTTTTAATACAAGATTGTAATTCAACTAGCTTTATTCTAATCTCGTCAATATCAGTTTTTGAATGCAGCGTGGCTTCGGCAAGTTGTTGTTCAACTTGTAATATGTTAGAGGTGATTCTCTTACTAGCTCGACGGTTCTCGGCATTTGAGGTCAATAGATATTGCTGGGCAAACCCCCTGATGCTACATTTACAAGTGTCCCATACTGTATTTATATTAGCAGTATTAATATTAAGTGATATAAACTCTTGTATATGTTTTTTCAATGATGGTATAAACCTGGCTTCAGCCAATAGGTATCTTGGGAATGTAAAATTTCGTGTTTCTTTCTTTTGATCTCTTATTTCAAATTCGAGTAACAGCGGGTTGTGATCTGATGTAATTTTTGGGCATATTTCCAATTCACAATTGTCTGATATCTGGTCTGATGCCCATATCATGTCTATGCTAGAGCAAGATCTATGTGGCGCAGAGTAGTAAGTGTAGCCTGCTATCAGAGGGTATTTAGAAAAAGTGTAGAAAAGAGTGTAAAAAGGCAGAACGCCTTTGGCGTAGGGAATACAATAAAGAGGACAAAGATAAATACCTTCAGCTACAAAAATCATATCACAAAGCCATCCGTGCTGCACGAGCTGCTTTCTACGCCGATAAAATTGAATCTAGTCCCACCCCCGCGAAAGAAATTTTCAAACTCGTACAAGAACTTCAGAGCAACAAAACACCCCCCCCTATGATCTCCTCCGAGCAACAATGCGAGGAACTTGCTAAATTCTTTGTCGACAAGGTGCAGAAAATTTACACCTCCTTTCCCCAGCATGACCCTAACATCGTCAGCTATCCCTCTGCCTCTCCCAGCTACTCGACCCTGACCCACATCCCAGAAATCTCCATAGACATTCTTATCAGACTTTGCAACAAAGTCAAGTCTGGCTCCCCCGCAGACCCCATGCGCCCGGTTCAATTCCTAGAATCACTCAACTTCTTCCTACCAGCGCTAACCGCCATCCTGAACCTCTCCTTTACTTCAGCGTGCGTACCATCTGCCTGGAAGCAAGCGTGGGTTTCGCCTATCATCAAGAAACCCACCCTAGATCCATCTAAACCGGAGAATTTTCGTCCTATCTCCCTGCTTCCATGGCTTTCCAAACTCGCTGAAGCACATGTCAACAGTGCTCTTTCCCAACATATGGCCAAAAACAACATTCTGGACCCATCACAAAATGGGTTCAGACCAGGCCATAGCACTGAGTCTGCTCTCCTAGCTACAACAGAGCACCTCCGGACGATCCTGGATGCCGGTCAAAGTGCTGCGCTGATCCTTCTGGATCTTAGCGCGGCCTTTGACACGGTATCCCATGTCATCCTTCTTAGACGTCTGGAGGCCTTTGGTGTAAAGGGCCATGCCCTGGAGTGGTTTAGATCCTTCCTCGAAAACAGGTCCTTTCGAGTCTCTGCCCCACCCTTTCTATCTAAACCCCATCCTATTGATCAGGGAGTCCCGCAGGGCTCTGCGCTAAGCCCCTCTCTTTTTAATCTTTATGTTCAGCCTCTGGCGGCAGTGGCCAAAGAATGGGGCTTAACATTAGTATCGTATGCTGACGATACACAATTGGCCATTGCCCTCTCAGATGGACCCTCCAACTTTTCCTCTAATTTTAAAAACGGACTCTCTGCGGTCGCCCAATGGATGACCACAAACTGTCTACAGCTCAACGGCGGAAAAACAGAGGTGCTCCTCCTCGGCAAAAACACCAGCCTTTGGAATGAGCACTGGTGGCCGTCCTCCCTCGGTACCATCCCTCCCCCCAAAACCCTTGTGAAAAACCTGGGTGTATGGATGGACGACTCACTCAACTTTCGAGCTCACACCAAGAAAGTTGCCGGCACCTGCATTGGCTTACTGAGAAGCCTCAGCCACATACTAGGCTTCTTTGACGCAAAGACCCGACAGCTCATCATCCAAGCCACCATACTCTCGCGTCTAGACTACGCCAATGTACTCCTTCTTGGCGCCAACAAATGTGAGCTAGCACGACTCCAACGCGTGCAGAACTCGGCCGCTAGAACTCTGATCGGCCTGCCCCGCAGATGTTCAGCCAGAGCAACCATCAGAAAATTGCACTGGCTCCCGGTTGACTCCAGAATTAAGTTTAAGACCCTCATCATGACCTTCAAAATTCTCAAACTTGACACTCCCCCTCTGCTTCAACCCCTTCTCACTCCCTATGCGCCGTCACGGAACCTAAGATCTTCCAACCAAAACCTCCTCTGCGTCCCACGCATAAAACTCTCCCGCATGGGCGGACGCTCCTTTAGGTTCCTGGGAGCCAAGATGTGGAACGAACTCCCACATCACATTCGCGCGCTGGACAACCTTTCTGCCTTCCGAAAGGCAGTGAAAACTTATCTTTTCCCTTGTCTCTAAACTCGCCTCTGCCCCTAGGCCTTCTTGCTCAGGATCGGATCTAGGTTTCAGCGCCGGGACGCCTCATTGCCGAGGCAGCTGTAGCGCTTCAACAAAACATTAAGATAAGATAAGATATATCTTTCAGGTTGTTTAATCTTGCCAGTTCTAGTATTGCTGATCTGACTTTGTGCATCCTATTTGGGGTACCTTGCCCTGTAGAGTCGATTTTATAATTAATGACACAGTTGAAATCACCCGTGATTATACGTTCTCCCTCCCATTCTAATAGCTCTATACTTAATTGTTCAAATACTTTGAGATCATCGATGTTGGGTCCATATATCACACAGAGTACAATTTTTTTGTTATCGCATTGTATCTGGGCAATTGCCCATCTACCCCGAGCGTCTGAAGCTGTTTTGATTGTTTCAAACAGAATTCCTCTTTGTTTTAGAATGGCGACCCCTCTAATAGTAGCATTTAATGTAGAGCAAACCACCATTTGGTAACCCATCTGGGAAAGCAGTTTTCTTTCCTGGTACTTTATATGAGTTTCTGAAAGTAGCACAAAATCTGGTTTGTACATTTTAATATCTTCTTGTACTAATCTCCTCTTTATTTTACTATTTAGACCATCTACATTCCAATTTAGTAATCTTAATTTACGCATTTTTATATCTTATAATTTCTCCTGTGTGATTAGTTTCCCTCTGTTGGTACATTTTATTATACAAATATTTTCTGTTGTTCTTTAAAACAAATTCATTTCTTGCAATAAACTTTTTCCTCCTTTTTATCCCACGCCCTTTCCCACCCCCTCCCTTGTCGTCACCCCACCACCACCCTCGCACCCTCACGTCCCTTAGGGGGGAGCACCCCTCTATCTCTTGCTGCCGCTGTGTGGGCAGCACAGTGAAGGAGCATACATGGAGACTGCCCCTACCGCTTCATAAGTATATCTATATTTGGCCACTAAGTAAGAGAGTATAATCAGACACCAAAAGGAAAAAGAGAGAGAAAAATAAACGAAAAAGGGAAAATAAGAGAGGGCAAGTATTCTTAAGTATTATATCAGCAGTGCAGCAGAGCAAGGAAAAAAATCTAGCTATTAGTTCATTTTAGGTTCTAGCTCATTTGTCCTCTTTTTTTTTTCCAAAGTGATTTTTTCCGGAACCTGGACTGCCTCTTCGGGTTCTGTGAAAAATAAAGCTTGACCATTTCGTATAACTTTGAGACGAGCAGGTTCTTGAAGATAAGCCATGCACCCTATATCTTTAAAAGAATCAATCATTTTGCGAAGTTCCCATCGTCTATCCATTGTGCCTTTACTTAGATCTGACTTCACAAAAAAAGTCAGGTTATCAATAGTTACCGGGTTATTGGGTCTGGCCTTGAGTGAGACTGCTTGTCTCAATAAAAAATTCCCAAAGTAAATCAAAAATGGTCTAGGAAATTTATTATTTTTGTTTTTTTGAAACAAAGGCAGTCTATGCACTCTCTGGAGTTG
Source organism: Lissotriton vulgaris (assembly GCF_964263255.1). Taxonomy (NCBI): domain Eukaryota; kingdom Metazoa; phylum Chordata; class Amphibia; order Caudata; family Salamandridae; genus Lissotriton; species Lissotriton vulgaris. Next base: position 1,247,133,774 of record NC_141687.1, on the reverse strand, counting down.
GGAATCCCAGTCCCAATCGGATAGGTCGCTAAAGGCTCTTTGGAATAGTTTCACCAAAAAAGATCTTGGATCGGTCCCCTCCATGCCTTCAGGGATTCCAAAAAGTCTAAGGTTTTGTCTTCGAGCACGATTCTCCAAATACTCTACTTTGGCTTCCAGTTTAGAAACCCGTGAGGAGTTCTGTTTTGCAGTTGATTCTGCTTTACTTGCACCTTCTTCCACTTCTACTATACGTTGTTTTAAGTCTTCTATTTCTTTTGTGACCCCACCAAGATTTTGACAAATTTCTCTCATACAGACTTGTATTTGGGTATTGTCTTCTCTTAATTGAAGATATTGTTGTTGACTTTCCGTTCTTTGTGAAAGAAGAGTTTGCATAATTAGCTCCATGGATATAGTATTTGATGTAGTTTTTGAGAGGTCTGGTAATGATGTTGTGTCCTGTGTCTGTGCTTGACCTTGAGGTGGTATTTGATTGAGAAGGTCCATATGAGTTGTCATTGCCAGCGATTCATTAACATCAAAAGGAGAAGTGCTCCTGTCTGTTTCCTCAGTCTCGTTGTTTACAATGTCTGGTTGTCCCACTAAGTTATCCACTAGGATTGTTTTAGTTGGTGTTTGATTTAATAGTGGGCGATCCAGGTCCCCTTCTATCGTCTTAGAGTTGGAAACTGTATCTTGAGGATTGATATCCACAGATTCGTCTAACTCAATATTATCAGTAGAGGTAGAGGTAATCATCAAGGAAACACCATCTCTATTTGCATTATTTGTGTTAGCGTTAGCTTTGCTTGGGGGAGTTATTAAGTCGTTGTTCGCAAATGCTGGCTTCTTTATGGATTCCGTTATCAGTGATTTATTGCTCCCCTGTGAACTGAGTTCTTCTTCGGGGCTTGTGCCAGATAGTCTTAAAGCCATATTCTTTACTCCACCCTTAGCTTCGATCCATCTTCTCAGTGGACTGTCATCAATTAAGCGACCTTTCTTATTTCCAGCCGGTTCTTTGGTTATTGGTTTGTGGGCTATATTTTTTTGTTTGTTTTTAGCCTTCATTTTAGTTTTCCTTGATCCAGTTGCTTTGCCAAGATTCGTTTTGTTATTGGGGGTTCCGTCTATTTCTTCCTCATCTGAAATTTCTTCATATTCAGGGTTGGAGTCCTCATCTGCTAGCTCAATATTATCTTGGAGTGAGCCATCTCCTACTTTTTTTCCCCCGTTTTACACTTGTCCATTTGATAGTTGGGCTTAGTGCTAAGTTCCACTATATCCCCTCCTTTTTTTGACATGTTGTCTTGTATTTTTTTCGGGCTGGTGCACTCAGCAGACGTCTCTTTTTCACATATCATCACCTTGCCAGTTTGAGTTTCATTTGTTGTTACATCTTCTATATTTGAATGACTTTCTAGAGAAAGTACCACTTTGTTCACTTTAGTGAGTTTATCAGAGCCTTTGTTTCTACTTCTATTTTCCACTTTCTCTGTTATAGCAGCTGCCATCTGAGCGTCATTAGCGCTGTTAGCTGTATTTGTGTTTATATTTCCTTGTTCATTAACCTCTACCTCTATCTCAGACACATTAGGCGTTTTTTGACCAGTTAGAATTGTTCCTCCACTCTTATCATGCACAAGCGTTGTTTCAAGTTCTCTGTTAGTTTATTTATCTAACGTGTCAAAGTTTTTTTGTTTGTCTGCTTTATCTTTAAATAAGTTTTTGACAATATTGTTAGTACTCGTAATTGGTTTTAACTTCGCAGAGCGCTCTACTAATGGCGTTTTAGAACCGCCTGACACCAGCGCTGCCATCGTACCTGAATTTTCTTGTTTCGCCAGTTTACCAACTTTCCGACTTCTTGTGGAGCGTGTCTGCCTCGATGACATCGGCTCCGTGAGCTCCGAGCTGGTCGGCGATTGAAGCACAGAGCGCAGCATCTGGCGTGCGCACAGCTGCAAGGCAGGTGAGCAGGATCAGTTAGAACATTATGCTATCGATGTTTCCCGCACCCTGGGAGTGTATGAATACTATTCACTGATTTTTGCATCTACAAATTGTGTATGTCTACGACCACACTAATACCGCGTGTCTGACTTATATCATCCCTAATCTTTTATTACAGCTTTCATTTATGAAGCCATGATACGGTCTTGCTGTGTTCACTAAAAATCATTATAGCAAGACGTCTCTGTTTTTATATGCGGAGAAGATAGTTCGCTGGACGAATATCTCCTGCAAGCGAGAACGAGGCTGAGCACCCCTTCATTATACACTGAATGAAATGTATAAGTTGAGAACCATTGGGAAACACTTATTACAAATGTCCTGATGAAGGCGGTCAAATACTAAATATACCGCCGAAACGCGTCGATGCTTTAAGGAGCGAAACTGGAATAAGAAATTAAGGAAAATTCAAAATAACTGCTTTATGTGAATTTATTCCTTTTTCCTGTAGCTCTTTTTTTATTGGAATGCTGAGTTTAATTTTTATATAATGTTTCGTCCTGTATGTGTTTCCCATTTTTAACGAAATACAATGTATGTGAATAACTTGTCTAAGATCTACTTTTATTAGAGTGTTTTCACTTATATTAATATTTGTATATTGTTTCTATTGCTTCCCTGTTATTTCTTGTTATTATTTTATATTGGTGAGTCTAAGTGTTTGTCTGTAAGAACCTATGTGTCTACGATAATTCGCCCAAAGGGAATTATATTTTGACTTGTGAGCAGGATCCGAGACCCGCCCCGCTGAACAGCCTCCTCGGTGTTCGAGTGAAACACACCCTAGCGAGTGTCCAAGACCGCAGAAATCCTCTGCTCTGGCGAAGCACAGTCAGCAGCATTAGGTCTTGCCGCGAACAAAAGCCCAGTTCATCAAGCGAGTTTACGGTGGCGATTTAGTAATGGTTCCGATAAGCCCAGCGTTCCTTCTCCCTTCAATGGCTATCGTTCTCAGCCAAATCGAGCAGGTTTCAGCATATCGTATCCGCGTAGCGGCGGAGCAGATCCATGTTGCAGCCTTCACCTGGCGGCTTCAGCCCGCCATCTTGACTCCTCCCCCTAAATCTAACACTAACTGTATGCATGAATGTTTTGTGACTGTGAATGTGGTTGCAAAACATTTGCATATTACCATCTACTTCAAGTAGGTGGCAACCCATTTGCAAATAGGAAGGGGTCCCCAAGGGACCCTTCCCCTTCGTGAATGGTTGTAAAAGCATTTTTAAGAGCAGGCAGTGGTTCCATGGATCACTGCCTGGTCTCAAAAAAATTAAAAGAAAACTTCATTTTACTTTTTGTAAAGCATCTCGTTTTTTTAAAAAGAAAAACGGGCTGCTTTACCAAAAAAAAAAGGTTGCTTTATTTAAAAGCAATCACAGACATGGCAGTATGCTGACCTCAGCAGGCTACCATTCCCGTGATTGATGTGATTCCATGTTGGCTGCAAATGCGATCTACCTCATTAATATTAATGAGGTAGAGCAATTTGCGACCCCCTAGGAATCGCAATCTGAAATTCTTTGAGTTTCATGCATTGTAAAAGGTGATAACTGAATTGGGATTCTCCGGAATTGACAATTAGGTATTTCCAATTTACGATTTTGAAGCATGTGCCCCATGGTGTCTAATGCTTCTGCCTTGTAATTTGTGAATTCACAAAATGTGCAAATGTTGAAATGTTTAGTGTATTTAAATCTTTTATCTTAGCCAGACAAAGACAAGATGGGCCTCTTTGACAAGAGGCCTGTGATGCAGGGCGTAATTTTTAATGATGTTCCAGTGGCCCAGACCTCTCAAATACGAGGCCATGCAAAGCCACCCTGGTGGCTTTTCATTGGCTCGTAGATATGGTGTAAAGTAACACAGCACAAGTTGATGTGTTCCCTCACACTGCATCAGGAAGGCGTGCCATGGGCATTGCAGTGGGTGTTCCCCAACTTAGTGTAAATCTTGGAATGTGTCAAAATGTGCACCTCCCCATGGGTGGCGTAACGAGGAGAAAGAGTTTTATTTCTCCTATTTTTTTGCTGCAATCTACAGCACACATAGAAAGAGGAAAACGAGTCCATTGATTGTATTTGTGCAGGAAGAAAATTAGTTGAGGTGGTATCTGGCATGCTCTAAATAATGCCTTGTTTCACTGAACTCTCCAATCTTTTGTATCCCAAATTGATTTTAATCAACAGTGTCCCTCCAAAAGTCAAACCCTTGTGTAGACAGCTGGAAAAGAAAAGATTTTGAATATATCAGCCTCGTATCAGTAAGCATGGTTTTCTTTTCTGGTTTTGGTGTGAGCCTAAAATAATATGACCCCGGATCTGTGGTATGATGACCAGAAAAATATGCAAACTTGCACGAGCTGCTCCATGGTAGTGTAGGGCAGTGTTCCCATTGTATGTAATTAAACACAGCACATGGAGTACTTGCTTAATGCAGGAAATGATGACCAAAATGTTGAAAACAGAACATTTCATCAAAATTCGTTGTTCCTTCATAACCTCAGAACTCAAAACTGTGCAATTTCATGCACTTTATGAATGTCCCAATGTCCCAATCATCAGTGACAGTACTAGTGGTGATAATATCATTTAAAGAAATGCAGAATACATATGATATTTTCAAAAGTTCATTTGATCCAAATATATCATACAACACCCTATCCCCATCAATTCCATTTTGAACTGGAACAGCGGAGAAGGTCACCAGGGAAAGGGCTCTTCGCTCTTTGTGTGATGAAGACTGAGGTGTTAAAACCAAGTTCACCAATTGTAAAGCAGAGCGTTCTAGGTGATAGTGTCTGTTCAGAAGCAGGAAAAAGTCTGTCATAAAACCAACCCACAGGATGAGGAAAAGTAATGAAATTGTAATCTATAGGTATAGCTATGGTAGAACAAAGTATATCTTCTTCAACCAAAAGAAAAACACACACAATCTACCTCAGAGAGGTGCAATTGGTTGGTGGCAGTGGTTCAGATGAATCTGATGAGAAGTTATCAAAGTCTATAAAGTAGCTGGAGGCTGTTCGATCTATTTTTGCAAGTCTGCAGGCTGCGTGGAACTTGGAGTTGACTCAAATTGTGGTACATTGATGTAGACAACATCCGTGCCGGGTTTCCGAATAGAAATCTGTGTTTCCATAAAAGTACCCTGTATAGTTGTTGTTGATGTAGCAGTTAGAAGAGATACTTCATTATTTGCTATCACCAGCCAGGGAGTAGAAGCTTCATCACTGATCAAAGCTTCCTATAGGATTTCCTGGATAGTAGTGAGATGAGACAGGTAACTACTCATGATCCCACATGACCCTCTGTGGAGAACCGGCCACATGATGCAGTTTGATGAGATCTATTGACACAAATCTCTTGTTTTTTCAACTAGCAAGGGTTGGTAAAAGTACAGTTCTGGTACCTTCAACAACCAGGACAGGTACAGGGGTTCTGTTAGATGGCCCAAATTCGTTCTTGTCCACAATATTCTCCCTGACCAGCTCACCAATATGGAGATCCAGCTAGAGGTTGCTGGTGCTTCCTTTACTTCTCCAGTGGTGGTGCATTTTATTTGGACATTGCTCTGTGTATCCCAGAAACTGTTCAGTTCCATTAAAACAGACAAATGTTCATTGGTGTCAAAGGGTGTTTCTGCTGCCACAGTGCTTGGACTCTTGAGGTCAGGCACCCACATCTTAACCTCAAATAGGATATTGTAGGTAGTTTGTCCACCCAGGGGTTTTCTAAGCAGATTGTTTAGTGCTCTTTGGATCCCATATTGGTGATAGACCCAGTTGCGACCTGAGCCTAATACCCTCACAGTTACTGAGTGTTTTAAGTCCTGGGTCTTCCTCTCTTCTACCAAAATTCCCTTGGGATGATAGGAGAGGAGTACACCAAGGTCGCACCCAATTTTCTTACCCAATTTGCCCATGGTGTCTTTGTGCCTTAGAGGCAAACACAGGCTCCTTGGCCAAATGGAATATGCCAACTGTATATGTCCTGATGAAGACTTGCAAGCCTTTGATAACAGTTCAGGCATCAGCTGATCACTGTGGCCGTATCCATAGGAATCACGGGCAGGAATCCACTGCAAATAAGATGTATTTGTAAGGCCCCTCTGGCTGTAAGAGGCCACAGTGGTCCAGATAAATACAAGTGAGAGGCTTGTCTGAGATCAAGAGAGGTGTCTGTGGTGGCTGCGCCATGATGGAACCCTTCATCTGCTGGCAGATGTCACATTTAAGGACTAAGGGCTAGCTGTACAACCCATTGGGCCATTTGTGACCCTATTTTGCAAGTTGGTATCCTGTTACCAACTCGCAAAATAGGGTTTGTAAGTTGCTATTAGGAAGGGACGAGTCAAGGGTGCACTTCCTAATAACAAGTCACTTGGGTGTGTACAATTATTTTGCAATAGGAATGAGGTTGCAAAACAATTGCATTTTACTGCCTACTTCGAGTACGGGTAAGCCTCAGGGGACCCCTTCTCCTTTGTGACTAGCAGCAAAAATGTTTTTTAAGAGCAGGCAGTGGTTGTAGGGACCACTGCCTACTCTTAAAAAATGAAACTGAAAAGTTTCATATTTTTGTTTTTGAAACGCATCCCATTTTTCTTAAGGACAACAGACTGCATTTATGAAAAAATGCTTAATTTAAAAAGCAAACACAGACATTGGGGTCTGCTGTCCCCAGCAGGCCACCATCCCTGTGTTATTGTTCATTCCTAATCGGTCGCAAATTGCAACCTGCCTCAAGAATATTGATGAGGCAGGTCATTTGTGACCCCATAGGGAATTGCAAAATGTGTCTAAGACACATAAATACATTTGCTTCTGTGACTCGCAAAATGTGAGTCATTAAAAATCACAATTTGCGAGTCGCAAAAGGAAATGGTCATACATGTGGCCCAAAGTCTCTAGTCTGTTTGTGAAGACCTGGCCACCAATAACATTGCTGCAGTAGTGAAATTGTATATATATATTTTTTTTTTGTAACACAACGGAGTGAGGTCCTGGGACGTAGGGACAGCTGGACCGAATAATACAATATATACGAAAAAGTTGCTGACCCCACACTTTGACTTTTTTTCTCCAAATTTAAGCGTGCCCTCTTATAGGAATGTTTTAATAACTTCCTTGGGTATCCTCTGCTAATCTGCCCTATGGGCAACTTCTTCACATTAGAAGAAATTGCTCAGAGGTAGAGCAGTATGACCAGCATGCACAGAATTTCTGTGATGAAATGACTCAAAGAGGATACCCAAGGAAGTTATTAAAACATTCCTATAAGAGAGCACGCTACACTCCACGGGAATGCCTACTTGAAGTTAAACAAAAACGTGAGCTTGAAAGCATGGTGTGTGTCACCACATTTGGTCCTGACACCCACAAAATAAGACAAATGGTTCTCAAGAACTGGCACCTTTTAGAAGAACTAGAGGTGCCTTTCCCTCGCCCTATATTTGCATACAGGAAGAATCAAAATATTGGCCAGCAGATTGTTCGCGCTGACATCTTGTTGCACAAACCCAAAAATGATCTTTGATCACAATGGGGAATGAAACCTGTAGAAGGACATCACAGATGTGGCAACTGCGTGGCATGTGACACCACTATCGAGGGCAAAATGTTTCAACATGCGAACGTCTATTGGAAGCATGAAAGCTTTTCCAATTGTAGGACCAAGAACGTGGTGTACGCTATTGTGTGCCCCTGTCTCAAAATCTATGTTGGGAAGACGAACCAACAAGTTAATGCACGAATGACCCAACACAGATCACGCCTCAAAAATAAGGTCTTAACTGCGCCCCTAGTACAGCATTTCATAGAAAACAACACGGAGAACATGAATTCAAGTGGACTGTTTTGTTTAGTGCAAATCAATCTAAACACGCGGTAAACAAAGAACAAATCTTATTGAAAAAGGAGGCCTATCTAATTTTAAAATTTAACAGTACACACACTGGGTTGAACTCATTGTCTGAAGTATCAAGACTCTAAATCACTTCCTTTTCCCCGAACATTGAGACCGACTGTCATTCAGACAACTACAATGACCAGAATGCACCATGATGATTGCCTATAAGGGAGGAACCAAACATGGCCGCCACGTTGATGGCTTGTTCGCATTTCCGACTTGGTACAGAAAGTGACAGGTGAGAGAGCGCGTCTGAAAGGTATCTACAAATGCGAGTCTAGTGTGCGTTTTCAATAATAAGTTTGCGCTTCTATTTAGGAAAGCAGCGCATTGATGTACTACTGGTGAAAGCAGCATGTGGAGGGAAAAGGTATATAGAAATAGAAGTTCGGAGCCCGGAACGAGCAACCCAGGTATGTTACTCTTTTTGGTCGTCTGATTGAGTCATGGTTTTACTGAAATGAGCACTAAGCGCCGTATCCGATTATTATTTTAGATCGGGCGGAACGCTACAGACGATGAACTGAAGTCTTTTCACACGCTCTTTTTCTCATGAAAAGGTAGGCACATGAGGACCGTGACCCTTGTGCCACCCCCTGGCTGTCTTAAAGATTGACAAAGATTAGTAAAAAATTATTTTCTTACTTGCACATTAGGTGATTCCTCTCCCAATAAACAAAGTGGAGTATAATCCCGTTATCATTTCTAGAAGTGGACCCGCGGGACCGCCCGTCCAAGACAAAAGGTACCTTTAGTAACGATGTGACCTTCAGTGATAAAGGGTTTTCGTAGAAATAGAGAATCCGAGATAATAAACCCACTTATTCTATATTTCTTAGATAGACAACCCAAAACGACAGAGCTCTGATGAGAATCTGGCAATTGTTAACACCGCATTCGAAACGCGTCGGCATAAAGAAAGACAAAAGGATTACATTTATTGTGATATTGATTTAATTCTTTTTCACTTTGATCTTTCTTTTAGCAAGACTTTGCTCACCTCTTTTTGGTTATTGTTGATTTATTTATACTTGACAATTATCTTGCAAATAATTATTTGTGGATAGAAAGTAGTGTCCTACAGAAGAAGATTGTATATAGTGTGTATATATGTATAATGTGAAATTGTTTTGTATATATGTATATTTAATGTACAGTGGTCTTTCTCATTAACTAAAAATCTAAAAAATACTGTGAAAATAAATTCAGAGGGGTAAAAATAAATATACCCAACAAACATAAGACTAGGATTTGTTTGTTTCTCTTAAATTTGGAGAACAAAAGTCAAAGTGTGGGGTCAGTAACTTTTTCATATATATTGTAGTGAAATTGTAGCCACCACCCCAGCCTTTGTAGATGCTATTCCCTCATGTGCTGCTAGGATTAAATCATTGTTTGTTTATTTCGGTCAGTTTAGTCCATAAAACACACATAAAAACACTTAAATGACATTACTTAAAACTACACAGAGGAGATCAAAGAGCAATGTGCAAACACACAATACAGTACATGGCAATTATGGGGAAACTAAATACAATTACTATTAAGTCTATTAAGTGGCCTTATACAGCAGCCATTAAAACACAACACACAAAAAACATAAAACCAATAGGAAAAAGGAAAAAAGACAATGGTTTAAAATGCAATAATAAATTAAAACATTTGCCTAAGGAAGGAGTGCCACCTTGCTACAAGCTAAAATGCAATTATAATTCGAACAGTAGCATGAAAGGCAAGAGTAAAGACTAGTCCTAGTAAAAATGTGGATTACAATTTTTCCCCAAACATAGGGGATACATCAAAGCATGAAGTGCCAATTTATTGAAAGCTAGTGATCATACCAAAATCTCTTTTTCATCTCTGAGGACCAATGCATACTGCTAGAGAGCCTGATGCCCAGGTAGTCAACTTTGGTCACTCTATCTAGGTCCTTCTCCTCAAGCTTAACAGTCTCTCTAAAGTACTTATGCATATTTAGGACCATAAACTTAGTTTTAGAATTATTTATTACCAAACTCCTCTCTGTGCACAAAGCCTCAAACTTATTAGTCTGCTTCTGAAATCCTATGGCAGTTTTAGACACCAACAGGTTGACTGCAAATAGGCGGAGCAGAAGTTTTGGCCCTGTGATTTTTGGATAATCACTAACTTTATTCACCATGTGCGTCACCACATCATTCAGAAAGAGAGAAAACGAGGTGAGGGCAAGGACGCAGCCCTGCCTTACACCTCACAAGGTTGCTATGCATCTTGTTAATTCTCCTAGAGGACCCCAATATAGCTGGGCATCAAAATGCCCAGGGTGCCTCATTATTTTTTAGCACTTCCCAAACTCTAAAGAGCTGGGCTAAATTAAACACAGACTTCAGATCGACAAAGACCAGATAAAGATAAGATTTTTGCAAGATTACAGTTTTCTAATAAATGGTCATGAATCTGAAGACCTGGTCAATAGTACTGATTTCTGATTGAAGTCCCACTTACAGACTAGATACGGCTTCAGTCTCATTCATCCAACCATTCAGTTTATCTAGAATCTGCCTGTAAATGACTTTCTGTAATATGTCAATCAGACTAATGGGTCTATGGTTAAAGGGGGTAGTCTGTCGACTCTTTCTGTGCACTGGGACTATTTCATCAGCCTTCCAGCTTGCCAGGATCTCAGCATCCTGTAGGATTGCATTAGACAGGATGTTAATATAAGTGGCTCATAACGTAGGGTCCTGATGAAAAAGATCACTACAGACTCCATCCGGCCTTGCTGCCCAGGATTAAACCTAACCTGCAATCTGAATTTGGTATTACTCTATCCCTCACTCCGGGAATACAGGAAAGTATTATGTTATGCACCCTTAACTTGTAGGAGTACTTTACTGGAAAGCCTTTCATCAAGTGGGTGCCTTCACTTGCAGTTTTGACAGCCATCAAGTCTCTATCTATTCTTGTACTGAAATGAGTAATCACGGTAACAGCAGAAGTTTGCACTCTTGCTTTTGTGGCTTCATCAGCCATGGAATTCCATGCAAAGTGAATTCCTACACGCTGATGACTAAAGGTGTGTATAACATGAGTCCTTGTCAGGTATTCTTTCTGCTTAGCCACTTTTCCCCAAAGGGCTTTGTGCTCTATGGCGTACCCTTTGGAATCTCTGAATCCATTCTGACTTCAATAATGTAGATACTCATTGTAAGACTGGACACAATAATACCAATGCACACTATGGGTGTGAGGAATTCAAGATCCTTATTCTCAAGTACCAGAATCAGAGCTCTGAGTACTGGCTGTTGCACTGTGCAGTCACCAAGTGATTGTGTGTAGGTTTTCTCAGGCTATAATGCACCATTCTGCATTTGCCCCTTAATGGCAGTGCATGCCACCAAGTATTGGTGGTTTGTACCTACCACAGGCTGTGCAGAATCATCAGTATAGATGATATAATCAAACTGATCAAGAGGAAGGACTTCATTAGGCAGAGGCTATTCATTTTCACATTGCAGGTATGCTTGTATTTGTAGTGTAAAGTCAGATTTGTAGTCTACATCTGTTATGGTGAGATAGTTGGCCCACTGTATCCATCTAGGATGTAAAGCCTTTGTTTGGGAATGCTGGTTTTTGTGACAGCCTCTGAGGCTAGCACTGGAATTATGGCAATTATTAGCTTCCACTGAGCCAATGCTCTCTTTCGCACCATAGTAGTATGTACCATTGTCAGAATGTTTTCTGTTGAGGCAAAATGGCATCTCGGCGTTGATGTATAAATAAGATTCAAATGTGATGGTAAAGTGTCACCTTCATTGAATTTAACGTAGGTGTACCCTGATGACCACACACTTATACGGATCACCAGGTTTAAGGGGTTTATAGGAGTGTGAAAAGTTTGGCAGGTAGCATGTCAACTTGTACTGAATGAAAAACTTGTGTTCAGTTGTCCAATGTGTGCTTGAAAATTCTGGATGAATCAGGACTTAGAACGGTTTAACCTGTTCCGTGTAATCTTGAATGTATGTTCTATTGAAATTTAGAAATCCCAATATGGACTATAACTTCTTCAATGTGTTTGGTGATTGTAATAGCACACACTTCTTTAAGAAGTGTGGTTAAAATGAAATGAAATGAAAGCAGGATTTATAAAGCGCATGGCTGTCCTTGAGCGTCCAAGCGCTAATGACAGGTAGCATCGGAGGGAAAGGATTAAGGGAAGGGCCAGGTTTTCAAAAGCTTGCGGAACGTAAGAAGGTTGGGTTCTGCGCGCAAGGTAGAGGGGAGAGAGTTCCACAGCTTGGGGGCGATGTAGGAGAAAAGGCGACCCCCTGAACGAGCCCTTTTAATCCTAGGTACATGTGCAAGGTGGAGGTTAGCTGAGCACAGGTTTCTTGGAGTTTCGTGATGTCTAATCAAGTGTTTTAGGATAGGGGGACCCTTGTCGTGTAGGATTTTATGGGTCGTTCAGAGCGTTTTAAAGTAGACCCGCTCCTGCACAGGGAGCCAGTGGAGTAGCCTCAGTGATGGTTTCGCCGAGCTCCTACGGTTGGTTCCTGTTAAAAGCCTAGCTGCGGAGTTTTGTACATCCTGCAGCTTGGCAATGACTTTTTTAGGGGCACCAAGATAAAGGGCATTGCCGTAGTCGAGTCTGGATAATAAAAGGCTCTGGATGAGGAGCTTCCAAGTGTCTTGAGATAGCAGAGGAAGGATTTTGCGGGTGGTCCTGAGAATGCCGTAGCATGCGCCTGCTGACTTCCTGGCTTCAGTGGTAAACGTGAGGTCCTGATCGAGCCATATGCCCAAGCTTTTGATGGAAGATTTGGGAGTCGGGGATGGTCCCATACAGGGAGGCCACAGAGAGTTTGACTCAAAATGAGATGGGTTGCCCATAACCATAATCTCCGTTTTCTCACCGTTAAGCCTGAGATAAGAACGGTCCATCCAGAGTGAGATGTCTCGGAGGCAGGAATGAAGATTGTCGGGGGAGCGATTAGGGTGACTGAGAGAGACTACAAGCTGCGTGTCATCGGCATACATCACTAGCTTGACTCCATGGGGGGACACACTACCTTTATTCACCATGTGCGTCACCACATCATTCAGAAAGAGAGAAAACGAGGTGAGGGCAAGGACGCAGCCCTGCCTTACACCTCACAAGGCTGCTATGCATCTTGTTAATTCTCCTAGAGGACCCCAATATAGCTGGGCATCAAAATGCCCAGGGTGCCTCATTATTTTTTAGCACTTCCCAACCTTTAAAGAGCTGGGCTAAATTAAACACAGACTTCAGATCGACAAAGACCAGATAAAGATAAGATTTTTGCAAGATTACAGTTTTCTAATAAATGGTCATGAATCTGAAGACCTGGTCAATAGTACTGATTTCTGATTGAAGTCCCACTTACAAACTAGATACGGCTTCAGTCTCATTCATCCAACCATTCAGTTTATCTAGAATCTGCCTGTAAATGACTTTCTGTAATATGTCAATCAGACTAATGGGTCTATGGTTAAAGGGGGTAGTCTGTCGACTCTTTCTGTGCACTGGGACTATTTCATCAGCCTTCCAGCTTGCCAGGATCTCAGCATCCTGTAGGATTGCATTAGACAGGATGTTAATATAAGTGGCTCATAACGTAGGGTCCTGATGAAAAAGATCACTACAGACTCCATCCGGCCTTGCTGCCCAGGATTAAACCTAACCTGCAATCTGAATTTGGTATTACTCTATCCCTCACTCCGGGAATACAGGAAAGTATTATGTTATGCACCCTTAACTTGTAGGAGTACTTTACTGGAAAGCCTTTCATCAAGTGGGTGCCTTCACTTGCAGTTTTGACAGCCATCAAGTCTCTATCTATTCTTGTACTGAAATGAGTAATCACGGTAACAGCAGAAGTTTGCACTCTTGCTTTTGTGGCTTCATCAGCCATGGAATTCCATGCAAAGTGAATTCCTACACGCTGATGACTAAAGGTGTGTATAACATGAGTCCTTGTCAGGTATTCTTTCTGCTTAGCCACTTGTCCCCAAAGGGCTTTGTGCTCTATGGCGTACCCTTTGGAATCTCTGAATCCATTCTGACTTCAATAATGTAGATACTCATTGTAAGACTGGACACAATAATACCAATGCACACTATGGGTGTGAGGAATTCAAGATCCTTATTCTCAAGTACCAGAATCAGAGCTCTGAGTACTGGCTGTTGCACTGTGCAGTCACCAAGTGATTGTGTGTAGGTTTTCTCAGGGTATAATGCACCATTCTGCATTTGCCCCTTAATGGCAGTGCATGCCACCAGGTATTGGTGGTTTGTACCTACCACAGGCTGTGCAGAATCATCAGTATAGATGATATAATCAAACTGATCAAGAGGATGGACTTCATTAGGCAGAGGCTATTCATTTTCACATTGCAGGTATGCTTGTATTTGTAGTGTAAAGTCAGATTTGTAGTCTACATCTGTTATGGTGAGATAGTTGGCCCACTGTATCCATCTAGGATGTAAAGCCTTTGTTTGGGAATGCTGGTTTTTGTGACAGCCTCTGAGGCTAGCACTGGAATTATGGCAATTATTAGCTTCCACTGAGCCAATGCTCTCTTTCGCACCATAGTAGTATGTACCATTGTCAGAATGTTTTCTGTTGAGGCAAAATGGCATCTCGGCGTTGATGTATAAATAAGATTCAAATGTGATGGTAAAGTGTCACCTTCATTGAATTTAACGTAGGTGTACCCTGATGACCACACACTTATACGGATCACCAGGTTTAAGGGGTTTATAGGAGTGTGAAAAGTTTGGCAGGTAGCATGTCAACTTGTACTGAATGAAAAACTTGTGTTCAGTTGTCCAATGTGTGCTTGAAAATTCTGGATGAATCAGGACTTAGAACGGTTTAACCTGTTCCGTGTAATCTTGAATGTATGTTCTATTGAAATTTAGAAATCCCAATATGGACTATAACTTCTTCAATGTGTTTGGTGATTGTAATAGCACACACTTCTTTAAGAAGTGTGGTTAAAATGAAATGAAATGAAAGCAGGATTTATAAAGCGCATGGCTGTCCTTGAGCGTCCAAGCGCTAATGGCAGGTAGCATCGGAGGGAAAGGATTAAGGGAAGGGCCAGGTTTTCAAAAGCTTGCGGAACGTAAGAAGGTTGGGTTCTGCGCGCAAGGTAGAGGGGAGAGAGTTCCACAGCTTGGGGGCGATGTAGGAGAAAAGGCAACCCCCTGAACGAGCCCTTTTAATCCTAGGTACATGTGCAAGGTGGAGGTTAGCTGAGCACAGGTTTCTTGGAGTTTCGTGAAGTCTAATCAAGTGTTTTAGGATAGGGGGACCCTTGTCGTGTAGGATTTTATGGGTCGTTCAGAGCGTTTTAAAGTAGACCCGCTCCTGCACAGGGAGCCAGTGGAGTAGCCTCAGTGATGGTTTCGCCGAGCTCCTACGGTTGGTTCCTGTTGAAAGCCTAGCTACGGATTTTTGTACATCCTGCAGCTTGGCAATTACTTTTTTAGGGGCACCAAGATAAAGGGCATTGCCGTAGTCGAGTCTGGATAATAAAAGGCTCTGGATGAGGAGCTTCCAAGTGTCTTGAGATAGCAGAGGAAGGATTTTGCGGGTGGTCCTGAGAATGCCGTAGCATGCGCCTGCTGACTTCCTGGCTTCAGTGGGAAACGTGAGGTCCTGATCGAGCCATATGCCCAAGCTTTTGATGGAAGATTTGGGAGTCGGGGATGGTCCCATACAGGGAGGCCACAGGGAGTTTGACTCAAAATGAGATGGGTTGCCCATAACCATAATCTCAGTTTTCTCACCGTTAAGCCTGAGATAAGAACGGTCCATCCAGAGTGAGATGTCTCGGAGGCAGGAATGAAGATTGTCGGGGGAGCGATTAGGGTGACTGAGAGAGACTACAAGCTGCGTGTCATCGGCATACATCACTAGCTTGACTCCATGGGGGGACACAATTTTCTCAAGGGGCCACATATAAACATTAAAAAGGGTAGGGCTCAGGGAGGAGCCCTGGGGGACACCACAGAGTACGGGGTGGTGTGGGACTTGGAGGTTCCCTCCCATATTTAAAAAGGAACATTTGTGAAGGAAAGATTCCAGCCAGGATAGTGCGGACCCCGAGATTACCAGTTCCCCAAGCCTGTGGCTCAAGATGGAGTGATTCACGGTGTCGAATGCTGCGCTTAGATCCAGGAGGATCACTGCCACTGATCCTCCTGAATCTAGGATCTTTCTCGCCTCTTCCACAACCACAATAATGGCGGTTTCCGTGCCCTGACCTGGGCGAAAGCCTGTTTGGGATGGGTGGAGTAGTCTATTGGATTCCAAATAGGTTTAGAGCTGCTTGTTGACTAATTTTTCAGCCGTTTTACTTACAATGGCCAGAAGGGAAAAGGGATAGTAATTACTCAAATCTGTGGGGTCAAGGTGGGGCTTTTTTAAAAGGGGTTTTACATTAGTCTTTTTCCAGCCTGGGGGTACAGTGCCTTGGGTTAAAGAAGTGTTAATGAGTTGGACCAACGGTGGCAGGATGGTCGATGTAACTGTTTTTAAAATATTAGATTGGGCTGGGTCGAGTTTAGAGCCACTTTTAATGGAAGAGAGGATGGGGAGGAGGTTCTCTTTTGTGGCAGGGAAAAAGGTGTTTAGGCATGAGTCATGTTGCAGCTGAGAACAAAGGAGAGGTTCTGAGGCGATTTCTCCTGTAAGGGGAGGGAGGGATTTTAATATATTTTGAATTTTTGCGTTGAAGAATTCAGAGAATTAATTACAGCGGTCCTTAAGGGAATCAACGGGAGGGGGAGGTCTGCAGTTTTTAGAAGTGGATTCATTATACGGAAAGTTTTTTTAGATGGGTTAGAGGAGGTTATGATTTTTTCCTAAAACAAAACAGCTTGGGTAGTTTTGAGGGCTTTTTTGTAGGTGAGGATAGAGCAGCTGTATTCTTTCTTTTTTTGGGGAGCAAATTCTTTCCTCCAAGCCCTTTCATGTTTTTTACAAAGTTTTTTTAACAGGCGTAATTCATGGTTGAACCAGGGGGGTTTAGGCTTCCTCCTAGAGGTCTGGACAGGGGTTTTAGGAAGGATTATATCGAGAGAGTCCTCGACCCACGCGGAGAACTTGGAGTCTGCTACGTGGATGAGGGGATCATGAAGTGGGATGGAACATTCCAGAAGTTGTCTCCATTCATCTGTATCCAGTTTCGACCAACGGTGTTCGAGGATGGTAGAGGATGATTTTGGCCGGTGGAGGGCTGGCAAGTGCCTGCGGAAACAGATTAAGAAATGTTCTGTCCATGGAAGGGGAATCAGATTTTGCGCTTTGAGGTTGGGGATGTTGGAGAATAAAGGGTCGAGAAGATGACTCTTTGTGTGGGTAGATTGGTCGCTAAGTAAATGAAGTTGGTATGCTGCGAGTTCAAGTTAGAGTTCTGAGGCTCCTTTATCGCTGGGGTTGTCAAAGTGAAGGTTTAGATCACCTAAGATGATGAAATTGGGGGAGGAGCTGGCAAGTGCGAAGGCGGCTTCCAAGAGGGAGCTGGAGAAGTGGCCTGAAGGGCCCGGGGGTTGATATACAAGGAGGCCTGATAAGGATTTCGAGGGGGAAATTTGTATCCCAGTAACAGGACATTGAGGCGGGCAATTTTCATTTTTTTTTAAATCAAATCTGTAGCCCATGTGAGCAAATCCTAGAACTATTCAACCTACTCTTGTCAAGTGTGTAAAAAGGCCATCATCTGTCAAATAAATGTCATTGAAATAGGACAATTCTGATCATTAAAATCTAGAATATGACTCTTGCTGAGAACAGCCCGGGGTTATACTTATATCCCTGGGGCAATCAATAGAACTGTCCCTGAGAACCAAGCATGGAAAATGTGGTCAAATATATGCTTTCAAGTGCGTTATTTTGGCAGACAAATCCATTCGAGATATCTAGTGTTACTTTGTACTTTTTACGCAATATATTGTTTATTAGTGCTGCACTATGCACTTTCTGTACTGCAAATGTACGGGTAGCAGTGTTTAGATATCTGCAATCTAATAATATACTAGACAATATGAATGGCCACGTTTCATAACTGGAAACAAGGGATTATTAATAGGAGAGGTGCAACTTTCTATTACACCTTGGTACTCAAGTTATGTGACGATCTCTCTAACATGTTTTTTAGCCTCATTTAATGGGATATTGTCTTTGAGGGTGTGGGGTTGACCTCAATGGTATTTCATGGTATGGACGAACCATCATTCCACCTCACATGGTTGTGGTGTAACACAGGAGCTACCGGTAATGTCCACTCTTTGGCATAAGAATGTTTAACTGATTCTGGAATGAGGTAGGAGAAGGCAGATAAAATTACTGTTTCTCCGTTTGGGCAATCAATCACAAATTCAGGTGGACAATCCTTTTCAGCAAGAAAATGTCATGGCCGAATGACAAGTTCTCCCAAAAAGAACATGAATCTATCTTGGTACGTCTCCCTCCAATTGGAGTTGAATCTCATGTAAACAATGTGGGATCCTTACCCTAGTATCCGGTGCTTCCACCTGGATATAGTCACTCAAAGCTACTGCCACCAGGCAATCCATCAGGTTATGGTAAACGATTGTGGCTTCTGCTGTTATATATATATATATCATAACTTTTCTCAGTACAACAACATTCAATATAAAAGACAGCCATATGTATGGAACAATTGACACTTCGATATATGCTAGTGTCAGCATATTAAATGCTCAGTGACAGTCATATGCGATTTACAGTACGTTAGAAACAATAGCAATTATTATGCCAGTACTTACAACGTGATACAGTATGGGCCAATAAAAGACTACCCACCCACTACCCACAACAATTAACATAACTATGTTGTCCCACCCCCTTCTCACCCTCCCTCAGACTCATTTGATAATACACCTGGATCTTTAGTCAGAAGTCCTATCCCGTTTTTTTATCAGTTCTTTTGCAAGATTCCTTGTTCCTGTACTGTCTTTCACTATTGAGCGTGCTCAGTGCTGTCCCATGTCTATCCGGTTAAGTGTGCCACTCAGTGTGATAAGTTATCCATTTACATGCACTGGTAGTTCCATGGCAATAAACCCCTCTAGCATCGCATTCCATTCCAGTGAGATAGGATTCTTCCTCAGTCCTCTATTTTCTTCTCTTTGTATTTCCATACTTTCAGTTCTGCCCCATCTAACAACATCATCATACCATCCTAACACTGTTGGTGCCCTTGCAGCTTTCCAACTCATTGTGATTGAATGTTTGGCCTGAATCAATGCCATATTGGCAAACCTATGCTGTGGTCTCTTCTTCTTGTGTTCATGGCCTAGCCCTAATATGCAATATTCAAGTGTATCTCCTCATATTATTGGCGCTACTTCACTTAGTATTTTTTGCACTTCTGTCCAGAAGTGAATCAATCACGGACAGGCCCACAACATGTTCACCAGGTCCGCTTGTGGCGCATGACATCTATGACAAGTGTCTGCCATATCTGGGAACATTCTATTCAGCTTATAGGGAGTCAGGTAAGCTCTATGTACCACCATGTATTGTATAAGTTTAAACTTGAGGTTGCGGGATATCTTCTGTGGGTACTCTAGTATCACCCCCCATTCTTTGCCCATTTTTTCACGCCTAAGTCCTCATTCATTTTATCTCTGAGCTCCTGTAATGAGGTAGCAGCATGATGTCATATATGCCATACAACCTTATGGTTAGGTGTCTCCCGTTCCCCATTAGATATTGCATGTGCACTAGCTCATGCGTCGGGGGTTCATTCCCATCTAGGGCCCAAGTATTCTTAACGTACCTGCTAATGCTAACCTGGAGAAAGTATAAGGTGCTGAGGACTCCTTGTTCCCTAACAAATGTATCGTGATTCATTAGCACATTATCAGCAAACAACATCCCAACCTTATTCACTCCATCTTCTGACCACTTGGAGATACATTTCTAGGTGGTTATTCTAGTCGGTGTGGAGAGCCCCAGTAGTGGAATGTTAGGGGAATATGGGAGTTTCTGCTGAGATATTTAGCATGGTCAGAGCCCATTCCCTACTCAGAAGCAATGTCCTCAATATCCATGACATGTTTGATCTTAAGTCCTGCTACCTTCTTATTTATTAATGGAGGCTTTGGCTTTTTAGGTTTGTCTTCCCTTCTTATTATGTAGTCAGACGAGTGTTGTAAGTCATACTTCGGTTTCACGTACTCCTCTGTTCTGTGCTCTGACCGTCCACTTCTCTCTGATCTTTTATCAAATGTCTCCTAAAAGGAACAAGATGAACGTGTATACGTATCCTTATACCTCTCAGGCATTTTAATATTATCACAGTTATGCTGAATATAGTTCTTTTAATTTGCCTTCTGCTGAGGAGTTCCATGCCATGTCTTACTCTTTTCTTTCGGTATCTTATTTTCCCACTTCGTATTAGAAGAGTCAGGTGCTTGCTTAGAGTTATCCTTTTCAGAATTACTCTTAATTTGTGGTTTAGTAAGTCTTGCTCCCAAATTATTTCTGCCTAGGGGTGCATAGGTCTCCTCAATCGTTTTTAGGTAAATCTCATGCCTCATCTCTCAGAGCCAAGTTATTGAGTTTTTGGCATACCACTAATGCTGCTGCTTTCCCTTTAATGTTACTTGACATAACGGTGGACACTGCGGCAAAATTTCCCATCAGTTTCATTCCCAAATCCAGGGCTAGGACACTGGCAAAACAGCTAATGAGGGTGTATATACTGCAGCAAAGAATATACTCCATGTGGTGTAGTCCTCCACTGGGGGAGCCATCTCCATTGGCAAGAATATTGTAAGAATTCTGTTCTTTTCCTGGGGTCCCCGTATGGGAAAATACTGCTTCAAGCTGCTTTATTTTTTATGCATCCGGAATGGGACTTCCTCCTGCCTGACGGGTATCTTACCCATGCCTGCATTTATTTTTCATGGGCTAATGACCAGCGTAGCCTACTGTGGTTGTGCTGCTGAGCAGCCCTTGCAGGGTTTATTATCATTGCTCGCATGACAAACAGTGTTAAACATGTATACATTTTAACCAGCTGTGTGTACAATGTACTTAGTTCTGTAGATCTCAGATTATCATTATCTGGGTATGGTGTGTAACCGGCTAAGACTGGTCATGTTGCTCCCTCATTACTAAGGGGACCTAGTCTAACATTGCTTTACATATGTGGTAGGGCACCTTCAACCCATTGTTGATTTTCTTGGTAAATTAATGGTACTTTTAAAGCTTCATAAGTTGTGTAGTCGTCACGTACTCTATCTGCAGTATGTGTGAAACAGTCTTGTAGTTATACTAACTGCTGGGAATGTAAGCCATGAATGGAATACCTCTGTCCCGTATGCTTCCACCTGAAGGTAATATCTCCATCCGTTTGGGGCAGACCACATTACAACAACTTTTGTGTAACTGCATGTCTGCAGTTACCTGAAATGTCAATTACTGTGTCATGGGTTTCAGACATTTGGATATGTAGAATCAGATAGGGTACCACTATGGGAAGATCATTTGGACAGTTCAAGCTTGAGCAACCCACAGCAATTACATAGGGTTAACCTAATCAGCTGAAGAGGATTTTGTTCCCTAACCCCAAAGACGTCTTCTGTTAATAGGTGAGTAGGGTCTTTAGGTGCACAATAGAAAACTACTCAGGCAATTCATTAAATAAGAACCCAAGCTAAAATGTTGGTGACACCATGTCAATATGCCTGTGTCCCCTTCAGTAAAACTGTGTATTTGTTGGACAACATAAACATCAGGATTGGGCCAGACTGATTCTGTGCGCACCCTCAGGATATGATGACCTATAGTCATGCTAGCCCAAAATGGGCTAGCATGACTTTAGGTCAACACCATCTTCACCACTAACCTCATAGGGTAACAAATGTATGTGCAACCTTGGAACATGACAACCCTGATCTCCCAAGGAAATTGTGGTAACCCATCTAGAACCTATTCGCTTGGCCTCTCATGCATACCCAAAGAAATACATAAGAAAGCATTTCAATATTTATTGAAGTATTGTGATTCTTGTATAAAATATGTGCACTGCAATAATCAATAGAATGAAACAGATTAACATAATTAGCATTACAAGAATAGTGAAAAAGATTAACATTTCCACCATTGTGCTAAGACCGTGAATATATGCAAGCATATACATACTGTGTACAGTGTACTCCTACCTAGTGCTCCCCATCCTGGTTCTGCCTAGGGTAGGTGATCTGTCAGATCCCTATCAGGGTGGACTAAATCCCCATTGCTTGCTGGTAAGAATCATCAGGCTGTCCTCCCAGGTTTAGAGCTGGGCATACCTTGTGTCAGTAAACAGGAATCAGCTTGGCTAGAATCCTGACATGTAGTGACCTTGCATTGTCAGATGAGTGCTCCACTGCCTAAACAAGGAAGTAGTTCTTTATATATAATAAACAGCACCCATGTGGCTATGTCGCAACTCCTATTTAGGCTGCAATTGTTTGTTCTATTTGCATAGCGTTGTCTTCACCCAAGCAAATAGCAAAAATGACGTTTGAGGAATGAACAGTATCTCTTGTACTAAATGTTCAAGGTGTCGTGATAATATGCCTACTAAGTGGAAATTTAAGAAATGCTGATTCAGAGAATGTTATCCTGAATTGTCACGCATGCGAATGTATGTCATAAATCATTGTGTGTAAAAGAGAACGCAACTTAGGAAACATGAGCATGTAAATGGTGGTATGTCTTACTAGGCCTGTCCTGACCATGTGACAATGTTTTCCTTATATTTTTATAATGGGAAGCATCAACATGTTTTTTTGATTCTCATTAGAAAAGAGGTTATGACACAGAGGTGTTCTCCACAGTACCTCTCTCCAAGAAGCCAGTGATATGCTAGTCTATATGGAAAGTGTTATCTAAAACAGAAGGTGGAGATTTTCTCAAGTGAACAGGGGAAAGACTTCTCTGTGTGACATGAAAAGCAGTATAGACATGGGCCATCGTTCCTGTAAGTTAACTGAGTTGTTGACAGGAAGTAATAGGCTTTAAAACAATGTATAGTATGTGTTCTTTTTTTAAGTGTTTCAGCATTTGGAGTTACGTTTTTTTTTTCTTTTGGTGTGAATCGTATTCATTTCACAATGGAAGAAGGAGGACTCTTGAAGAATGTTTAAGTCGTTTTTCTGCAGATCGTTTTGCTGAAGAATTGTTTAAAAACTTTTACCATGGCTTGATTTTATTAAATAACTGAAAAAATGAAGACACTGTTTTGAACATGACAACTGAGCTGTGAATACTTTAATATTGATGCTTATCTATAGTAATCATTAAGTGCTATGTTTTCTTTTTCAAGCTAACACTGCTCCTCATCTGTGCCCATCCCCATGACAATTTGAACTTGTCATTGCCACTCAAGACGTAGATTTTGCACACCAGCTTGTTTCACCGTAAATGTTTTTATTGTTGTTACATTTGAATGCTACATACTAACTCCAATAAGCTAAGCCATGCACCTGTTTATATTCCTGGTGAGAATTGATTCCAGAAGCTGTTCTGTAGAGCATTATAAATGTACATCCCGGCTTTCTTAGGGAAACTTCTCTCCATTTGCCAGTTAGGTAGATCCTCTTGTTAGTGCATTTTAAAATTCACAGACCAGTAATCTTTGCAATAAACTCGTGAGATGCAGCTTTCCTCAACAAATCATTGAAAGATATATTTTGAAGGTTTTGCTACTCACTGCTCTCCACATTTTATTGCAGTTAACAGTGTGCTATCAACTATGAAAGAGGTTCTCATTTTTGACGATAAGATTTTTAATACCTGCAAATGCAAAGTTGGTTCCAAGACCCAGGTACGATAATAGGAGAATCAAACAAACTTGAAGATAGACTAGTGCAACAAGCAGTACTCAAGAAGGAGTTTGCAAAAATCTATTGGTTGATGGTGGAATTGGAAGATGGAGCCTCCACATTGCGGGGAAGATGCTTGCTGGAGACATCACTGGAACATCAATGGCAAGTATCTATGTCCATGATGTTTAAAATAGTTAAACCTGCATACCTGAGAAGAAATCATCTTTTCTCCATCCACAGAGTCTATTGGACTCCTCAGAGGTTGTCAAAGTTCGGGAGAGGAGGTGATGTAGCTTGCCCTAAGTGTGTCAGTATGAGAGAGGATGATATACACATATTTATTGACTGCCCAGAGATCCAGCCATTTTGGAAATACGTGAGTAGGGCCTTGTCTAGTATGCTGAAGATCGATATTAAGGTAAGCATCTTGCTTGTTATCTTTGGATGTGTGGTTTCTCTGGCAAAAACTAAAATAAATCAGGCAAGGTTGATTTTTTCACTCTATATGGTTGGCACATAGGGAAATGTGTAAACTGTGGGTAGCCGTGTCCCCTCCCAGGTTCAATGATTGGGTACGCTCCGTCAAATACGTTGCCAGATTGGATATGATGGGGTTTAGAAAGCACGATTTCTGGTTTACTATACTGAATTGGTGTGAACAACAGGCTAATGAAGTCCAATGATTATGCCTTTTCTGCCTCGTCTGGCTATCCGTCCTCCTTTTTCCCCCCTTTCTTCTCAATATGGTGGGGTAGTGGAGTGATAGAAAAGGAATTTTGAAGAAGACAGAGTTTCAAACAAATGAGGGCGGTAAAGGGTGAAACTCCCCATTCTCTTTTCTTCCCTGCTACCAGCCCATAAGTGCGTACAAAAAAGGTTTTGGGTCCACAACCTGGCCAGCCAGGACCTCAACAATTGCATAAACAGAAAAACATGCGGCTGGTCAGACAACTTTAGAAAGCCAATCAGGTCCCACACAGCCAGTGAGTGCTGCGTGGTCACGCCTTTTGTTAGCAAACGTTTATTTTAATTTAAAAGACAAATCTTCAAAGTTGATAAGAAAATGACGTACAAAGAAAACACACCATCAGGACAGTTAAATCACAAAGCAAAAACAGGCAATTGTGAACACCGAAGTTACAAAATATACAGACAATGAAAAAAATGAATGAATCTTGTTACATTAAATAAACACCAAAAGATGACTTGGACTTCTATACACACAAAACATATCAATTTAGAAGTCAAAAACATATAACATTAAGAATCAATGCAAGACCAGTCCGTTGACTGCAATACCAATGGACAGGCGGAATACAAGGTGGAGATTGACTGCCTATCGGAACGCCTTCAGCAGCGGACCTGATCTCCGGTTGAAATTTTCTCATTGTGTATAGAAGTCCAAGTCATCTTTTGGTGTTTATTTAATGTAACAAGATTCATTCATTTTTTTCATTGTCTGTATATTTTGTAACTTCGGTGTTAACGTTTGCTAACAAAAGGCGTGACCACGCAGCACTCACTGGCTGTGTGGGACCTGATTGGCTTTCTAAAGTTGTCTGACCAGCCGCATGTTTTTCTGTTCCAGCCCATAAGGGCATTGTACCTATTCAAAGGTGCAAGTGGAATGGTGTTTTTTAAGGGGCAGATGAGGACAAAAAAATATAATAATAAGATTTTTAAGTTTCTTTTTTGGAGGTTTGCGCTGATGTGCCAACAAAACATTTTGTAAGTACTCTAATGTTACACGAAAGTATTTTGACACTGAAGTAAAAAGATTTCTATCACTTGGAATTATGAGAGAAGATGTGTATTTTGTGGGTCCCTACATTACCAGTTTTGACATCTCAGACACTAACATGGTAGTTTTCACTTGTTATAATTTATTTGTCTCATGTGATGAGCATTCATGATTAAAACAGACATGCTGGTATGCATATCAACCAAGTCTTCTTATTCCTCCCAAAAAAATCCAAATTGTGCATAGACTCGGTCCCTCTAAAGCTCTGCAAACACATCCCCAAACTTCTCTTCATGACTATAAGGAATTACAGCAAGTCTCAGGAGGTGATCTTCCGACAAATTTGTCTCTGATCCCAGATTGATTATGATGGGAGAATTGAGATCACCTGTACCTTCCAGAGGAGGGACATTCATCAGCCTGCTGCTAACACAAAACATTTCTGAAGCAATGCAATATTATTTTTATTCAAAGGAAATGACCCATGGATAGGCAATCTCAAAGACTGCAGTGTTAACTTTCCAGAGGTAGGTAAAAGGAAAGGGGGCTGTGCCTCGACATCCATGTGAAGCATCCATTTTCTGCAACTTCTTGTTGAGCTTCTGTCCAGTTACTGTGGAACTTTGATTCATGAGAACATCTCAACTTTACCACAAAAGTAGCTGTTGAACTCAGATTCAGTTGGGAGCTTTAGTTGTGACTATCGTAAATAAAAGTAATTGAGGAATTTCTCAGACCATGAGAGATTTTAATATGTTACAAAAATCTGGGGCAATATGTACGACCCGCCAATATGCAACTCGCAATTTGCGACTTGCAAATTGGGATGCACAACAGTGTCTGAGAGACTGCGATTCCCAATGGGGTCGCAAATTGCTTGCCCCATGCATTTTAATGAGGCAAGCACAATTTGCGAGCCCATTGGGAATGGCTGGCACTCCTAAGGTCGGTGGCCTACTGGGGTCAGCATACCACCCTGTCTGGGACAGCTTTTAAATAAAGCTGATTTTTTTGATGCATTTAAAAAGTAAAAATTAAACTTTTCAATTTCATTTTTTAAGGACAGGCAGTGGTCCCTGGGACCACTGCCTGCCCTTAAAAAATATTTAGAGACCCACTCACAAAGGGGAAGGGGTCTCCTGGGGATCCGTGCCCGTTTGCGAGTGGTTTACCACCCTTCTGTGAAGGGTGGTAAACAGCAACTGTTTTGTGACCGCAATTGCAGTCGCAAAACAGTCAAAAATAGCTTAAGAAGTCACTATTAGAAAGGGAACCCTTGGAACGCCCCTTCCTAATAGCGAGTCGCATATCCTATTTTAGGAGTCACAAATTGATTTGCGACTCGCAAAATAGGATTAGTACATGGGCCACAGTTTTTTTGCGTTCGCAAATGGTTCTCAAACCCATTTGCACCAGCAAAAACCTTAGTAGATCTGGCCCATGGTCCTTTGCTACCAGCGAAGAACTAATAAGGTTAGTGCCTAGAGAAATGCACTGCAAAATCAAAAATTGGAAATTCTTAAAACACATTTGAGCCACATCTGCTAAATTCATTGTGTGACAAAACTTAGTGGGAGAAGGTGCTTTGAGCTTCCAGCAATATCTTAATCAGTGGGGTCGGTTGCAGTTAGAATTATTCGTTCCAGCACTGATATGACAGTTTATATAGCTGTGGCAAAATTCTTGGGCTGGGCCTGACCATTAGAAGCAGAATGCTAATTGATTAACATGTATTCATGGTGCCAAATTCAAACTTTTAATCTAATGCATATTAATTTAATGGATATATAGCTTTTATTTGTAAATATGTACAAATGTTAACATTATTTAATGTCCTAAATTTTTCTTTATATGTACTGTTTGCTTTTATGACAATCGTCGAATAAAGCTTGTCTGACTTGACTTGACTTGTAAAATCGTAATCTTTTGAGATACCCTACTCTGCACTTACTAAAGAACTAGTCTGGCTAGAGGAACAATTGCCAGTATTCAATGAGTTAGTATGGTTTAGGAAAATGTTCTCATAGAAAAAAAAATCACTAGCGCAATTTTGCCACTTCTCAGTATCATGTCTGTAGTCTGAGATACTCAGCATAAGACATTGCTATATTTTTGACTCCTAAGGTCTGGTTGCTACATTTTTCATTCTTAAGGTCTGTGGATGTATCACTTCAGCATATTTATTCCTGCAACGCATGAGATCAAAATTAAAAAGACAAGCCCTATGTCTCTTGTGGGAAAATAACAGGTTTCTGTCCAAGTTATTGTCAAACTGGCACATTTCATTAGAGCATCAATGTACAAAGGGAAAATAGATTTACCATGTTTCAGCTAGGAAGCATGGCTTTTTAATCAGGCCACTGATAGGATCCCTACATCTCTGTACTCTGCTGGAATTGTCTTAGCATGTACTAATGTGAACAGGAATTTCCCAGGAAATTATTACTTGACTTTCTCCTGGATTAATTGGTCTAGCTGCTGCGTCAGGTACGAATGAGAAAAAGTATGAATTGGTGTATTGGTTTCAGGCATGTGTGATATTTTGTACAAAATGTAGTTGTAGGTATTTTTGTTGTGACTACTGTAATATTAATCTTCTCTCTTCATGTGCTTATTTTCTGATCATCTAGCTTTTGATTCAGTTTTATAATTATGAGTCAAGCGTTTGTTTCCTTTTTGTAATCAACATATTTCTCTATGGCTTGACTTTTTGATTGGTTGAAACCCCAATAAAATAGGTGTTTTTTCTAACTGAGGAAAAGACATCGAAACTAGATCTGCATTACTCCAACAATCCTTGCTTGTTGAAGGGCACAGGGAGTATTGGTTAGTGTTTTTTTTTAATAAAAATGGGACAATTATTCATGGTCTTCCTTGCTCTGAAGGCACCTTCACTTCATTCAATCAAACAGTCTTTTGTTAATCCTTTTAAGATGTAAGAGCAGATCTTCCCATAATTGAAAGTACGCCAACACCAAATTAAATTAATAAGTGTTACATTAGGGTTGTCTCTGAAAGAGAAGTAACATGCCCCTTTCAGTTTACAGAATCAGACCAACGTGTTTGTATTTTGACCTCAGCTTTGTTCAATCTTTTTCTAATGGGTTTGTTTGTTTAAGAAAATAAATAGATAATTCTATAGGTAATTATAAAACTATCCACTTATATATGCTAGTAGAATTATTAGCATAATCAGACATTCCCTAAAAAACTGCTAGACTCCTTTCAGCCCTATTGAGGTAAAAGTATCTGGTAGTTGATATTTCAAAATCTGAACTACTGGAGGTTTGTTGTAGAAGAAATCATTTGACATGCTGGTTGGTTGATTAATGTTTAATGGCTTGCCCTGGAAAGTATTGCTTTCTTGGATTTTAGCATGTATGTATCAACTTCTTGAACTCGGTTATCAGGTAATTCAATAATTATCCTATTAGAATGTACCGGCTTTCCTTCAAACCTGAATAAACAATCTGAAGTTCACTCACTTAAAGCAGCTGCAAATTCCTGCACGGTTAAAGTGTGTCCCTCTCTGAGAAGATGCACTATGAGGTCAATGATGAAAAAACATTATTTAAAACCAATATTTCCAGCTATCCCATCCGTGGCAACCTTTCCATTGATATACCCAATTGGTAAGCAAGAGGTTGAGGAACCAGCTTGATGCCTGCGAAGGCCAGTACTAATCCCTCCTGTAGATTTCAACAGGCCCCAAGTAATACAGGGTTGCCAACTTACTATCCACATTGAAGAAAACAGACACGTGGTATCTCTTCCAAATTTATCTAAAGGAAACTCATGTTGGGGATGCACAGTATTTGCTAGAGTAGTACCAAAAACAAGGCAACCCAATAGGCTTCTAGGAACCTGGGTGATTATATATATGTGGAACAGTGGTTCACTATGGTCTTATTTAACACATATGCAGTTAACATTTGTGCAACAAACTGGACTAATCACAATAGATAGGGCTTAAAAGATGTCCAGTTAATGTGACTTAAATAGTATATAATACCAGCCTAAAGATCCAATATTTTATCCGCAAAGTAATCAGGTAAAAGACTAAAGGTGCTCAGTGTGCCGAGTGATCACACATTGAATAAAAGTTAAATAAAAAAGTGTTAGTGTAAGTATATGAACAAACAACTACAATCTTGACTTTCGAGCAACATATGGCATCATCAATCAATAAATCAATATTAACATTATTTGGATTAAAGAATAAAAACCATAAAAGTAATACGACCTATAAAATACCACATCAAAGAAAATCAATTCTCAGTAGAAACAGATTAAAAAAGAACATACAGCATATAACAAAATATTTTAAAAGCCCACAAATCATTTTAAACATCCTCATGTACCAAAGATTTTAATCATAGCTTTTTCTGAGTCTTACTTCGACTTTTAAAAAGCTAGGGGCCAGATGTATCAAGTGTATTCCCGTTCTGAGAATCAGCCCGTTTGCGAACGGGAAAAAGCCTTTTGGGATGTTTAATTCCAAAAAGCAATTGCAAAATAGCGAATCACAAGTTTTGCGATTAGCTATTTTGCGAATGCATTTAGAGAATCACAATTTGCGATTCTCTAAATGCAATGCAGGAAGCACTTTTTAAATTGCTTGACATTTTACAAAAATTTTTTGCCAGACATATTTTAAATCGACTTTTAACTTGGATAAAGGAATCTAAAATCCTCTCAAAATATCAAGCAGGATTTAGAATTAAGACAAGCACTGTGGACCAGGTCTACAGGTTTATGTGTAGTTGCTGGAAATATATCCAAATAAAGAAGTGTAGCATATGTGTAGCATTCATGGATTTACGCTCAGCGTTTGATCTTGTCCCCCGTTCCCTATTATGGGATACTTTAAGGAAGATGGGTGTCCCGGATGAATTGCTGGTTAATCTTATAAAGCTTCATACTGATAATTTTGCTAAAGTAAGGTGGGGAAGAAAGGGTGAACTCACCCAAGCCATACCAGTAAAAAGAGGGGTACGACAAGGGTGCGTGTTGGCCCCAACCCTTTTCTCCCTATTTGTAAATGATATCCCCCTTTACCTGGCATAATGTAATCATGATTCCCCCAAACTGTGTAATGAGGCAATTACAGCATTGGTATTTGCGGATGACACCATTTTAATATCACAAACACCTAAAGGTTTGCAAAATTTAATAAACCAATTCCATAGTTACTGCGAGCTAAAGGGGTTAGAAATTAATTCATCTAAAACCAAGTACATGGCCATTAATCCCCCTAAAACTTTTAAGAAGAACCTGGCCCTAAATAACACTAAATTAGAATACGTGGAATTTTTTGACTATCTGGGTATCAGGCTTGACAGTAAAATGTCTTGGATAAATCAATTAGAAAAAAGTAGGCTAACACTTAAACACAACTCCCTCCCCATTTTAAAAATCCATGGAGGGAGTACCACAAAAGCTATACCTCCCGTGCTTGAAGTGTTTAAAGCCAAAGCGCAATCTGCTGCCTTGTATGGGGTCGAGATTTGGGGGCCTTATTCAAATAAAACATTTGATACTGACGAGAATGCGTTCTTTAGACGCCTACTAAAATTACCAGTAAGAACGCCTTTTGTGCCTGTTTATCTAGATATTAGTCTAAAACGTACAGATCATCTGTGTTGGTTGAGGCCATTGCTTTATTGGGTAAGATTATGGTCTACCCCGGAACTCGCTGACTATAGAGCGGGTTTGTTGGAAATTAGGGAACTGGACACTTTTAATTCAATCAAATGGCTGAGACATATATCCATTTGGCTTATAAAAATAGGTCTTTCACACTTCTGGAAAACCCCATTCACGTCAATCACCTCGCTAACTATCTGCAAAGAACAAGTAAAATCTGCTTACTGGAATTACGTGAATATCAACGCATATGAATGTGCCACTGGTTCTTTAACACACAAGTTTTTGCAATTTATGGACACCCCCATATTTGAACAATTTATGGATGAAGTTGAACCACCCTTGGCTAAAACCGTATATCTACAATATAGATATGGGGTTTTACAGATAAACGCAAACACTTGTCGGTGGGGAAACTCCAAAGGAAATGACCCTTTTTGCAAATTGTGTGATTTGAAACAAAAAGAAGACGAGGCCCATATCCTCTTTTTTTGCCCGTTATACAAATTACAACGTACGAAATGGATTAGACCCCTTTGTAAAAATCTGGGCACACGTTCGTATAAAGAGGCAGAAAGATTACTTAGATCTTCAACCACCAGGTTGATAACATTTGGAGTGAGCAGGTATCTCCATGGTGTCTGCTTGATTAGAAAGAAATGTGGACTGAAAATATAGAATATAAGTGTGTTTTAACTGCTGGCATTTTTAATTATTTAAAAACTGTATTTAGCTGTTTTTTTAATATCTGGTCGTGTAATTAAATGGAAGAAAGCTCGATTGTATGTTTATAAATAGTGAACTAGTAATGCATCACCCTAAAACTGCAGATAATTTGTGATGATGGTCTGGGACCTGCAAATATTGCACTTTATTGTACTATGAATGTTTTGTCAAATGTAATTTACTTTTTAAAATTATGATTATGTATGTATTTTATGTGTTGGCTTTATGACAAATTGTCGAATAAAAGCTTTTACAAACAAACAAAACAAATTGCGACCCTGCTTTAAGGAATCTCAATTTACCACCACCTTCAAGTTGGTGGGAAATTGCAAATCTTTAGAAAAATGCGTAATTTTGAATTTTTTTAAGTGCCATGCTATGCCCTAAGGGCATGTATGTGCACCACATAGGCACACATGCATATTTCAGTGGTGCCTCAGGATGGCCTTTCAGCCCCCTTCCACCCTTAAAATTGCATGAACAATTTGTAAGTACCTATTGGGTACTCGCAAATTGCGCATGCAATTCCCATTCATTCCTATGGGCCTCTAGGCCCATAGAAATTAATTGGAAGCCATTCCTTATTTGCAACTCGCTAATTGTGGGTATGAATGAGTAGGAATCGCAAAACAATTGCTGAAACCTACATACATTGCATTTTGCAAGTCTATAATAGCGAATCAGTAAATTTCATTATAATAGACTCGCAAAATCCAATTTTGATACATGTGGCCCGAAGAACTTTAAGGATGATATCCCCAGTAAGCATTTGCAAATAGATTGTGACCGGTCGGATCTGGATAAAATTTGCCCTTTTCAATATGGGAAGAAGGTATAGTTTTCTAGGAACGGGCTAAAACTTCATAACATGGTAAAATGTAGTTTGTTATGCAGAGACTTATTGCTGCAGCCGGAGGATGAAGGCTTATAGTACTAGTTCCTACAACGAGGATAGGCTAACAAGTAAGGAAGTAGGTCCAGCCGGAACCTCGTTAAAAGGAATCAATCATACCAACTTTTAAAGCACAAAAGTTAGAGGTCGGTGGAGGGCTTGGTTTTGAACATAACATAATGATGAACACTAGGCTTTAATAAAGTACCCTCTTCCCTGACCAATGACCACTGCCTAGAGAAGTGGCCTTTCACCAGATTATAATCCTTTTTACAGATCCAATCTGGATTAGTGAATAAATCTGCCATTCCTAAAATTGAAAGGGAATCCTGAATATATTTAAACCAAGGGATATGAAGGAAATGATCAACAGACAGACAATCCCTTATATAATCCTTACTCAGTTGGATTCCAGGTCAAGGCCATATGCTCACCCAAAGGGAAAGAGGGCAAAATGCCAAAGTGCAGTTTTATAAGCCATTCCCATTTCTTTGCCACAGGTAATGTAGGAGCACTTTGTGGGACGCACAAAAAAGTCTCAATAAGGCATTCTCTACCATTTGCAGCTCGTCCAGGTTTGTATATCCCCATCCTGTATACTACTTTAGAAATGCACTTAGCGCTATAAATCAGTAGGACACCCCCAGTTGGTCAACTGCCCAGCTGTGATGCAAGATAAAAACTGCAGTGTTTGCCCTAACAAAGTCCTCCCTCTTCCTATTTACCAGAGGACTACAACTTAGAGCAGAGTCGCGCAACAAACCCCAATACGAAAACACACTAGTCTTTGGCACGTGAGATGTTCCAACTTTAAAGTTGAGCGATCTTGTGGTATGAGGACCTACCACCATCACAAAAGATTTTTATAGTTCACCAAAAGATCCAACTCCTCCAAGAAGTATACAATGGAGTTCAACAGGGTCTGCAGTGCCCTTGAGGTTCTAGACATCAGAACCACATCATCAGTGTATTATAAGACTGGTAATCAGAGCTTCCCCACCTGCAGGCAGGCAAATTTTTGGTCCACTAAATCTTGCCCAGGTTATTCATATATAAATTAAAAAGAAAGGGGGCCAGGATAGAACCCTGCTGAAACCCTCTTTAAAATTTGAAACCTTTTGTAACCTTTAAGTCTTTAGAATAGCATACCGTGGCTACAGCGTCCCTTTGTAGATCTCACAGAAATAAAAACACTCCTGGTCCACCCCCATAGATAACATGATCTGCCAGAGCTTAGATCTGTTAACGCAATCAGACGCTTATGAAAGGTCCATAAATGCCAATTGGGTGGAACCTGGGTGAGCAACGGTATATTTACTATGGACCAGATATAGATTCAGACATTGATCTACTGTTGACCATCCTGGGCAGAATCCGTACTGAGCTTCAGATAAAACATTGTTATAATCTGCCCAGTTTGGAAGCCTTTCAAGGGGAATATACCCCCACCACCTTGACCCCCGAGTCAAGTAACGAGATAGACCTATAACAGTGGGAGCTTTCTCTAGCACCTTTCTTGAAGATAGGAATGATAATGGGAATTGACCATGAAGAGGAGGAGACAGCCGTCACTGCCGATTTGATGAGTGTGGTCAGGATTGGTGCCCAAAGGTCCCCATCTTGTAAATAGAGTTCAGGTGGTATCCTAGGTACCCCAGGGGCTTTGTTCTTAAACAATCCCATTGTTCGTTTCCTGACCTCCTAGACAGAGAATGTTAAAACAGCTTTACCCTCTACCCCACCCACTCCTCCATAGGATATGGATGATGGGTGGTAATAAATTTCCTCAAAATGGGCCACCCAGCTATCAGAGATAATTCTTCCAGGGGAGAAGCAGCATCGCATGCTGAAAAAGGACTATTAATAATATTCCAAAATGTAGAGCTATTTTTCAAGGTGCTAGCCTCAATCAGGTCTGCCCAAGCCTCCCCTTGTAAGATGGTCTTGCTTCTAGTCAGTTCTTGTTTATACAAACTACAGCTCTTCTTTACTTGGGAAGAATCCCTATGTTTAATGCACAATGCTCTCTTGAGATTTCTCAGCGACTTGGAGCATCCAGAGTCAAATCACCTTAGCAATGAACCCTGTTGCCGTTATACAGGTACATTCAGAAGGGTTGAAATGGTATCCAAAATCTCAGAGAAGGCCTTCTGTACGCACGATGGGCTGCTCAGTTGAGATGCACAGATTTCAAATTCCATCTTACACTGAGTCTAAAGGGAATTTAAAAAAAAGGGCTTGAGTTATCGAAGACCACTTAAGCCTCCTACCCGCATCAGTGGCCTTAAAGGCTCCTCCTACACCCACCCTGGGAGCTTAAGCTAACAAGGACCAACAGAATGTGGCACACACTGGGTTGTAGTCACTAAAAGGGCTCGAGAATATCACAAAATCAGAAATGTACTGAGAAAAAAGAAATGCAGAAAAGAAATTAAAATTAATAAATGACTCACAACCCCTCCCCGTAAAGGTGAGATTGATGCACTTCCTCCTGGGGGGCAGCTTTTCCAAAGATGGAACTAGGTCAAACATGTTCAATATGGCCTTAAGAATTATGCCCTGCTGGATATGTTCCATGTGCATTTCTGACATAAGGAAACCTGCTAGGGAGCCCACACCGCATAAATCATATTGCTGCAACCCAGAATGAATGAGCCTTGATACAGTCTGTTTTCTGTTTTATTGTCGATAACATTTCAAACCTGGTAAAAAAATTCAAGTTCATCATTAGGGCATCTAGGGGCATATTTACAAGCCTGGTGCACCACCTGAACATCTCTTTTTGGGATGTTCTGGTGGTGCACAGGGCTTAGCCATATCTACAAGGCCACGCAAAGCCACGCTGTGGCTAGGCAGCACAAGTTGCTGCCTTGTCTCACTCTGCATGAAAGAGGTGTTCCATGGGTTTTGATGTGGGTGTTCCCACTCATCACCCATGAAATTTGACGTTGCATCAGATTTACATCATCAGGAAAATCTGGGCCAGAGCCAAAACCTTGCACATCCCTAGAGTAGGCGTAAGGAGGAGACATGTTTACATTTTCTTATTTTTCTCCTCTTTCCATGTGTGCAGCACACATGGAAAGAGGAAAATGCCTTTAGTGATTGTTTTTGTGTAGGAAGGTATTCCCTCCTGCACAAAAACAATTGTGCTAACAACACAGACACACTTGCACCATGGTGCAAAGGTGCCTGTATTGGCGCATGGATGCAAAATATGGTGTCTTCCTCTCTTTTCTCATTGTCGTAGGGAAGTGCAGCAAAATGATTTGAGATGCTGCCTTACACCAGTTCCTTGAAAATAGGCCCCCTAGTTGGGGACCTACCTTGTCTTCAGAGCCAATCTCAAATTAGGTAGTCACTGTAAAGTGCAGGACTGCTGCAAGCGTGATGTTTTTCAAGAGTGTTCCAGACAATTAAAGCACATACTTTTTAATGAATAATTCCTTGCAGATGGTGCAGAATGACCCATTTAGGGGACAGGAGCAGAACCCTTAAACATACCACGTCAATAGGCAGTGCAACTGTCACTGCCTATGTTGGGAAATGAAATGCCTGATTTTTCAAGGTTTTTCCAAACAATTAAAGTGTATTGGATAATATTAGCAATTGGTTTTCCATAAAATGCCATCTTGTCCTTTGGCGGGAGGTGGCAGTTTAGGCTCCTTAGGTGGCAACAAGATTAGACGTCATCTTTGGTGGTGGTGTAGAGCCAGCGGGTGTGCCCACTGAATGTTTGAGAATGTCACTAGTAGTGACTCAGAAATAAGACTAGTTCCCTTGAGACATATACAGGATAAGCTAAAACTTAGCTTTAAAGCAACTAACGATAAAATCATGATTTTATCGTTAGTTGCTTTATAGCTAAGTTTTAGCTTATCCTGTATATGTCTCAAGGGAACTAGTCTTATTTCTGGGTCCAACACCCCACTTCCCTTGACTAACTCAAGGGGTTCCTCTCTCTTCTTACACTAGTAGTGACTGCCAGGATTGGGAACTGCTTGGTGGCAGCCCTGTCCGGCACAGCAGGGTGTAGAAAGTATTCCCTTGTTATACTCTCAAATGTGCCAGTGCACACCTGTGCCATTACCCACAAACCAGCAGACCAACATTGAAAAAAAGATACCATTTTCCCAGACTGCTCTCCTGCCCACTCCCTCTGCATGAGCTCTGCCTCTTCATTGCCTCCCTCAGGCAGGCACACCTCCAGGGAATGGAGCCCATGCATTCTATAAATCCCATTGTGACCGCTCTGATCTCCGAGTGATTCAAATTATGAATTTTGTTAGAGTGCACTGATCCAAGCTCCATCCAAGTCTACGTTTCTGTGCTTGTATCTTTAAGCACTTCAAAGGGTCCTCAGGTGGGGCCTAGAAAGGTAGCATGATTTTCCAGATCACACAGTGCTGCCAAATCACGGAACACATATTAGCGGTTCAGTGAGACAATATCAACACCTAAAATATCCCCACACCACAATATTGAGTTGTAAATATCAATGTCAAAAATATCGACATCATATATTTACAAAGGTAACTACAAAAATATCGGAAAAAAATATTGATGTCACAAATATAGTTGTACAAAATATAATTTTTTTATATACATATAAAATAACATAATAAATATTAAATATACTATGCAGATTGCAGGAGTGGGTGGTCGCTAACAATATCATCTCGGATTTCCAATATGGGTTTCGCCAGGGTATTGGGACCACAGAGCAAGCCATTAATTTAAACTTACTGGTGGGAAAATACACACATATTAAGCGTGGTAATTTGTTTTTAGTTTCTGTGGATTTGTCATCCGCATTTGACTGAGTTTTTCATGACAAACTATGGTCTGTCATGAGTTCAATGGGTATAGATATTGCTATTAGCAACTATCTCAGATATCTATACTCAACCGGTTCCGGTACAGTCTGCTTTGGGACGAGTGGTGAATGCACACAATCCTTTGACATCAGAAAAGGGGCTCGTCAAAAATGCGTACTCGCTCAATTTTTTTTCAATATATATATTAATAGCTTGGGTTGCACCCTTGCGAATACATGCACCAATCTGCCACAAATTGGACATCTGCCTTTACCGGCAGACAATGCAGTGCTTATGGCTTGTGCTCCATTGGCTTTACAGCGTCTTTTAGATACATTTGTACATTTTATGAAGACTCTGGGGTTATTAATCAACATTAGTAAAACCTTTAGCATGAAAGCAGGATGAAGACTATCCAAGGGGCATAACATTTTAATAGGAAAATGTTTTGACGCGTTTCGAGCTTGATATCTTTCACCGTTTGACAAGCTTCCCAACTATTAACAACTGGTCATGACAACTACTGTACTGCTCTTGTTATAAGATGTCTGAACAATCGAACATACCTGTACTGTTTTTGTGTAAATTTTATAAGGATTTGAGGATTTCTTTTATCAAGCCTCTATTGAAATCACTAAATTTTAGACAATGTAGGCCGGCGTATTTATATTTTCGAATCACTCTCACAAATTTGTATTCATGTGTGGTATTAGCTAGATTCTTGAGGGCTGCTAATTTCAGAAGGAAGTCACTAACTACTGTATACTAAATTGCACATGTTTTTATCTGTCCTTTTATGTTTTAAAATATAATTTGTTTCAAGTTTTTTAAATGTACTGTTATGCACACTTTTATGATTCATCACTCTGAATCAAGTAAAGATGATTATGATTATTAAATATATCACAAAATAAATGTAATCTAAAAACATAATTACATTTACTGTACA
Source organism: Lissotriton vulgaris (assembly GCF_964263255.1). Lineage (NCBI taxonomy): Eukaryota > Metazoa > Chordata > Amphibia > Caudata > Salamandridae > Lissotriton > Lissotriton vulgaris. The sequence continues at coordinate 1,247,095,243 of NC_141687.1, read as the reverse complement.
TTTTAACAAATTTAACAAAGGAATATCATTTAAAAAAAGTTCAGCACACATTTATAATAATTAATGTATATATTTACTTTAAAACAATGATTACATTAATAATTTAAATGCATCTTATAATTTTACAATTATATAAAAATATAACAAATAAATGTATTCATATTTACATATACCAATAACATAAAATCTATAAAACAAAATTCTAATAAAATTAAAACATTAAACTTTTTAAAAATCTTTAAACTTAGTAGAAATAATTCATCAATTAACAAATATTAATTATATAAAATATTATAATTTAAAATAAATGAAAGAGAATAATATAAATTATAACAATACAAAAATTATTATAACATTTAATATACATACTATTCCCACTACAATTGAAACAAAACTACGCAAGCTAATAAAGTAAATACATAAACAATTTGCCACTCCCATTCAGCACAACACATAAAAATTAATATTAGATAAAAATAAAATGAACAAATCTCCCTCCAATAAATGCAACAGTAGTAAAATAAATAAATTACACATAAAAACATATTTACTGCACCTGTTCCAACCAACACAACACCAAGGAAACTGCTAAAGAGCAGAGTGGTAAAAGTTAATATTCCCACTCCAGTCAGTGCGAGGTAGGGTGAGTGTTGGATTGCCGAGGGGTCAAAATTACTATTCCCGCTCCAATGAGTGCAACAGTAGGAAAAATGTTGGCTAGCGGAGGGGTAAAAATTACTATTCCCACTCCAATGAGTGCAATAGTAGAGAAAGTGTTGGATAGCACAGGGGTAAAATATTGATAATTCAACTCCCTTGAGTGCAACAGTAGGGAAATTGTTGGATAGTGGAGGGGTAAATGTACTATTCCCACTCTGGTCAGTGCAACAGTAGGCAAAGTGTTGGATAGCAGAGGGGTAAAAAATACTATTCCCACTCCACTGAGTGCAGTGCAACAGTAGGGAATGTGTTAGATAGCGGAGAGATAAAATATACTGTTCTGATTCCAGTCAGTACAACAATAGGGCAATTGTTGGATTGAGGAGGGGTAAAATGTACTATTCCCATTCCAGTCAGTGTAAAATTAAAAACAAATAAAATATCATGAACAAAATAAAGAAAAAATGTAGATAAAGTAAATAAATACATTTAAATAGGTTTAAAATTAAATTATAAGCATATTTCATATTAAACATGGAAATAAATAAAAACATAATATAATGTTCAATACTTATTACGAATACCTACAAATATTATATTAAATGTAATAAAAAACTAATTTTCAATCAAATAAATAATTTTATCTAGCTATTATTTATTAAAAAAACATTAATTATTAAATACATTCAGTTTATGTACTTCAGAGCCTACAAAACCACACAACTCACAACCAACATCTAAAATAAATAAAAAAATATTTGCATAATTAACATAATTAATTATCAACTAAACAAACATTATTTTTTTAAAACACATACAAATTAATAACGTCCCACCCTTTACCCCATAATACCCACAACCCACACCGAAAATGAAACTGTAAATAAATTAATTACACAATTAAAATGTATTTTCAATTAAATAACTACTAGTATTTAAAAACAAATTATAAAATAAGTAACATTAATGTACTCCCCACCCTTCACCCCTTTAAACCCAAAACACACACAAAAAATTATTAAACAATGACCCTAATTAATGATCAATAATTAATTAATATTAATTATAAGCTAATTAATAATTACTTAAAAATAAATGACTTCCCACCCTTTACCCCTCTAAACCCTGCAGCCCACACCTAAAATTAATTTCCCAATTCTATATTTGACTGTCAATTAGTTCATTAATATTAATTACCAACGAATTAATATTTAATTAAAAATAAATAACTTCCCACCTTTTACCCCTATAAACCCTAAACCCACACACCCAAAAATATAGTTAAACTAACAAAATGAATTATCAACTAATTATTACTTAGTTAAAAATAAATTACTTCCCACCCTTCGTCCCTAAAAACCCCACAATCTGCACCTAAAATGAATTACACAATTACCATAATAATTATCAAGTAATTAATATTAATTAACAACTAATTACTAATTCATTAAAAATAAATTACTTCCCACATTACACCCCTATAAAGCCCACAACCCAGATATAAAATTTCCCCCACAAAAGTAAAAACACAATTAACATTATAAAATCTCTTACTTCCCACCATATTCACGTATAAACCCACAACCCACTACGGAACAAAAAACACAAAATGTAATTAAAATAAAATGAATAAATACTAAAAATGTAACAAATATATTAAAAAACATAAACAATTCTAATACAGAAATATTTATCACATACATTTAAAAAATATACTAAAATACATAACACTATTTAAAAAAATCGATATTTTAAACAACTTTGTTTAAAACGATAGTAATGACTTCTATATTTTTCAAATCATTACTTCTTACCTTAAATTAGATATTCTTGACCACGATATTCTTGCTGTCAATATTTCTGTTACGATATTTTAAACCTGATATTTGTAAGTCGACATTTCCAACTCAATATTTTGACTGAATACCGGTATAAGCGCCTAGACTGCGCTTGTATCATAGTCACGAGACGCACACGTTGGAACTGGCACAGTTTAAGAAATAAAAAATAGTCCACCAAATAAATAAACAATGGTCAGATGTCACGCTTCCCTGGCTCAGATTTATTTAGCAATTCTTTTCTTCCAGCTCTGCAGTTGTGTAGCCGAGAGTGATTCTTGGAAAATTGCTGCTCTCTCTCTGTCGCTGATTTAATTATAACAAGCATTTACAATGCAATAGGTCTTGCATTTGTTAAAGTTAGAGCTGTTGGCATTAAAAATAACAATGTTTTTTACTTTTGTTTTTTATTTGCAGTGGAGTTATATTTGCATAGCAATATTGACAATGGTATAAAAAAGCAAAAGTAAAAAACATTGTCATTTTCAACACCAACAGCTCTAACTTTAACAAATGCAAGACTTATTGTATTGGAAATGCAATCAGTCTCACATTTGTTGGAGTTAGAGTTATTGGCATTATAAATGCCAATGTTTTTTACCTAGCCATGTTGCAGGGTGCAGTACCATATGTGACCAAAGAGGTCCCATATGAGACTGCACCGTGTAGAAGATATGGTAAATCCACTCTACCCATAATGCATTGCATGCAAGGCAGTACGCAAGTACATTCAATTGGCTATGTCCTATATACAATTAGTAGCTTTGAAATGTGACAAAAGAATTGCTATATTAATCCAGATGAGGTTGTACTCTGTGTTAAGCTGATGAAGGGAAATGTATAGAAGGTCTCATAAATGTGAGATGTGCTAGTGAGTAAAGTAACCACTGTCAGCCTTGGTTAGGACTTAGCCTGTGTCCTGCCAGAAGGCCTTTAAGAAGGGAGTGCTCTGAGGCTGTAATTAAAAGCTAGGGAGTAACAACACATGTAACAAGGGGTGTCCTCGTGGGAGGTTAATACAGCAAGTCTTGAAGAGACAGCACAAGCACTGCCTAGGCAAGACCAAAAAAAACAGCCACTGCCTAATGAGTTTGTTATGCTCTGTTCACTGTAGATTTCCCTTCCCATTTCACATGTAAACAGTTTCTCTGAAGCAACCTATGTGTCCAGGTGGTATCTGCCACTTTGTTTAGTAACAAATGCAAATATGCATAATTTGCTCAAGTCTTGAAAATGGAGAGAAAAAAAGCATCAGTAAAGTACATAGGTTGTAGCCATGCCACACAGCCGCCTGCTATACAACAGGGCTAAACGAGATTGTGAAAGCCAATAGCTCTCGCATTGGCGAAACCTATTGGCTTTGCCAATGCTTTTTCAGTGTTAAATGCTGAAAAGTTGCTGCCCTATTCCTGTCACCTGACTCTTTTGCTTTGTGGGTAGTTTTACACTCTAAACCCCTATAAACACATATATTGTAGCACAAAATGTGGCAGGCTAATAAGAAGGAGAGGGTGAAAGGGGAAATGGAAGATAAATACATGCAAACTTGAAGAACAATCTTACTGTGTGAGGAGGAGACGGGGTCTCGCGCTGATAAGCACCTAGAAGACTTTTTTGAATTCCTACCCAAAACCCCTACTCCCAAAAAAACAAAAAAACTGCAGAGGCTGGAGCCAATGTCATGGGGCGTTTTCATCTGCGTCCGCAGAAACTTTTCCGGGGGGGGGGCAAAATGTTGAAGTCTCCCCCTCTTTTTCTGACTGCTTTTTCCATTCTCCTGCTTTTGTCCCGTTTTTTTACTTCTGCTTCCTACTTCCATTTTTCTGAGTATTTTCTCATGCTTTTGCTTTATTTTTACTGCTTTTTCCTTAGTCTTCCCCATTGTTCTGACTGTTTTTTCCTGCTTTTGCCTTGTTTGTGTTTTACTGCTTTTTCCTTCCTCGCCCCCCGTTCCCATTTTTCTAACTCTTTCTGCCCTGATTTTTACCTTCCTTTCCTAAAAGTCTCCTTCTGTTTTCCACCACATTTCAGAAACTAAACAAAACCAGACTGGGTTTGCTGTAAAACATACAGGCTGTCAAAAAGCCCCAAACTTCAGTCCAGTTCTCGATTTGCATCATGTCAGACAATTAGGCGATGTGGTAGTCAGCTATCATTGGTAGGGCTAAGCTACCCAATGACAGTGCTACCTGCCTTGCCTGCCTGCAATGCCACCTGAGCTTCCTGGTGGCTGTCCCATGTGATTGGTAGCTGAGCGCTATGCTAAATGTCATTGGTAGTACCATAGCACTCAGCTACTAATGACATGAGTCATGTGACGGGATGCTGGTTGCAACCTGGCATGGCGCAGGGCTCGTAAAATGGCGCCCGCGGCCCGCACCTCCCGGCAGTATTAGCCCCGGGACGTACAGTGTGTGACTCGCTGTCTGATGACTACCTGCAGCTCGGGTTCTGACTTTTGAGACCTTGCAGCCACCACCCGGGGGCCATTATTTTTGGTAACTATTCGCACTCCTGCAGCCCGGTGTGTCACTGCTAAGCTGCTGGAGTGCCAGCGTTACAAACAAGCATTTGCAATGCAATAGGTCTTGCATTTACGCGAGTTTCAGCTATTGACATTGCAAATAACAATACATTTTATATTTGTTTTAGTTTTTTAAACATATTTAAAACATAAATATAAGGCATTGTCATTTGCAGTGCCAATAGCTTAAACTTGCTTAAATGCAAGACCTATTGCATTGCAAATGCTTATTTTTTGGTAGACACAGGGACATTAAATAATGTACCCAGAATCACAGGATGTTTGAGCTTCCCGCCAGACTTGAACCTGGTACCCCAACTTCAAAGTCAGCCTTGGACCGCCCCAGCAATCTGCTGCACCCATAAAAGGTCCAAGAATCAGCTTTCCTTATGATGGCTGCTTCGCTGGTTTTCCAATGTTATGAACATTATTTTTAACCTTTATCTGTACATACTTAGGACAGACAGCCATTGGCAGTGGGAAACTTTAAATGAGTTATAGTGCTGCGTTGTTGATCCATCACTAATAGTTAAAGTAAACCAAGTACGTTGGTAACGATAGTTTTAACCCTTTAAACCTTGTAAGAAGTTGGAAGAACCTTGCTAAGTGACTCTAATAACTACAGACGTACCTTTCAACATTGTTGGTGTGGGGAGGGCAACCAGACATTTTAGAATGAAAGTCCCAGGCAAGGCACTATGCAAATCAACGAGGAGACCAGAGGCCTTTCCGTGGCCAGAAAGGAGTCGTGGGCTTTCCGTCTAGAGAACGTGCAGGAATGTTACATACGGAAAACCATGTGTTACCAATGCCAGGTTCAAGTGTCAGATAAAATATTTCTAGTGTGGGATACCCTCTAAAAGTGAATTATGGCTGCATTTCCCCTCTGAATTACTTTGCAGCCTTCCTGCCTCCTCAGAGACGCAATAAGTCTCCTTCGATTTGAGTGAGTCTTAAAACAAAAACACAACAGGCGTCGCTTAAACGAGGTCCTGAACCCAATGCCAAGGCAACACTTCAAATCATAAGGATTGCTCTGCCCTTGCAGTTAAGAATCCTAAAGCCGTACTTTAACAACATGCCTGTCATGGGCCATAGCAAAGGAAGAGAGAAACTGATAGATTTTGGGTTTTTTTGTACACACTTAGGGGTCGATTATGATGGCGGTGAATCTGCAACCTCCGGGCCGGTGGAAGCCACCGCCGGCCCGGAGGATATGGATTCACCGCCGCGGTCCTTGAAAATACCCACCGCCAGATTATGATGGCAGTGGGATCAACGACGGACGGCAGGTCTGTCCACCGCTGATCCATGGGGTGTGGACCACAATATGGTGCCGGTGTCTGCAAGACACCGCCAGCCACATTATGATGGGTGCGGAGACATGCTTTTCGCTGCGGATATTCCACCGTGGAAAAGCATGTGGACCTTTGCTTCTGGGCACCCCTTGCGGCCCCCCAAGATGTTGGAGGGTGGGGGTGCACATGTGGGGTACCTATGGTACCCCCCTGCATGTGCATGCACAAAGAGGCCCCAAAAAACGACATGCATTATGGCTCCCTGTTACCCTTTATCTAGATGTCTGCGCCAAACGATCCTCTCACTTACCCCCATTTCAGCAAGAAGTTTCAAAACCCCCTTGAATAACCTTTTGTTCCTTCTATTTCTTTAGCATTTAACTCCCCGCACGTTTTGTTTTATATCCCACATTACATTGCCTCTGTGAGTGTACACTTTAATTGAATAGCCTCATTTGCTTTTTATTTTTGTATTCCCTTTTTCTTTTCCCTCCCCTGCATTCTTTATTATATGATATTTATTGTGGTAACCTAGTTTAATATCCGTTTTGATGATGTTGTCTTCATTCTTGCTCTTTGTAATATTAACTTTGTTTCTCCTAATAAAATTCTACTTGAACTTAAAAAAAATATACAGGATGTGACTCCCAGGGTGGCGGTTACATCCTAATTCCTATGGAGGGAACACCGCTGGCCCTGCGGACGGTCCCTCCACCTCGGGGTGGCGGACGGACGCAGGTCCATCAGCGATCCTAATCGACACCTAAATGTTATATAACCATGTAAAGTGCCAGCCCATAACCAACATTTCGGATGGCTGGCTGCACCTGTACGGCCCGCACCGCACCATAGATCCCGGGGGGGGGGGCCCCCCTTGCCTCCTCCTGCGGATGCCTGGACTTCGGCAGTTCAAAGCCTCAGAAAACGAGCTGGAAAACCACTATTTACAGGGGTTTTCAGCTCTTTTTCTCTGTCACCAGGAGACCGTGTGATGAGACCCGATATCATGTGTAACACAGTAGCACTGTGTGAGTTGGCAGTTATGAGCAATCCCTGTTTCCCAGGAAGAATCATATGGTTGGCCTAAGCTCTCCATCTTGTACCTGCATGTTCCTAAAATGTGATGCCTCACACCCCTTCATGAATGAATCTGCATAGCTGCTCTAATTGAGAGACCTCTAATTTGGGGAGCACTGTTATAAAGTAGGGAACATCTGGCTTACCGTTTCTGCGACTGCTGCCTCTCACCACCTCTGGTCTCACACCATGATGGACACCACCACCGGCCAGTGTTAACCACGTCCCTTCATTTGCAGCACATTTACTATGTCCTATGCTTTCAAGATGGCTGCCTCATTATTGGTGATCAGGCATCCCGTATCTGACAGGACAGTCCCGATCCCCCCCACCCCCAAATTAGTTGTCCCTGCAGATTTCTTTTAAATTGTAGTCCTTCCTCTATTTTTGAAAATATCCAGTTTTTTAAGTCGCACGATCACATTATTGCCACACTGTGTGATAAGTAGAACTCTAACCCAAAACCCGACCTAGCTGAGCCGGCCATTTGCATTGTTTCTCCTACTTGCCACAGCAGAAAGGGGCTCATTTGTGTACTGTCACATGGCACCTGTACAGAATAACTACAGCGTCACTTGGTGCGCCCAACTTCATTTGTGGGGCCCACACAAATCCCTCACACAAGTGACACTGGTGGGTTCAAAAAGGCAGGAAGTGAAGCCTAGTTGTCCTGCTGTAGAATTTCAATTGGTAAAACGAGAATGCTTTTAGAAGGTGGCACACGTCCACCATACTTGCCTAATAAATGTTGTGTTTTTATTTAATTCAATAAAAAACACTTCGAATTAAACGAGCATGCAATTATGGGGAAAAGCACGTTAATTTGTAAACTTAAAAAACGAAGCAATACGTTATGCTGCGCAAGAAACACGGCTGCTTTTTCATTTTTTAAATAGCATACAGGCCAGTTCGGCTCATTGTTCATGCAATTACAGCTAATTATGAAATATGTATGTCTTATACAGGTATTTTTCTTAATCTGTCGACAACAGCGTTATGAATGCGGGCAACATATGTGAGCTAAATCCATTAAAGGAGGAAAATAAGTTTAACACAGTAGGTCAGTTAAGTACTTATCGCTCAATGGCAAAAAACCCATGCAGCTTATAAAACAAATTAAGGCCTTAAAAGCTACTTTAACCCAAACCAAAAATATCAAATGTGGACAGATGCGGGCTATCAATAAATGAATCAGGGGGGCGCACAAAACGTGAAAGGCTCGAGTCCTGATAAACATCTTAAATTGGTTCGTACTCCGTGGGTAACAATTAGTTTATACTTGTAGTAGTAGGGGGCATTTTACATTGAATCAATTAAAGGGGCATTTTCGAAACTCTCTTCTGAAAGGGCCTTTTCAAGCTAACAGGTGAGTTTAATTGGAACCCCGGGAGATGCATCATGTTTTGAAGCGTTCATTGAATAAAAGAAAAAAAAATCAATAGATTTCCATCAGCGCTGGAACTCCTAGAGTTTAAGAAGTACAGTCTAAGAAAGGCACGAGCGGCGTTCTGCTGGGGTTTAATGGCAATTTCCCATTAGTTCAGTTTGTTTCTAAATAGCAATGCCCGCGCGGGGATATGAAAGAGCCTGGGAGAATAATTAGACGTGTTTACAAGTTTATTAGGAATATATAGAGATAATGAGGGAAACAACTCTGCGTTTCGAGGGCACGTCCAGTCATATTGTTCGTATTAAATGAAGGGCCCACTGTCCTCTTGAAATGTAGGTCTCATCTGTCTTGTCTGCGCGCGTTACTGCTTGCAGTGCCACACCGTGGCAAGGGTAGGCAGCATATCAAAATGGCCAATTACTAGAAGCTTTGACATACTCCCCTGAGGATGCTCAAAGTTCCACAAAACAATTCGTGCATTTATGTTCAAATCTACACATGCAAATGGCTTAATTTATGAGTGCAAAAAGAACCCAAAAGGTCACCTTACACCCTCCACGTGGTGTAATATTACAAAACCTTCTGAATGAAGGGGCACGAGGAAGCAGAAAATGAGAGCATCTTCCATGGCAGGTGTGCCATATAGACTTTGGATACACCAGTGTTTGCGGATCCCTCCAATATTTTTCGATCGATTGGAAATTTACTCATGTTAAGGGCTGGAGTAGATTGCTTTCTCTAGTGATAATGGGAAGGAAACAACCTCAACATTCGTGAGGGTGGAGGAGAAAGAAAAGTATTTTTCAGATGGGCAAAACAGCCTTTAAAATAACCGGGTCACACAAATGTGGTGGCATTTCCACAAGCACATACGCACTACATGTTTATGAAGTTTATGTAAAAGTCTTTCACATAGATATAAATGAAAGCTGTTCAAAACTTTTCTTGGACAACTGTAAACTTTCACTGTTGCAGGATTCCTAGTGAAAATACAGGATTCTGCACCTTCAGCTTCATGAATACCGTTTTGAATTGGGCCAACTGTTCGGCCAATGGCAACCTAGGAAAGTACTTGCACTCCTACAATAACTTCCAGCTATATGCAATATTCCATTGATGCAGATATCATGAATATTCATCTTATTTCAAACAAACCCAGAGAGCGAGGCTGTTCACATGCATGAACTTAACTAATTGAATGGGATGATGGATGGATGAGTGGATGGATGGCCATCCAATGATTGTTGCTCTGCTGCTCTGCTTTGAACCTCTTAGAACATCCGCCATGTCTGTTTGTACAATGCCCGGGCTGCTCATGAGTGGACTTCTCCCGGGATTTACTTTGACCAGTCATATATTAACTGCTACTCTGACTATCCATTGTGGACCCTGGAGAACATATGCCATTGGTGGGGGCTATTGACCTTTCCTATCATTGGACTACGGACATTGAAAGGCAACAGTACCCAGAAAGATAAAAGAGGACTACTCTATGGAAACAGCTGACTGACTGTCAAACAATAGCAGTTTTCATTGGTAACCCTCACTTGGTGGGGTATCCTACACAAGAAACTGTCCAAGTTCTGTGCAGGTGCTGTGCCCATTGGTCATACCTTTAATTGTAAGGGGTTGACTGTATTACAGAAAAAAGATCCCCACTGAGTGGTGAGAAGGATGTGTATGGATACCTTTTTCTTTGGATTGTGTGAACCCCTTTGAAAGTACCAGGAGGCGCTCCTTTGTAGAAAAATAAAGATAACTATATTATAGCTTGGAGATATCGGGTTTCCTGAAGTAGGTGGCTGTCAAATACTAGTTCCCACTGAAAGGCGCCTATGCTCTAATAAGAATATTAGTTTTACACTAGATCTTTGGGACATTTGTTAATTGAAGAAAATTCAACAGAAGGGATACTATTACTTTTTAACAAATGATTTATTACGGACTGGTAACTGTTTAATGACATGAGACAACTGTCTAATTTGTTCTCCCGCTTTGTTTGTCTGAAGAGTAGGTTTTTCTGATTTAGGGGTATCTATGTGTGCATTTCCTGATGAAATGTTTTATGCTCATTTTTAATTGTATGGTACAAAAGATTGTTTTTTTAGATACTTTTGATATAATTGGTACTTTTTTAAATACATTTATAATAAACTGTAATAGAAATTTGCTTGGTTTGAGTTAAATTATACTCAACCTTTTCATCTAATTTATGTTTTGGTGACATTGTTTTTTTATGTGTGAGAGTGAAGTGACTGAATTCGCCAAAGAGGATCTATATTTTTTGACTGAGGTCTATGTGGTACCCTACCTTCTTGGTTAAAGGGCCCTCTCTTCTACTGAGAGTTTTATGAGCCTCACAGAAAGTATTTTATTATTCCTAGACTTAAAAACGCTGGTTTTAAGAGGGTGAGACCCGCTTTTATATTTTTACAACTTTTATCAAATGAAACCGTTTTGTATACTCTCAGCTTTTTAAGGGCTGCCATTAGGCTCAGGTCAAGTTGTGACCAATTTTGTTAATAGGTGCTCTTTTGTCTTTTTATTACCGAACTGTAATTATTTCATTAAGGTAAATGGGGATATCTTGTAAATACATGGAGTTTTATCAATGATTGTATGACGTATATGGTTTTATATGAAAAAACAAAATAAAGTTTGTTGTTGTTGTATAATGTCCATTGCTATGTGTTGCTCTCTGCTGCTCCTGGATGGACACTTGAGTTTTTGGCAGTTAACCATGTTTCATAATCAGTGTGATTTAAAATGTAGGTTAGGCACCACTCCAAAGATGGAGGCATTGACATGTACGCTGAAAGCCAGCAGAGGCAAACAAGAAAAATAAAATGATAATTTGAGACCGAAGCCAGCTACCTAGTTGTAAGTATACGATCCAAGAGAGTGATGATGTTACCCTGCGCATAAAAATATCCCAATCCATAATTGATCCTTCCACCAGCAGTACCCCCCACTGTGTTATTCCTGCATCTAATAGGAATCTTTTAACTGTGTTGGCTTCTTGTGATGATAGCCCAGGTAAGTTCCAAATCGGAGCATGTTTGGATAGATATCCTATCCCTGCCTTGGATTTTATTTGAGACCATTCTTTTAAAATGCCCGACAGTGACTTTAGTCTAATTTTTTTTAAGAACTTCTGGTGGCTGAACTTGAAGAGAAAACCGTTCACTGGAAGGTCCGAACCCAATAACATTGCCTTGTACATAAGCCCATTTGCATTTTCCCAGGGGGCCTTGAGTAGCATCCTGGAATGGGACAAATGAAATGCCCAGGCGTAATATTCCAGGTCAGGCAGTGCAAGCCCCCCTTTTTCTCTTCTCCTTCTCAGTTTTTTCCAGGCCAGTCTGAACGATTTATATCCCCAAACAAATGAATTGATGTTTTGCTGACATTTTGTAAGCTGTTTGTTATCAAAGGATAACGGGATAGAGTTAAAAATGAAAGTAAATTTCGGGAGAATACTCATTTTTATCAGGCTGGTTCTCCCATAGATGGTAAGCGGGAGAAAAGACCAAGCTTTCATCAAGGTTTGGGATTCTTGGGAGATCCGGGCTAAGTTGTTTTGAGCCAGATGTTCTAAGTCTTTGGTTATTGTAATTCCCACGTACCTCATTGAGGATTTTACCGGGAGTTGAAGATTGTGAATGTTCCAGACCATAATTTCTGTTTTCCCTGCATTTATTTCATATCCCGAGAATTTTCCCAAATCCTCCGCTTTCTTTATAATTATAGGGAATGCCAACGCGGGATCAGTTGTATAGATGAGTATATCATCAGCATAGAGGCCGATCTTCTTTTCTCAGCCCGAAAAAGTGAAGTGTGGAATGTTAGTATCCTCCCTAAGAGACTGGGCAAACGGTTCTACATATAAATTAAAAAGAAGGGGGGATAGGGGACAACCCTGCCTTGTTCCTTGGCTAATTTTGAAAGGAGCTGTTCGCGTTCCACTTATTAGTAGGGATGCTCTGGGGTTATTATATAGTAAGCCTATAGCCCTACAAAATTTGGGACCAAGATGGAATTTTTTCATTATTAGATTTAAATATGCCCAGTTTACCCGATCAAACGCTTTTGTAGCGTCGAGGGTCATGATAGCCAGGGGTAGGCCGAAAGTTGAGGCGATGTCTACTGCTCCCACCAAATCATAGGTTAAGTCGGCCAATTGTCGGCCTCTAATAAACCCCTTTTGATCAGGGTGGATAATCGATCCAATCTCGCTGCCAAAATTGATGTAAAAATTTTGTAATCATTATTGAGAAGCGAGAATGGGCGATATGATCCACACTCGACTGGGTCCTTGCCTGTTTTTAATATTAAGGCTATATTCGCTTCCCCCCAGGAGCTCGGTGGTAACTTCCCTCTAATCAGTATGTCATTGAAAAGGTTCGTAAGGACTGGAGTGAGAGTAGGATTAAGTACCCTATATAATTCTCCTGGGAGACCGTCCGGACCCGCAGCCTTACCCTGTGTTAATTGTTTGATAGTATTAGAAACTTCTAATTCCGTAATTTCTTTATCTATATTTTCAGTTTGGGAGCTTTCCAATTCAGGGAGAATTATATTATCCAGCCATTCGTTCCTTTCATCTAAATTAGTATTGAGTTCCTCTGTATAGATATTCCGGAAGAACTCACGGAAGGCTTCACCTATGTCTATGTCTGTTAACCTACTGTTGGCTTCCCCGGCAACCCTCACTTCTTTGATGAAGTTTCTAGACTGGTCAGCTTTTATTTTCCAGGCCAGCAATTTTCCAGCAGATTCGCCATATTCGAAATGCGCAAGTTTACTTGCCTGCCATCTTTTATTTATCCTTTCTTGCAATAGAGTGTCTAGCTTAGCTTTTAATTCTATTTTCTCCTCTTGATTATCTGAGGGAACCTGATCTGATGATTCCAAACAAGTCAGTTCTTGCTCTATATGTAGAATTGCCTCCCCGTATATCTTTCTCCTGTATGAGGCCCTACCAGTAATGCAGCCCCTTATAAAAGCTTTCCAGGCCTCCCATACAACGACCAAAGAGGCAGAGCCTAAATTTAGGTCTAAAAAGGAAACGGTTTCCTGCGTCAGATAATCTTTCTCCTCTTCCTCCAATAGAATTGTTCGGTCAAAGGACCAAGATGGATGAGTGGACTTCTGCTCTAATTTTACCGAGAAAAGAATAGCAGAGTGATCTGACAGATGTATAGGCAGATATGTTGTGTTTTTAACCTGATCTTTAATGGAGAGGCTAAATAGAGCATAATCCATGAGTGATTTATGTCTGTATTTGTAGTTGTGATAAGAGACTCCCATGGCTTTACCAGCTCTTTGTCTCCATAGGTCATTTAGACCAAGATTCAACATACATCTAAGCAGTGTATCCCTCATATTACTGTGCCCCACGGCCCTAGAAGTGGGAGATTTGTCTAGTTTTGGATCAAGAACAAGGTTGAAATCCCCCACCCATATTATGGGATCAGAACAGGTAATCAAATGATTCTGCAGGATATTCAGATAAGAAGGATCGTCCTGATTAGGTCCGTAGTAACTAATAATGGTAAATCCCTTCAAGTATAATTGGACATTAACTATCAACCATCTACTGCTCGCATCTGTTTTCCAGTCCGTGATCTGGGCCCTTGCTGCTTTTTTAAAAATGATAGCAGTGCCACGAATACTAGCGTTATGGTCCGTGCTTACAAATTTATCCACCCATTTAAACTTTTTAAGTATATCTGTAATCTCTTGTTTGTTTAAATGTGTTTCCTGGATCGCGATGATCTGTGCGGGTGAGTCTCGCAGATATTGTAAGATTCTATTCCTCCTCGGCCTAACCCGCAGACCATTACGTTCCAGGATAGGAATTTAATATCTGACATTAAACTTTAGGCTTTTTAGCATAAATTTCCAAGCCTCCAACTCTGATACTTTTTTTGCAAGACTGCCTGTCGTTAGCTATATCTCTTTCTATTTTAACAAAACAGCGGCTTTGAGACAACATTGGATCCATACTCTTCTTGATTATAGAATTCGGTTTTTGAGGACTTTTATATTTTGCCTTTCCCTTCCCACCCCTCCCACCCCTGGAAAACCCTCCCCAACTTACTCTGGCATGATGTATTGCCAGCTTGTCGTCTCTGACGTGTTCCCGTTCCATGCTCTAATATCGCTCTTTATCGGCCAATATGCTTAAAATATAAGCAGTGGCGATTAATGGTTAGTAAAGCTGTGGTTTTAATTCTTTATCCTTTATCTGGTATTTATTTTATAACATATTGTTGCTAGTGGCGATTCTCAGATGAGTTTTTGGGCGACAATTCCCGTATTAATATCCATTTATTATATATCACCCAGTACTATTTTGGTTTCCTACATTTTAGTGAAAAAGTTGTGTTTATTTTTATCTTTCCCTCTTTGTATTTTTGTGTTTTTTTTTATCCCCCATCTATCATATATTTCCCCTTTATTATTTTTTTCCCTTTCTTTTCCCTTTTTATCCTCACCCAGGTGATCGTGATTTTCCTCCCCCTTTTATTTCTTTTCCCTTTTCCCCCTTTTTTTTATATTATATCCTTTTTTTTATCTTTTTTTTATTTAAACCTTTATCACTCTTTTATTTATTTGTTTTTTTTTACTCGTTTTACATTTCCTCTATTATTTTACTAGGATTTTACACGCGGTCTGGGGGATTAGCGTGTTCACTAATAGTAACAAGTAGCTCATCAGCTTCAAAGGGAGACTTGACATTATACATTTTGTTATTGTACATTATCCTTACAAAGGCAGGAAATCTCATTTGCACGGTGGCCCCTAGGCTTCTGAACTTCTCCATCCGTTGACCTAATTCCCACTGCCTATCTAGTGTGGTTTTAGACAGGTCGGACCTCACTTCAAAAGAAAAATCTGAAGCTTTCAAAGTCTTGGCTTTCAGGGCTGAAGTCAGAATCTTCTCTTTCAGTGAATATCTTGGTTTATCTCTGCCTAGTTTGAGACGGAATGGATCCCGGTGTACCCTCTGAATATCTGTTTCTATCTCAGACAAGGGTTCGTCCAAATTTAGAGAGTCTTTTAGTATGGTTGCTATAAAATTCTTTAAGTCTCCTCCTTCTTTCCCCTCCGGAATTTTTAGAAGTCTCAGGTTATTCCTTCTAGAGAAATTTTCAAGAGACTCAACCCTCTCTTTAACTGTATTGCTTTCCCGTCGTAACGTCTGAATCTTCACCTCAGCAGACTCCAATTTTGCCTTGAGCACTTCCACACAGTCCTCTAAGCCTCCGGTTCTTAGTGAGAGACCATCCACCTTAGACTCTAAGTTTTCGCACATTTTGCGAATCTCTGATTGAGTTTGTCTGGATTCCTCGAAGCATCTTTTCGACTCATCAAACCCATTTCTAGTCTCTTCCCTCATACTGAGAAGTATAGCTTGGAGGGTGTCGTCGCTACCATTTTCTTCGCAGCCCCTACTACATTGATCCAACTCTTTTGTCTCACTTCCCTCCACTATGGTGGTGGCTTGCTTGTCCAGAGGGGGAGTTGCATTAGTAACTCGCTCTACTGGGTCCCCCATCTTTACACTGCTAGCAGACTCTCCTGCTCCTGTTACTTCCTCTTCGTTTTCCTCCAAATTGCCACGTACGTGGGTACAAATTGTATGCTAGCAGTTTTTTGGGACTCTTGATTTATGTTTAAGACCTGGGGCAGGACCTTAAAATAGGACTTCAGTGAAGGTGTGATTCGGGAGGTTTTATTAGCTTTTGTTTTAGAATCCCCTTTACTCAGACTCGCCTTATGTGGTAACTCCTTCGGAGCGGTGTACCGTAACTGATATCCCTTGCCTCTTCTCGTTGCCCTTGAGACTGGGGGTTGTGATGTGTCGGTTGCTACCTCAAGCTCAAATTCTGGCTCCGACTCTGTGGGGGACTGTTCCCCTGGGCTTCTTTCGGTTGCTTGCGCTTGACCTGTGTCCCTGGGACCTGCAGGGGCAACTGATTCTTTATCTTTATTGCTACCTTTCCCTTTCCCCTTAGCCTTCCGCTTCCCCAGGGTTCTAGCAGTACTTATGTAAGAAGTCTCACTATGTGCCTGGCTAGAGGCTTGAAATTGTGCCTTAAATCTGAAGACTCTGGGTGTAAGGTCGAGATTCTGCAAAGGGTGACAGTCCTGTATATCTGTAGGGCCCCGACTATCAATAGACTGAGCCTCACCCCCCAAAGCACTCAACACCTTCCCACCCTGCAGATCCCCCTTACCGCACCAAGTGGCTGTTGCCACTCTTTTTGCAGAGACGCCGTACACTGCTGCTCTTCTGCTTCTTCGAAGCTCCACGGCTGCGTCACCCCAGCGGTGAGGTCCAGGGAGGAAAACCTGCCCCCAACACATCGGCAGCTCTATCCAGCTTTGATTTAGAGCAGTACTGTTATTTCCAGAAGCTCAGGCTGCCTCCACGCCGCTGAACTTTAAGTCTTATCTCAGCACAAGAATCCCAGGCTCCCGTCTGCTCCTCTTCACACTCAGCACCGCACAGCACAGCGCCGTACTACGTGTCACACCTCCCACCAGGCAGGATCTCGATGTTTAAGGACACTGGCAGCTCTGTCCACTGCCGTGTTCCAGGGCTCTGTAACTTCAGAACCGCTGCTGCCGAATCGGTTCCCGCTGCTTCTCAGAATACACCCGGAGCTGCTGGAGCTGCCGGAGCTACGCCTGCACTCACTCACACTCGCACTCCCTTTCGCTCAACGGTAGGCCCCGCGCAGCGCCGTACTGCATGTAGCCTGATCTGAGCCTGCTCCGCTCGTCGCGTCTCCCGCCAGGCAGGGTCTCGGTGTTTAAGGACACAGGCACAGGCACACCAGGCAGGGTCTCGATGTTTAAGGACACAGGTAGCTCTATCCACCACTGAGTTCCGGGGCTCTGTAGCTTCAGAGCAGCCGCTGCCGAATTGATTCCCGCTGCTGCTCAGAGCAGCTCAGCTGAGCACAACACACCCGGAGCTCCCGGAGCTCCGCCTGCCCGCTCACACTCACTCCCTTCTGCTTGCCGAACCCGCTCTAAGCCTCCGTCTCTATATCTTCGCAGATATTTAGTAGCGTCCTGCTTGCCGTCTCACCACTCGCCCATCCGAAGTGACCGATGTGATTAATTCGTCTTCTGGGGCATGTCGGCAGGAACCTTCGTCGAGGACGAGCGCGCCGCCCTAGCAAGCGGCCGCCATGTTTTCCCCCCGTGCCCTGAGGGAAGAAGAAAGCAATTATGGGAGAATATAGTCCTCTAGAAAATATCCTAGTTGAGAGACCTACGGGAAGAAAGGAAGTCACACTTTTCTACTGGCACATCATAGAGGATGGAGAGTGTGACTTTAACCTCCCAGAAAAACTTTGGGGTGCAGAGGGAGAACTACATACGGAGGACATATGGGAAGAATCTTTTACCCTCCTCTATAAAATCATCAAGCCAGCATGGCTGAGGCGTAATCACTTCTTCACACTTCACAGAGCGTATTATTCTCCTAAACGGCTTTCGAAATTCCAACCCGGGAAGTGTTGCTGCAAATGCTCCTTTCCGGCAGCATCAGATCTTCATATGTTCTGTGAGTGCCCGAGCATTGCCACCTTTTGGCAAGAAGTCAGGACAACACTCAAATCTATCCTCAGATCATCTATCCCGAGCTCATGGTCTTTAATTATCTTCGGACTAAACAATAACATCAATGGTTTGGAGAGAGAGTTTTTATTTTATGCCATCTTATTAGCAAGAAGAGAAATCTGCAAAAACTGGGTCAATACAAATCCTCCAACACATGTAGAGTGGCTGTCTTCACTATATGCAGCATCGAAGGTCGACCTATCTCGAACATGTAGCCCTCGATCTCTGAGATTTTGGGATCTTTTGATCAATTGGAGAAGGGATAGTTAGCCAACCCGGGTTTTTTTTTTTTTTGTTTTGTTTTTATTTTCCCCGGGTCCGATGATTAGGCCTAAAATATCCCGTCCAAAGGGAGGTACCGCACAGTCATTGGACAACTGGCCGAACCGGTCCGAAGGAAGAATGTCCATCCAAGCTCTGCTGGTGACATCGGGACTGACTCTCTGGGTACCGGGAGCTTAGTACTAGGCTTCTTGGTGCTTCAGGGGTCGGGCCTCGTGTTTTTCGCGGCTAGGAGCACAGTTGGATCGGCTATATGGCTAATGAGGACAAAAAAAAATGATAATCAAACAATTTTATTATCATTTTATTTTTGCCAGAGCCAGCCTGGTTGGGCCATCTTCAGTTTTTGGAGTAGTAATGGGCACTGCTAAGTGCGCATGTCAGTTTGGGCAGCCGTCTTTGGCTAGCCAAACAGACATGTGCATTAGCCTTTCTCCAGCCCGAGCTGTGTTGCACAGCCAGGTGAAGAACAGTCCCAGGCTACCAGGCACTGTCTGAGCAGCAAACCAGGCTGCTCAGACTAATTCCATATCATATAGGGAATATTATTCCCAGCTTGAGAGAAGCACTGTGATTGGCATCTGGGAGCCTGCCCAGTGTGCACCAGACCTGGACTGGCGGAGTCTAGGATCGAGAAAGAGGATCAAGGTGGTGCGGTGTCAGCCAGAGCAGCAGGTAAGCACAATTTTATATATTTTGAAATATTTCTGACGTGACCTTTTTGCTTGTATTCTCTCCCCTGCCTTACCACTTCGCAAGGCAAGCAGCCGCTACTGTCTATACATGCCACTGTGCAGTGAAAAAGCACTAAGAGAGCACAGCTGTGGTACTCATGTGTCATCAAACTATTGCCCAAAGTTGCATCATGAGAGACACACATTCCTCCATCCAAACAATTCCCTAGGACTAACTGATTATACTTCTGAAAAGGCATTTTGAAGCATGTAAGGAATAAAGCACTTTAGAAATGCAACAAAAGAAATGCAACTATTAAGCAGTATCTCTGAAACGTACCAGGATAGGATTTAAATAGTAGAATAACCCATTACTACAGTAGGGGGAAGTGAGCTTAACTGTATGTAGGAATCTAAAATTGATCTAACTTTTGTAGGGCTATTTTAATGTACGGTTATCATTTTGAAAGTCAGTATTTGCAGCCGGTGGACCAGATACAGAGATTGGTGGTAACAGAACTCACACCAAAAAAGGTTATGTAATCCCTTATATTGGAAGACTGGTGGGGGAGGGGGTATTAGAGAGAAAAATTGCACGTGTGTCACATTATTGATCACCTAAAATATGGTGTCTTTCCTTATCGAGGCGCTGTGATCTTAATACATATATGGTCCTTTTTCAGTCAAACATTTACTGCCCCTCTCATTTGGCATTGAATTGGTTCTTAGCTTCATTCCAACCACACCTTCTCATGTATCAAATACAAATCTGAATGTGAATATTGTATGAAATAACAACATTGTGGTTCATTTGCTAGCATACTGAAGCTGTGCTGTTACAGAACCTTTGCCACATAGTAAACAGACCATAGTGAGATTGTAGCTGTAAGGAAATGCCTCTTCTTGCATGTTCATCCGCACACTTATGGCCTGATGCTGCTGGTTTATTGGCTCTGAGAGTGCACTGAGGACTGCATACCAGACCCCAGTGCCTGTGTTCTAACCCCTAACAAAGCATATGCCAAACTGGCTACCCCCAATTGGTAGAGACTGATTCACTTATAAGTACCTAGTACATGATACCCAGGGTACCAAAGATACGTAAAGCTGAGTGTCTATCCAGGGCTGAAGCTCTAATTGTGCCACCTTGGGTGTGACAAGGCACAGAATCGCTCCCAGCCTACCACTGCAGATTGCTAGTTCGACTTTGCATTTTAAGCCAATGACAAAGTCACCACTTCCTTTGACAATAAATAGATCTCCTCTAAGGAAGGCCTATTGAACCCTAAGGCAGGGAGCTGTATATTATCAAACTTATATATAACGTGTATTATACATAAGTTTAAGTTTAAGTTTAGGGGATTTGTAAAGCGCGTGACTACCCTTGGGCATCTCAGCGCTGAGGTGAAACAAGACAGGTAGGTGTTAGCGCATGAGTTTAGATGAAGAGACATTTTTTGAGTCTTTTTTTGAAGGACACTTCATTTTCAATTAGTCGGAGTTCTGGATCCATACTGTCCCACAGTTTGGGTACCAGGTGAGTGAATAACCTTCCGCCCCAACAAAGCTCTCTTGAATCTGGTTGGATTCATTAGAAAGTGGGAGCTTGACCTAAGGAGGCGATGTGGTGAATAATGTGAGACAAGTTTTTGGATCAGGGAGGGGCCTCTCCCATACATGGCTCAATGAGCCAAGCTTATGTACTTAAATTTGATCCTAGCTTGGACTGGAAGCCAATGAAGCTCCTTCAAGGAGGATATGACTGATTGGTGTGTGGGTGTATTCAACAGCAGTCGTGCAGCTGCATTCTGTATGACTTGCAGTCTGTTTCTGACATATTTAGGAGAGCCCAGTTAGAGAGAATTGCCGTAGTCAAGCCTCGATACCACCAAGGCCTGCACTATAGTCTTCCTCGACTCCTCTGGGAGCAGGGACACTATTTTTCTAATCATACGAAGCATCCTAAAGCAGGTACTTGAAAGTTTTTTGGCCTGGACCTCCATCGTCAGGTTCTGGTCCAGCCACATACCTAGTTTTCTTTGTCTGTTTTAGGAGGGGGTTGGCCCCCAGTTAGCTGGCCAGGAAATCTCAGAGGGCTGAAGTTGCTGTCCAAGATCATTAGCTCGGTTTTGCCCCCATTCAGTTTGAGACTACTGACAGATCTACAGGTGAGGCCCGCGAACTCCATCATGACGACTATGTGATGGTCAAGGTCTTCGACAGATCGAACAGCCTGGAACCTAGGTGGCGAGGTCCGGAGCAGGCGCTCCTGACTACAAGGACTATTTAACAACAAGGGGTGGTGATGGACAGAGTTTCTGAATTAAGCAGAATACTCTCACCCAGTCAAGAGATCAGGGCTAGATCCAACACCGTTTTTTAGCTCACTGCACCATCCCAGCTCACAACCTGGCTATATGCAAATTAGTCTGTTCCTGTCCCAGTGCATGATTATAACAGGGCAAACCAAACTTCCAAGCCAATTCTTACACTGGGAAGGAAACAAGCTACCGGGGACCGGTTTCTGGCATTTCAGCCGTCGTCGGCCCGGCTTGCTTGAATCCTGATGGTGCAATGAGCAAGGGACTCACATCTGAGTATACCCTTCCACGCTTAGGGTGGAAAAAATATTTAACAACAAGGGGTGGTGATGGACAGAGTTTCTGAATTAAGCAGAATACTCTCACCCAGTCAAGAGATCAGGGCTAGATCCAACACCGTTTTTTAGCTCACTGCCCCATCCCAGCTCAGAACCTGGCTATATGCAAATTAGTCTGTTCCTGTCCCAGTGCATGATGGGAACAGGGCAAACCAAACTACCAAGCCAATTCTTACACTGGGAAGGAAACAAGCTACCGGGGACCGGTTTCTGGCATTTCAGCCGTCGTCGGCCCGGCTTGCTTGAATCCTGATGGTGCAATGAGCAAGGGACTCACATCTGAGTATACCCTTCCACGCTTAGGGTGGACAAAATATTTAACAACAAGGGGTGGTGATGGACAGAGTTTCTGAATTAAGCAGAATACTCTCACCCAGTCAAGAGATCAGGGCTAGATCCAACACCGTTTTTTAGCTCACTGCACCATCCCAGCTCAGAACCTGGCTATATGCAAATTAGTCTGTTCCTGTCCCAGTGCATGATGGGAACAGGGCAAACCAAACTACCAGGCCAATTCTTACACTGGGAAGGAAACAAGCTACCGGGGACCGGTTTCTGGCATTTCAGCTGTCGTCGGACCGGCTTGCTTGAATCCTGATGGTGCAATGAGCAAGGGACTCACATCTGAGTATACCCTTCCACGCTTAGGGTGGACAAAATATTTAACAACAAGGGGTGGTGATGGACAGAGTTTCTGAATTAAGCAGAATACTCTCACCCAGTCAAGAGATCAGGGCTAGATCCAACACCGTTTTTTAGCTCACTGCACCATCCCAGCTCAGAACCTGGCTATATGCAAATTAGTCTGTTCCTGTCCCAGTGCATGATGGAAACAGGGTAAACCAAACTACCAAGCCAATTCTTACACTGGGAAGGAAACAAGCTACCGGGGACCGGTTTCTGGCATTTCAGCCGTCGTCGGCCCGGCTTGCTTGAATCCTGATGGTGCAATGAGCAAGGGACTCACATCTGAGTATACCCTTCCACGCTTAGGGTGGACAAAATATTTTACAACAAGGGGTGGTGATGGACAGAGTTTCTGAATTAAGCAGAATACTCTCACCCAGTCAAGAGATCAGGGCTAGATCCAACACCGTTTTTTTAGCTCACTGCACCATCCCAGCTCAGAACCTGGCTATATGCAAATTAGTCTGTTCCTGTCCCAGTGCATGATGGGAACAGGGCAAACCAAACTACCAAGCCAATTCTTACACTGGGAAGGAAACAAGCTACCGGGGACCGGTTTCTAGCATTTCAGCCGTCGTCGGCCCGGCTTGCTTGAATCCTGATGGTGCAATGAGCAAGGGACTCACATCTGAGTATACCCTTCCACGCTTAGGGTGGACAAAATATTTAACAACAAGGGGTGGTGATGGACAGAGTTTCTGAATTAAGCAGAATACTCTCACCCAGTCAAGAGATCAGGGCTAGAACCAACACCGTTTTTTAGCTCACTGCACCATCCCAGCTCAGAACCTGGCTATATGCAAATTAGTCTGTTCCTGTCCCAGTGCATGATGGGAACAGGGCAAACCAAACGACCAAGCCAATTCTTACACTGGGAAGGAAACAAGATACCGGGGACCGGTTTCTGGTATTTCAGCCGTCGTTTGCCCGGCTTGCTTGAATCCTGATGGTGCAATGAGCAAGGAACTCACATCTGAGTATACCCTTCCACGCTTAGGGTGGACAAAATATTTAACAACAAGGGGTGGTGATGGACAGAGTTTCTGAATTAAGCAGAATACTCTCACCCAGTCAAGAGATCAGGGCTAGATCCAACACTGTTTTTTAGCTCACTGCACCATCCCAGCTCAGAACCTGGCTATATGCAAATTAGTCTGTTCCTGTCCCAGTGCATGATGGGAACAGGGCAAACCAAACTACCAAGCCAATTCTTACACTGGGAAGGAAACAAGCTACCGGGGACCGGTTTCTGGCATTTCAACCGTCGTCGGCCCAGCTTGCTTGAATCCTGATGGTGCAATGAGCAAGGGACTCACATCTGAGTATACCCTTCCACGCTTAGGGTGGACAAAATATTTAACAACAAGGGGTGGTGATGGACAGAGTTTCTGAATTAAGCAGAATACTCTCACCCAGTCAAGAGATCAGGGCTAGATCCAACACCATTTTTTAGCTCACTGCACCATCCCAGCTCAGAACCTGGCTATATGCAAATGAGTCTGTTCCTGTCCCAGTGCATGATGGGAACAGGGCAAACCAAACTACCAAGCCAATTCTTACACTGGGAAGGAAACAAGCTACCGGGGACCGGTTTCTGGCATTTCAGCCGTCATTGGCCCGGCTTGCTTGAATCCTGATGGTGCACTGAGCAAGGGACTCACATCTGAGTATACCCTTCCACGCTTAGGGTGGACAAAATATTTAACAACAAGGGGTGGTGATGGACAGAGTTTCTGAATTAAGCAGAATACTCTCACCCAGTCAAGAGATCAGGGCTAGATCCAACACCGTTTTTTAGCTCACTGCACCATCCCAGCTCAGAACCTGGCTATATGCAAATTAGTCTGTTCCTGTCCCAGTGCATGATGGGAACAAGGCAAACCAAACGACCAAGCCAATTCTTACACTGGGAAGGAAACAAGCTACCGGGGACCGGTTTCTGGCATTTCAGCCGTCGTCGGCCCGGCTTGCTTGAATCCTGATGGTGCAATGAGCAAGGGACTCACATCTGAGTATACCCTTCCACGCTTAGGGTGGACAAAATATTTAACAACAAGGGGTGGTGATGGACAGAGTTTCTGAATTAAGCAGAATACTCTCACCCAGTCAAGAGATCAGGGCTAGATCCAACACCGTTTTTTAGCTCACTGCACCATCCCAGCTCAGAACCTGGCTATATGCAAATTAGTCTGTTCCTGTCCCAGTGCATGATGGGAACAGGGCAAACCAAACTACCAAGCCAATTCTTACACTGGGAAGGAAACAAGCTACCGGGGACCGGTTTCGGCATTTCAACTGTCGTCGGCCCAGTTTGCTTGAATCCTGATGGTGCAATGAGCAAGGGACTCACATCTGAGTATACCCTTCCACGCTTAGGGTGGACAAAATATTTAACAACAAGGGGTGGTGATGGACAGAGTTTCTGAATTAAGCAGAATACTCTCACCCAGTCAAGAGATCAGGGCTAGATCCAACACTGTTTTTTAGCTCACTGCACCATCCCAGCTCAGAACCTGGCTATATGCAAATTAGTCTGTTCCTGTCCCAGTGCATGATGGGAACAGGGCAAACCAAACTACCAAGCCAATTCTTACACTGGGAAGGAAACAAGCTACCGGGGACCGGTTTCTGGCATTTCAACCGTCGTCGGCCCAGCTTGCTTGAATCCTGATGGTGCAATGAGCAAGGGACTCACATCTGAGTATACCCTTCCACGCTTAGGGTGGACAAAATATTTAACAACAAGGGGTGGTGATGGACAGAGTTTCTGAATTCGGCAGAATACTCTCACCCAGTCAAGAGATCAGGGCTAGATCCAACACCGTTTTTTAGCTCACTGCACCATCCCAGCTCAGAACCTGGCTATATGCAAATTAGTCTGTTCCTGTCCCAGTGCATGATGGGAACAGGGCAAACCAAACTACCAAGCCAATTCTTACACTGGGAAGGAAACAAGCTACCGGGGACCGGTTTCTGGCATTTCAGCCGTCGTCGGCCCGGCTTGCTTGAATCCTGATGGTGCAATGAGCAAGGGACTCACATCTGAGTATACCCTTCCACGCTTAGGGTGGACAAAATATTTAACAACAAGGGGTGGTGATGGACAGAGTTTCTGAATTAAGCAGAATACTCTCACCCAGTCAAGAGATCAGGGCTAGATCCAACACCGTTTTTTAGCTCACTGCACCATCCCAGCTCAGAACCTGGCTATATGCAAATTAGTCTGTTCCTGTCCCAGTGCATGATGGGAACAAGGCAAACCAAACTACCAAGCCAATTCTTACACTGGGAAGGAAACAAGCTACCGGGACCGGTTTCTGGCATTTCAGCCGTCGTCGGCCCGGCTTGCTTGAATCCTGATGGTGCAATGAGCAAGGGACTCACATCTGAGTATACCCTTCCACGCTTAGGGTGGACAAAATATTTAACAACAAGGGGTGGTGATGGACAGAGTTTCTGAATTAAGCAGAATACTCTCACCCAGTCAAGAGATCAGGGCTAGATCCAACACCGTTTTTTAGCTCACTGCACCATCCCAGCTCAGAACCTGGCTATATGCAAATTAGTCTGTTCCTGTCCCAGTGCATGAAGGACAGCAGCTCGAGTGGCTAACAAGAGGAATTTAGGTCCACAGCACACACTCTAAGCGTGTGTCGCCTGCCTTGGTGGAACCTGCTGTGCTGACCAACCATCAAGAGATTCTGGAGACGGAGAAAGGTCAAGCTATCTCACCTGACGAATCTGCTGAAGTTTTCCCGGACCACATGATTCCTGGAGCATCGCGATATCACTTGAGACAGAGGAAAGAATCTGTAGTGTTGAAAAAGACTGGTTGAGCTACCGCCCTGGGTTAGTGAAACGGAGAGCCGATGTGGCAAGGGGGGGATCAGCCTTGCGTTAGTGTAGTGACACCCGTCTTGGCCCTTGGTGAAGAAATCAGCAGTTGCCCAAGGGATAAGAACTCCAATGATTGTTTTCAACTAGTTTTTAGGAAGATCAATTATCGCTGTTGCTGATTCGAATAAAAAAATAATTATTTGTGCTGTAGGGTTTGTTGTTGCTCTGGTGGTTATGGCGATAATCACCTGGTTTGTTGAGAAAGTGGCTCCTGCTCGACAGCTTCTTGTTGCCACTACTCCAGCTTCAGTGGAACATAACTATTTTACACTTCCCTATCACGAGCAGAAGCATCGACAATCCTATTTAAATAACACATTCATCCAGATATTGTATCATACACACAATGCCACGAATAGTACCAATTGTTGGGTGTGTAGGATGATACCTGCACACCAAAAGAAAGGATGAACACCATTTTATTCCTCTACCGTTTTCCCACAATGGTTCATGTCAAGCTTGGTATGCCCTTTTGTTTGCTTTCGGAAACCTCTCAGTAGTTGGAATCATCTTTCGTCTGAATAAAGTATGCTACCAAGATGAAGATGGTTATCCTCAAGCTAAAGGGCCTACATGGGAATGGGAAGAGTACCAACCGGACAATCTTTCAACACCATATGTCTTCACGAATATGAGGAACATCAAAGACAATGGACCTTTTGTAATTTCTGTGACCAGAGCTAAAGCAGAACTGTGTATAAGTAGTGTTGGGAAAATTCCCGTAGGACGGAGTGAATGTATTTGGACATTGATTATTGAAGGAGCTAACAACAGTAGTTTTACCTCTTTGCATAATTCGTATTTTGTATGTGGTAATAAAGGATACTATCAATTACCTGTTAGGTGGTTCGGGGTATGTTACATATCATTTTTGTTACCACCTGTGTTCTTGGCCCCTCCATCATATTACCTGAATTTAAAGTTGTATAATAACATTTCCAAGAATAGATATAAATGAACAATATGTGTAGATGAAGTTGACCAGACAGATACCACTTTGCAACAATATGTCAATTTCAATTTGGGTTTGTTCTTCTTTGTGGGTACTGCATTGAATATCAGAAAGATAAGGCAATTAACTCGTGTTGTGGAAGCTGTTACCAATTAAACAGCTATGGCACTTGGGAACATTACAGAGGAATTACAAATTGCGAGGATTGTAGCTCTCCAAAATAGGATGGTGCTAGACGTGATTTTGGCTGATCGAGGTGGTGCATGTCGCATCATCAGTAGCAGTTGTTGTGTATTTATACCAGATCACTCACCTTCAGTATATGATGCAATCTCAAAACTGCATAAGATTGCTGCAGAAATTCACTCAGAGACTGGTACATGGACATTTTCAAACTGGATATGGACACTCTTTGCTACTTGGGGCTGGAAGCTACTGACCATTCTATGTATACTACTGGTGATATTATTTACATGCTGTACTTGTATACAATGTGGTCCTAAGCTTTGCTCCATGTGTATCACTGCTTGTACACCTGTCAAAAGAAATAATGCAGAAATAAAAGCACAACAAATGTTAAATAAAGATGTAGCTGAGATGATGAGCATCAATGTACAGGATGCATATCTAGATTACCCCAAATAAACAAATGTCTTCAGCTAATGCTGAAAGGGTCATCTGTTGTAATTTAGCAGCGATTAGGTTAAGCATTAGCAGAAGACATCTTGCATTTTGAGACTATCTTGTCCATTTTGTGGAATCCATTTTGTATTTCTGGCAGCCATTTTGTTTGCCATGTGCTCGCCATGTGCTATGTCCTACCTTCCTGTTAACTGCTCATGAAATATGCCTAGAGACGAGATATGTTTAGCCTCTTCTGCTTCGCACATGCTCAGTTGAGCTTACAGCTGTCCCCAACTTGTAACTGTCAGCATGTGTCCACCAGAATCAGCTAACTGTCAGCCCCTCCCACTTGTTGCCAGCACACTCTCTGTATGACCTTATATGTATTTAAAACCAGCATTCTGTACTTGTACCGCCTTCATTTGAGCCCCTGTGTGGGTATAAAAGGACCAAGCTCCTTCCATTCAGTGTGCTACTTCATGCATTACCGAAGGGTGCTGTGTGAATGTAATTCCACCTCATGAGGTTTAATAAACTCTGTTTTTTCTTTTCCAGTTTCTGTGCCAACTTCTTCCTATTGGTCTGAGGACTCTGTGCAGAGAAGGGTGAATCCCTTGCACTGATAGGCCTTGCTGAGGCTCCCCACCACACATCTGCCTGTGTCATGTAGATAGGTTTTGCCTTCACACTCTGTTATGTTATCATGAGCTTATTAGAAGTTTAAACACCACTTTCCTTTTCTGCAGCCTCTGCAAACGACACAGTGTGTTATTAAAGCTTTTTGCCTAGTAGAATATTTTGCTTCACACAAGAATAATATGTTTGCTTATAATATCACCCTTGCTTGGTAAGTTATGTCTGAACAGTGAGTGCCGAGACCTTCAAGGTTATTTCAACACAGCGCTTGTTGTTCAGTTTGATCAGCGCACGGTCTAGACATAATACATATGCAGCTGTGGCCAACTCTGGGTTTTAAGCATGATTAATAATGCACTGCACAGAGCATGAATACACACTTGATGAATATTTTCATGCAGAGAGTTGGTGCAGGAGATGATGTGATCCCTTTCTGCTAAGACCTGAGGTATGGGCCTGCCCTTCTAAACCCAAAGAGACCTTCTGTAGATATAATACAATATGGTCGGTCGGAGAATTTACCTCAAGATGGGCCAAAGCGACGAAACCTAACTGCCCTGCCTGCAATCATGATAGGGAAGACATTATACACATCCTCTTTTTCTGCCCAGCATATGGCGAAATTAGGAAGTGTTGGATCATTCCACTTTGCAAGAATTTGGGCTTTAGGCACTGTGCTCTCACCCGTAGAGTCTTAACTTATGATACTACCCCCCCCCCATCCCCCCCATTGTCTTCGCTGTTTCCAGGTTTCTTCTCGGTATGTGGAGGAGAAGATCTGTAATAATCCACAAGGACTGAGGGATGACCGCTTTCATTTATAACTATTACTTTGATATCTACTGTTTAATAATTTTTTAACTTGATGTATTTATATTTTAACACTGTGCTTGTACATATTTTATTGCACTTTTATGGTCTAAGACCGAAATAAAGTTATCAAAGTAAATATAATATACTAGCAAGGGAGGGTAAACTGAGGTTCTATTTAGACCTTTTCCCTTTAGCATTTTAACATGCTTTCACCCTTTGTATTTTATGGAATAGTAACTATGCTGCTAACCTTGTTCCTCATAATATGTTTTCTTGTATTAGCTAAGATACTGCGCTTGAGAACACTGCATTAGAAATAAACATTTCAAACTTGCAAATGTCATCATTTAATCCGCGTTCTGGACTGATATGTTAGTATAATGAAAGAGTATTCATGTGTTCCATGTTACCTGAGGTGTTCTAAGTCCATGTTCTGGGTTGTCTAATCATTGGGGGTGTGTAAGAACCAATGAGACACTGATTGCTAGTCTGGTAGGGGATTTCGGATACTAAGGTGAGTTTTGGCACACCCTAATTCACTAAGGTTCCAAGGGGCACATGCATCAAGCATTTTTGGAGTCGCAAACGGTGCGATTCCTTAAAATCGGCCGTTTGCGATTCCAAAAATGCTTTTTGGAATGCATCAAGCATTTTTAGAAATCGCACATTTTTTCGATTTCTAAAAATGCGATTGCTTTTAAGAAATCGCAAATTTGCGATTTCTTAAAAGCAATGCATGATTACTTTTATAATTGCGAATTCGCAATTAGGGTGTCAAATTTACCGAGTGGTTGAACCACTCAGTAAATTTGCAAAAAGTGTTAAAAACGCTGCAAAAGCATTTTTTACACATTCATGTTATGGACACACATGTCCTTAGGACATGTGGGTGTGCAACATGATGCGAAAACAACATTTCATGGGTGCAGGGGGGGGTCATTTGAACCCCCCTCTCCACCCTTGAAATGCAATCAGGATTTGAGATTAGCAAAGTGCGAATTCGCAATTCCCATTCATTCCTATGGGCATTTTAGCCCATAGGAATGAATGGGAATTGCGAATTCGCACTTTGCTAATCGCATAATATTTGAGAATCGGTAAAAATTGCGATTTTTACCGATTCTCAAATATTTTGAGAAAATGTACATGCATCCCATTTTGCATTTCCTAATTTGCGATTCCCTAAAAATCGCAAATTAGGAAGTGCAAAATGAAACAATGATGCATGTGCCCCCAAGTCTCTATGCACAGTTCTGTGTAGGAGCAGAATCCCTGCGACATGGCGCCTAATCATTGGTGGTCTTATTACATGATTCTTGAGTAGTGCTTCTATCAGTCTTTAACCTCCTTCACTATTGTTTCCGGAAGACAGTGGTGTCGGACAAAACCTACCTATAGTTACATAGGTCTTTTCAAGCTTGATTCTATTCAAACGGTTTCCTTTTGAATTACTACCCAGTTGTGCTATATAGTTTTTGTTGTACCGCTTTCTTACTGTGTCACTATGGCTGACGTTGACATACCACAACATAGTCACATTGCGGTGCGCAATCATTTGCAGAATTATAACGTCCAGGTTGATGGCATAGCAGTTATCTTAGTAGTGAGTGCGGAAGTAGCTTACCCATATGAAATTTTCTATTCGTGGGTGACCTTCCCTGCTGTGAACGTAAATACTGGTGTGTTCGACACATACTGCTACTGCTGTGCCTCAGGAATATAATCCATATAGGACACAGGAAGTTCCGATTAACGCTTGGCAGCACCGAGTTTGGTTTATTGGCACCCTACCCCACTCTTTGTTACCTCCAAGGTTGGGTCCTTTGTCCATTCCAGTCACTACTTGGCCTGTTTTGGGTGGATTTACACCACATTCTCGACATGGAGCGGTGCCCGTTGCAGATTTACGGCTGCTACATGCAGTCGCAATTAGTGTAATTCAGTCATTAGTGCAGTACATTACCCGCAACCTTCCGGGTGGGGCCCTAGGTGGTGCGGCGCTTCCTGTCATGATTCTGCTATCCAAGTTCCACTAAATCTATGAAATCTCCTTGCAACTGCTAAGGAGATCTTCCCTTAAAGAAACCCTCCCCTGTCCCCTGCATCCTGCACTCCTGTTATGTATAAGTATGTTGGTGCATTCTGTGATTTATGACAATATTTGCTAAATGCCAATGCTTGTTTACAATTGTACTCTGTGCTTAAGAACTAAACTAGTTAATGCCAATGCTTGTTTTACAATTACTCTATCACCGGTGTTCTAGGGAGAAAATGAACAATAACTTTGATGCGACGCTCTCACGCTGTGTGACTTTCTGAACACAGCGTGAGGAGGAACTGCAAAAAGAAAGACTTTCAGGGAACGTTTAAGCTGCACGCGTCCATGGCAGCTATGCCCTCGCGCTGTGTTCAGTTCTGAGCACAAGCGGAAGGGCGAGGTCGACGTAGGCGGCAGAACGAACGTCCTAGGGTGTGGCAAGTTTATTAAAGCCACACCCGGACTTCTAGAAGGTGCTTAGCCTTCGGAAAGCTTCAGGGGAACATCGTGCTTGACTGAATACTTACCAGAGATCGCCAGAGTAGCTTTGGGACTTCAGAAACATCGGTTCAGCATCCCAGCCAGAGTCTTCAGGAGCTCACAATGTACCTGCAAAAGAAAGAAGAAAGCTAAGTACAATTTCTTTTCTTAAAGGCGCCCATCGCTAGCAAAAGACTTCTCTTCGAGGAAAGAATAATTTTTGGACACTCTTTTAAAACAAAAGGAACTTGAAAAATTACAGATGAAAAAACAAAGTTCGACCAAGTATAATGTGTACAGTTAAAGTGCTGTAGAATATTCTGTTGTTTTGAATGTATGTTAAAATTCTAGTTTTAAAGTGAGAAGTCGAATTGAGCATCAAGCAGGGGGATACTGAGTAAGTAAATTCTAGAAAGGTTTGATAAAGTAAAGAAAGGCTGAATTTGGACATGTACAAAGTGAATGTTGTTGTTTCATACAGAATATTCGAGTCATAACCCAACGCAAAAGACCAGGGGTGAAAAACTCAACAATCACAAGCCTCTAAGAAACAACTTCCTGCTGACCCGACTTCGCTCACAACGACTTCCTCGACTTCCTGGACGTGAAGCCTAGCATTGTAGATCACAGGTAGGAACCTTAGAAAACACCACTTGGATTATGCTAGATGTTCTTTAATCTAATGTTAAAAGAATAGGACAAAGGTTAAAGAGATTTCTTGTTGCTTAGCAGGTCGACTATAAGAAAAACCCTCCCTGACTGTTATCTTTCACCCTAGTGTTATAAAAGAATCAGAGGTTGTAGGATAGGGTTTCTGGGAGTTTGGCACATAGCGTCTCTGCAAAATCAATCCAGCACCTTACAGGTAAGGGTTCGGGAACACACAGGTAAGAGTGCTTGATATATCTGACAGAAGGCTAAGCCCACGGACTTAGTTTTGCCCAGACGCTATGGATCAAACTGCGCAGAATTCTCTGAAGCAAATAGCCGATCTGTTAGCTGAAATAAAATCTGTTAAACGTAGAATTGCGAAGAGAAGTAACAGCAATTCAGAGCAAAATGCAAGCTCCTAGTCCAGCAACCTGGACCTTCTCTTCAGAAAAGAAATCTTATTTAAAACCGTCTGCTTTTCGACCTACCATGCAAACCTTGTATAGTGGAAATACCACACCTTCAACCTCTACTAATACCCAGATTCAGGTAGTAACACCAGTAACAGTACCCTTAGCACCCCCAGAAAGGTGTTATGGGGATTGTAATAAGTTTACAATCTTTTTGAATCAGTGCCAGTTACATTTTGTGGTGAAGCCTGACACATTTCCTGATGATTCCTCCAAGGTTGCTTTCGTTTTAGGATATTTGGGAGGAGATGCAGCTTTGTGGTCTGTACCATACGTAGAAAGGAATGATCCAATTTTAAATGGTTTTAGACGGTTCAAACTAGCCATGAAAAAATTATTTGCAAAACATGTTTTTGTTCAAACTGCTGATCATGAACTAATTAATTTAAAAGAAGGACTGTCAGATTTTTTGCATTATATTTCCATTTTCAATAGACTGGTCATTGAAGCAGAATGGCCAGAAGAAAAACGTGTGTCCTTGTTCTATCGTGGTTTGCGAGAAGAATTAAAAGACATGGTCACACAAATCTTAAATCCACCAACTGATTGTGAGGAATTCATTGATATAGTAGTAAAACTTAATCATAGAATTTCCGAAAGGAAAGGAGAAAGAGGAAAGTCTGACTATAGGATGATATTGTTTAAAGAAAGGGCAAACACTAAAAATGAATACTCCACTCCTAAATTAGACACAGTAGAACCTATGCAAATAGGGACCATTAGAGGACCTCTGTCAAAGGATGAGAAGGAGATCGTAGGAAATTAAACCAATCTATGTATTGTGGAAAAACAGGACATTTTGTAAAAGACTATCCCACACGTTCAGTAAAACCAAAAACTAAAATTACAGAGGTTGTTGCTACACAACAGTCGGAAAACTAAAGAACTCGGTAGACAAAGAGGTCAATTTACCGAGTGCACATACTAGTTTGGCCTCCATAACACCAACTGTCTCACATTGTCATCTAAGCATGCAAATTTTGCTTCATTCACAAAACGATAAAACTCGATCCTGGTCTATAGATGCCTTAATTGATTCTGGAGTTACTGGTAATTTCACTGACACCCAGTTGTTTAATAAATTAGGTTTACAAAGAGTGGTGAAAGTTTCTCCAGAAATAGTTAGAGCAGTGGACGGTAAGGAGTTGACTTCGGGACCTATACAACATCATACTGAGTTATTAGGCATGACTTGTGCTAAGAAACATGTTGAAGAAATA
Organism: Lissotriton vulgaris; assembly: GCF_964263255.1. NCBI lineage: Eukaryota > Metazoa > Chordata > Amphibia > Caudata > Salamandridae > Lissotriton > Lissotriton vulgaris. The sequence goes on along the minus strand of NC_141687.1, from coordinate 1,247,060,731 downwards.
ACCTTTGATATATTCGATGCTCCTCAGTTTGGTTTAATTTTAGGCATTCCTTGGCTCGTACTTCACAACCCTTACATTGATTGGACTAATAGAACCATATTGTTTAAATCAGATTTCTGTCATGCCAAATGTTTTCAGCAATACCCAGGTTCCGAATTGTTAATACAAGGTTATGACTTTCCTAAGGAGTCAAAAAGTGTCCTGATTATTGCTGGAGTTCCAGAGGATTACCATGATGTATTGGATGTCTTCAATAAAAAGAAAGCCAACACCTTGCCACCTCATAGGGACTTTGATTGTCAGCTTGATTTTGTTCCTGGTGCAACTTTAGCCGGTAGTCGCATCTATGCGTTAACAGAAAAAGAAAATGAACACCTACGCAATTACCTTGATGAATATTTAGCTAACGGTTTCATCAGACATTCTAAGTCCCCGGTCTCTTCTCCTCTCTTTTTCATTCCGAAAAAGGGAGGAGAATTGCGTTTGTGCATTGACTACCGCGCAATTAACAATGTGACAGTAAAAAATCGATATCCACTACTGTTAATTCCTATATTACTGGATCAAATCAAAGATGCTACCATTTATACAAAACTGGATTTACGCGGAGCATATCATCTGGAGAGAGTCCGAGAGGGCGAAGAATGGAAGACAGCATTCCGTACGAAATTCGGATTATACGAATATCAAGTCATGCCCTTCAGACTCTGCAACGCTCCAGCCGCATTCCAGTATTTTATAAATGATGTTTTAAGAGATTTTCTTGACATCTGTTGTATCATCTATATAGATGATAATCTCATTTATTTCAAAGACAAATCTGAGCATGTAAAGCAAGTACGAGCCATTCTGCCACAGCTTTTACAAAATTCTTTATGTGTAAAATTAGAAAAGAGCTTGTTCCACGTTACCACAGTAGATTTTTTGGGATACATCCTTAGTCCAGCTGGCATCGAAATGGACCCAAAAAAGGTTCAAGCAATAGTAGAATGGCCTAGTGCAACTTCAGTGAAACAAGTCCAAAGTTTCTTGGGTCTTGCAAACTTTTATAGGCGGTTCATAAATAATTTCTCACAAAGGATAACTTCAATCACTAAACTGTTAAGAAAAAACACGAAATTTGAATGGACCTCAGAAACTGAATTGGCTTTTCAAGATTTAAAAAATCAATTCACTACAGCCCCAATATTAAGACACCCTGATCCCACTCAACCTTTCATTGTGGAAGCTGATGCCTCCCAATTTGCAATAGGAGGCATTTTATCCCAAAGAAGCAAAAGCTCAGGCCAAATGCATCCAATTGCATATTACTCTAGAAAATGATCTCCCACGGAACAAAATTACGCCATAGCCGATAGGGAATTATTGGCCATAAAAGCTGTGTTCAAAGAATGGCGACACTACTTGCTAGGGGCTCGTCATCCAGTGACAATTTATACCGATCACCGAAATTTACAATCACTTAGATCTGCTAAAGCTTTATCTCCTCGCCAGTTGCGCTGGACGCTGTTCTTTAATGATTATGATTTCATCATCGCTTATCGCCCAGGGAAAGAAAACAACAAAGCACATGCGTTATCCAGAATTGGTATAAGTGATGATTTGAATGTAAAACAAGAAACTGTTCATCCAATTATTCCAGCAGACTGCTTTGTTGTAGGTCTTATTGATTCTGATGTATTGTCGGATATAGAAAATGCTCTAAAAATACAATCAAAAGAAGACTGGAGCAAAAGATATCCGTTATTGCAATGGAAATAAAATTTATTGTGCATGAATGATCAGGTATTTGTCCCGGATGAGTCACTCCAGAAACGCGTAATACAAACATATCGTGATTCTTTTCTGTCAATTCATCCTGGAGTAACCAAAATGTACCAACTAATTAAAAGACGATTTTGGTGGCCAACAATGCTCAAAGATGTTCAAAATTATGTAGACACTTGTACTGTTTGTAGTCAAAACAAACCCACTCACCAATCTGCAAGTGGTCTGCTTTTGCCTCTACCTTTACCTCCACAGCCGTGGAGGATTTTATTGTGGAATTGCCTCGTACTAAGTCTGGATTCAACACGATTTTGACTGTTGTTGATCATTTTTCACGATATGCCCATTTCATTCCCCTAAAAAAGCTTCCTTCAGCTATTGAAATGGCTCATATTTTTGTGGAACAGATTGTTTAGTTACATGGCATTCCATCCATTGTGATTTCGGACAAAGGCCAGCAGATTATTTCACATTTTTGTCAAAACTTAGGAAAATCTCTAAACATGGAGGTGTGCATGTCTTCTAGTTATCATCCACAAACAGAAGGTTTAACTGAATGCACAAATCAAACTATTGAACAATTCTTGCGTTGTATGCTAGTTACTTGTGAACAGGAATGGTCTGAAATGTTATGGGCTACAGAATTTGCATACAACAACTCCGATCACTCTTCTATTGGAATGTCTCTTCTTTTTTCTGTGTTTATGGTTTTCATCCAAAAGACATGTTAGGTGTAGGTAAAAATGTAACCTTCATTCCAGCAGTTACCGATTATGTGAACCATTTAGTTGCTGTTCAGCAAAAAGCCCAACAACATTTAACTCATGCAAAAGAAACTCAAAAGAGGTTTGCTGATAAACATCGCTCTAAGACACCACTTTATTCAGTAGGAGACAAGGTGTGGTTAGCAACTAAGAATCTAAAATTAAAGTGCCATAAAACGTTTTGTCCAAGATTCATTGGTCCTTTCACCATAGAAAAGGTAATCAATCCTGTTAGTGTGAAATTACAGTTACCAGCAACTTATCGGATTCATCCGGTATTCCATGTATCTTTGATTAAACCATGCAACCCAGAAACTAGATTACTTGATCATCCCCCGGCTATAGATGAAGACGGGATGCCTGAATTTGAAGTCAAATCTGTGCTAGATTCAAATAGGATTAAAGGTAAAAACTATTTTACCTAGTAGATTGGAAAGGTTACCGTCCAGAAAACCGTTCGTGGGAACCCCTTGCTAATTTGAAAAATGCCCCAAGGATTCTTAGAACCTTTCATGTCAGTTATCCTGAGAAACCAAAACCTGTCTCTATGGTTTATGGGGGGATTCTACGGGGGGGGGGGTACTGTCATGATTCTGCTATCCCTGTTCCACTAAATCTATGAAATCTCCTTGCAACTGCTAAGGAGATCTTCCCTTACAGAAACCCGCCCCTGTCCCGTGCATCCTGCCCTCCTGTTATGTATAAGTATGTACGGTGCATTCTGTGATTTATGACAATATTTGCTAAATGCCAATGCTTGTTTAAATTGTACTCTGTGCTTAAGAACTAAACAAGTTAATGCCAATGCTTGTTTTACAATTACTCTATCACCGGTGTTCTATGGAGAAAATGAACAATAACTTTGATGCGACGCTCTCACGCTGTGTGACTTTCTGAACACAGCGTGAGGAGGAACTGCAAAAAGAAAGACTTTCAGGGAACGTTTAAGCTGCACGTGTCCTTGGCAGCTATGCCCTCGCGTTGTGTTCAGTTCTGAGCACAAGCGTAAGGGCGAGGTCGACGTAGGCGGCAGAACGAACGTCCTAGGGTGTGGCAAGTCTATAAAAGCCACACCCGGACTTCCAGAAGGTGCTAGGCCTTCCGGAAAGCTTCAGGGGAACATCGCGCTTGACTGAATACTTACCAGAGATCGCCAGAGCAGCTTTGGGATTTCAGAAACATCGGTTCAGCATCCCAGCCAGAGTCTTCAGGAGCTCACGATGTTCCTGCAAAAGAAAGAAGAAAGCTAAGTATAATTTCTTTTCTTAAAGGCGCCCACTGCTAGCAAAAGACTTCTCTTTGAGGAAAGAATAATTTTTGGACACTCTTTTAAAACAAAAGAAACTTGAAGCATTACAGATGAAAAAACAAAGTTCGACCAAGTACAATGTGTACAGTTAAAGCGCTGTAGAATATTCTGTTGTTTTGAATGTATGTTAAAATTCTAGTTTTAAAGTTAGAAGTCGAATGGAGCATCAAGCAGGGGGATACTGAGTAAGTAAATTCTAGAAAGGTTTGATAAAGTAAAGAAAGGCTGAATTAGAACATGTACAAATTTAATGTTGTTGTTTCATACAGAATATTCGAGTCATAACCCAACGCAAAAGACCAGGGGTGAAAAACTCAACCAACACAAGCCTCTAAGAAACAACTTCCTGCTGACCCGACTTCGCTCACAACGACTTCCTCGACTTCCTGGACGTGAAGCCTAACATTGTAGATCGCAGGTAGGAACCTTAGAAAACACCACTTGGATTATGCTAGATGTTCTTTAATCTACTGTTAAAAGAATCGGACAAAGGTTAAAGAGATTTCTTGTTGATTCGCAGGTCGACTACAAGAAAAACCCTAGCCTTCCTCCCTGACTGTTATCTTTCACCCTAGTGTTATAAAAGAATCACAGGTTGTAGGATAGGGTTTCTGGGAGTTTGGCACATAGCGTCTCTGCAAAACCAATCAAGCACCTTACAGGTAAGGGTTCGAGAACACACAGGTAAGAGTGCAGCCGGACCGAATGGAATGAAGCTTAGTCCTGTGATGGTTAATGCAGTAATGGGCAAGCACCCCCAGAATAAGAATGACTTTCCTTTCTGACTTGCTGAGAAGTTTGACCAGTTGGAAGCAGTGTTTCCTAACACGACTCCTGTTGAAAAACACAGGATTCTAACAATTAGTATGCCTAAGGACTTGATCCCAGAAACTGGTGACTGTGAGTCATGGGTAAGATCTTTGCGGCAGTGTATACGAGGTGCTTCGGCACACCGTCAATGACTGTCCTTCCAACGGTCGTGAAGCATGTTCAAGATGAGCACGGACCTGAGGTAGCGGTTGAATTGGGTATGCGCCTATGCGGCAGTTTTGACGTAGTTTCGGATCTCGTACTTGCAAATGTCAAGGGAGATGCAGTGAGCTTTCAGGTTTCTAATGCCTTGCAGGCTGTACCGGATGCCGATAAACCCCAACAGTTACCGAGAATTATTGTGGTGGCTTATAAGACCGTGGGCCGCAATAGTTTGGGAGTCGAGCCATTTTCCACTAAAGAGAAAAAGCAACCCCAAGGGCAGAAGTGAGAGACTGACGAACAGCCCAAGGCTAAAAAGCAAAATTGGCCGAAAAAACAAAAACAGGTTAAAAGAACAACAGCAGAAACAGGAGTCTCGTCCTGCATCTCCAATGCCTCCATCTACAGAACGTATTTATGACTTGCGCGATCGTGCAATGATAAAATCACCTGATCATTTTCAGGTTTCTGAACAACGCTCTCCTCGTTCTTTTCAGGACACATCGTCCTCATCGACCGGTAGTGGAGGAGGCGGCAGAGGTCGGGATGGCCAGCAGGGACACGACCTGCCCCACCAGAAAGACAGTAAGGGCAAGTAGGACGATTCAACACCGAAAAGACCCCAGTTTCAGAAAAAGAAAGTTGCTGCTTACACAGCGAGATATGCCACAGATAGTGAGAACGCAGCTTCGGAATCGGACATGGGCTCTGACCTTGCTAGACAGCGCGGCAGAGATTACCATAGTGCGAGAGGCCCTGCGTCCGCTACTGAAGGTGACAGCGACTGAACAATATGTTGTTGTGGAGACAGCTGATACTAGAGTAGCTCCCCCTGATAGACTTTATAACATAGTCCTTTTAATTGAAGGTGACATACAACGTACCATAAAGGGGTATTTTGGGAAAATCTTACGACTACCTATGACATTTTGTTAGCGGAGGCTGACAGGCCCCCACCTTTTGTGCTCGCAGCGCCGAGAGGGGAGGAGGTAATCCTCCCTAGTTTTGCACACACAGTCTCGAAAGAGCATGCTCTGAATTTTGAGAAGAGTGGGCTAAGGCTCTTGCACCGGCTTTGTACCGTACACATTGTGGGTGGGATACATTTTCCCCACAATACGAGATTCCTTTGCGGTCTATGCCATAGCCTCAACCTCAATATCCCATCTGACGTGAAGCTAAGGCTTCCGTCACGGAAATCCTTGAACAATTGGAATATCAAGGTGTAATTGAAACTTGTGTGTCACCGATGAATAACTCTCTTTTTACTGTGACCAAGCCTGACGGCTTGAACCGTTTGGTATTGGATTACCGGCATTTGAACTCGCATTGCCGTACCTGTGCAGTACAGAATACCCATGGCTCTGCTCTTGTGGATGGTCTTGTGCGTAAACGGTTTAAAACCACACTTGACATTTCCAACGTTTTGTTTTGCCCACAATTTGGACGGACTGAGTTCCCAGTGGACCAGTTTTACCTGTGGCGGCAAAGAACGCCAGTATAAACGTTTGCCTATGGGCTATAAAATAGTCCAGGCGTGTTTGCTGCCCGTATTGTCTCTCTTTTAGAGAGGATAGACACAAATGCGTGTTCGTATGTGGATGACATATATCTCACAGACGACGAACTTTGGGCGCATCTGTGTCTGGTTGATCTCATTATTTGTAACTTTGCGGACTTTGGTTACAAGTTCAACTTTGCGAAGTCACACATTGCAGAGTACACAGTGTTGTTCCTGGGCTACGACCTCAACAATGAAAGTCAAGGATTGGCTCCTCACTTCTTGGAGAAATGCGCACAACTGCGTGCTCCTACAACTCTGAAAAAATTACAGTCCTTGCTTGGATTTTTGAATTTCGGGCGTACTTACATTCCCGAATATGCCCAGCGTATCAAGCCTTTGTATGCTTTGATACAACCTACTTTTACAAAATCTTGCTGGCTGCCAGAACATTCAGCTATTTTGCAATCTTTGCAGGCTGATCTTCTAGAATCTAAATTCTTACTGACTCGTGACAACCACACCAACCTGGTGATAAGAATCATCCCTTGGGCGGCGGGTTTTACGTACCTTACCTTTAACGAAGGAGACAAATTACCTATTGCTTACAAGTCACATTTGCACACTTCGGCTGAAATGCGGTTTTCCTCTGTGGAAAAAGTTTTGACAACAGTGCAAATGGCGATTCTCAAGGAACGTGCACGGTCGCAGGGAAAACGCATGTTGGTTGTTACCCCGTATCCTGCATGCACTAGAGGCAGTGACGAAGGCCAGTGTACCTAATTCTAAAGCTTTGCACCCTTGGTAGATACAATGGGCAGCATCATTGATATCTCCGGATGTCACGTTTGTTTTTGATGCCTCCTTACAGTCGCAGGAGTTTTTGCAGTATGAGTTTTGTTCATCCTGCGTCTCTGGCTATGCGGCCTTTGGAGGATTTCCATTGCATCATATACACTGATGGTTCAGCGCAAGGCTGTGCATGGGTCTAAACACGCATACGTTTCCGAATGCACCATTGTAGTAGGTGCCATGGTGAATGATGAGTTCAAGTCCAGAGTCATGCATACGCAGACTCTAGGGACTGCACCGCACAATTGGCAGAGCTTTGTGCACTGATGCTTGCATTGGAGTACGCTGATCCTAGTGTGGCAACTCTTATTGTGAATGATTCTTACTACTGTGTCCAGTCTTACAATGAGAATCTCTTCTTTTGGATTCCAAGGGTAGCACAACATAAGATGATCTGGGTCCGAGTGGCTGAGCTTAAAGAGCAGTTGCCACTCGTGTTTGTGATACACACTCTCGGTCATCAGCGCGTGGGAGTCCACGCTGTTGGCAATTCATTGGCTGATGAGGCCGCAAAATCAGCAGTATCTAAATATTTGGTTGCAGCAGTTACACGTTCCAAAAGTAAGATCGATGATGATATCTTGGCAGCTGTTGCTGCGACTGAGAAGGGAGGTAAATATCCAAAGGGATTCCCTTCAAAGTATTCATACCACTTAAGTCCTGATAAAGTTCCTTATGTGAAGATACCTGATGTTGGTGAGAGGTTAATACCCAACGCGGCCTGCAGGCCCACACTGATTACCGCAGCCCATGAAGGTGTTGCGTCTGCGCATGCGGGCATTTCAGCTACTGTAGCTCAGTTACAACAAGGTTTCTGGTGGCGGGGACTGTACAAACAGACGCGTGATTATGTCCTTCAATGTGACATTTGCCAGCAGATTAAACCTTTAACTGCTGCGCGTCTGCCCCAGACACAGTTTACATATCTAATAAACCGCTTGGATGTGTTTATTTAGATCACTGCGGTCCTTTTTCTTCTGATACTGTGTATAAGTACATCTTAGTAGCTGTTGATTCATGCACACGCTTTGTGTGGGTCTGGCCACACCACAGAGCTGATTCAAGGACTGTCATAAGAGACTTGCGTGCCTTTGTAGGGATTTTTGCCTGTGGTACCTTCCATTCGGATCAGGGTCCGGCTTTCGCCTCTAAGGCGTATAAGGATACCATGATTTTGTTGGGGGTCCAAGTCAAGTTTTCGTCTCCATACAGACCTGAGGGTAATAGTGTTGTGGAACAGATGAACCGAGATTTAAAGCAGTCTTTGACGGCTCGAGTTATAGGCACTGGCAGGAACTGGCTGGCCCACCTCAATAGCATGCAGCGTGCTCTTAGTAATCTCCCTAGAAGGTCTCTGGGTGGGTGGACCCCATACAAGATGCTCTTTGGTATCAAGATGTTTGTCCCGGACCTTGACGGTCTAGACTCGGTGGCTATTGCTGCCTCCTTTGACGTAGATGAACGTTGCAATGTTTTACAGGATCTACAAAAGACAAGGTACAGTCTTGCAAAGGAACATTTGCCCTCCACCTCGGATGATGCGTTGCAGCTCCTGGTAGTTGGCTGGCTACCTAAGTTGGAGAACTGGTTCGAGAGAAGATCGAAAACAAGAAAGAATTTGGTTCCTCTTATCAAGCTCCGGTTCCAGTGCTTGGTATGAAGGGCACAAGAACAGTCATTTTACCACCAGTTCCAGGTCATAAGGAGTACAGGTATATCTCCATTGACAATGTCTAGATACACAGAGTGGCCGATTCTTCTTAGTATGACACCAGCAGTCTCATGTCCTTCGATTTTGAGAAATTCTGTTTTGGCCCCGGTTTCCAATCCTGTGCCTGATGTTGCTCTTGAGATGACAGCTGTTTACAGTCCTTTATGGAGTACACTCCCTGGTGCTCAAAATTATGAAACTGAATACACTTACCCAACTGACTTATCGATGCCTGATTTGCAAACTCGCTTAGCTACAGAATCCAGATTTTCATTTGACACTGATTCCCACACATCAAAAAAGCCTTCAGAGATTACTGTTCTAGCAAGACTGTTTAAAAAACATTTTTTGATTCCCCCTTGGACCTATATTTGGATGGTGATTTTTTTCAATTTACCTTTTTATGTCAATTGGTTTTGTGTTTTATTTTTTCCGTCTCGTCAATGGACACTATGTCGAGGAGAGAACATGCATTCGGCATATCAATGGAACATTGTCTCCCCATTCCTCATCATACAGACTGAAGAGAGACTTGGCTCTTGTTAATATCACTGCTTGGCCTGTCTTAGATGGGATTGCATGGGATGCTGTTCGATTTCAAATCCATTGGCCCACTGAGGTTATAAATGTCCCAAATGTGCTTAGAGTGTCTATGGCGGATGCAGTTAAACAAAATATACGTTCTGATGATTGGGATGTTCAGGCCGTAGAATCATTGTTTTCTGATTTGAAATATTATGCTGCCTTTGATGCTGAAGATTTGTATTTGGAGTCTGCTAATTACGGTGATTTGTATTGTTATCAACATTTTGGCAATCACTACCTGCATAAAACTAATACCATGAGACTCACTGTAAATTATACCCAGTGGGAACACTGTCCAGCTCCTATACAAGGCAGTTCTGCTTCCTTTTTGAAGAGGTTCACTTACTTTACAGATTTTAATCAGTCAAATTCCAATGCATTTTATTTTAAAATGACTGAAAAGTCCACATCCAAGGTTAGACTTACCTATACTAAATTAGTGCACTCAAAGTCCTTTCTAGACCATTCTACAATTTCACAGACAACATGCTTTGGATTGGCTACTGCTAAAAGATTAAATGTTCCTTCTTTTCCTGACTTAGAGGAATATCCCGGTTGGAGTAATATTACTAAATTTTCCATGAGAGAGTTACAAACTCTCTTATTGAATTCCTCCTTTAATATATCCTGTTTGGATCCAGAAGGCTGGTTACGCTGGCACAGAAGTGCTGACTCATGCCAGCATCGTTTTCTGGGTTTAGCTCATGGCTCTACACAGGTCACAGTGGATCCCCGTTTTGAGAGTCGCCATTCTGTGACAACCTATTCTGTAGGTAGATTATGTCAGAATTGTCTCAGACATTCTATCTTGGCGTCAGTTAAATTGCATTTATCTAAACTGACTGACGATGTTGATCTGAATGATTTTATAAAAGGCCCGGCTAAAGGTAGATCTAAAAGATGGATATATGCTGTTTATAACGAATTCTGGAAAACATCCCAGATTGAGGCGGCTACCCGCCTTAGAGCTATAGATCAAGCTAATTTAGAAAAAGTGCTAGCAGTTGTAGATAATAGCATAAACACACTCTCTTCTCATTTACACATTAGATAATATTGTGTCATCTGTTGTAGATATTGTGCAAGATGACGGATCTGTTTTGTACCACGGCCAAAATCAATTGCGTTCTATTATGCAGTTTGCATGGACATTGCAGACCCTTAAGGCTGGAAAAATGCCATGGCATTACATGAATACATCATCATTGTTTGCCCCGTTTAATTTGACTGACAAGCAGCGCTTACTGTCGATGAAAGATGCTTCTTTTTCTATGCTACACATTGAGAGGTTGGAGCCTTTACTGTTTTCTATGGCAGAGGCAAATACTGCAATGTGGCTTATTCACGGTTTAATAACTCTCCCGTTCCCACTGTTCGAGTTCAAGGGCTGTATGAAGTACTTTGCCATTGGTAGATGCGAGCCTCTTGGAAGTTCTTATCTCCATGAAGCTTGGTCGCTTCTTTTTACATATAGATGCCTTAGGGAGGGAAAAGAAGTTTGTTTGAATGGTGAAGAATGCACTGAAACACCGGATCACTCATTAACGTGTAGACATATCCAATTACATGACTCCTGTAATCAGAACAAGCCAAATTTAGCCTGTATTTTGAAAGGTACTCCTGTGCCTGCAATCGTTCCCACATTCACATTACTTGCAAATGGGAGTTATTTACTTTTAAACAATGAAGATTGTAGTGGGTTAATAAGAGGGATTGCTTATGTCGTTACCGTCAGTGAGCGTGTGGTTTGCTGCAAGAATGTAATGTATCCACCTCCGCATGGGAAACTTGATGTTTCCATCTGGCCTAAGATTCTGACCTTGAAAGCAGAGTTCAATAAGATGAGTCTCATAAGAGCTCTATTGGCCCAAAAAGAAGTTGCCCTCACATCTGCTCATGAAACATTTGTCCTTCACGTGGCTAGCACCCGCACAGAGGTGCATGATTTATTAAATACTGATTGCCCTTGCATTTCGGTGAATTAATTCACACAATCTTCAATGCATCCTCCATATTGGGGCTGGCTCACTTTTTTAAAGTTGTAAGCAGTGGCCTGGTGACTTCCTTTCAAATGATTTTCGGGGTCTTTTCAGCTTTCTTCCATTCTATTTTTTCCAGCCTGTTCGGTGGATTTCCCTTACTACTGGCTCTTGCGGCTGGCGTGCTATTGCTGTTTTGTTTGTTTCAAAATTGATGCACCTAATGTGTTACAAGTCGAGCTGTCTCGGCTGGGGCTGCTCCGTGCCCGGATGCTTGAGTACTATGGAGCGCTGCCTCTTGCTACATTGAGTGCAGCTTATGGATTATCGTTTCGATTTTTCTACTTTACATGCGTCCAGCCTGTTTTTCATTGCCTAAGTTGCGACTTCGAATGGGCCCTGGATGTGTGTCTATGCAATACGGTGTCACCCGATGCGGATTATAATCAATTTATGAGCCCCTTAGCTGCTCATGAATTGCTTTGTTCTGATGGAGGGATTATGGCCTTTGCAGCGATGCATGAAATACTGGGTCGTTGGAATGTGTTCGCAGCGGCGCAAGATTTCTTTGCTCGCAGCTTTCTCGAAAACCCACCGAGTTGTCCTCTGATGGTGCTAGAGGCTCGAGTAATTGAAGAACATGTATGTTCTTTCCCTTTGTTAAATTGGACGGCCAAATTTTTTTCGGATGAGAACAGTGACTTCCTGTTGGAGGCTGTTGCTGCATATTTTGCATATTCATTATTAGAATGAGTTGTGTTTGCAGTTTCGCTTCCTTGATCGACACCTTTCATTGGATAATCGTATTTGTTTTTCACAATTCTTTTTGAGACCTAACCTATTGACTTTATCAATGTCCGAGGGCTGGATTTTTTAGTTTTTTGTTTTTTGTTTCAGAATTATGTTTATTTTATCTCTTCTCTTGAGATACCAAATTGGAGACTTGTGTTCGGACTATCGATCTTGAACTCTGCATTCCTACATTTGCCCCTTTTCTTGTCCTATCCGTGCTTGGATCAAAGGGAGGGTGCCATTTTGCCTTCACACTGTGTTATGTTAGCATGAGCTTATTAGAAGTTTAAATGCCATTTTCCTTTTCTGCAGCCTCTGCACACGACACAGTTTGTTATTAAAGCTTTTCGCCTAGTATAATATTTAGCTTCACACGAGAATATGTTTGCTTATAATATCAGCCTTGCTTGGTAAGCTATGTCTGAACAGTGAGTGCCGAGGCCTTCAAAGTTATTTCAACACAGCGCTTGTTGTTCGGTTTGATCAGCGCACGGTCTAGACATAATACATATGCATCTGTGGCCAACTCTGGGTTTTAGGCGCGATTAATAATGCACTGCACAGAGCATGAATACACACTTGATGAATATTCGCATGCAGAGAGTTGGTGCATGAGATGATGTGATCCCTTTCTGCTAAGACCAGAGGTATGGGCCCGCCCTTCTAAACCCAAAGAGACCTTCTGTAGAAATAATATAATATACTAGCAAGGGAGGGTAAACTGAGGTTCTATTTAGACCTTTTCCCTTTATCATTATAAAATGCTTTTACCCTTTGTATTTAATGGAATAGTAACTATGCTGCTAACCTTGTTCCTTATAATATGTTTGCTTGTATTAGCTAAGATACTGCGCTTGAGAACAATGCATTAGAAATAAACATTTCAAACTTGCACGTGTCATAATTTACTCCTCGTTCTGGACTGATATGTTAGTATAACGAAAGAGTGTTCATGTGTTCCACAATACCTGAGGTGTTCTAAATTCATGTTCTGGGTTGTCTAATCATTGGGGGTATGTAAGAACCAATGAGACACTGATTGCTAGTCTGGTAGGGGATTTTGGATACTAATGTGAGTTTTGGCACACCCTAATTCACTGAGGTTCCAAGTCTCTATGCACAGTTCTGTGTAGGAGCAGAATCCCTCTGGCGGAGGGGGGAGTCACGCTTTCTTTAGGCTGGTTAGCCACCCTGCACGTGCACTATGATGTCATTAAACGGCACAGAGTGCAAGGGCCCCCCTTTGGTTAATGGAGTTCATGGAGCGTACAGGGGTAACCAGGAGGGGGGGAGCACCCTCTTGGTAAACGGGCCCTCTGCGCATGCACACTGATAAGTGAGGGCGTAGCTGGTTGATAAGGATCTGACACCGGTTAGCGACCTTGCCATAGGCTCAAAATAGGTTATGCAGAAAAATTCATAATGTGTGATTATGATCCAAAATATTACATTAGGTTAGGAAACATTTTGTATTAGAAATTTGTTACGGTTAGCCCTTTTGATACCTGTCTACGTGGATTGAAATCTAATGTCAATAGTTTTTTCTGCATATATGATTGTGTAAATATTGTTTATTTCAAATTTGGAATTTGTTTTCATGTTTTAATAAATCCTGCCGGGGGGGCGGGAGACCACCCGCCTTCCAAAGAAACTCCTCTCATGTCCAATTTCTAGTAATTGTGGGGGTGCACAAGACAGGGGAGGGGGATGGTCGATAATCCCTGACCATATGACACATTTGCGTGTAAGACCGGGGTGACAACAGCACTATAACACAGACACCTGAATCAGTTGATTTTTCATATAGCTCACGATGGAACCACGCCTATAGCTCTGGAGTCATCGTTCACAGCCTCGCGCAGCACTGGCATACGTCAGTCCAGCCCACTCCGCTTACGCTTCCAGAAAAACACAACCACGCTACATGGCCCAGATTTCCATTGTAGTGATTTCTTACTTCCAGGTCTAGTTGTCAGAACGACACACACACACTCCCTCATGGCTGGTATACACCCACACCACAACCATCCAGCACATGCGTCACTGCACACGTTAGTATCAGGAACGTAGAGTTAACCACACAACAGCCAATCAAATGTTTTTGAAAATCTACGCAAGGAAAGGAATTGGTCGGAAATACGTCTTCATACAATGCTTCACAAAAAAAGAAAAAGAGGTGTAGAAAGTTTCGATTTTTAACATACAAGCAAATCAGATGACCTTGCAAGTACACGCAGCGGGAGGCAATTATTGAAGATGACTTGCTTTCGCAATACCCCGAAAGGCGTCTTGCAGAATAAGTACGCACTTATCTGCCAGACCCCATTTAATGATTAATCAGGCTCTCAAGCCTAAACACGTCGAAAATCATCTCTTGGCACTTTCTCTTCTTCCAGGTTCGTGCCTATTTAAATGGAAGATGAATGAATGAATGAATGAATAATACACTTGGTATAGCGCATGGCTACCCTAAGGCATCCGAGCGCTTTGATGAGATTGTCTACATTACAAAACTTAGTGGCATATTTATAAAGACGCAGTTAAAATTGCCGTCACTTTAACACCTGCAAACCACACAAAAAACGCATAAAATGGACTTCAAAATCCTTTGTTATCTTACCGGAAGATTTTCTCAACATTGCTGTCTCCTATACAAGAGTGAGAGCCACCCGCCGGGGCTATACAATAAATGGTTGGGGGACTCCAAGGACCCCCTGCAAAAATAGAAGTGTGTGGGCCTCAACAACCCCCCTCAAGCCCCGGGAACCACCACCCCCCAGGGATTTGTGTATTGTGGGAGGCAGGCTGCATGTCCCTCCACCTGGAGCCCTCAAGGGCCCTCGGGACCACCACGGCCGGCTCCTGCAGTGTCCTGGGGTGCCTACCCCCGAGACACTGCTGTTTGCTATGAGAAGGCAGGAGTCTTGCGGCTCCCGCCCTCCCATAGCAAACTTAGTTTGGATTTTGAAACACACAGTAGTGAAATCTGTTCTCACTTTCAAAATCCAAACCAGAGTGCTTTTCCTCATGCAAGTTAGCATCTCTCCATGTGGAAAAGCAATGCCTGCTCCCAAAGGACGGGGGGACACGGCGGGACCGTGGGGGCATTTTGGCTTCCCCCACGGTCCCCAACATTTTATATAAGTCCCAGGGGATGGGGTCCCAGGGATATTAGAAATTACTGATAGGGGCTATTCTTCTATGGTAAAATTAGAAGTTGCGCACCCAGCGCGGCACTCAGTGGGGCCCCCTGGTGTGCACGACTCATAATCTGTAGGGTACGCGACTCCAGCGCCTTTGGTGCACAACTTCTATGTGTTTGGGAGCCGGTATTGCTTTTCCACATGGGGAGCTACTAACATGCAGCTCCCCATGTGAAAAAGAAATCTGATTTAGATTTTGAAAGAGAGAACGGATTTCCTTGCTATGGGAGGGTGGGATGGACACCCAGGGACACTGCAGGAGCCGGCCCTCTCACAATACATAAAGACCCGGGGAGTGGTGGTCCCCAGGGCTTTGGAAACCTTGCAGACCCCCAACCATTTTTTTTGTAGCCCCGGGGGGTGACGGGGCCCTCGAGTGCTCCAGGAGGTGGGCCACGCAGTCCCCCTCCCACAATACGTAAAGCCCCGGGGGTGGTGGGTCCCGTGGCTTTGGGGACCTTAGACCCCTCCCCCCACCATTTTTTTTAACCCCTGGGGGGTGACGATCCCCGGGGCTGGGGGGCTCCTCCGGGCCCCCCTTAAAATGTAATAATTTTGACCCCTATATTTAGCCCCCCGGGGGCTAATTACAAAAAAAGCTCTGTTTTATTTTATTTATTTTAGGGCAGAGTTCCTGCACCCTACACGCACCTGCCGGGTCTTTTAAAAAAAAAATCTGTGGGCCCTGGGGGTCCTTCTGGGACCCCCTAAGCAGGTCTAGAGGGTAAAATAATTTCTACCCTGCCCCCTTTCTAGGTTTTGCACACATATTCCACCGACTTCCTCAGCCTCGCTTCTACCAAGGCACAAAATGGCAGCCAACAGTTCCCGGATTCGAATGTTGACAACCACTTGACAGCCAATTGGCATTCAGCGCGTGATCAGAAGGGTGCGCTTATGGTACGATGATAATGCGCGCAGACTCCGCGGATCCACCGCGTCCATAGATATATTAAATGATTTTAACTGTCATTTTCTCAGGAACTATTGTACAGATTGACACTATTTAAGCCATTAGAGAAACCTACGCTCTGATGAAGGTCGGCTCTTTCTGGGAGACAGTCACTACCCACCCAGTTCCAAACAGCAAAACCAGTGACCAATCACCTCCTTATAAACCAGAATACTATTACTGGATGGTATGTTGGTTCCTAATAAAAACTTTGCTTACTGGATGATCATGTTGAAAGCAGCCAATCAGAAAAGTCAACCTAACATTACCAACCCATTATAATAATTGCTTACCTCTTTTACAGATTCTATAAAAAACTTTTTTTTCTGGTAAAATAACATCAATAGCTACTTTTTAACAAGTACTTTTACACATCTTAGCAGGAAAGCCAATCCTTAACAGAATAGCAGCATTTGTATGATTTGACTTGTTGATCAATAGAGCACATTACAACATTTTACTGTCCCCATTAATTTTGACATTGTAGTGAAAATAAATATGAAAAATGTGGGTTTTACTTAATCTCAAAGTCAATGTTGATGGTCATTTCACTTTCTGTATTTGATTTAATCATCTTAGTTTGACAAGCCAATAAAGGTGTTAATCCATTTGTAAAATATGTTCTAAAGAACAATTTTAAGGTGAGACATCCACATACATTTCTTAGGATTTCTGAATATATTTATGACAGCTTGATTAATCAAGGAGATTGTAAATGAAGCTCTTGTTTATGGTTAGCTAGTTTGGTTTCAACCAGACTGACATGCTGGGTCAAACCAATATCTCTCATTATGAATCACAACTCCAAGTGGTTTTATGACAGAAAAAAATCTGTCTCCTCTGTACTGGTCTAATGCCTTCATCAAGGTTATGATTAGGAGCTTTCCTATTTTTGCATATAGGTTTGCTGTATAGAGAAAAGTTGATCAACACCAAAGAGAGCATTAATAGGTTTGAAAATAAACAACAAATTGACTACTTCTGTTTCTGAAATCTTATCATTTCTCTATTAAGTGGAGACAAGATAACATTTTCACTTTGCTAATCTCTCTGCCGTTTTGAATCCTAAGAAGCACAACAAACTTAACATCTCACTTACAATACATTTTTAAAGAAGCAGGTTCAGCCTCATGGCTATTATTGCTACCTATAACATTAAACGATTTATTCCAGAGAATATCATTTCTGCATTTTTTGGTCACCAATCTTGGATTAAATCTACGTATCAACAACTGGCTCCAATTCCTTAACCTTTTTCTTATTTCAAGTTTTATCACTTGACAGCACAATATTGGAAGTAGATCCTTAACACTAACTAGCTTCTTTGTTCAAATTAGCCCAGAGGTAATTTGTGTATTATCATATGTCAGAGCCCGTTTAAAACGGCCATTGGGCACGCAGGGCTTACTGGACCTAATCGTGGTGGTTGAGGCTTTTTACTCCTGATGTCCCAGGGCCTGACCTACCATGGATCCTGAGCAACTGGACCAAGTGCCCATCCTGCACTTGACTTTCAGTGGTAGCTGTGGGCGAGCAGTCAAAGAGTGTAGATACAGATTAGTGAACACGACTCAAAGTGCACTCACTAATGTTAATGTATCAATGTCTAGTCAAATGCTTGTTTTTATATTTAAAAAAGTATTTTATTTCTAACTGTATGCATTGAAAGAAGCATTACAACATTTGTAAGTAATAACAGAATCCCCTTGAGTTCTTGGCTCTAGTGTTTATCTGCCAAATCCCTATCCCAACCGCTTTCTTGTAATGTGGTTGGGCCTATTCCCCATTTATTGGTGGGCGAATCCATGAAATGCCCACCTGTAGGCCTTACTCAAAAGTCCACTCTAACTTCTAGAAAATAGTCAAAAGTGTCTGTGATGCAGCAACATCTTTAGCAGAAAGTCCCTCCCGATCCCCGACAGACCTGCATCAAGTCTTACCCACTCCAGCAGCACAGAAGTGTTCATCCTTTCAGCAGGTGCCCCGACCACGGGCACTTGCAATGCTTCATTCCTGCTCAGTCAGGTCGGGCTGTACACAGAATGCATGGCATCACCCGACAGGCGCAGGCTCGCTCCTGAAGGGCGGTGCCAACCTCAACAGAGATCAGAGGCTCTATTACTACAGTAGATTCAGCTTTTTTCCGCAAGGGGGAGTGAGTTGATATCTGTGCTCCAGCCCAGGACCCAGTGATGGAGTGAAATCCTCTCGACGTCATCTGGGGTGCATGGCGCAGGTCAGGGGGCAGGTCTTGGTACTCAATTTTGACCTGAAGGTCACAGCTTCAGTTTTCGCGGGCGATGGTCTGAACTTGGCAATACTCTGTATCAGCAACCCCTCCTGACATATGGGATTGCCATGGTAAATGTTGGCAAGGTGTTGACCGCTTCTGAGCACCCACCTATGCCACAGCAGCCTCTTCTGGCATACAGGATTGTTTCTAGACAAGTCTTGCTGCTTTGCTGCCACAGTCATTTTTATGGTGGCTGCCTTTGGCATACAGAGTCACTGCAGTGAAGTGGAACAGGCTTTTGTTGCAGGTAAAAGAAATCTAAATGTAGCCAGGTAGTTAGTTACATGAAGATGGTTTATTGAATCCAGTTCCAGATGATGTAGATGGTAAGTAAGATGTTAGATAACCCTACCAGGAGCAGTCTCCCTGTTGCTCAGCCTGCATTCATCAACTGACACTCAATACACAAGCAGGCACCCCAGCATTCCATGACATTACCACACATTCCAACACTCAGCTTTGTACTCCCGCATGGCACTCAATGCACAGCTCAGTTTACAGTAGCTCTCTCCTGGCCTACAGAGGGTCACTGATTCAATCCTGCACACAAGCAATGACCCGTTCAGTGTACAGCCATCTCCTTGCACATCGCACCAGGAGTTCTCTTGGCAGGGCTCCCCACTGGACCAATGTCCCTCCAAAGCTCTCTCTTCTTGCCCCAGGGCAGTATTCCTGTTGTCACAGATTTCGTCTTGCAAGCTTTCAACCACCTACTCTGATAACGAATTTGAAACAAAACCATCATTATTCAAAACACTGTAAAGAGAGCAGTCTTCAGCGTAAATACTGGTTGCCTTTGGAGCTTGCTTTGCTGCACCTTGGATGCCATCATGATTGTAAGTGCCTTTTATTTGGTGAGACATACTTGTAAAGAGGGAAATCTATCAGAGATATATTTGGCTATTCTTGATTGATAATTCTTAGTTATAAAGTCAAATATCGTCATATAAGTAAAATTATATGAACCAGTTACTTTGGAGGTGGCAACTGCATTGCAAATGACTATTTTTCTACTTTTGGAAATTATTTAATACCTGGGAGGAGGAAACATGGCGGCAGGATAACGCCGGTCGCGGGAGCTCCCGGAGCAGCAGGAGGCATGAACTGAATCAAGCGATATTTTAGGAAGATTCAGCCCACCAGCGATGTGAGATGTAACAGAAAGAAACAGAGATTTCAATAATTAAAACAACTAACCTTTAAAAAATACAGGAATTCTCTTGGTAGATTACATGGGCCAGGATACAGCGGATCAGCAGGGGACCTGGAGGCGGGTAGCAGACCTCTGGAGGAGGACAAGTTCAGCCTCAGCACTGGTTGGCTTCCGGGCCGGGGCTGGCAGTGTCAGAAAAGTACACTGGCCGATAAGACTGGATGAGAAACCTGGGAAGAATTGAGGAGGACGCTCTGGTGAGAAGCTCAGCTTGTACTTTCGAACAGGGGGTAAGGCATAAGAGCTGGAAAAGTTTACAAGCTAAGGGAATAGTGGCTTCTTCAATAGAAAAGGACTTGCTCTACACGGTATTGCAGTTTAATAAAGAGAGGGAGAAGGAGGGAGAGAGGGAAGATACCGCAGCTATAGAAGGAGAAGGTGGTGCTCGAGCAGGTTTAGAGGAACTGAAGGGGCCAGACAATGGAATTGTAATTACGCCAACTAATAAGGGAGCCCCCTCATTCCAGATAAAACAGATATCAGCTGCGGTCTCACTGCGAGTCAAAAAACAGAGGTGGTAAAACTAGTGCGGGAGAACAGATGACTAGGGGGAGGGTACCAGTTTCATTAAAAAAGCACCAAAATCTTGGGGGAGACAAAAGCGGTGTGGCGATAAGGCTACGCACATACTGATAAAAACTGCCCCGTCCCTCACCTCTTACTTCAAAATAATGGAGCATGTCGCAGCCCCAAATGAAGGAGGAAATAAAGTTGCCCAAATAAATCCGGCCTCCGCAATTGGAAAATTGATTTGCATTACAAGCGAATGAAAAAAGAGGGGATGGTCAGTGTGACGACCAGTATGAAATCCAGGAGGCACTCAGAAGCGCCAATTCCTTTCATATTACAGCCACATCCCCCATTGTGTCAACAAGTGTGTCAACCTCAGGTGTTAGCCAACCACAAGGTAGTGGCAGTACCTAGGAGGGAGAAAATATGGAAAAAACATAAGGAGCAGAGGGGGGGGGGGAGTCAGGTTGAATTGATGTTTCTGAGCTTAAGACAAGACATTTTCTCGAAATTTGAGATTTCTGGGATCAATCAGAAAGGGATACATGATAAGTGTGATGTCCTAGAAGAAAAGCTGGATGATATTGCCTTACGAACTGGGGCAATGGAGAGCGAGGTGAAGATTCTGTCAGAAGTAGTTATCTAGAAAAATTAAAAGAGCAGAATAGAACCCTGCAGGAGGATACGGAGAGGCATGAGATGCAGACCAGACAAAACAATATAAGAGTCCTTAAAGTCCTGGAGGGTGCAGAAGGCAAAGACATTAGGGCTTTTATATGCAAAATGCTGAAAGACGGAATCCTGAAGGACAGACCGGATATAGAGCTGGAGAAAAAGATCCAGAGAGTCCATAGAGACCCCTTCAAGCTAAATCCCACTAGAAAGGCTCCGAGGAAAATATTGATGAACTTCCTTACGTATGCGGTAAAGGAGCTAGTACTGGGGAGAGCTCTGATAGAAACATCCTTGAAATATGAATCATTCAATTACCAAATTAGATCGGATCTTGGGAAAAGAACGGCTCAGAAGCAGTGGGAGCTTGGGACTAGAATGGGTGTATTGAGAAGTAGGGGTGCCCAGGTCCAAATGAAATTCACAGCCATGCTTAAAATAATGTGACAAAATAAAATGCATAACATTAGCAGTCCAGAGGAAGTGGACACATTTTTGGTGCAGATGTAGAGATGAGTTTGATATCGATTAACAAGGTTAGAAATAGGATTTTGTTGGTGGAGATAATTATTGTGTGTACTTGATAGTGAAAAATAGGGTGTTTCTTCAATTTGTTTTGTGTTAATGCTTCCTGCTGCGATGCGTTGGGTTCACGATGAAAGAAATCAGGAGGCTACAAGGACAATAGTTTTAAATATGGATACAATGGGCTGAGGAATAGAAGAATGATGTTCAGGGTAACAGACTTTTTAAGGAACAGTGAGGCACACATTATTTTCTTATAAGAGACCCATTTGGAAGCACAAGAGTGCAAACAGAGTAATAGCAAAGTAAGATGGGTCCAGGAGGTGCTCTACTCTGAGCAAATTGGAAGCAAAGAGGAAGCACAAGGGGAGTGGCATTAGTTATAAGAAGTAATGCAGGAATAAAAGTAGTTAAATTTGAGACAGACCAGTCAGGGAGATGGTTGGTGGCTACTATAATGATACCGGACAGACCCTTGGTGTGCGCAGTATACTATGGACCAAATGAAGGTAATCCGGGAGCACTTTCAAAACTCGAAGTTTGTTTGTTAGACACAACAGCACCAATTGTTATGGGAGATGACTCTAACTTAGTTCTAAATAAGGAAATAGACCGCACCTTGAAAGTAAAACATAATAGTCCCCCAAAAACATATGCAAGTTTAAAGAATATGATGAGAGAATTTAACCTGTTGGATATTGTTAGACATGGCATCTTTGGCGTGGTTTCCCCCTATCTTTTTGCCTCTACCTCCTGTATTTTTGATGCTGTGCTGGATTTAGTTTTTGCTGGTTTAGATGCTTTGGGCAATTTGCCACTGCTGCTCAGTGTCAAAGTGCAAGTGCTCCCTGTGTAAATTGTTATTATGATTGGTTATCCATGATTGGCATATTTGTGTCACCCAGAAGCCACTAGTAAAGTGCACTGAGTGTGCACTGAGTGTGCCAGGGGTGGTGATAACAAATGCTACTAGTGGGCCTGAAGCACTGATTGTGCCACCCACATGAGTAGCCCTGTCTCAGGCCTACCACCGCAGTGCCTGTGTGCAGTCTTTGAACTGCCATGTCCTTCTGGTCAGTGTACCCACTGGCCAGGCCTAACCCTTCTCTTTCTGTACACATTGGTCACCCCTATGAAAAGTCCAAGGTACACCCTTGGGCAGGGCGCAGTGTATGTGAAAGGTAGAGCATGTACTTGTGCAGGTGACATGCTCTGGTAGTGAATTACAGTCATTTTCGTTCTTTACTATTGTAAGGCTATCTTGCCTCATAGGCTATCATGGGGATGCTGGCTACAGTGTCTACCAGCATATCTTCCCATAGGAGCAAGATGGGACATAAAGGTCTGCTATCCCTGAACTCAGAATTTAATAACTCATCTTTTAGGAAAGGTTGTTTTTAAATCCTGTGTTTGAGAACAGCACTTTTAGAAAGTTGCTGTTCTCTTGGCTGACCTTTCTGTGTGCCTTGGCCTGTTTGTGATTTGACTATCTGGTTTGTGAGTGACAGGGGCTGGGTGGCTCCCAGAGTCTGAGTTGGCCATCCCCGGGCTGAATAGCTCCATCTGCATCTAGAGTGGTGGGAGGGGGTAGCACCTGGGCCTGAATAGGGCTGGGCCTGCCTTTCACAATGCTGGCTCCACCTCCAGCTGGGCGGCTGACGACCCTGCCCCTCTTCCTAAAAGGAAAGGGGAGGCCAGGAAAACAAAGTGCTCAAGGAACACCCAGAACTGGTTCAGACCGGGCTCAGAGCCCTCCTGCACAAAGGGATCAAAGACTTTTAGGGGTATACGTACAGGACCCTGACTACAGAAAATTAGATCATCCTGGAATCAAGAAGGAACCTCTATCAAGGAGAAATCTGAAACTGAAGTAGGAAGACTGTCCTGCTGTTGCTTTGCTGGACTGACCTGCTGTTGCTTTGCTACCAAGGAGCAGGAAGGACTTTGCTTTTGGTGCTGTGTCCCCTGTCTTGAAGGAATCTCCAAGGGCCTGAGGGGAGCGGGCTCCCTGTTAAGAAGTCTCAGGAACAAAAGGACTTCACCCCCAGCTTCCCTGAACTCTGTTGAGAGAGTTCTGTCCTTCCTAGAGGGTTTGGGCCAGTTGTGGTTCCTCTGGAAGTTGTACCTGTGTTGGGAACCTGGAAACCAAGCTTTCAAAGACTTTCTGTAGGTTTTGTCGCATTGCTCGCTTGCGGAATGCATCCCCGACACAGCGAGGAAATTCCTGCCGCTACGAAGGCCGAGATCGTCGCAGCGCCTGATGCCGCTGCCAAAATCATCGCATTCTTTGTTTGCGGGACGCACCAGACCGGTGCGGGAAGATTACCATTGCTGCGAGTGTCATCGCAGAGCCTGTAGTCGCTGGGTGAGATTGTCACACCGCTTTCTTGCGGACCGCATCACGTCTCTGCTAGTGTTGTCACAGAGCCATCGCATCGATGAGCTGCGAGAGGAAGATCACTGCAGGTCCGCGCATCGTCGCCCCAGAGATCGTCGCAACTCCAAAGCTCATCGCATCGTGCCTTTGCAAGCTTCTTTCACTACGGAATTGCTGCACTGAAATGCACGCAAGGTATCGCATCCCTCCCCATACAGACCAGAGTCACCGCATCGCGCCCGCCACATCCAGCGGGGCTGTCGCATCGCCTCCCCAGGGTCTCGGGAGTGACGTATTCCTTGTTTTCAACCACACCAGCCTCTGTTTTGGAACTTTGTCACATTTAAAGGTACTGTTGGCTAAACGTGACGTAACTGTGAACTTTTCACGCAACTGTGGATTATTCTATCGCAACTTTAAGAACTCTTTTGCAACCATATTCTTGAACTGTGTATGTTGGATTTTTGTTGTTTTGGTCTTGTGTAGTTTAGATTAAATACCTTTATTTTTCTAAACTGTTGTGAGTCAGTTTGTGTTGTTTTCACTGTGTTACTGTAAGTGTTGGTACAAATACTTTACACATTGCCTTCGATAAGCCTTGACTGCTCATGCCAAGCTACCCAGAGGGTGAGCAGAGGTTATCTAAGAGTGTTTCCTCCTTACCCTGACTAGAAGCAAGGGTCCCTATTTGGACAGTGTTACCTACCTCTGCCAACTAGAGACCCCCAGTTCTAACATTGTTGGTCAGCGGTGGAATTTGAACTTGTATTTGTACTAGACCTACAGAGATTGGTGTACCTCACTAGTGACTGCAGACCACTACGCCACCGCATACTACGGTTACGTTTTTTTTGGTTGGTTCTATTTTTGATTAACTCTTCAAAGCATCAAGTTTGTGAGTGGAAAGGCATCCAGTGTGGAAGAGGCAGAATTGGAATTTTGCATTGAGGGTTTGTATTCCTACAGAGTTGCACAGCTTAAACAATTCTGCAGCCAGTTTGAGTGCCCCATAAAGAGCAGCTTCAGGAAGGAGGACCTGCAGAGCATCTTGAAGGCCTATTGGGAGGCCCAAGATGGAAATGGTGCAAGTGGAAAGGAGGGGTTTCAGCCCCATGAATTGCCTGTGAGCAGATCAGATTCAAGGGCTGGCAGCAACCCCTCCACCGGGGTCTGACCCCAGAAGAGTTAGAAGAAAATAAAAAAGTGAGAGATCATGAAATTGAAATCTTGAGAATGAAAATGAAGCAATTGAAGGTAGAAAAAGAAAGGGCGGCGGAGGAGAGCAAAAATGCCCGTTCCCTGGAGGAGAAGAAATTTCTTTTGGCTCATGAAGTGAGCATGAGAGAACTGGATATCAAGGCCAAGCAGGTGGATTCCAGTTCAAATGGTGGCAGCGCACAGCCAGTGCAGGGGGGTAAAGTCTATGGGGCATATTACCAAGCAATAGCGATAATTATCGCTATTGCTTGGTCAGAGACAAAAATTTACCGCTGAGCTGCGGCGATTTTTATCGCAGATAAACCTTGGTATTACCAAGGTTTATCGCAAATGCGATAAAAATCGGCCGCAATGCATGAATATTGCTGAAAAGTCAGCGATATTCATGCATTACCGAGCTAATGCTCTTAGCCATGTTATCCACCTCCCATTGGATAACATGGCTAAGAACTGCTCAGGGCAGGTGTTAGCTTTTGGAGATATTCGTGCTTAGCTGGTAATAGGAGATAGCGATGTTAGCGACTGTTTCCAGTCGCTAACATCTTGGCACGCCCACTTTGCATGTCATTAGTGATAAATATCACTGACATGCAAAGTGGGGCCCAAGATGGTCGCTATCTCCTACTAGCTGTCGCTAACTGGTGTTAGCGACAGCTAGGTAATAGGGAGATAATTTTATCGCCGCTTTCTTGGCTTTTAAAGCCAAAAAAGCGGAGATAAACCCCCTTGATAATATGCCCCTTCATTCCCAAGGATCTGGTACAGAATTACGATAGGAGTGAGGATATCTATGCCTGGTTTACTTCTTATGAAATTGCATTAAGAATGAATGGCGTGCCTGAACATCATTGGGGGGCGGGCCTGTGGAAACATTTTGAGGCTTATGGGAGGAGTGCTCTAGAGCCTTTAGAATTAGCAGGTACCATGACCTACCCCAATATGAAGGAGGCCTTATGTCTGAGGTATGGACTTACTCCAGAGCAGTACAGACTGCAGTTTAGGAACTCTAAGAAGTGAGAGACTTGGATAGAGTGTGTGAATTTGTACTCACGTGCACTGGAAGGTTGGATGAAGGCAGCAAAGTAACTGATCACAAGGGGTTGTTGCAATTAATTAGTTGGGAGCACTTGAGTAGTCTTTGTGTTCCAGAGCTGCGCCAGCATCTTTAGACAGCAAGCTTACAGACCCCATTGAGCTTGCTAAGGAGGCAGACCACTGGACCAGTACCAGGGTCCACAGAGGAATTGTGGGTACCACAGCCAAAGGTGGGCAGGGTCCCCAGCAGAAGAGTGGGGGGACAAGGGTAACCAAAAGGAGTTCTCGCAAGGGCCCCAAAATTGTTCCCAGGGAAAGGAATCCCAACCCCCCAGATCTAGACAGCCATGGCCCCCTAGGGGTAGGTGGGACAGTAGAGACAGCAGGGACAACAGGGGTCCCCCTACCTGCTATCACTGCAATGAGGCGGGCCACCTTGCCCCTAAATGTCCAAGAAAAATCCAGCACCCACTGGTGCTCCAGCCCCAGGGTTAGCAAGTGTAGCTTTGGGCGTGGATTTGATTTCCAGTGGGGAAGAGGGACTAGCAGTTATGACCCTTGTCTCTTTAGGAGACCAAGAGATGGTCCAGGAAACCTTACTGCCCCCTAACACTAAGAAATACGTGCAGAAGGTGACCATCAATGGGAGAGAGATAGAGGCTCTGAGAGACACAGGAGCCAGCGTGACATCTGTGAGGTGTCAGTGGGTGTCTGAAGAGCAGGTCATTCCCAATGCACTCTGCCCTGTAGTGGCAGCTGACAGCTCAGTGTGCCTCTGCAAAGTGGCGCATTTTCCATTTGAATGAGGAGGGGTCTCTGGTCTCTTGGAAGTTGTTGTCAGTGATGCCTTGACTCTAGACCAGAGGTCTTCAATCTGTGGGGCGCAACCCACAGGGGGGTCGTGGAGTCCTTGAAAGGGGGTCGAAGAATCTGCAGAGTGCAGTTCAGGTGATGGGCTGATCGAGGGTGCTCACAGCGGAGGCCTAATTCACACCGAGGTGTGAAAAACATCCAAGCCTCATTAACAAGTAAAAGGTCTTTTAAAGACCTGTCAAGTACTCGGGTGTGGCTGTGTGTGTGTCCCTGAAGCTGTTTCAGCCGGGCTCACATACACAAGCTGGGCAGGAGGGGGTGGGGGCTGGGGGGGGTGGGGCTGGGGGAGCAGGCTGTAGTGTGCATCATGCAAAGCATTATCCTGATATGAAAGGTAAGCTTTAACAGTTTGGGATAATCTTTATTCTTCTGTGCTGAATTACTGAATTGTTCAATTAGTCACTCTTCCTCCACATAACCAGGGTTGGTGCCT
Organism: Lissotriton vulgaris; assembly: GCF_964263255.1. NCBI lineage: Eukaryota > Metazoa > Chordata > Amphibia > Caudata > Salamandridae > Lissotriton > Lissotriton vulgaris. The sequence continues at coordinate 1,247,033,195 of NC_141687.1, read as the reverse complement.
GATTATAGCGGGGTAAGGCAGCAGACTACAGGCGCTATCTAGTGGTGGTGCCAAATAACAGCAAAAGTCCCAAAAAAATATGAACACATTTTCCTTGTATTAAAAGGTTTTCAGTGGCAAAACAGAATTTTTCCTCGATTGCTGAAAATTATTGTATTGTAGCATATTTAAAGTTATAGTAATGTCAAAGGGTAACTAGAAAAAATCAATGAATGTTGGATCTGAAAAGGAACACGGATTTTCTAAGTAAGTCTATTTTGCTGCACGTCTGGTAGATAATAGCAATAGTAAGTAATTTCATAGAAAAAAATGAATGGACTACAAATTGAGAGGGTGGGGGCCTGGGGGAGCAGGCTGTTGTGTAGCCCTTTGAGTTCAATGGATGTTGCGCGCCTGGAGCTGCGGGTCCCGTGACACGTGACACCCGCCCAGCAGGGAGGCACAGAGATGCCCTCCCATGAGCGGGAAGGAAGAAGACGCAGAGAGATACTGACCCCGTCCTCCCCCATGAGAGAGGCACAGAAAAGGTAGGTGGATGAATGATGGGTGGATGGATGGATGTAAGGATGAAGGATGGATGGATGTGTGAAAAGGTGGGTGGATGAAAGGGTGGATGGATGGATGAAAGGATGGATGGATGAAAGGGTGGATGGATGGATGAAAGGGTGGATGGATGGATGAAAGGATGGATGGATGGAAGGATGAAAGGGTAGATGGATGAAGGGTGTATGGATGGATACAAAGTTGCATGGATGAATAATGGATGGATGTGTGAAAAGATGGGTGGATGAATGATGGGTGAATGGATGGATGAAAGGGTGGATGGATGAAGTATGGATGTATGGATGGAAGGATGAAAGGGTGGATGGGAGATGGATAGATGGATGAAGGATAGATGTAATGATGAAAGGGTGGACGGGTGAAGGATGGATGAAAGGGTGGATGGATGGAAGGATGAAAGGGTAAATGGCTGAAGGATGTATGGATGGATAAAAGGTTGCATGGATGAATGATGGCTGGATGGATGTGTAAAAAGATGGGTGGATGAATGATAGATGAATGGATGGATGAAAGGGCGGATGGATGAATGATGGATGTATGGATGGAAGGATGAAAAGGTGGATGGATGAAGGATAGATGGATGAAGGATAGATGTATGGATGGAAGGATGAAAGGGTGGACGGATGAAGGATGGATGGATGAAAGGGTGGATGGATGTATGGATGGATGTATGGATGGATAAAAGGTTGCATGGATGAATGATGCATGGATAGATGTGTGAAAAGGTGGGGGGATGAATGATGGGTGGATGGATGGATGAAAGGGTGGGTGGATGGATATATGGATGAAAGGGTGGATGGATGAAGGATGGATGTAAGGATGGGAGGATGAAAGGGTGGATGGATGTATGGATGGACAAAAGGTTGCATGGATGAATGATGGATGGATGTGTGAAAAGGTGTCTGGATGAATGATGGGTGGATGGATGGAAGGGTGGATGGGTAAAGGATGGATGTATAGATGGAAGGATGAAAGGGTGGATGGATGAAGGATGGATGTATGGATGGAAGGATGAAAGGGTGGATGGATGGATGTGTGAAAGTGTGGGTGGATGAATGATGGACGGATGTGATGAGGTCTAACAGGCGCATTTATGGTTGTCAAAAGTTGATGATGAGGAGTACCAGTTTCTAGAAACTTTTGTTGGAAGGGGGTCCTTACGCCTAAAAAGGTTTTACAAGGGGGTCTCGGCATCACAAAATCAAAAGATTTCAAGTCAAAAGATTTTTATTTGTGTTGGTACTCGACAGAGGACCACAAATATTACATTTTAAACAATCAATAAAAGAAAGGTTTCATCATTTGTCAATAGAAAGGTAAAAAAGATCTTAAAAATGTATAAAAATTATAACATACGAGTTCATTTGGTGGCTGTTTACACACTATTAATAGTTCTTTCACCGTAGTAATTCTGCAAGTGCGGTAAATAGGATCGAGGTATCTTGCACGTGCTATAGTTACGTTAAAACTAGGGCATACAAATAATAAGTGCTCAATGTTCTGGTCACCCCCTTTGCAGAGAGAACACAATGGCGATCCTCCGGGTAGCCATCTTGCTGAATAAGCTAGCACAGGTAAGATGCCTAGTCGTAACATTGTGATCGCCCTCCTTGCACCATGCGTCAAGGAATACCCAATATATGGCTGGATATATTTGTACTCCAGTGATTCTACGAAGGGTTTGTAGGTAGATAATTTATTACAATATGCAAAGTCGAGTTCATAGCTCAGTTTTGGGGTAAAACATTTTAGGAAAAGTTTCATTTGCGATGCTGACCAGGTGAGCAACATGTCCGGACACATTTTTGCCATTTGAAATACGACAGTCATATTCCCAAGAAAAGTTTGCTTTGTGGCTTCTAATTCAAAAGTTTCGTTTTTCAGTAGGGATCTTAATGTTCCCTCTTTTGCATGAAGGAGGTTGTAGGCCCACCTAATAACGTTAGCCACGGCTGTAGCATATGAGCTAGTGATAGACAATTCTAATCTTAGAGCTTGGACAGGTATGGAGTCTGAGACCTTCTTGATTCTTTTTAGGATTTTTCCTTCTTTACGGTCCATGTAGACCCACTGCTTTATAGGGATATACTCCGTCGCATAAGATAAAACAGGGGGGATCTTTACTCTGTATATTTTTAACAGTGAGGAAAAATCCCTGTTCCCAGTTGCACTATAGAGTCTTGAGAGAGCCTCGTCATGTAGTTTGGATTTCCTTTTTAAATTGTTTATCTGTTTTGTATTTGTTAAGTTCTTTGAGAGAATCCTGCCAAGGTAGGGATATTCGTCAACTTCTTCTATCTTTTCTCCTCCAAGCCTCCAGCTGTATTTAGCACTTTGTTTCCTCCCTGAAAAGGCTACAACTTTGTTTTCTTTATATTTGGGATTAAAAAAAATTATTTTGAATATTTGTGCAAGATATCCAGTAGTTTTTGTAGTCCCAAGGGAGTGAGGTCTAGCATCACTATATCATCAGCATAAAGCAATGCATGTATGCTTTGTTTGGCGATTTTAGGTGGCAGACTTGAACCCTGTTGTAACTGATATGGCAAGTCGCTTATATATAAGGAGAATAGTAACGGGGCTAGGAGGCACCCTTGTTTAAGTACGTTAGCAGTTTTAATTGTTTTCGTTAAACCTTTTTCACCCCCCATTTGTACTTGACACCACGCATTGGTATGGAGTTTTACTATGATTTGCAGCAATTGTTCTGGGATACCAAGTCTCCTTAGTTTATTCCATAGTGTTGGTCGATCAACACGATCAAACGCGGTAGAATAGTCAATAAATGCTGCGTATACAACCTGTGTTTTCCGTGTTACATATTTGTCTAGAATGGCCTGGATGATTGCAATGTTGTCAGTGACAGAATGTTTAGGTCTAAAACCTGCTTGAAACATAGGTACTAGACCCAACGAAAAAGCCCAGTCTTTCAATCGTTCTAGTACCTCTGCGACAAAGATTTTTCCTACGGCATCCATTAGTGCTATTTGGCGGTAATTCCCTGCTATGTTTTTGCTCCCCTTTTTATGTATGGGGATGATGATACTCCCCTGCCATGATTTTGGTACTTGTCCGGTGTTAAAGATGTGGTTAAAGAGGGGTGATAGCATCAGACTCCACTCCTTGGGGTCTGCTTGCAAGACCTTGATTGGTATTTGATCAGGGCCAGAATCACCTGTGTTTCTTGCTTTTCGGATGTACGTTTCTACAGATATTGCTGTGGTTTTAATAATCGGTGGATTATGTTTTTCCTTGATGTTATCAGCGCTTTTTTCTTCTAATTTAGTCGGATTTGCTTTATAAAGATCAGTCAAATAAATTTCCCAATCGTTCGGTGGAACCGGTATAGTTTGGAGTTTCTTTTTTGATCCTGTTATTTTGACGATTAGGGACCAATATTTACGCTGGTTGTATTTCTTTGCAGCTATTTGGATGTCGACCCAATTACGATCTTGCCATGTTTTTTTGTTTCTTAGTTTCTCTCTTCTCAATTGATTTTTTAGTTTATTAATTTCTTTCTTGATAGACGGAGAAGAGTTCACGTATTGGGCACGTATAAGTTTATTGAGCTTTTTCTTAGTTATAGAGTTCTGGGTATTGTTTTTATTTTTCCTCTTGTTATTTCCTGTTGTGACCTGTTGTAGTTTGTTTAGTAAAATGTTTTTAAGTTCCTTGATTATGTATTCAAAGTTTACTATTGGATCTTCCGAATATGTTTTTGCTAGGAGTTGAGTATGTACAATCACTGCGGAAATTTTGTCCAGAGTTGATGAGCTCCAGAAGATGCGTCTCTGTTCACTTTTGACCATAATTGTACTTCTGTGGAAGATGATATGACTGGCAGGTGAGGGGTTAGGCAACCAGTCGGTAGTTAAGTACATCAGTGCATGATCACTCTCTACAGTAAACTTAGAGTGCAAATACGTGACTGTTTCCAACAAATCCATACCACAAATGATGTAGTCTATAATAGAAAAGGTTCCTTTACCCCATCTAGTGTAAGATGCCGGAATGTCTCCTTCCACATTGCCATTCAAGATTACCCCATTTAGATTAGGCAATATTGATAGTAGCAGTTTACCTCTTTTGTCAGTTTGTATACCTTTAGGGAACTGTGGTGTAGTAATTTCCCGTGATTCTTCTTTGTATAACTTTACCCACTTACTGATTTCGGAGTTAGATATTTTGCCATTAAGATCGCCCACAATTATGTATGGCGGATAGAGTTGATCTTCTGTTATCTGCATAATAGTTTCCATAATATCAGTGAATATGGTATCTTGTTTTTTGCCAAGAGGGGCATATACATTAAAGAGCAGGATTGCCTTTTGTGGTGCTGTATTTTGTATTTTTAAGGAAATCCTAATGCATTGTAAGTTATCTAGGTTGGTCTCAACAATTTCCTGGGCCCACAACTATTCTTCCCTCAATAAAATGGCCAAACCACCTTTAGCGTGGCCCCGGTTGGTTGCTTTTGCAGGAGTATCATAAACATAGTAGCCTTTATGGGAGAAGGGTTCAGTCGCCCAAGTTTCTTGCAGAATCAGGATATCAGGCTGGTTACTCTTGGCTTCAGTCATTTTATACTTAGTTTTTCCAGCCATGTTCCACGATGTGATTTTTAATCCATTGTTAAACAGGTTGTTGTAGGCAAGTAGAGGTTTTATTGCTATTCAAAGTCTCCGAGACCCAAGACCAGGACTTTATGTTAATGTTGGTTTCTTTTTCTTTTGAATCTTGGTACCATACTGCCCTTTCACCATTGTCCACCTGAATTTTTAGGGTATCTTTCCCTGGATATATAGCTCCTGAGTAAGTGGATCTTAGTTCTTCTGTTGCATAAGAGGTTCTAAGAAGATTTTTGCATTGTGTATTAGAAATTAATCGTATTTGGTCATTGTAACTTTTGGGGATTTTGTTTTCCTTTGGTTCCAATCTTTCAATTACGTCATATCCATGTTTATGAAGTATCTCCTTTTCATTGAGTATGATCCCAGGAAGAACAGATGACCAGAATGATACCATCACTATTTTGATATTATCTTTTTTGGGAAAAAACACTAAATCTATTTCATTACTGGTCAATGATTGCAGAGGCCGTATATGGTGCAGAAGATGGATTATCCTTCCTCTATTTAGTGGGGCTATATCGGTTGGGAAAAGTTCTTCGAATTGTAATATTTTGGAGTGTGTCACTTCACCATTTTGACGGTACTTGTCATCATCTTTTCTTGCACCTATATTTCTATATCCTGTTTTTGCGGATAGCCTGAATGGAAGGTATTCTTCTGCTCTTGGGTTCAATGGTTGTGTTTTCTCTTCGATATTTCTGTAACTGGTTTCCACTTTTTCTACAGTTTGAGGCTTTACGATTTCATCTGCTTGTTCCTCTTGGGGTTTATGAGTTGTGATAAGTTTTTGAAATTTTAACTTGCGGGTTTTCTTTTTGTGGATCCTTCTTAAAGGTTTTTTCCTCCTTCTTTTTCCTCCTTCTTGTTCAGTTTCCGTTTTTTTGTTACTTATTTCTCCTTTTGCAGTATCTGGTATGTTATTAGTGCAGGTTTCCTGAACGTCTTGGTCAGAATCATTTTCATGCATATCAGTTTTGATCGGTTTTGAGAAAATTGGATATTGTTTTACATTTTTTTGAGGTTTTTCTTTAAATAGTTTTTTTAAAGAATATGTTATTGATTCGTTTTGGAATTCTAGCTTTTCCTTTTTTTGTTTTAATGTTTCTGATGTCTGAGTACCAAAGTCACGTTTTGTGTGCTCCTGTTCATTATTGTGGTTGTTTGAGTTATTCTTTTGCGGTTGCTTGGTGTTAGGTATTAGTTGATTTTTCACTTCTTAAGAGGAATCTTTTTTCCTTTTTTCTTCTACTAGGTACTTTAATATACCAATTTGGACATCCAAAGTTTGGTCAGAGTTTTCCAAAATATTTCCTAAAAAGGAAAGGACCGATTCCAATATTTCTTGTAACGAAAAAAGGGCCTTTGACATTGGTGTGGCAGTGTTAACAAAATTATTGTTTTTGAGTGTGAAAGGGTCCAAAGAAGAATCAAGTGCAAGAGCTTGTTCGGATGTTTTTTTCAGAAAACTGTTGGTTAACTTTAGTTCTGGTTTATTTTCTGTTATCTTCGATTTGTTTGCATATAGTTCCTCGATTTGGTATGGGCTCCCACAGCATTTTATAGGAGTTGAGGATTTTAGATGAGTCGCCTCGTGGTCCAGGGATTGTAGGTCTTGTGAGGAGTTAGTAAGTTTGTTATTTAGGTCAGGGTCCAGATCACTCAAGTTTTGAGTCAGTTGAGGTTTCATTGAGGTGCACGTTAATGCCCCTATGCTTGTAGGTGGATTAGACTATTTTCCGTTTCTGGTATATTCATATCTAGTTCCCCTTTAGATGTTAAGGCAGAAAAATATTTGCTAATTGCCGGGGTCCGAGTTATGCGGCCATGTTTTATTGCTTTATCTGAGGATTTCCGTACTGCAACCTCTGTGCCCATTCGTTTCATAAATATTGTGCGTGATCGTAGTTTTTTGAATCCCATTTCCTTTTCCAATCGTAGGCCTGTTGGAGTTTAGTGAAGCTGGTTTCTCCAAAGATTAGTTTTATTATTGCTATTGGAACTCCAGCTCGTTTCTCTATCACCCTTCGCCTTACTCGCGGTAGCTTTGTTGTGCACCTACAGTATTTTTTTATTTTCCGTTGAAATCCCTTCTCACAAAAATCCACTGTAGTTGTGAGTTTTGGACGCAGGTGTTAATAGGGTGGCCCGTCCCGTCCTTGTACGTCCCCGGACGGCCACAGACGGCCCGCCCTTTGCCCGCGCCCTTTGCCCGGGCTTCGCCTGGCTCGCCTGCGCGCATCCCGCGATGTGGGGGAAGCGCCGTTGATTTGGGCGGCCGCGAGTTGTAGGCGGCGGCGGGGGGGACCAAGTGCCCAGGTGAGAAGTGCTTCTTTAGCGCGTTTGCCCAGCAGCAAGTTCAGGCCAAATTCTCCTCTGTAGTCGCCTCGACCGCCTCTCCTTGTCGGTGCCTCTCGCTCCCACAGCGGAGCGCCGGTGATTTGAGCGCCTCCGTGCGCGTCACCTGGCGTGTGTGGGCGTGTCCGCCGGGAACTCTGGGGGATGTAGTCCCCCCGCTCGGCGGCCGCGATTTGTAGGCGGCGGCGGGGGGGAACAAGTGCCCAGGTGAGAAGTGCTTGTTTAGCGCGTTTGCCCAGCAGCAAGTTCAGGCCAAATTCTCCTCTGTAGTCGCCTCGACCTCCTCTCCTTGTCGGTGCCTCTCGCTCCCGCAGCGGAGCGCCGGTGATTTGACCGCCTCTGTGCGCGTCACCTGGCATGTGTGGGCGTGTCCGCCGGGAACTCTGGGGGATGTAGTCCCCCCGCTCGGCGGCCGCGAGTTGTAGGCGGCGGCGGGGGGGACCAAGTGCCCAGGTGAGAAGCGCTTGTTTAGCGCGTTTGCCCAGCAGCAAGTTCAGGCCAAATTCTCCTCTGTAGTCGCCTCGACCTCCTCTCCTTGTTGGTGCCTCTCGCTCCCGCAGCGGAGCGCCGGTGATTTGAGCGCCTCCGTGCGCGTCACCTGGCGTGTGTGGGCGTGTCCGCCGGGAACTCTGGGGGATGTAGTCCCCCCACTCGGCGGCCGCGAGTTGTAGGCGGCGGCGGGGGGGACCAAGTGCCCAGGTGAGAAGCGCTTGTTTAGCGCGTTTGCCCAGCAGCAAGTTCAGGCCAAATTCTCCTCTGTAGTCGCCTCGACCTCCTCTCCTTGTCGGTGCCTCTCGGCAAAGTTTGAAGACCTCTGCTCTAGACTGTCTGCTAGGTAATGACCTGGAGAGTTCTCCATGGATGTGGAACACCAAACTCATTTGCGGATGTTGGGTTTGCCTGCATGGATCTGCGTGACCACGCGTGCTATGGCAGGCAGTAAGGGTGATTCCGCACAACTGGAGCCTGAAACAGTGGCCCAGAGACTGACAGAGGGAGAAAAATTCACTGCACAGTTATCCTAGGACACTCTTATCACTAGCTAAGCATGAACCCTGTGTAGGCCCTGCTGCTTAGAAGTTATAGGCCTCAGCTACATTGGCCTGAGCACTGCCATTTTCTTTCAGCTTAAACAGAAGCAGAAAGCAGGTCTGACCCAGCTTCTGCCAGCTCCACTTCTGCGAAGCCTCGCACTCCTTCAAGGCCCCCACCTCACTGTATGCTGGGTTACGATCATTAAAGTTCAAGTTCCTTCTTATTCTTGCAACACACCCCAAGCACCCCACCTAAAAGCTGTGAACGGAGATAAGGGAAGTTCCCACCACAAGCTACTTCTCGAGCCTGTCCGATAAAATCGGTATCGCAGACTGGCACATTAACGCATGAGTAGAATCCTTCAAAGGAATAATAACACATTTCTGATTAATGATAAACTTCAAGTCAGAATGGCAGGAACTCAGTCTAGGCTGGCGTACGTGCCACACAATTACGAGAAGGAGCCACATTTACTCTTATGCTGGGAAGTCACCAGGCAGGGGCGTGAGAGGCGATAGAAGGATATGTGGTTCGAGGTGACGTGTTATGGCGTGACCATAGGTTTCTCACCCCTGAACAATATAAAAGGGTGGTCCGCCAGATTATCGTTGAACTACTCCTCGTTTGCACATAGGGTGGCGGACAGGAGTTTTTCCCAGGGGTTACTCGAGATAGCCCTTGTTCCATGTACTAAGATTCTGCTCTATTGTATATTCTGCTGTAATGAAATGCTTTTTCCTTGTTGCATTTAAAGTTATATTTCACTATTTGAAATGTTATGTTTTCTCTGCCCTTGTTTTATCTCCACTGCATTGAAGGTCTTTAAACTTGTACTTTTGGGATCTTACATACAGTGGTGAGTGTGCCCAATAATATGTGCTTAACCTTTTCTATGCAATATGCCTCAGAACACACCAGTCCCCTGGCCCCTCCTGACCACAATGAATTTTCCCTCCGACAAGACCTGCCAAGAGAGGAAGAGGCAGGGGGCGTGGGAAACCAGCCCAGCCGTTACCATGGTCCAGGAAGAAGCAGAACCTGAGGGGGATGCCCTGGAACCTACACGGGAGCAGGTGGCCAAACTGGGCGACCTGCCTGAGCTGACCCATTGGCAGCAAGAAGTTGGGCCCTCCAGGGAGAAATTCTGCAAGGCGCAGAAAGAGTGCCCTTCCCTCATTGATATGCGGCAACAGGCTGCAGACCAGGCAGCAGGTGGAGCATCCAAAAATCATTTCCTTTACTGGGAAGATGAGTTGTTGTATAGTGAGCCTATGTTTGTTGAGCCCAGTGCAGCCCGTGTGCTGGTGGTACCCGCGAGCTTCAGGAACTTCCTAATGGGTCTGGCTCATGACGTGCCTCTCACAGGACATCTGGGGCAGTACAAGACCTTCCAAAGGCGTGTCACCCACTTCTACTGGCCCCAAATGAAGAAGCATGTTGATACCTTTTGTAGAACTTGCCAAACATGTCAGGCCAGTGGCAAGAGCGGAGGGAAGTGCAAGGCAACCCTCCAACCCTTTCCTGTGGTGAGTACCCCTTTCGAGCCGGCATCGACATCGTGGGGCCCCTGGACCCCAAGACAGCCTTAGGCAACCGGTTCATCCTGGTCTTGGTGGACCATACCACCCGGTACCTGGAAGCAGTCCCTCTCAGGCCAATCACAGCCCCGTGGTGGGCTATGCATTGATGGGGATCTTTTCCCGTGTGGGGTTCCCCAGAGAGGTGGTCTCCGATCGGAGTACCAACTTCATCTCTAGGTACATGAAGTCTCTGTGGGAGGAGTGTGGGGTAACTTATAAGTTCACCACCCCTTACCAACCTCAAGGAAATGGGTTCATTGAAAGGTTCAACTGCATCCTCTAAGGTATGATTATGGGCCTAGGGGAGCCCATGAGACGGCAGTGGGAAGTCTTTCTACCATGCCTGTTGTTTGCCTACAGGGAGGAGCCTCAGAAGTCCTTAGGGTTCAGTCCCTTTGAACTCCTGTATAGCCACCCTGTTAGAGGACCTCTCACACAGGTGAAGCAGGGTGGGAGGAATCCCGTGGGAAGACACCCCAGGATGTGTTCAGTTACATGCTGGCCTTTCGCAACCAAACACAATGATTCAGGAAGCTCACACAGGAGAACCTAGAAGCTAGCCAGGAAGAATGAAAAGATGGTATGACCAGAATACCACTCTGGTCGAATTTCAACCTGGGCAGAAAGGGTGGGTGATTGCGCCAGTGGAGCCTTGTGCGCTCCAAGACAAGTGGACTGGGCCATATGAGGTTGTGGAGCGCAAGAGCGAAGTAACCTACCTGGTTAACTTGACAACTCCCACCAGCTCCTGAGAGTCTTGCATGTGAACCGCCTCAGACCCCACATTGAGAGGTCTGAAGTGACAATGCTGATGGCTACAGATGCTGGAAGGGAAGAGGATAGTGTGGTCCTCTCCCTGACCTCCTGGCACCCAAGGAGCAGGATGGGTCAGTGGATGGTGTGGTCCTCTCACCCACCCTGACCCCAGAACAACAGAGGGACTGTCGCTAGGTGTTGGGTCAGTTTTCCTCCCTGTTCTCCCTGACCCCAGGTGTCACCAATTGGTGCGTCCATGATGTGGACACGGGAGATAGCCTACCTGCGAAGCAGAAATTTTACAGAGTAGCTGACAAGGTCAGGGCCAGCATCAAGGAAGAAGTTTCCAAGATGTTGGCACTAGGGGTGAGCCCAGTGGTCTTAGTACCAAAAGCTGCTGCGCCCGGTGCCACTCCAGAACTCCGGTTTTGTGTGCACTACCGTGGGCTCAATGCGGTCACGAAGACTGACGCACACCCCATCCCCAAGGCTGATGAGCTTGTGGATCGGTTGGGAGCTGCCCAGTACCTCAGTACGTTTGATTTAACTTCTGGGTACTGGCAGATTATTTTAACTGAGGGGGCCAACGAGAGGTCTGCATTCTCAACGCCAGAGGGCAACTTCCAGTTCCGAGTCATGCCCTTTGGGTTGAAGAATGCCCCTGCCACATTCCAGAGACTGGTTAACCAGGTATTGACCGGGCTGGAGCAATTCAGCGCTGCATACCTGGATAACATTGCTGTGTTCATCGCCACGTGGGAAGAACACTTGCAACACCTCTGTGAAGTGTTGAAGGCTCTGCAAAGGGCAGGCCTCACTATCAAGGCCAGCAAGTGCCAGATAGGGCAGGAATCTGTGGTGTACTTGGGACACCAGGTAGGGAGCCACCAGGTGGCGTCGCTACAGGCAAAGATTGATACCATTATGGCTTGGGAGCCCCCAAGACCCAAGCAGAAGTAAGAGCCTTTTTAGGTCTCACCGGGTATTACCGACAGTTTGTCAAGGGGTATGGCACCATCATTGCCCCCTTGACAGAACTGACTTCCATAAAGCAGCCAAAAAAAAGTGAATTGGACCGAAGCCTGCCAAACTGATTTTGATGCCCTGAAGATTGCCATGTGCACAGCACCGGTGCTCAAGGCACCTGACTTCTCCGGTGAGTTCATAGTGCAGACAGAAGCTTCAGAGCATAGTGTGGGAACAGTACTCTCACAGATCACTGACGAGAGCTGGGACCAACCTGTAGCTTTCATTAGCCGGAGGCTACTCCCCAGGGAACAGAGGTGGAGTGCAATTGAAAGGGAAGCTTTTGCTGTGGTCTGGGCTCTGAAGAAGCTGAGGCCCTACCTGTTTTGGACTCAATTCCATGTTTCAACAGACCAAAGGCCCCTCAGATGGTTGATGCAGATGAGGGGTGACAACCCAAAACTTTTGAGGTGGTCCATCTCCCCACAGGGAATAGACTTCACAGTGGAACACCGCCCGAGCACAGAACACGCCAATGCTGATGGTCTGTCCTGGTTTTTCCGCCTTAGTGAAGAGAACTCCTAAGAGGGTGGGTAGTTCTCCCCACTTTCAGCTGGAGGGGACACGTGTTAGACCTGGCGTCTTTGGCGTGGTTTCCCCCTATCTTTTTGCCTCTACTTCCTGTATTTTTGATGCTGTACTGGATTTCGTTTTTGCTGGTTTAGATGCTTTTGGCACTTTGCCACTGCTGTTCAGTGTCAAAGTGCAAGTGCTCCCTGTGTAAATTGTTATTATGATTGGTTATCCATGATTGGCATATTTGTGTCACCCAGAAGCCCTAGTAAAGAGCACTGAGTGTGCCAGGGCTGGTGATAACAAATGCTACTAGTGGGCTTGAAGCACTGATTGTGCCACCCACATGAGTAGCCCTACAATGGTGTCTCAGGCCTGCCACTGCAGTGCCTGTGTGCAGTCTGTGAACTGCCATGTCCTCCTGGCCAGTGTCCACACTGGCAGGCCAAACCCTTCCCTTTCTGTAAACATTGGTCACCCCTATGGAAAGCCCAAGGGACCCCCTTGGGCTGGGTGCAGTGTATGTGAAAGGTAGAGCATGTACTTGTGCAGGTGACATGCTCTGGTAGTGAATTACAGCCATTTTCGTTTTTCACTATTGTAAGGCTATCTTGCCCCATAGGCTATCATGGGGGATGCTGGCTACAGTGGCTACCAGCATATCTTCCCATAGGAGCAAGATAGGACATAAAAGTCTGGTATCCCCGAGCTCAGAATTTAATAACACATCTTTTAGGAAAGGTTGTTTTTAAACCATGTGTTTGAGAACAGCGCTTTTAGAAAGTTGCTGTTCTCTTGTCTGACCTTTCTGTGTGCCTTGGCCTGTTTGTGAATTGACTGTCTGGTTTGTGAGTGACAGGGGCTGGGTGGCTCCCAGAGTCTGAGTGGGCCATCCCTGGGCTGAATAGCTCCATCTATATCTAGAGTAGTAGGAGGGGGTAGCACCTGGGCCTGAATAGGGCTGTGCCTGCCTTCCACAATGCTGGCTCCGCCTCCTGCTGGGCGGCTGACGACCCTGCCCCTCTCCCTGAAAGGAGAGGCCAGGAAAACAAAGTGCTCAAAGAACACCCAGTCTGGTTCAGGCCGGGCTCAGAGACCTCCTGCACAAAGGGATCAAAGACTTTTAGAGGTATAAGTACCGAACACCTGACTACAGAAAATTAGATCATCAAGGAATCAAGAAGGAACCTCTGCCAAGGAGAAAGCTGAAACTGAAGAAGGAAGACTGTCCTGCTGTTGCTCTGCTGGACTGACCTGTTGTTGCTTTGCTGCCAAGGAGAGGGAAAGGACTTTGCTTTTGGTGCTGTGTCCCCTGTCTTGAAGGAATCTCCAAGGGCCTGGGAGAGCTGGCTCCCGGTTAAGAAGTCTCAGGAACAAAAGGACTTCACCCCTAGCTTCCCTGAACTCTGCTGAGAGAGTTCTGTCCTTCCTAGAATGCTTGGGCCAGTTGTGGTGCCTCTGGAAGTTGTACCTGTGTTGGGAAGCTGGAAATTAAGGGGCAGATTTATGATGCCCTTGCGCCTCTTTGCGCTGCAATTGCGTCACTTTATTTGACGCAACGGGGGTGCAAACAATGCACCCTATTTACAACGTGACACATCTAGGAGATGCGTCACGTTGTAAAGCCCTGCACCATAAGGAGGCGTAGGAATGCCTCCTGAAAGTGGCTGAGTGAAATCTATGAGATTTCACTCAGTCACTTTCAGGCCAATGCTGCGTCAAAACCCTGCGCCTGCTTGAAGCAGGCGTAGGTCTTGACGCAGCATTGTGAAGGTGGGGCACCCCCGAGCCTTGCTGGAGCTGCGTTGTGCTTGCGACGCAACTCCAGCAATGCGCCACCTTTCCGGCACAGATGCATCACGCATCTGTGCCGTTTTTGCATCATGGTGCGCCGCATTATAAATGCGGTGCACCATGGGTGGCGGAGCTGTAGCGCACTGTGGCGCACATTAACTGGCGCATCCCTGGGGATGCGCCAGTTAACATAAATCTGCCCCTAAGCTTTTAAAGACTTTCTGCAAGTTTTGTCGCATCGCTTGCGGAGCGCATCCCTGACAGTGCAAAGAAATTCCTGCCGCTACGAAGGCCGAGATCGTCGCAGTGCCTGGTGCCGCTGCCAGTCATCGCATCCTTCATTTACGGAACACACCAGACCGGTGTGGGAAGATTACCATCGCTGCGAGTGTCGTCGCAGAGCCTGTCGTCGCTGGGTGAGATCGTAGCACCGCTTGCTTGCGGACCGCATCACGTCGCTGCGAGTGTCGTCGCAGAGCCATTGCATCGAGGAGCTGCAAGAGAAAATCACCGCTGGTCCGTGCATCGTCGCCCCGGAGATCGTCGCAACTCCAAAGCTCATCCCATCGTGACCTTGCAAGCTTCTTTCACTACGGAATCGCCGCACCGGAATAAACGCAAGGTATCACATCCCTCCCCATACAGACCGGAGTCACCGAATCACGCCCGCTACATCCAGCGGCGCTGTCACATCGCCTCCCCAGGGTCTCAGGAGTGACACATTCCCTTGTTTTCCACCGCACCAGCCTCTGTTTTGGAACTTTGTCGCATTTAAAGGTACTGTTGGTTAAACGTGACGCAACTGTGAACTTTTCATGCAACTGTGGATTATTCTATCGGAACTTTAAGAACTCTTTTGCAACCATATTCTTGAACTGTGTATGTTGGATTTTTGTCATTTTGGTCATGTGTAGTTTAGATTAAATTCCTTTATTTTTCTAAACTGTTGTGAAGTCAGTTTGTGGTGTTTTCACTGTGTTACTGTGAGTGTTGGTACAAATACTTTACACATTGCCTTCGATAAGCCTTGACTGCTTGTGCCAAGCTACCCAGAGGGTGAGCAGAGGTTATCTAAGAGTGTTTCCTCCTTATCCTGACTAAAAGCAAGGGTCCCTATTTGGCAGTGGTACCTACCTCTGCCAACTAGAGACCCCCAGTTCTAACAGATATTTGGTGCAGTAAGATGGAGAAACCAGAGATTTTACTTTTTACAGCAAGAAATACAGGCACCATTCACGAATAGACTATTTCCTATGAATCAGGAGTTGTTTACAGAGGTTGATATGGTAAGTCACATACCCACAATACTATCAGATCACTCAGCAGTGGCTATGACTCTGAGATTACAGAAAAAAAGGGGCAGAGGAGGTGGACAATGGATAGGACGATATTATTAAATGAAGAAGTGATCTATGATCTGGGAAGAAAAAACGGATGAGTGCTTCCAATTCAATATGGGCACAGATAAGCATCAGATAGTTTGGGAATCTTTTAAATCGTATTTAAGGGGGATAATCAGGTCTATAACGGCGGGGAGGAGAAAAGCCATGACACAAGATGTAGCGAGAAAAATAAGCGAGATTATGGGAAAAGAAGAAGAATTACAGAATGCATCAATGGAAGGTCAATGTACAGTATCAGCATTAGCAAAAGAGATCGACGGCTTGCAGGCCGAGTTTCAGGCACAACTAGATAATAAGCTTCTAGACAGATGGAAAACAAGTAAGCTTCAGCATTTCGCATATGGGGAGAAGTGTAGTTCCTTATTGGCGTGGAAAGCGAAGGCAGATAGGGCAAGGAATACGATAAGGAATCTAATAGAAAGAGGGTCAGGAGAAACCATACTAGCGGACAAAGATATTTGTTAAGGAGCTCGAAGTTTTATGAGCGCATTGTATAGAGAGGATATAATGCCAGAACAAGAGAACATTGAGAAGGGGTTACAATTGATAACAATCCACCAACTGACAGAGGAACAAAAGACATTTCTAGAAGGAGGCATTACTGAAGAAGATGTAAGGGTACAGTGCAAACAAATGACAGGGGGAAAGCAGTAGGCCCGCATGGTCTGCCAGTGGAGCTGTATCTATGCTTCTTGAATAAATGAGTGCCAATTTTTTTAATATTGTTTAATAAAATATATATAGATGGGGAAAATCCACCTAGTTCATGGGCAGAAACTACAGTTACGCTAATCTTAAAACTGAATTAAGATCCCCAGACAATTGACTCCTATAGACCTATATCCTTATTAAATACAGATTACAAGGTATTCTCAGGCTTAGTGGCATCACAGGTTGCAAAGGTAATAAAGGAGGTAGTTCACTCAGATCAAAGGGGCTTCATACCAGGAGGTAGTTGAACAAATTAACTTTCCAGATAATGGGGGCCATAGATATGGCAGAAATAAGAAAGGTTCCACTAACTGTAGTGGCAATAGATGTTGCCAAAGCTTTTGATCAAGTGAACTGGGCATACTTGTGGGAGACCCTAAAAAGTTTTGGCTTCCCAAACAATCTAGTTAAGATGGTGAAAAATCGATACCTTAGCCTCAAGGCAAATGTGCTGGTGAAAGAGACCTAACAGATTGGTTTGGCATTACAAGAGGCACAAGGCAGGAATGTCCCAGCTCCTGTTTGATTTGTATATTGAGCCTTTTGCCAACTGGCTCAGGGCAGATATCTTAATTTCTCCTTTTAGTTTTGGCGAGTTAGAAATTAAACTAGCTTTATATGCAGATGACCTGCTTCTTTACACAACAAACCCTCAAGAAGCAATTCCCAGTTTAATGGAGAAGGTGGAGAAATTCGGTGGGGTCTCAGGGTACAAGATCAATAGGGAAAAAAGAGAAATTATGGAGAGGAATCAGGGGGAGAGAAGCCAGGGGGTCAAAAACCAAATGAAATATTTAGGGGGACAGCTAACTCAGAAACCGGAGGATATTTCTGTAGTTAACTGGAAGAGAGTCAGTAAGGAGATAATGAGCTCACTTCTACGATGGGAAAATCTCCCTCTAAATATCTACAGGAGGGTCAACCTCGTAAAAATTATTATATTACCAAAAATCACTTTCCTGTATAATTCCATCCCACTGTTCTTCAGGAAAGAAGATAGAAGGAAAAATAGGGAGCTTTATTTGGTCGACAAAAGGCCCAAGATTAGCTTGGAATAAGCTTAGAAGAGGGCATGCCGCGGGTGGGTTGGCGCTACTGGATTTACTAACCTATTGTTACGCCTTCCACCTTAAAAAAATTCAAATGTTGGTTAGTGAGACTGAAAGTTCATCATCAGGAATATTATTTGATGCTATGTTAAAAATTGTGGTGCAGGGTCAGCAACATTTTCTTTATAAATATGGAGAACCGAAGTTTTACAAGAAAGTAAGGCTAAAGATTTTAAGGGTGGCTTTAGAGACCTGGGTCTTTATAAGAAAGAGAATGAAGACTCCATACTACACAGCACAGGCCCCAATCTGGGACTCCCCAGGCACCCCTGAATGCTTGAGAGACCAACTCAGTCAGCCTCTGACAATGGGAGGTATAAATTACTGGGGAGATCTAAAAAAGGAATCTAACTTAGAAAGTTGGGAAGTGCTCAATAACCTAACAAGAGGACATTGACGAGGTTTAAATATTATCAGATGTCCTCTTGGTGGGCAACTCAAAGTTGGCCTCAGGAGGAGGAAAATCGGAAACTAGATCAAGTAACCAGAACAGAGAAGTGAAAAAAATAAATATCTTTCAGGTATTGGGCCCTTTTGGACACGGAGGACAATGTAGAAACTGAAATTATAAATGTTTGGAGTAGAGAATACAGAGATGAAGACATCAATAAATTCTAGTTTGATTTGTTTGGCATGTTACAGGCTGTAGTAAAACCAGCATCGCTCAAGAGGAATCACTTGTACACAGACTTCAGAGTCTACTGATCTCCACAAAAGTTATCTAAAGTCACAGGTAATATGCATAACTGCCCAAGGTGTAGGTATCCCATAGCAGATGACCTACATATGTTTATGGAGTGCCCAAGAATTAAATCTTACTGGATGGGGGTATGCAATTTTTGGGAAGAAGTGCTGGGGATACCTATTGAAGTAAGTACAAGTTTGATATTCTTTGGACTTACGAACGATTATCAGTTGAATGCACCTAGCTCAAAGTTTACGTTTTATGTGATAATTTTTGCGAGACAAGAGATATGTAGGCTGTGGAAATCAGAAACTCCCCCAACTTTTGCTGAATGCTTAAAGAACATTATTTACATTAGTGAATCAGACATGGCGTGTGATCAAAGAAGCAAAGTTAGGATTTGGTCTGCATTGATGGATTGGAGGGAGAAGGCAAGTGAGTCCTTTGATTAAGCCAAGCATGCTGTTGGTCCTGGCCTCCTTAGTAACATTCTGGGCTCCCCAAAGGAGATGGACATGGAAATAGTATTATCTTTGTGAGGAATCTCTGTTCTCTCTATTTCCCCTGAGGGTTGGTAAAGGTTGGTATAGAGAGATAGGAGGAATCCAAACAAGAGTGTTGGCAGAATGAGGACTAAAAGAAAAAGTAAAAAAGGAAATGATTTAATACCTATTAATATCATTGAGATAATTGTGAAGAAACAATAAATAAGAACTAAAAATTAAAAACTCAACCAACAACTGGTCAACTGACTAAAGGTTATGGCTCTTGTCCTACTGGAACTGCTAGTCTGCACACCTGTGACACTCAATACATGCTTCATGCAGTGACACATCACTATTGCACATTAACAGTTTGACAAAGAAGAAAGGAAACAAGAGTGACGTGGGAGCCAACTAATGGTAAGTAAAGGTAAGTAACAGGTGGGCTCTAAGCCCCTTTTAAGATATATTTTTTTGTTACAAGAGATTTCACAAGCAAAGCACAAATGCTACATATGCGAAACCCAAAAATATATTCTTTCAAATTGCTGGTACAGATTAGCAATTTAACCTCTATGGCAAAATACAGTTTCTTCAAGCCTTTTTGTAATTAAATTGCTTCCACTTTCCCTCAGGCTGAGCTCTATGATGTTGGGCAATCCTTTGAGGCGGTGTAACTTCATCACCAGTAGCAGTATAAAGACTTGAACCATCCTCTAAATGTATAGTTCTTCTAGCAAGGCTTGAGGCTACCAGAATTCTGGGTCCTAAGAATAACCTTGCTATTTCCGACTAGTTCGCGTGCACTGTTGAAGTATTGACTTGATTTAACAACAGACTGTTTTTTATTTTCCCTGAAGACGTGGTCTCCATTATTAAAAGCAAATCTGTTACTTACTCCCAAGTTGGGGTGCTAACGGATGAGCAAATGGGAAGTTGTCCCAGTAGGACAGTTTCACCTTTGGGAATCCAGTCAGCTGGCCAGATAGAAGACATTATTTTTCCTTTTAATGGAATGGGCTCCTTTGAAAAAAATACAGTTTTTCACATTTATGAGGGCTATTGCAGGCATGGATGTCTGCTGTCCTCTCTCGGCACCCATCCCTGCGTTCATGGAATATTAGAGAGGTGAATATACATGTGACCTGCCTAATTAGGCAAGTTGCTTTATTACCAACCGATAATCTTTGAACGGACAATTTGTGATGAAACTTATTTCTATATTGGTAGCCTCGCAAATAGTACTCCCGTCCGAAAACAAGTCAGAGTGGAATGTGCACATCTTGGTTTGAGAATGGATGTTTGTATAGTATGCCTGGATGTTTATAGAGAGTCTACCTTTGGTCGTTTTTGGTCCCATGTTTTCCATAATGACTAAGGGCTCTGCCATGTATTTGTCTGTATCTCCTAAAATACCCATGCACCGCTGGAAATGATTTGAGCAGGAACGTTATAATTACAACAAATACAATCTTGGATAAAGTGCTGTCTCTCAAGATGGCAACAATTGACAGTGTAGCTAGAATAGTAAATGACAAAGGAAGGCATTGTATTCAGAGCACACTATAGGCCATTTGTGAAAAGCAACAAGATTGACCACTATGTAATTAAGTAGCCGAAAATGTAATTGGAGAAAATCCAAGATGTAAATGTGTATGTTTATTTGGTTACTGCGATTGTTTCTGTAGGTGTCAAGGCGTTGATGCAGGTGTCTTTGGTAGTCTTGGCATTTTTTTGGTAATGTTCTTTCTATTGATCGATAAATCCCTTGGCAAGTGTTCATTTCTGGGTGATGGAATGGTTTGGGTTTTGCTATAGCCTCCGCAGATAGCGCGCACAGTTATGTTTATTGATCTTCGATGCTAGGTGCTTCAGAATATTTAGATAGCTCTCTATCTTTAGAGAGTGAGGTGCCTTGTTATGTGACATCATTAGTCAGTTGGGAAAACGTGATCATGGGAAGTATACTTTGAGTTGACATTTTCTTTTGTCTTTTTCACAGATGTCAGTATCTTCCGGGTAACTCAGGGGCTGTATTACACAAGTGCCCCGGGGGCACAACAGGCGTTTGCGCCGGCTTTGTGCTCCTCCGGGGCCCTTTGGTATTACAGAAAGCCTTCAAGGGGATCTCTAATGCCCCTTCAAAGTGCAGGCGGATGCCGCCTACACTGTGAAAAAACGGAGCTGCTTCAAAGCAGCTGCCCTGTTTTTAACAGGAATGCGCTGCCCCAAGGCAGCTCGAGTTCGCAGCTGCCCTGGCGGGCACAGCATTCACCCTAATACGGTGCATTTAGCTTGACTGCACCGGGCGCACGTTTTAAAAGGTGCACCCAGCGCAATAAACGCATACGTGACGTATGTGTAATATGTCCCCAAATGTCTTTCTGGAGTGACAATTTATTAAGTTGAGAAAAATATCTTTATTTGTATTTTATTGTTTTTTTATCTGTCACGATGTTAAGGATTGTTGTTTTGGGAGGAATAGCAGCGCACCAGCTCCTAATATCCAAATTATCTGTCTTCAAGGCACTCTGCAGTGTCACAATATTGTCCAGAACAAATGCCTGTACAAATGTCCAAAGTTATTTACAGAACAGAGCACTACATTATAGACTCACCTTGGCTATTCATCCGCCAAGAAGAAGAAGATTGGGGGAACCTCTGCTGTAAAAGTTTACACATTATGGAATACCAGCTCAGCAAAGATACTGAACATTCAAAACTCCATGGAATTATGCAAATAGAGAAAGATCTTCCTCCCTAATGATGCTCAATCACGAGAGTACATTTCCTCTCATTAAAAGTAGCACAATTATGGAACTCCCTGTGATTCCCTTTCACTTCAACCAAGACTGGTAAGGTAAGCATCTGATTTTCAATTCCTTCCTGATTTCAATCATACTGAATATTGGGGTGGAATGTTGGTGGTAGAAAGTTGGTGATGGGATACGTTCATATGTGTTGACAAACGTTGGGGAATGACAGTTGACAGAAGCAGCAGTTGTGGCGTGCTGGCTGGCATCACTCTCTATGCTGAAGGAAGTGCTTATGCTTGCCAAATAAACCTTGGAAGGATATTTTACCTCCATCTATTATTGAGTCCTTCTTAACAATGGTGACAGGATGGGCGAGAGCGATGTCACTGTTAAGAGCACTGGCTGAGAAACAGGGCTGATGGTGCCGAGCAGGTTCTGAGAAACAGGACTGTTGGGAGGAGTTTTCTTTCGTTCCAGGTCAGATCGGCTGTGTACAGGGGATTATTCAAGGTGTAATCCCTGCTGCTTTTGCGTGAAATGCTGGTGTGCGCTGTGCACATGTGCATTGCTGGGCCACGTCATCCTAGTGGCTGTTGGAATGCTGCAGTATCACTGTAACTGGTTAAATGTGCTGCATCATCTGAGCGGCTGCTGGACCTTCGATAAACCTTCGCAAGGGCCTTAGGAAGTTGCGTGCTGTGCATGGGTGGTGCTTCAGTTTCTGTTAGGAGCATCATTGGAACATTATTGGAGTTTGTTGAGTGCCAGAAGAAGTTGTGTACTGCACATGTGCGGTGCGCGGTTCAGTGCATAAGGTGAAGTTGCTTCCGGTAGCCATTGAAGTAGTAAGAGAGTGCGCCTTTGCTATGCGTAGCTAATTTCCCTGCGACCTGTATGCAGTGGTGAAGAGTGTTCTATAAAGTGAGCAATTGTGATGGGCAACCCTTTTTGGTACTGGGCCAGTTCCAGCAGTTTATTCAGTTAATTGATGAGTGGACCCCTTAATGCAGTCACAGGAGTTCGTTGTGTGCTGATTTGTCAAGAAGTTGCTGGAAGTAAGTATGGTTGGTAATGTGACCAAGGAGGTGGTTACTGTACTGAGATTTTTTTATTTTAAGGAAGGCATAACAGAAACGTTGGTATCTGATAACAGAGTGCAGCTCATGTCTGGTAAAATGCAGTTTTTACTGGAAAACGTGGTATCGAGAGTGTAAGGGCGCCATTGTATCATCCAGAAAGCAATGGCCAGGTTGAGCGGTTCAATAAAGTTGTCAAAGAGGTAATACAATTGGCACTTACATCTGGGTTGTCATGAAAGAAAGCTCTTCAGAGTATACTGTTATCGTATAGGATTACACTGCATACTATAACGGGCTGAACACTGTTTGAAGTGTTAGTAGGGAGGAAACCTTCTTAAAAACTTGTACCAGGGTGGTTGAAACTTAAGAAGGGAGAGGAAGGGAAGTCAGAGGTTGATCTTCGGATGAAGAGTAATGTGGAAAAGTATCAATCTCACGTCACGGACAAGGTCAACATGGGTAAAAAGCTACCAAGTATTTCAGTAGGTCTGTATGTGTGAGTGAGTAAATCAGGCTTGGTGGAGAAGGGAGCACCTCGTTGGTTGGATCTGTTGAGAATTGTAAGTCTTTTGGAAGGCGTGGTAAGACTTAAGGATGAAAGGGTGTGGCATTTATGACATGTGAGTTTGTGTAAGGGGGTTAGTGCACATGGTGGTCTGGAGTGGAATTTGCAGGACGACGTGAGTGGAAAATCGATGGGTGATGGGCCAGGGTGTGAACCAAATTTGAGGGTGAATGAGAGCTGTGGGAGTCATGTGGAGGCAGGTGGTGGAGCACAAAGTGGTCCTGAAGTGTTGGTACGCTAGAATTGGAGGAAGAGAGAGTTGCTGGAGTATCCTAAAGAGTTCATAATGGAATAGAGATATTTAAGATGTCTAGTGATTCTATGAACTTGTGTTAAGTGAGGTACAGGGGCAGTGTTCAACTGATTTAATGGACCTGTACATAGAACTTTACCTTTTTGTTTTTGCATTGTTATATTGTGTTGGAGGAAAGATGTGTGGTACATTGGGGTAGAATGTTGTGAGAAGAAGGTTGGTGAGAGATACGTTTGTATGTGCTGACAAATGTTGGGGAATGACAGTTGCCAGAAGCAGCAGTTGTCCACTGCTGGCTGCCATCGCTCTCTCTGCTGAAGGAATTGCTTATGCTTCCCGAAAAAACCTCAGAATCATGTTTTACCTCCATTTGTAATTAAGTCCTTCTTAACACTGAATCAAACTGTCTAATGATTATATCCCCATTTGCTGACAAGAAATGCAGATAGCAGAGGATTAGGGGCAATTCTCTCAAAATAATCAGAACTTATTCCCAAGAAGGGTTGGTGGGCAACTTAAATGCTGTCTGCTTTTGATGTGTTTTTTTGGTGGCTCCTCTTTTGCTACAGAGGGAACTCAACAAAGGATTTACATTGGCTGTCATGCTCAGCGCATGCCTATGGGTTATTTCCGTGTCACTCCTGGGTGACTCTTAAATGCATTTTTCCACAGACCATTTACTGTGGCTGCCTATATCCAGTGCACTTGTGGGATGCTTGTGCAACTCCTTTGTGGAGACACCACAGGAATGGCGGGTTTTCTTATTGGCAGACTATCCGGTACATGACTGTAGTTTGCCCTGCTATCACGCCTTGCTGGATTCTGTCAAACACTTGCCTGACTAAGTAAACACTGATCTCTGCCTAATACTGTTAAATGATGATAATAAGCGATCTACTGTAATTCATAGGAGCAATGACATTGGCTGTTCATTTGGATGAACTGATTGCTCGATTGTGACCATGGACCATCGCTCATTGTAACCAGGACATGTTCCTGCTTTGCTGCTTCTTCTCTCCTCGAAGGAACATACAGATCATCACCTTTCATGGCTTCCAGTGTCAAGTGCATGCCTGTCGATTCCTCCCGTGTGAACCTAAAAGAGTTATTCTAATAATTTGCCAAGGCTGTCTGAATCCAGTACTTAACAATGGGTTGCTTGTTTGTCATTCCTGAGTTGACACACAACACTGTGTGTATGCAGGACAAGCATGTGGGTTTCTTCACTGTCAGTTCCGAATGGACTCTTTATCTCATTTGAATTTTAAGCCTGCCGCCATTGCATCCTTGCGGGTGGCCATAAATTGTGTCTGGGCCGACTCCAACAAGCAATTTCACGAATGCCTGTAATCTAAGGAATTCCCAGGAGATGTGCCTTTGCAGCTCAACCCTGCCCAAGAACATCTACCTCTATGCGCCGGTGCATTTAAGCTAATTGTGTGCCAGGGGAGAGCAAAGGGATCCGTCATATCGTTGTAGATATAATGTATCTTTTTGTTTGTAATTAACGCAGCACATCGCAGCCAAATGGCTTGTGGCACTGTGCTGCGTTGATTCCTTGTAAATCAGACCTATAATTTTACGTGACTCGCAATGCAAGTGCAACCACTGCCTCATCCTTCAGAACCGGTTTGGGGTGATTCTCTTTCCAAATTACTTTCAAGGCTGCTTTCCAGCGCAGCCTTTGTGTAGTGATGCTCCTCACAGCATGGTAGTCTCTAGCCTGGAGTAACAACAACAGAGGCACAGGAAGGTGTGAGGGCCCTGCACTGCAGTCTGACCAAGGTAGACAAAATCCTTGGCCTTGCCTAAAGTGATTCCTTCAACCTGCAGCTCCACCTCTCTTTGCCCTTAGCATCAACATTAGGACAGTTCTTCAGGAAGGCTAAGCAGCGGCCATTTGCTAAAAAGCCTTAATTGAATTTGTAAAGGGAAACATTTAACCATTCCCACACTCACACCAATGTTTGCATCTCCTACTTTCTAGCCACTGGAATGCAGGCAGTACACTTCAAATGTCTGGGAAGCTGTCCTCACATTTCATTTGGTATCATTAAAACCAAAGGCATTCAAATGGACCCTACTCTGCTTTGTAATTAATAACATGAATCAGACCTGAGGAGAAACACAAGAAGACATCCACTCGCATCTGCAAGAATCTCCATTTCAATGTGTACATTATTTCCTATGTATACTATAACACTGCTATGATATTGAAGTTACAGCTTCCACTGAGTGCAGCCTAAAGCTCTTGATATTTTCTGGCATCTGCGTCCAGTCGTTATTTTCCACTTTCAACCCTCAAGCTGATCACCTGACCTGACTGGATCGGTGGTCCAGCAGAAGCCTAGCAGCGGAGAGTTGGCATACCTGATTCGTGTCCCTATCAACAATATATATTATAGCAAAATCTTCACAAGTAAATAATGTTGTTTTTTCTACATTCTGACATCATTAAAATGTACGCTATCTCAAAAAAAATCTCTACAATCAAATCTGGCATTAAAAGCTGACCTTTAATGTAAAACTTCTGATTGTTGCGGTTCTTTTTTTTTTCTTATTGCTTTCAAATGTCCCTCTCCTTCCTTCCTCTACATGGCTTCTCTGTTGGAGCACAACCTACCCTGACACATGCTTTTTGCCTTATTCTTTATTACTGTATCTGCAAATTGTCTGAAAGTCATTTAGAAAACCAGTCACTCCTCCTTGCTCTGAAGACCCTACTCCTGCTAACTACCAATACCTAATCCCCTCTGAATCATCTATTTGTCAATCAACCACATGCATGACATCACATATCCTCCAAAAATAATCTAAACTAGCCCCAATTCATTTAGACCAGCATAAAGAAACTGGAATGGCTGCATAGAAGGGTTTGTTTGAGTGCACAAGACTAATCCTAAAAGCTAACATTAACCATTAACACTGGACTAACCACTAACCCTGTGTTCCGGAACAGTATGCTTCCCGGCATAAAGCGCTTTGATACCTCATCAGGGGTAGTAAGGGCTATATAAATGCAATCACAATTACAATTGCAATTACTATTCCCAGAGGGAGAGGGCAGTGCCTGTTTTTTCCAGCTCCTATTGACGCCCTGTGGTGGGCATACGTGGGGGTGGGGCGAAGAACAGTGACAGATGGGGGCGGGGCGCTGACCCCACCTCCTAAGCGATGCTCTTTGCTACAAGGGCAATTACAACTAAGTACAATACCGTAATATGATACTGTTAAGGCTCTAGTTTTTGTGGGAGGCGTATTTAAAACGGTTCATTTTATTTATTTCACAGCTCTAAAAGAACTGTTTTAGTTTACTGTTTCCTACGGATCTTTGTTGCGGAATTAGCGGGTTTTTTAATGCGAACACAAGATTGGTCAAGTGTAATTTCAGTTTAGGAGTTAAATGTAGCCAATTTAATTTTCAGTTTGAAATGTAGCCTTAAGTGAAATGACTTTTTTTTTTGCTACTGGCAGTTATTTAGTTGCACCAATGGTGACAATCTCGGCCTTTGGTGTCTCTAAGGTTTGTCCTTTTCACAGGCATAATACACAATACACAATAGACATGAGCATGGAGCAAATCTGCCATCTTGTGGCCACACTCATTTTATTTCATCTTTATTTTCTGGTTGAAATTGACACAAAGGTAGCTGCTGCACATTGTCACTCTCGCATCTGTTCTCTCCACGCCGCTCTACCCGTATAAAAGGGTCAGTTTTGACTTTTGATGTCTGTTTGCCAGTACTTTAAGTGGGATGGAACAATGTGTCTGAGTTTCTGTCTCTGAAAGAAGCTAATTATGTATTCTCTTCGAGACGTGGCCATTAAAGGCATAGCCTAAAACATAACCCCGGACTTGACAAATGTATAAGAGTTTTAATGTTGAAAGAATAACTGAAATCTACATGCAACAAGATATATACTTTATCATAATCAATCAAGCCGTCTTGCAAGGTCCTTATAAAGTTAGGCGGCACAGATTTTTTAATGCATAATCATCAAAAGTCCTTCCTCAACATCTCGGTTGATTAGAAATATTCAGTCATGAGTCACTCATGAGTGTTGTAATATGTGAGGTCATAGGCAGTGCATGTCGAGGGTTCAAGTTGTAGTTACTTGAGTTAACTATAACCTGTGAATTTGAGTGTTTTGTTTAGTTTAAAATGTTTTATTTTAACTGACATTTTCACCTAACTATCACTTTACCCTTTGTTTTTTTCTGTACAATTCTAGGTTTTTCTTGTTAAAATAAGATTTTATTATCATACATAACAAGCCAATCCCCCGCAGTGCACGCCCTTTGGCCCTTCGCAAGTGACAACACTCCCTGTCACGGGTCAGGTCCAGAGCCTAACCCCACCGCCTTGCATGCCCTTCAGCCATGCATGGCTGGGGTTGGCCACATGGGCTGTTCTAAGGTCAGGCCCAACAGACACCAACCACCCTTTTTTTCGATTGCTTTCTCAATTCTGTGGGACACCAGGAGGGCTGTATTGGCTACAGTGGGACAAACACAGGAATGTGGTGGCCAGTGCTGGCTCCTGTGGGAGTCCCACAGGACCACAGTGTCCCCCAAAACCTTTTGTTTAGTTTGACCCCTTACCTACCTCCTTACATTTATTTTCAGGACAGGGTGGCCAAATCCTCGAGTCCTGTAATGGCAGTCGCATTTTTTTCCTCAAGTTGCAGCCAGGAAGTCAGATTGCAAGCCCCACCAGGAGTGTTTGCTCCCACAGGAGCAAGATTACTGACCGGAACAAGGGACAGCTTGACCAATCAGAATGTTTTTTATTTTTTTATTTGCATGACCATTGGACTACTGCGGGACTCCTGTGAGCCCAACTGCCCAGATATCTATACATTTTTAACCTAAATGTCTCAAAAGCTAGTGAGCAGATTCACACTAAATCACAAAAAGCATGCATTCTGGGTAAAGATATAGTTTTCTGTCAAATTTGGTGTAATTTAAACAGTAGTTTTGGCTGTGTTCAAATGTTCAAAAATCCTTATAGAAATTGCATAGGGAAGGTGCATTTTGGGGCTCCCCTTTCCGCAACCCCCACTTGATGGATAACTGTGAAACTTTCCAGTAAGAATCTGAGGTGGATTCACTTTTTTGATAAAGTTTTGTGAAGATTTGTCAAATGGTGCCAAATGTATTAGCAAAACAATACATCAAGGTTCTATGTTAACTGTACAGTTACAGTCACCACTGTGTAATGCACTGAAAAAACACAAAGAGGAGGCCCACGTGGGAGGCGGCTCTTCATGGTAGGGATTCCTGAGAGCTGTCTTTTTCCTGTGGGGCTCAGGCCGGCTGAGCTCAGAAGAATACACAAGCCACAAAAGTTCAAAGTAATAGAAACCCCAAGGCAGCTGGTTCTGAGCTACAAGGAGAAAATACCTAACCTGGACAAAACGGGCTTTCACCTCCTTCTGATCAAATAAAGTTCAGACTTTACTTTCATTTACTGAACTGTGGGGTATATTCTCGAGAACCTGTGATAACCATCGCAAAACTTACCTAACGCAGCCCTCAACATCGCAGTCTATCGCGGGGAAACTTATGCCGTGTCAACCAAGTATTCACAAGACAAGACAGTGGTACGATGCAATAGTCACCAGATAATGCGTCAAATGGGCGCGTCAAAATCAACGAAATGCCGCAAAAATGCAAAACGTGGACGCAAAAAAAGCTGCGATGAGACCAATCGCGATACTGAAATCAACTAAAAACAGCTACAGGCCTGCAAATCCCACTCATCTTGCAGGAAAATACACTATAATAGCAACAAAAAAAAACACCAAAGCCCATTCAAACCACGTAGCACCATGGATGCACCCAGACAGAGTGCAGAGGACAAGCCGAACTCCACAAGCCCCACGGAGGACCAGCCAGGAACCCTGTGTCCGGGGAAGGGCAAGGAGAAGAGGAAGAGGAAGACGGGGTTCAGTGCTCAGGAAGACCGGATCATCGTCACAGAGGTGATAAAACACCATCAACAACTGTTCATCACCTCCACGGCGGCACTGGCAACCCAAACGGAAATATGACAGTCCATCGTCACCAAAGCCAATGCAGTCGGAGTGTCGAGTAGGTCAATGGAGGAGGTCAAGAGGTGCTGGCATGAAGTGCACAGCCAAACCAAGGAGAAGCTCGCCGCCAACAAGAAGGCAGCAAGAGCGACTGGAGGTGGGCCTCCTGCGCCACAGGAGGAGCTGGATGAGCTGGAGCAAATGGTGGCCACAGTCATCAGTGTGGAGACAGTGGCAGGAGTTGGGGGCATGGACACAGCTCGAAATGACCTAACCCTACAGCAACAGATTGAGTAACCACCAGGGACTCGGGGACTGGGGGAGATGGGCACAATGGCAGACATGCACAATCATGTGTCGCACACTGCACACCCACAATGAGTGTGGAACATGTCCCTGACACCCTTGGCACACTGCAGCACAATGGGTTCTGCTCCTGGATTTCCAAGGCGCTTGACACTCTTATTCCTATCACCGCTCGTAAGATCAGCTCCAGGGACTCGAGTCCGTGGTACGATGGCGCCTTACGTACACTCAAGGGTAGTTGTCGGCGTGCAGAGAGGGCTTGGCGGAAGGTGTACGATAACGGTAAAAAAGCTATATATCTCGCCGCCGTCAAAACTTACCATCGGGCTGTTTGTCGAGCGCGGGCAGCTTACTATGCCGCTGAATTCGGCAACAGCTCTAACCCCTCCAAAACCATCTTTAAAGTGATGAAAGATCTTCTAGCAAAGCGAGCCTGTGCCCGACGACTGGCTCGACCACTCACTGTGAGGCTCTTGCTATGTTTTTTCTGGAGAAGGTCCAAAACATCTATAAGACGTTCCCTTACACAGGGCCTCCAGTTGAGTCTCCGATTAACATCTATGGAGGTACCTCGTTGCACGTGCTGCCCCCATTGACATCTGAGGGGTTTGACCTCCTGGCTCAGCAGGTTAAATCAGGGTCCCCCGCTGATCCGCTCAGACCGACTGTTTTCAGAGATCAGGCGTTCGTGGGCCGGACTGCGGTACACTCCTTGATTAATATCTCGCTGGAGTCAGGCATGGTACCTGCTAGCTGGAAGCGGGCGGTGGTTTCTCCCATCTTAAAGAAACCCTCCCTGGATCCAGAGAAACCCGAAAATTATCGGCCCATTTCCCTACTCCTGTGGCCGACCAAGGTGTTGGAGGCCCACGTCAACAAAGTTCTTTCAGCCCACCTCATCCATGCTAACATCTTGGATCCCACCCAGAACGGGTTCCGTGCTGGGCACAGCACGGAGACCGCCCCTTCTCTCCATGGCCGAACACCTTCGCATGGTGATGGATGCGGGGCAGACAGCGGCGCTTGTCTTATTAGATCTGAGCGCCGCGTTTGATACTGTCTCGCATCCCATCCTATTGCATCGCCTGGAGGAGATTGGTCTGAGTGGTTTGGCTCTCCAATGGTTCCGGTCCTTCTTAGACGATCGTTTCTTTAGCGTTGCCATCCCACCGTTCCAGTCCCAATTCCATCCTTTGAAACAGGGGGTGCCGCAAGGCTCCTCGCTG
This sequence comes from Lissotriton vulgaris, assembly GCF_964263255.1. Classification (NCBI taxonomy): domain Eukaryota; kingdom Metazoa; phylum Chordata; class Amphibia; order Caudata; family Salamandridae; genus Lissotriton; species Lissotriton vulgaris. The sequence continues at coordinate 1,247,002,333 of NC_141687.1, read as the reverse complement.
AGTCCCACATTGTTTAATCTTTACGTGAGACCGCTGGCTGAGGTCGTCAAGCAATGGGGCATGACCATGGTCTCATATGCCGACGACACTCAGCTAGCGGTTACGATCAGCGGGGATGCGGACCGGGATGCCCCCAGGTTTCAGAGCGGACTCAGGGCGGTGGCGAGCTGGATGAAGAACAACTGTCTCCAGCTCAACGCAAAGAAAACGGAGATCATGATCGTCGGTAGGAGGCCGGAACTCTGGGGGGACAGATGGTGGCCAGTGGAGCTGGGCCCGGCCCCCATTCCGGTTACAGAACTGAAGAACCTTGGAGTATGGTTGGATCCCTCCCTCAGCTTTGTGGGCCATACGAAGAAAACCGCGGCCTGTTGCTTTGGCATACTACGGTCGCTGCGCCCTGTTTTGAAGTTATTTGACCATCACACTAGGCAGCTGATAGTCCAGGCTACAGTGCTATCTCGCCTGGACTATGCCAGCTCGCTCCTGGTAGGGGCTAACGTGGCGGAGGTCACTCGCCTCCAACGCGTTCAGAATGCCGCGGCGAGAGCCATTGTTGGCCTACCTCGAGCCTGTCCCGTCTCCGGCACATTGAGATCCCTGCACTGGTTGCCCATCAGGGCAAGAATCCAGTTTAAAGTGCTGTGTCTGGCGTTCAAGATTCTGAGGGGTGGGAGTCCTCAAATTCTTGCGAACCTTCTGACTTGGTATGTGCCTACCCGGTCCTTGAGATCCCTGGGTCAAGCTCTTACGGTGATTCCCCGATACAGGCTGTGTCGGGTTGGCGGCCGCTCTTTCAGGGTTAGAGCGGCCGAGCTTTGGAATTCTCTTCCTGTTGAGATGCGGTTGCTCGTTGATCTTTTAGCCTTCCGCAAAGCTTTAAAAACTTTTTTGTTTGAATAAATTACCTTTGTTCCTTTTGCTGTTATGTTCCCTGTAGGTGGTGCTTTTTTCTCGCCATGCGCCAGGACGCCCCTTAGCTGGGGCAGCTGTGCGCAATACAAAAGCCTATAACATAACATAACATAACAACATAACACATAGGAACACCAAGTAGGCCCCCGTATACTATGTGCACATATGGGCCACCTCCAAATCACCAACAACACAACTGAGCCATGCACATGTGATGGCTACAGAAAAGCAGTGACTGTGTGAGTCACACTGACCATGTAAGTGACACTGCATGACCGATAGCATGGAACCAGCCAAGATACATGACATGGTGAACAAATCGACATGGAGGAGGCCCAGTGCGGATCACATTCGTAAAGGAGCAGGTCATACTCTGACATATCCACGTGCACCCACAACCCATGACGTCCAATACACACAGCCGACGAACAATGCACAGGGCCACGGTATCTGTCCAAGAGCACATGTGACCCAAGTCGCAAACATTTCACCCCCTAAAAGCACACAATTCAAAGGCACACCGCCTCAAAGGGAGAACGGTACAAAAAATCAGAGCTGTAGGGGCAACTCCACCCACAATGCAGCACACACACACATAGCAATCACAGAACATAAGCAATGACGGCAAAGTGGTTGAAAGTGCAATATCTACACCACAGGACAGAGGACACAACAGGTTCCGCTTAGCAACTGGCCACACACATCTGGCATTGAGTGACACTGAGTGATGATAATGTACGGGTACTACCACATATCCGTCATGTAGTCGAACATCCCACTGTCTGCCATCAAATAGCCAGCTCCAGCAAATCAGTCATGAGGTGCATTGTCATGCAATCTATATGTAAACATCTGCAAAGCATCAACATGTAGGAGAAACTCTGTTAACCTGCATCTCCCCTTAACATTGCAGAGGGACAATCAACACTTACTGCAGAGCAGACCACAAATCACATCAGTGATGATGAAGTGGACACTCTGTACATATGTCAAGACACCCTCTAACGGATAATGGACAGCCTCCGCACCCCAACCCCAGGAGCAGGGCAGGCCAGCTGCCACAAGGTGACCCCACCACCTGCACAGACCACACAGCATGAAACACACACAACCACAACTGTCTCCCAGGATCCCCACGAACAATCCATGAAATTCCAACGCTGTGTGTTGTGTTGCCAGGTGGAATTGACGGATCATCTGCGGGTGGGTTTCGAGCTCATGACAGACAAACTCGAAGCCACACATGGGTGTCTGAGTCCCATCAGGGTCCACATACAGTCCCTTATGGACACCCCCTGTCCGCACCATGCTCACCGATAATACTTGGCTGACCTCGCTGGGGCCATTACTCGGATACAGGAACTGTCCAGTTAGACAGGCACCAGCAATGACAGCACAGAGTTGGCACAGATTTGGAGGACAATGGCGAACCTGGAGCAAATGCTAACTGGAAGTATGGCTGCCACGGCTAAACACCAGCGATATGTAGCTGGGGTCTTCCATGCCCTGCAGTTCATCATCTTGCCATTGCTGCCACTGAGTCAGTCCTAGGTAACTGCTGCAGTAACTTCGACACACACATCTCCGACCCCTGATGTGTCAGTGGCACCCAGAGATGCAGCCCTATCACCTTCGCACCCTGATGTGTCAGTTGCACCCTGTGATGCAGCCATTAACCCACCACACACACCGGACACACCGGACACCGAAGACATATCAGAGGATTAAGATGTGGATGGGAATTACTGTGTGAGGAAGGAGGTAGTAGCACCAATCACCCCCAGATGGCCTGATCCTGTCTGGTTGAGCCCTATGTATCATGCCCTGGGACAACACCTCACACTGTCCCCCAGAATACTCTGCGACATCCATCCGGACCCCGACATGGACTGCCACATCTACACTGCTTGACAATTACACAGCAATTCTACAGCTGTCTACATTCTCCCTCTTCCCAATCACTATTCAATCTCCAAAGGACTCTGGTTGGCCCACCACTGGGCTCCCGTGTTATGTGAGCTTGGATGACCATGTACAGCTCCTGCTCCATCATTCACCAGAATGTGAATAAAGCATTCGAAGTCATACAGATGTGTCATGAATATTTTCACTCATGTATGAAAGTATGGCTAGATGTAGGGACAATGATTGCACAAGAAGGTACCCTGGGTGAATGACATCAATGCACATGTTTATCCCTGAGACACATGGCCAATTGGATGACTGTGAAGATGGGCACTAGCTGTGTCCCCATTGCACATCAACAGCTATCCCACAACCCCCCAACGTAGGCACACATCCATGTATTGAATAGGGCTGTGTGTGGGAATGACCACATCAGTAGCGGGCCAGGAGTGGTGTCCAACATCACATGTGACAACAGAACATCATGTCACATAACTGCTCACACACATCTGTGTGGACACATTCTGTTGTGTTTAATGATATTGCTCAACATGGTCAGAGGTTGGGCACTATACTCACATTGCTGAAGACATGTAAGTGCACTGGTCTGCCAGCAACTATCCCAAAAGAATGTCTGACTCACAGAGGTGGAGCTGTCAAAAGGGACCCACTCCCATTGTACATGTGTCAGTCAGACCCTCCCTGTGTAAGGATGATGCTCATTGTGGCACACGAGTGGTCCACCTAATCAGCTCTCATCACAGTTAGACACCAATGAAGTTGTGCAGACTTTATTGGAATGTGCGTGTCAGTACGGACAAGGCAACGGCCACAGTAGGCAGGGACATGCTTAAGGCACTTGCATGCAGCATGGGGACCTTTCGAAGTGCAGGAAATGGGGAGGCAGAGCTGGACACCAATCATTACGGATGGCAACTGTCTCAGCCCACCTGGCCTTGCTTGACGAGTCATGTGTTGTTTGGCATCTGCACATTGCCCCGTGTGAAGGGGCACGACGTGCAGGCCATGGGGTGTGCATAGTGCCCTACCGCCTGACTACGCAGACTGTCTGCTCTGCCGAAAGTGCTCAGGTGAAAGGGTCCGACAAGGTCATATGCCGTGCTACATTGCCATGTGTGTGCTCTCCCCCCAGCAGGGTGTCTGACTTTGTAACATTGCCAAATGATGCTGTGCTTCTCTGATCAGGGAACTGCATCACCTTGCACAGTTGTGTGTAAACACGCGTAGTTCCACGCACATGCATTCAGAGTCCAGACGAAGGCAGACATGTCCTCTGTTGTGGTGGGATATGTGAGCATTCCCCATGATGCAACAAGGTGTTGGGACATGTGCTGTGGCTGACAATGCAAAGTGGCTGCAGGAACATAGTTACTCGTCCATGAATGCCAGCGCAGCCTCATATGCAATGTGTTTTAATTGTATATCATTATCGGGTTCAAGGAACACCAGGGTGAGCCAATCCATTAACTGGTCCAGGCAGATGTGCTCAGTCCATGCCGTTTCACCAATCCGCAACACAGCCCAATAGGGTAGCGCCTCGATGTGGTCACTGCACACAAGGACTTGTGTAATCTCCCATGCACAACTGCCAGCACTTACGCCAAAGATCAGAGCATCCCATGCACAGCTATCCCGGTGACACTCCTGTTCGTGGGCCAACAGGAGGCGCACTGTCAGGTCGGAGTCGGAGGAGGAATCGCCATCGTCCACAAGAACAGCATCAGGGTCTCGACTAGCACCGACGACGCGCTCAGCACCGCAGAACACATGCATTTCCAGATCCACACAGACCCCCAACTCCACCCTCAGAGGCACCCTCGTCTACCAACCCCCCAGACCCCGCCCCAGTTCAGCGACTCCATCGCCGACTTCATCAGCACGCATACCCTGACCTCCACCGACTACATCCTCCTCGGAGACCTGAACTTTCACCTTGAGAACAACAACAACAACAACTCCACAACCCTGATCGATAACCTCGCCAACCTCGGACTGAGACAACTTGTCACAACGCCCACCCACTCCGCCGGCCACACGCTTGACCCCGTCTTCTCCTCAAGCCTGCACGTCTCCGTCAGCCACACCACCGAACTCCTATGGACCGACCACTGCTACATCCACATCACCTTCCAGAAACCCACCACACACCACGGCACCCAACAGATCCCCCGCCGCTGCTGGAGCAAAATCACCGAAGACCAACTACATGCAAACCTTGCTCTCAGTCCACCCACTGAACCCTCCAACACCGATGTCGCTGCCCACAACCTCAGACGCTGGATTGAGGACTGTGCCAACACCCTCGCCCTGCTGAAGAAACCCCCCCACAGAGACAACAGCAAGAGGGCCAGCTGGTTCACCCCAGAACTCCTATATTCTAAGCAAGCCTGCCGGAAACTAGAGAAGAAATGGCACAGTGAACAAACTCCGGACAGCCACGCAGCACACAAGGACGCCATCCGCAACCACCACCACCTCATCAGGGCTGCCAAGAAGACCTCCTTCAAAGACTGCCTCGAAAACAATGCACACGACAGCAAGGAGCTCTTCAACATTATGAAGGAACTCTCCAACCCCAGTTCCAACATCAACGACATCCCTCCATCGCAAGCCCTGTGCGACTCCCTCGCCACCTTCTTCCAGCGCAAGATAGCAGACATCCACAACAGCTTCAACACCCAGACAGCCCCAACAGACAGCAACACAACAGACCCTTCGCACACCATCGACCACATCCTCTTGCTAGCCTGGACCAGCGTGAGCATCGATGACACCATCAAGACCATGAGCACAATCCACTCCGGCTCACTGTCAGACCAGTTCCCGCACCACGTCTTTCAAAGCAAGCAGCTCCATCGCACCCCACCTAGGCAACGTCATCAATCTCTCCCTTGAGACCGCGACCTTCCCAGAGAGCTTGAAACACGCTGAGATCAACGCCCTACTCAAAAAACCCAAGGCAGACCCAAGAGACCTCAAGAACTTCTGACCCATCTCTCTGCTCCCCTTCCCGGCCAAGGTCATCGAGAAAATCGTTAACAGACAGCTAGCCCGATACCTTGAAGGGATAGGAATCCTGGACCCTTCCCAGTCAGGGTTCCGCAGCAACCACAGCACTGAGACCGCCCTCATCGCCGCCACTGACGACATCAGGACCCTGCTAGACAACGGGGAGACTGCAGCACTCATCCCCCTAGACCGCTTCGCCACCTTCGACACCGTCTGCCACCGCACACCTCCAAGCCGCAGGGATCCGAGACAAGGTTCTGGAATGGACCACCTCCCTTCTCTCCGGCAGAACCCAGAGCATCCACCTCCCCCGTTCCGTTCTGAAGCCTCTGAGATCATCTGCTGCATACCTCAAGGATCCTCCCTCAGCCCGACACTGTTCAACATTTACATGGCCCGCTCGCACACGTCGCCCAACAGCAGGACCTCAACATAATCTCCTACGCCGACGACACTCAACTAATCCTCTCCCTCATCAAGGACCCCATCACCCCCAAAGCCAACCTCCATGAAGGAATGAAGGCCGTTGCCGACTGGATGAAGATCAGCAGTCTGAAGCTGGACTCAAACAAGACTGAGATCCTCATCCTCGGCTCCAACCCATCAGACTGGGAGGACTTCTGGTGGCCAACGGCACTGGGGGCAGCTCGACCCCCACCGACCACGCACGCGACCTAGGAATCATCCTCATCTCAACTCTCTCAATGAGCAAGCAAGTCAACGCCGTCTCCTCCTCCTGCTTCAACACCCTTCTCATGCTCTGCAAGATCTACAGATGGATCCCGACAGATACAAGAAAGACAGTCACCCAGGCCCTCGTCAGCAGCAGACAAGACTACCGAAAAACGCCCTCTATGCGGGAGCCCCGACCAAGCTCATCAATCGACTACAACGCATCCAAAACGCCTCGGCATGTCTGATCCTCGATGTACCATGACATGGCCTGAGGTTCCGTGAGAATCGTAATGGTGTTTTTGACTTGTTCGAATATGGACGAGTTTGGTATCTATGAACCGCAAATGACGAGTTTAGTGGGTGTACGCGTTTTCGCTACACTATCTTGCACCGTTCGTCTTATTCGTGGGTTTCTCCATCTGAACCCACGGGTTCCATTTTAGATACGGCATCCATTTTGTTTCTTGCCCTCAAGTAGCCAGCGAACGGACACTGTCCGCTTCGTGACCCTGGGATTCCCAAACTCTTGCGGAAGACACGTGTTCCTTTGAGGGTGTCTTTATGACGAGGGGGGTGACACTGCAAAGGCAGATGGATTCGCTCGAGGCTCATCTTGCCGTGCCGGTCTATTGTTTCAGTCGTGCATGCATTAGGCACGAATCCTTTGATCCTGCAATCATGCTTCCGATACTGCCCCCTACACTCTTTTTCAATCTGTTGTTTATCTTTGTCTTCCTTGCACCTGTTTCTGTTCCTTTTCTTAACTCGTTTACAGCTAGAATGGAATGTACTTAATGGTGGGATAACGTACTTTTACAGTTGGGAACCGGCGATGTTACTGTAATTATGTTCCGGGCTTCTGAATACATGAAAGCGACCCTTTTGAAGTTTACTGTGGGAACTGAGTTGTAACCTTTTGTTCGCCATGCTGTGCTATGACGAAAATATGTATAAAAGGAGCGATCCACTGTTGCAATTTGAAGCAGTCTCTCAGAACCTACACGCAGTGTACTTCTTGCGATTTCTGTATCCCTGCAGTAAATAAACTCTGATCTTTGACGCCGAAGGAAGTGTCCCGTGTCTCTGTGATTTGTACGCCAGAACAGGTAACCCACGAAGGTTTCAGGTGTTGTTCCCTGGCACCGCTGGGCCTTAGAATAGCCCAGTCCTTCAGTTGGCGCCCAACGTGGGGCAACATCAGCGGTACCGGTCCAAAGCCCGACGATCGTGAGGAACTTCGTGTGAAATCTCAGAGGGAAGGTGCACCCCGCTTCATCGATCCTGTTGTCGAAATAAGTGGTCCGAAGACTTTTCCCGCGAAGATTCCCGCCTCCTGACGGCTGCGACGGACTGATGCCCTGACTGTCGACCTGTTTTGGGGCCTGGCGTAGTCCTTTGTACGGCGAGACAATAGACGGGCCTTCCTGGTGACGCCATTGTTCTTTCAGTTAAGTATATGTGGGTTGCTCCCAGAATCCTTGGTTGTTGTTGTAACTTGGTTGTTTTGCATGGTTCCATTGCATTTGTGGTTCTTAGTTGTTGGTTCTTAGTTGTTGGGTTTTATTTGACGATTGCAATTGCCAAAAACCGAGGGTCTTGCTTTTTTGCGAGGACATCGTAACTCGATAACCCTTGAAGTTTGTAAACTCGGTTAGTGTGCACGATGCCTGGCCGTAGTACTTTGTTTGGTTTCTTCAAATGTTGCGGTACGGATTCCCGGTTGGAGGACTCATGTCCGATACCTCCAGTTGGAACTCCGATTTATGAGCTCTATAGTCGACACGGAGTAGGTCCTATCGTATATAATGATTATTGGATCAGTTACACTAAAAATGATGATGTCCTTAGTTGGCCACCCCATGGTAGTTTCAAAACTGCAATTTTGGACAATCTCGAAGCAAAATTGTTTAAAAAGAAAGCTAGGCCGGCCATGTTTGATTCCTTTCGGTTATGGCGTAAAGAGGCCAAGCAGAAAGAAATCAAACAGATCAAGAAAAATAAGAGGGAAGGTATTATTACGGTGATGCGAAATGCAGAGCAGTTTCAGCGAGACAAAGAAGAGAAGGAAAAGGAAGTTTTTGCTAGACTGCAACATATGGCGGTGGATAAATGTTATCCGGTTTTACCGTCGAGTTCTGATAAGAAGGGAGACAAAGCGGTAGAGGACCCTTTGCTGTCCTATCTATTGAAGTCACCACCTCCATACGCACAGGATACTACAGTCCCTGTGGTTCCTCCTGTCCCTCAACCTGTTGTTCCGGCAGCTGCTGGTCAGCCTGCCGTTGGTCCTGTCCTTCCGAATCCTCTTGTTCCTCAAGTTGTTCCTGCTCCCTTACCTGCCCTTCTTCCTACTGCTCCACTGCCTATACCTTCTCAGTCTATTGTTCCTGCTACTTCTGCTCTTTTGGCTACTCCTACTGCTCCTACGTTCAGTCCTCATGTTGTTGCCCCTGTACTTCTTTCCTCTTCTCCTTCTGTCCGTAGTCGCATACCTAATGCGGTTGCTAATCTTTACTCTCCATTTGGACCAATACTTGGGTCCGATGTTTCTGACGTCTCTCAGAGACGAAGTCAAATTCCTGGTGGTAGGGAGAGTGAGACGTTAGTGAAAATGACGCGTAAATGGATTAGGCATCCTGCCAAGTACACCCGTGCATAGTTTTCGATACGTTCTCTCAGTTTAATGAGCCCACACAAAGATTCGTGTTTGAGGAAATGTGTAAATCCTTACGAGAAGAGTGGGATAATGATGAGGTAGACAATGTACCGCCCGAAATGACTGAACTCCAGAATCAGTTTTCGAACGGTATGATTGTGGGTGGTAATGTTCGACGTGCTTTAGAGCGTCTCTTATCGTTTCGATCTACGGTACAACCTCGAGCATTGTTTAATGACGACACTGAGGAGTGGATGGCACAACCTGGCTGGTCAGTATCCCATGCGAGAAGTTCCCCCAGTGTGGATGCCTGGTAATCCTGCTGCTAATCCTGCAATTTTACCACACGTCCAGAGAGTCTGGATACATCTCCCATGGAAACGATCAGAAGTTTTGCAGGAGAAGCAATCTTTGCCTGACCCCCGGAAAAATCCGGCAGGTTATTATAAGGAGTTATCCCAGCTTGTGGATGCTACTATTATGAACCTTGCCGATATCGACATGTTGTTCGGTAACGTAGTACCTCAACCAATTTGGGCAAAAATCCGCCAAGAGAATCACGTAGCCGAGTTAGGTGGTGATTGGGCTGCTCTTGCGGCGGCTGACGGACGACAAGTTGGTGGGGCTAAGCCTGAACAGATCATTACGGATCTGCCTCAAAGGATCATTACACTTATGAAGACACTTATGCCAGCAATGAGAGTTAACTGGGATAAATTGTCTGCATGCAAGCAAAAGAAGGACGAGAGTGTCTCTGATTTCTTTACCGGATTTGAAGAGGCATTTATCGATCATAGTGGTCAGGATATGAGTACTGAGGGAGGTCAGCGACTGTTTGTTGATAAATTTGTGTCGAATTTGTTGCCTGAACTAAGCAACAAATTGAAAAATTCCGAAAGTTCGTGGGCTGTTTCGACCACTGCTCAAATATTAGCCACGGCTCAATATTACGAAAATAGAGAAAAGGAAGAAAGTGATCGTGCAGATAAGAAAACAAAGGATCTTAAAACTAAGGTTTTGTTGCAGCAAGGGTATCCTCCGCGTTCAAATCAAAATGACTCACAGCAGCAAAATCGATCACAATCACAGTCTTCTAGGATGCAGTCGCGTACTGACTCCTCTACACCAAGATCTATGCTTGGGTACAATCAATGTGCATATTGTAGGGGTGAGGGCCATTTGAAATTTAATTGTCCGGTTCTACGTGACCGAAACAATGGTGTTTCGGCTCGAGGTGGTCGTAGCAGTCCTCAACAGGCATCACGTGGTAGAGGTCGTGGTGTCTCTCAAAATCACAATGAGCGTTCTACTACTTTATCAGACTCGAACAATTGCTTTGATCGGCGCGATTCATCGTCTGGTAGGTCTGCACAGTATCATGTGGATGATTATTACGTCGAGCATGACATTGATGCTGATGGTAATTACTAGGACAGCCATAGACAAAGAGAGGAAGTAGTATCAGTTCCGGTTGATCAGAGAGGGCCTTACGTCGCAGTTACCACATCGGGCGTAGTTGAGCCTTTTCTGTTGGACACTGGTGCCGCGAAAAGTTCCATCATGCATTCGAAACTCCCTGGCGCACCTTTGTCTGGCTTAACGAATGTTTCCGTTGGATTCTCTGGCGCCCCTGTTAGCAATCCGGTTTCTAGCCCTTTGCCCCTTACAATTGGGCCGCGTGAGCTAGAAGCTCCTTTGATTTTAACTACTGGTTGTGGTGAGAATCTTTTGGGCCTGGATTTGTTGAAGCGGTTATATGCGACTCTGTATTGTTCTCCTGCGGGAGTGGAGCTTACATTGGGTCAGAGAGTGATCTCTCCTATGTATTTGTCAATTGATAAGCTCCCACCGGAATTGAGTTCTCTTACTGAGTCTTTGTGGGCAACAGGTCCCAATGACGTGGGCCTGCTGGACATATCACCTTATGTTGTCCAATTGAAATCGAATGTGCGATTACCACGTATTCCCCAGTATCGTATCTCTCTTGATGGTGAACGAGCGCTATTAGCGATCATTTATGATTTGATCAAGAAGGATGTTATTGAGGAAACTCGGGGAAATGTGTGTAATAGTCCTGTGTTACCTATTTTGAAACAAACTGATACATCCAAGCCTCCTGTGTATCGTTTCGTCATTGATTTAAGAGAGGTTAATAAAATTGTGATTCCACAATTTCCTGTGGTGCCTGACATTACGGCCTTACTGACTCTGATTCCAGCCTCTGCCTCTTGGTTCTCGGTAATCGATCTGAAGAATGCTTTCTTTAGCATACCGATTGCTGAGGAAAGCAGAGATCTATTCGGCTTCTCATTAGGTGGTCGCAGCTTCAGGTTTAAACGCGCTCCTCAGGGCTACTGTGAGAGTCCATCGATCTACAGCCAAGCCCTTAAGAGTCAACTTGACGCGTTTGTGTTACCGACTGGTGCGGCCTTGATTCAGTACGTTGACGATCTGTTAGTGGCTGCTGACACTAAGCAGATTTGCAAAACTGCTACAGTATCGCTGTTACAGCATCTATGTGACTTACATCACAAGGTGTCACCTTCTAAGCTACAATATTGTTGTCAAGAAGTAACCTATTTAGGTCACTTATTGTCAAAGGAGGGAAGAAGGTTGACCCCAGAAAGAATTGCAGCGATCGCTCGAATGACTGTGCCAACAACTCAGAGAGATGTGCGTGCCTTTCTAGGTATCACGTCATATTGCAGGCAATGGATTCCAAATTTTTCATTGCTAGCGAAGCCATTGTTAGCCCTCACGTGCAAGGATGTTCCGACTCCTTTGCCATGGACTGAAGAGTGTCAGAAAAGTTTTTCTGAATTGCGTGATGCGTTGTGTTCGGCTCCTGTGTTAGGTACTCCTGATTACAGTAAGCCGTTTACACTATACGTTCACGAGAGGGAAGGTTGCGCGTTGAGTCTTTTGACGCAACAATTTGGCGGTAAGCAGCGTCCATGTGCATATTTTTCCTCGACCTTGGACCCAGTAGCTAGAGCATTGCCGAGTTGTCTAAGAGCGACAGCGGCAGCTGCGGTGTCCATCTGGCAATCTGCAGGTTTGGTCATGGATAATATGCTTACGGTGATGGTTCCGCATGCAGTTGACACTCTCTTGAATCGAACGAAAACTCAACACTTGACGAGCGCAAGGTTGTCTGGTTATGAGTTGAGACTTTTGGCAAGTCATATACAAATAAAGCGTTGTAATGTGCTGAATCCGGCGACATTGTTGCCGACTAATATGGAATCAGATGATGTACCACCACATGATTGTTATTTAAGAACCGAAGAAGAAACGAAGGGTCGTGTTGACCTAAAAAACACTCCGTTGGCAGATCCCGATGGTACTTTGTATGTTGATGGTTCATGTTTTAAGTTGCCGAATGGTGATGTGACGACTGCGTATGCTGTAGTGACGTTGAGTACGGTTGTGGAAACTGCGAGATTGAACCAGAATTCAGCGCAGGCGGCAGAGTTGATTGCGTTGACGAGAGCGTGTGTTTTGTCCAAGGGAAAGCGAGTGAATGTGTTTACAGATAGTCAATATGCGTTTGGCGTTGCACATAGATTTGGTCGATTGTGGAGAGAAAGAGGATTTATGACATTGCATGGTACGAAGATCCAACACGGACAGCTCGTGAATGATCTTTTGGACGCACTTACATTGCCTAAACAGGTGGCAATCATTAAATGCAGCGCGCACCGAAAGGTTACGGATGATGTTGGTCGTGGTAACGCGTTTGCGGATGAGATTGCTAAGGAAACGGCTAAGAATCTTGCAACCCGAATGTACGTTACGAGTTCAGTGAGGTGGCCGGCGGAGACTGGTATGTGTGAGGATACTGTTGAGAGCGTGAAAGCGATTCAGAATGAGGCCACCAAAATTGAAAAGACTAAGTGGAAAGAAAGCACTGGAAAGTTAGACGCGCATGGATGTTGGGTTGATTTGTCAGAATGTCAGAGGTGGATGTTACCGGATGCATATGTGCTAGCCGTTGTGACTATGGCTCACGGCTTGTCACATATTAGCGCGAAAGGTATATGTAAGCTGTTGTCTCCTGTATGGAAGAATGATGGTATTGTTAGGTGTGCGGAGAGAGTGGTTAAGAATTGTATGGTATGTATGATGTATAATCCTGGCAAGGGCACCCCCACTCCACCTGGCCATTTTGCTCCTCCTGCATGTCCCTTTGAGGTTATTCAATTGGACTTCATCCATATGGAGAGATGCAATAACCTGAAGTACGTTTTAGTTGTGGTTTGCGCGTTCTCCAGATGGATTGGGGACCTATGATTAATAGTAGGAACTTGAGACAATTGACTCGTGTGGTAGAATCAACTGCTAACATCACTGCAAGTGCTCTTGGTAATCTGACAGCAGAGCTTCAGGCGGATAGACTTATGACGTTGCAGAACCGTATGGTTCTAGACGTTGTTCTCGCAGATAGAGGTGGTGTGTGCAGGGTGATCCATTCGAGTTGCTGCATTTTCATTCCTGATAACGCTCCAACTGTATATCAAGCCATCTCGAAGTTGCATAAGATCTCCGAGTCCATACACGTGGACGTAGGTGATTGGACGCTACTAGGATGGTTTTGGGGCCTAATGTCGACTTGGGGTTGGAAGATTCTGATGATCATCGGGGTTGTTGTGACGTTTCTGTTCATGTGTTGTCTTTGCGTACAGTGTGGTCCTGCCTTATGTGGCCTCTGTGCCACAACGTGTATAAGACGGCCATCTGTTACCAAGGAAGCATTGATGGATAGAATAATGTTGCAGCAACATCTGAATGATTTGATGAATATCGAGATCGAATCTGATATCGACTAGTGCTTGCCTACATGAGGGCAAAAGGAGCGTCTGAGGTTCCGTGAGAATCGTAATGGTGTTTTTGACTTGTTCGAATATGGACGAGTTTGGTATCTATGAACCGCAAATGACGAGTTTAGTGGGTGTACGCGTTTTCGCTACACTATCTTGCACCGTTCGTCTTATTCGTGGGTTTCTCCATCTGAACCCACGGGTTCCATTTTAGATACGGCATCCATTTTGTTTCTTGCCCTCAAGTAGCCAGCGAACGGACACTGTCCGCTTCGTGACCCTGGGATTCCCAAACTCTTGCGGAAGACACGTGTTCCTTTGAGGGTGTCTTTATGACGAGGGGGATGACACTGCAAAGGCAGATGGCTTCGCTCGAGGCTCATCTTGCCGTGCCGCTCTATTGTTTCAGTCGTGCATGCATTAGGCACGAATCCTTTGATCCTGCAATCATGCTTCCAATACTGCCCCCTACACTATTTTTCAATCTGTTGTTTATCTTTGTCTTCCTTGCACCTGTTTCTGTTCCTTTTCTTAACTCGTTTACAGCTAGAATGGAATGTACTTAATGGTGGGATAGCGTACTTTTACAGTTGGGAACCGGCGATGTTACTGTAATTATGTTCCGGGCTTCTGAATACATGAAAGCGACCCTTTTGAAGTTTACTGTGGGAACTGAGTTGTAACCTTTTGTTCGCCATGCTGTGCTATGACGAAAATATGTATAAAAGGAGCGATCCACTGTTGCAATTTGAAGCAGTCTCTCAGAACCTACACGCAGTGTACTTCTTGCGATTTATGTATCCCTGCAGTAAATAAACTCTGATCTTTGATGCCGAAGGAAGTGTCCCGTGTCTCTGTGATTTGTACGCCAGAACAGGTAACCCACGAAGGTTTCAGGTGTTGTTCCCTGGCACCGCTGGGCCTTAGAATAGCCCAGTCCTTCAAGCCACATCACCCCCCACCTGATAAACCTACACTGGCTCCCCGTCAACAAGAGGATATCCTTCAAGCTCCTCATCCATGCACACAGGGCACTCCACAAGACCGGCCCAGCCTACCTGAACAGACGACTCTCCTTCTACACCCCCAACCACCAACTACGCTCCGCTGACCTCTCACTCGCCACCGTCCCACGCATCCAAAGAACAACCACTGGCGGGAGATCCTTCTCCCACCTCGCCGCCAAGACATGGAACACCCTCCCACTGAGCCTACAACAGACCCAAGACCTGCTGACCTTCAGGAAGATACTAAAGACCTGGCTGTTAGATCAGTAGCGGCCCCCACCTCCCCCCCTGGCGCCTTGAGACCCTCACAGGTATGTAGTGCGCTTAACAAATGACTGATTGATTGATTGATTGATTGATCATCCAATTCAGCTACCGTTGAGTTTGATAGGCAGACCTGCACGGGGCACTCGAATGTGCCTGATCGACAGTGGAACCAGGGCTGGACACAGGTGACGTAGGCAAGATGGAAACTCAGACGGAAACTGATTCTCAACAATGCCATTGGCAGAGCTCCCTACAGATGCAGCATTCGTACACAGTACAGTTCGATGTGACATGAGTTGTGCATGGTCCCAGGAAAGCCTGCCATTGTGTTTGTTGGGCTCGTAGCACCGGCACTCCTCAGACTGGCGGAAGTTCGGTGGGCGATATGCCATAGTTCTGGGCAATGAGTCGTATGTGTGTGCGACGTTTGGACGTTTGGTTATTCTTTAATTTATGTGTCAAGGCCATCCCTTGCAGGTGTGGGTCATGCAGGGACAAGTGTGTGTGGAGTGGGGGTACGTTGGTGTTTCCTTGGTGCAGTTCATGGTGTGGGAGTCGTTGGAGGCTGGTATGGTATCTCACACAGGGTGTGCCAGCCGCATTCAGGACCAAAGTCGGGGGTACTGTTGGCCTTCAGCCTTGTATGTTGAGACAAAGGGACTTTCATTCCTGATATCAGTCAGACTATTGTTTGTATTTCTTGAATGTGATGTGGACTTCGTGCTGACTTTGATGCCTGGCCTGTGATTTGGGGTGCACAGATTTCGAGACACACGCAGCTGTTGGCATGTTTGCATGTGCCAAGAGCCCTATCGGCCTTGTGCTCCTTGTTCAGTCTCTCTCTTTCTCTCTCTTTCTTTCTCTCTCTCTTTCTCTCTCTCCCTGTTCTTTGCTGAGTGCCTGACACACCTTCTCATCTTAGATATTGTCGTGCAGGATGTATGTCAGAGATTGTCTAGGGATGCCCTGCCATGAATCTTCATAATGGTTGTTTGTTGGCAAATTAGGATGTGACATTTTGTTTGGTCTTTCAATGGTGAATGTATGAATCAGGATTTCAGTGCTCACATGTATGTTGATTGTTGCAATTGTGAGACATCAGGTGGGTTCTTTTGTTCATGTTTTCGTGCAGTTGATGTGCAATGTCTTTGACTGGGGGTGGTTGGGGAGTGCCCGGACTGGGGCCCCAGGGAGGGCGGTCCTGGGGATGATGGCAGTGGGTGTTGTTGCCCTCTTGGCGCTCTTGGATGCATGTCCTGTGGCTCCATGGCATCTGTTGTTCTTTAGGTGTGGCTCTGGGCTCTCTTTTGTGGTGCAGGTTGTAGTCCGACTTTGCACCAGGTCTTGTTTTGTGATCTTATCGCCGATCTGTCTGGTTGTTGAGAATGTTGTGGTGGGGTGTTTTCTCTGCTTTTTGCTCGGGAATGCCTACTCTGCATCTCATTAGCGATAGTTGCCCAGGTCATCCTTGGCGAGGATTTTTACGGCTGCTATCGCCAGAAAACTGGTGAAATGGGCTGATTGCACCAGCTTGTGAATGGAGTGGTAGGTTTATCGCTAATTTGGCTGTGTTAAGGTGCCGATAACTCGGTGATAGCTCCTTGAGAATATGGCCCTGTATTTTTTTTAGAAATATACAATGTCTCGATGGGCGAACCTAAATGCAATCATGTGTCCTGGTATCAATTAGTGCAGTTCATGCTAAACAAAAAATGTAAACAAAAAATGTCATTTGGCTTTAGTTTCAAACATACTTTCATTACAGAAATAAGCCTATTCCAAATTTAATTTACACATTTGTTTGACCAAATCCTGGCCAGCAGAGTGTGTTCTTACTCACTGGTGTACAGCAGCAGCACAGGGCACACGTGTCTTCTCATTTAATGCCTGTGTAAATTGCATTCACATGTTGTGGCATTTAGCGCCAGTTTATGATCCGGTGTACCTGCGGGAAAGGGTGTGGGTGTCGTATTTATATTTCATTAATACGAATCTAGCTATTTCTCAGACTTGTAGGCATCGTATTGCAGTATACTTGTAGTAGGCAAAGCAGGCTATTTTGTATGGGACAGATCTGGCCAGTGGGGTATTTGATTGTAAAGTTTTGCTGCTGGTGACACACATTTTCAAAGTTTCGAGGGCAAAGCCATGCTGCGGGTGGACGACAAGTTCGAAGGGTGACATGCAAATTAGCGTTGATGCCTAGAGGATAAGCCACTTTGAGAGGGGAGTTCAGCATGGGGTCGGAGAGAGGCTGTGAAGCGTAGACTAACTGTGAGTGGGCCACGGATTTAAAGAGTTAAGGGGCAGCAAAGAATCAAGGAAAGGTGACCTAGGAATGCACAGACTGACAACTATTGGTGTTAAGGTGGCCGCCAGCTATTAAAGAATGTGGTAATCTGTGGATTGTGTACCGTGGGGGATTGCTAGGTAATTATACGTTATGGATGGTGTTATTACCTAGTCTGCAAGATGTTGCAGGAATTGTTGCCATTGTTGATGCAGACCTGTCTCTTCAAAATGACCTTTTTAACGCTGCATCAATGTCTTCGTTGCTGTCTCATTGTGCAGGAAAGCGAAATCATGAAATGTAAACAGGTCAATTGGCAGTTCGAGTTAAAACACACTTTGAGTAGATATGAAATCATCTCCCAAAACTTCTAGAAAATGTTCACTTTATGTGAAAAGGTTGTCTGCGGAGAGCCACTCTTCAAGCAGATACATCTGAACTGCGCTCAAATAATTTCCCTAATCATTATGCAAAAATAAACGAAAATATAGAGGAATGCGAGTTAAACCCCTCAATGCTGTGTGCGCTTTATTATTGTGGATTGAGAACAGATGTTTACAGGAGTTATGCGCCACATTATGTGGAAACGAGCTATCTTCAATGCTGGCTGGACGATGGGTAAACAAATTTGACCCGATTCCGGTCAATCCCCACCGGACCCTGGCTTAGCGCTGCCAATCTGGACCACAACTGGTCCACTGCCCCTTAATGTCCACATCATTAATGCCAGAGGAGGCCTTCCAAAAGAAAATGAGAGAGGAAAACTAGGCGTACTCCTCCCTGTGGCATTACCAGGTGTGGTTAAGGGTGGCTGAGCAATACTCCGTCAGCTCGATGAACTCCACTGAATACGGGCGGAGTTTTTTTGCTAACTCTGCAGAATTCCATTGAGTATAGAGTGGGAATAGTAATTTTAACCCCTAGGCTATCTAACACTTTCCCTACTGTTGCACTCACTGGAGTGGAAATAGTAATTTTTACCCTTATGCTATCCAACACTTTCCCTACTGTTGCACTCCCTGGAGTGGGAATAGTCATTTTAACCCCTACGCTATGCAACATTTTCCCTACTGTTGCACTGTTTGGAGATTGAATAGTAATGTTATTCCCTCCGCTATCTATTTTTTAAAATTATTTTAGCTAATGTAGTATATAATACACTTTAAAAATATTAAAAATATTTTTACTTTTTTTAATTTGTTACATATATTTATTTTATTTGTATTATTGTTTTATGTGTATAGATGTATTTATAATTTATAAAATGTTTTTAAACAATTAATAAGTAACTGCAATAATTAATAAAACATATTATTAAGTAAATATATATTATATGTATACGTTTAATGTATTTTAAAAATATATATATATTATATATTTTACAATATTTTAACTATGTTTATTTTAAATATATGTATTATTTACTTTATTTTACAATATTTTTTCCTTTTTTTAACACAATATTTTTAACAACGATATTTTTGACATCGATATTTTTGTTTTTGATATTTTTGTACTTACCATAATGTAGATAGGACGTCGATATTCTTGATTTCGATATTCTTGCTGCAATATTTCTGTAGGTCGATATTCTGACCCTCGATATTTTGTCAGTGATTCGGGTTGGGCACCCCTGGAGAGAGTTGGTACCTTTGACTAGCTTGGTGTCTGACTCTCTGACAAAATGTCATGGAGGCCCCACTTAGCTAAGATGCTCATGGGTTATAAAAGTGTGGCCGGAGCACTAGGAAAAAAACATCGCTCCTCACAAAGTAGGCAAGTTGCACTGTCCCCCACGGTTCATGATGCCAAAGTAGTCAGCACAACTCTTGATGGAGCTGAGCTATGGGGGTTCGATAATGTCGATGACATCTGCAGATCTGAACATAAGTTCCTAAGGAATTTGGTGATGATGCCCCCTAATATCCCACTAACACCTTTAAGGCTCGACATGGGGATGCGGTCGATAGGTGACACAGCAAGGTTGCGCCCACTGCTCTTTTGGACTAGTGTCAGCCTGACCCCTGAACTCTCCAAATATGCACAAGCACTTATTGAGGTCATACATATAGATGCTGGCCACAGAATTAGATGGATTTCAAATATTAGGAAAACACTGACAGCTCTGGGCTTTCAAGGACATTGGGACAGGCAAGATCCACCAAGCAAAGAGGAGCTCAAATGGATGTATTGGGAATGGGTGGACAGCCAGGAAATCAGTAAACCCAATGTGGGCAGATTAACAGAAGAATTCTATCTACATAAGTATACTAGACGCCTTCAGCCCTATTTAGATATAATTCAGGTCCCGATTGACAGGACGCTGTACATCCATTTTAGGTTCGGCACACTCCCTGTCTGCGCACTAACCAAAAAATGGCACCCAACCAAACAGACATTAGAGGATTGTCCCTGCTGCTCATGTTATGTTTGTTTGTCAGGTGTATAATGCACCAAGGTCTAAATGACTAAAACCAATCTTCGACAAATGGGCACGTCAGACCATCAGGTTGCTCTGCACATTCTTAGGTCTGACCCAAGACCTCTTTTTGTGTGGTGTGGCCAAGTTCCTCAGCCATGCCTGGCTAATCAGGCAAAAAGCCTTGCCAGGAGTGGCCTAAAATTGTATCCCAGAAGTTGCAATTAAATTATTTTAGCGCTTGATGGCTGCTTATTCCTCCATTGAGACCACATCTTATGCACTGGCACTTTATATTAGATTGCCCCTGCTGTCACATGAAAGAGGGCTTAACTCGTTTTTAATTGGGCATGTACTGGGGGTTCCACATTGTGCTTATTATGAGGCCCATGCCAGGAAGGAGTGTTATGTTCTCACCTTTTAACTGTTTTTAATGCAAACCACTCATGTTTTTATTAACACATTTTTAATAGCTTTTATTGTGTAGCTTTCGACAACAGTACTATCTATTGTGGTGCAATAGTGCACTCTTATGGACTGTCCGTGTACACTGTTTTGACTCGTTTGCTGTATTATAAGTCAATTTGCACATTTCTATTTCTTCATAAATGTTTTTTGAAGCTTTTATGACACAAGTTGTTGAAATAAAGCATATACAACAACTACAGAATTAAAGTGCTGCAACCTGCAAAATAGCGCCTCGCAAATTGCATCTCGCAATTTGCAAGGTGCTAGTCGGCATGCACAACAGTGTGTTTAACAATGTTTGTGATTCCCAATGGGGTCTCAAATTGCGAGGCGCATGAATATTAATGAGCCTCTCCCAATTTGAAAGCCCATTGGGAATGACAGGCACTCCCAAGAAGGGTGGCCTGTAGGGCTTAGCAGACCATTAACCCGTTTGCGCATGCAATTTAGGGCTGTACATCTGGCCCTTTTTGTATAAAATACAAGTATATATTACATTTATTAACTTTGAATGCAACTCAATATAATTGCACATTTGCATCAACAATCAGAAAAGGTGAAAGAAAATCAATATTTTTGCATATTTACAGCCCTATGAGTTTTTGATAATTTTGCAAGTTCTTTTGGAATATTATGCATCCAGTCTTAACATAGTCCAGTGGTATTTCATTGTTTGTGAAAGACATTTTCCGATCTTCAGTCTATCTGTTTCTATGTTCTGGCCTTCAGTGGGCAGTTGCACTGACTTCTGGTAGTTATAGTTATAATCAGACTTTTTGCCTATTATCACTATTTATTTAGAACCCTCCAGTTGGTTGGTTGGTTCGGGCAAAAATATCGCGCAAACTGCACCATGCGGTAGCACATGGGCGGGGGCCTCTTGCTTCTTACTCTGTTAATGGTACTGGGGCCTACGTTTTGATCCTTCTTTAATCTTTTCAATCCTTGATTTGTAAAACCTCTTTCTGATCGTTTTATTTATTATCTTACACTGACTGTGTATTTTGTGTTTGTTTCAATTTTTGTGTTTTTGCATTAGTGTTCTACTTTTTTATTTTTTTAGCGTTACTAATTTCTTATTACCCTGCTTCCTTCTTTTTCCATTTCTTTTTTTTCTCTCTTTCCCCCAACGCCATGGCAGATAAGGGTGCACCAAGGCAAACAGGTAGAAGCTGCCTTACTCCCGGAAGGCGGAACCAGGCAGGGTGCCCTGTTTTACCAAGGTGGAGGTGGCAGTACTGTTTTTTTATATCCAGTGTCACCTCCCCTCCACCTTCGCAGCAGGCAGCAGGCCTGGGTCCGGGTACGGGATGCGGTAGCGCCAGCAGTGCTGGGCTAGGGTGCGCCGGGCAGAATACCGCTGCTCTGGGGTCCGGTGTACCCATCATCGGCTGAAGCACAGCTGTCCGACATCCTGGACCTACAGTAGGACCTGCTGGACCTGCTAGGAGTTGAGGTCATGGAGCTAGGTGCATTGCTAATTATTACAATTATTGATTTAATATTAATTGTGTGTTCTATACTATTGCTAATATCTTTTTTCCAAATAGCAAGCATGCTGCTCACATGCAGGTAAGTTAAGTTTTCAAATATTATGTGATCGCTATTCTAGACATGTGCTTGGCGCTACCTAACCTAGTAATTGTACTTGTTGGTCTCGCGTGTGCTGATTAGAGATTATGCCAGAACTCTAATTAGTTATTTTTCAATTGTAACCCCATGGTGCATGCCACACAGATGGTGCAGGGATGTCTGTGTTTCAATGGAAGTTTGTGCTGCAGGCCTTTTCTGCCCATCGTACAAGCTTCCATTGACAAATGGAGGTTTGCGACCGCCTTATGGCCTATGGGTAGTTACATTGTAATAGTGCGGTGGGGACCGCCGACCTAAGGTAGACCTTCAAAGCTTACAAGGCAGGGTGCTAAATATTAAAAAGAGGTACAAAAGGGGGTGGTGATGAACGGAGCATCTGAATCAATCAAACACTCACACCCAGTCAAAAGATCTGGGTTTAATCCATCACCGTTCTTTAGCCCACTCTGCCACCCCAGTTCAGACATGGCTATATGCAAATCAGTCTGACCCTGTGCCTCATGGGAACAGTCCAGCCCGAACTGCCAAGCCATGTCTTCCCTGGACCGGAAACAAGCTTCCGAGGACCGGTTTCTGGCATTCTAGACGTCTTCAGACCGGCTTGCTTGAATCCAGTGGCAAAGTGAGCAAGGGACTCACATCTGAGCATACCCTGCCAAACTTATGGCGGCCAAAAGCGGTACAAAAGGGGGTGGTGATGGACGGAGCATCTGAATCAATCAAACACTCACACCCAGTCAAAAGATCTGGGTTTAATCCATCACCGTTCTTTAGCCCACTCTGCCACCCCAGTTCAGACATGGCTATATGCAAATCAGTCTGACCCTGTGCCTCATGGGAACAGTCCAGCCCGAACTGCCAAGACATGTCTTCCTTGGACCGGAAACAAGCTTCAGAGGACCGGTTTCTGGCATTCCAGCTGTCTTCAGCCCGGCTTGTTTGAATCCAGTGGCTAAGTGAGCAAGGGACTCACGTCTGAGCATACACTGCCACACTTATGGCGGCCAAAAGCGGTACAAAAGGGGGTGGTGATGGACGGAGTATCTGAATCAATCAAACACTCACACCCAGTCAAAAGATCTGGGTTTAATCCATCACCGTTCTTTAGCCCACTCTGCCACCCCAGTTCAGACATGGCTGTATGCAAATCAGTCTGACCCTGTGCCTCATGGGAACAGTCCAGCCCGAACTGCCAAGCCATGTCTTCCCTGGACCGGAAACAAGCTTCTGAGGACCGGTTTCTGGCATTCCAGCCGTCTTCAGCCTGGCTTGCTTGAATCCAGTGGCAAAGTGAGCAAGGGACTCACGTCTGAGCATGCCCTTCCACAATTATGGCGGCCAAAAGCGGTAAAAAAGGGGGTGGTGATGGACGGAGCATCTGAATCAATCAAACACTCACACCAAGTCAAAAGATCTGGGTTTAATCCATCACCGTTCTTTAGCCCACTCTGCCAACCCAGTTCAGACATGGCTATATGCAAATCAGTCTGACCCTGTGCCTCATGGGAACAGTCCAGCCCGAACTGCCAAGCCATGTCTTCCCTGGACCGGAAACAAGCTTCTGAGGACCAGTTTCTGGCATTCCAGCCATCTTCAGCCCGGCTTGTTTGAATCCAGTGGCAAAGTGAGCAAGGGACTCTTGTCTGAGCATACCCTGCAACACTTATGGCGGTCAAAAGCGGTACAAAAGGGGGTGGTGATGGACGGAGCATCTGAATCAATCAAACACTCACACCCAGTCAAAAGATCTGGGTTTAATCCATCACCGTTCTTTAGCCCACTCTGCCACCCTAGTTCAGACATGGCTATATGCAAATCAGTCTGGCCCTGTGCCTCATGGGAACAGTCCAGCGCGAACTGCCAAGCCATGTCTTCCCTGGACCGGAAACAAGCTTCCGAGGACCGGTTTCTGGCATTCCAGCAATCTTCAGCCCGGCTTGCTTGAATCCAGTGGTGTGGAGTGCATGGGACTCACGTCTGAGCATACCCATCCCACTCGGGGTGACAAATGCAAGAACCACAGTTGATGGACAGAATGCAGAACAATGTCATACATTCACCCCAGTACAGAGATCTGGGCCTAAATCAATCGTTTTTTTGCACTCCACGCCACCCCAGTTCAGACATGGCCATATGCAAATCAGTCTGACTCTGTGCCTCATGGGAACAGTCCAGCCCGAACTGCCAAGCCATGCCTTCCCTGGACCGGAAGGCATGACTTGGCAGTTCGGGCTGGACTGTTCCCATGAGGCACAGGGTCAGACTGATTTGCATAGGGCCATGTCTGAACTGGGTTGGTGTGGAGTGCAAAAAAACAATGGATCTAGGCCCAGATCTCTGTACTGGGGTGAATGTATGACATTGTTCTGCATTTTGTCCATCAACTGTGGTTTTTGCATTTGTCACCCGAGTGGGATGGGTATGCTCAGACGTGAGTCCCATGCACTCCACACCACTGGATTCAAGCAAGCCGGGCTGAAGACAGCTGGAATGCCAGAAACTGGTCCTCGGAAGCTTGTTTCCAGGCCAGGGAAGGCATGGCTTGGCAGTTCGGGCTGGACTGTTCCCATGAGGCACAGGGTCAGACTGATTTGCATATGGCCATGTCTGAACTGGGGTGGTGTGGAGTGCAAAAAAACTATGGATTTAGGCCCAGATATCTGTACTGGGGTGAATGTATGACATTGTTCTGCATTCTGTGCATCAACTGTGGTTTTTGCATTTGTCACCCCGAGTGGGATGGGTATGCTCAGACGTGAGTCCCATGCACTCCACACCACTGGATTTAAGCAAGCCGGGCTGAAGACGGCTGGAATGCCTGAAAACGGTCCTCGGAAGCTTGTTTCCGGTCCAGGGAAGACATGGCTTGGCAGTTCGGGCTGGACTGTTCCCATGAGGCACAGGGTCAGACTGATTTGCATAGTCTGAACTGGAGTGGTGTGGAGTGCAAAAAAACGATGGATTTAGGCCCAGATCTCTTTACTGGGGTGAATGTATCACATTGTTCTGCATTCTGTCCATCAACTGTGGTTTTTGAAAATAATAA
Organism: Lissotriton vulgaris; assembly: GCF_964263255.1. Classification (NCBI taxonomy): domain Eukaryota; kingdom Metazoa; phylum Chordata; class Amphibia; order Caudata; family Salamandridae; genus Lissotriton; species Lissotriton vulgaris. The sequence continues at coordinate 1,246,977,242 of NC_141687.1, read as the reverse complement.
GTCCTGACAGTGAAAACTCACCATTTGTAGTTTTCACTGTAGGAAAGGCTGCTAGTCTCTTGGCTAACAAGGGTTATAATAGCCCAACCGCTAAGTGCTAACTATCATGTGGGATTACCAAATATAGTACTTCACAGAATTAAGTTAATTGTTACTTTAAACCCTGCTTCTTGCAGGAGTAAAATTTAAATTAACTTTTAATATAAAGGTGACTCACTGCTTTCTTGCCCAAAAGTTGTAGTTGCCATTTTTGATTACCTGCAGCAGTTGTCACCTGACACAGCCTACTGCCCTGCTGCCAGAATGTGCAAAGTGCTCCTGGGAATCAAGAACAAAAGGCCTGTTGGTGGAAAGAGGTGTGACTTCCTTCTGACAGGATGGCCAGAGGGCTGTAGCCACAGTTGGGCCAGCTTTAGAGAGGCATTTGCCTCTGATAGTCAAATGCATTCACAGTGTAGTCGGACCTTTGCTTTGTCGATGTAGGCAGAGTGGCATTCTGCCCCAGAGAGTGAAAATCTGTTGCAGAGCCTTTTTTTCCAGGAGGAGTTACTCATTATACTGGACATACCTCAGGCGTGTGCCTATAGCTCTGACCAAAGGAAGAAGGTTTCTGAAATCTAGGATTTAGAATGAGAGAGCCATTGTGGGACTGTTTAGTGATAGCCTTTTTGGCTTAAATCCCCAACTTTTCCACCCCTCTTGGTCCCTCTTTCTCACCTGGTGGTCACTTGCCTGCAGCTGTCTCCATTTCTCCTTTGTCTCCCGTCCCTGGACGTCGGACGATTTCAGGATCTTTACTCTGACCCGGTCGAGCTGAGCAACATGGCCGTTGCCAGGTGGAACTGCATTTCCAGCTAAAGAGGAGACTCGCTGGGGGCACACCACCACAGCCGTCACCTACCCAGCCAGACAGCAGACATGTCCCATCGTTCCTGCGCTACTCGTCTCCCTCCCTTTGTACTCCGGTGAATCGCTGATAGCTCGGCTGACGAAGGAGCCATTCTCGACAGTGATTACCCCTCGCGGAGCTCCCTGGATTTCTGGTGAAGAGCAGGGACGAGACTTACCCCTCCTGACAATCCCCCGGCCTCTATGAGCGAGACCGCAGTTTCTTCCCTTACTGCCCTACCTCCAGCTTCGCCTCCGATGTAACATTAGGGACACGTGAATACAGTGGTAGTAAACCTACTCAGCGCTGGGGTGCAACTCTACCAAGCTTTTCCTTATCATCTTGAGCCTGGGAGGCACACCCCACCCTGGACTTTGCTGCTGCCTCCCTTACTTCCAGCTAGCTTCCCCGGACCTTCATCTGTGGACCGTCTACACCTATGTCCCCGTGGTCCAGAGCCTGGGCATGCATCTTACAGCCTTCTGGTCACCTTGGGTTTTGTTGGCTGCTTCCCCATCCGACTGTACTCTATGTAATCATGCTCTATGGGTTTTTTACTTCTGTCACTCTTATGAGTGACCAAAGGGAGCAACCCACAATTCCAACAATTAGTTGTATTGGACACATTATGAGCATGATGTAACATTTGTATAAATACATTGTCTGTGTAGGACTGCCTATGCGCTTCTTTGTGTGGGGCTAGAGTAACAAAAATGTGTTCAGGGGAGCCGGAGTTGTATCTACCAAGGAATGTACAGGAAGTTTCTCCTCTAAAAACCAGGATATCCCAAATACTGTTGCTAGTGCACTCACAACAATTAACATGCAAATTATGTTACTCTTTGTCGACCAACACATTGTTAAACATGGTGGTGCAAATGGCTATTCCTCCTCATCAATAGGCCGACCTAAAGGATGCATAATGAAGCAAAGAAGGAAATGCAATAGTAAAGGTAGATGTTCCCAGTGTCCGTCAGAGCCTCACTGGTGCAGGCTCCTACTGTTCATTAATACGTTGGCGCTCTTGAGCATCAGCGGTGGAGCTTGCTCTGTCCTAAGCTCTTTGAGTGTATCCCACAGCAATCAGGATGTAGTACCCCCAAAGGGATACCTTTTGATCTATCCTGTCCAATGTTCAAAACAGTGCTCAAGTCTCACATCACCCTAAACTAATTCCGTGGTACTATAGAAAAGTACACCTGACTTACACAGTCCATCCCTTTCTAATCTAACTTCTCCTTTTGTGCACCATTCCTCAACCGAGGACCATACCTGGCATTCCCAGGCACTGTTGGATCAACAAACAGCGGCTCCTTAATAGCTCGTATTCTGGAGGAACCGCTGCATTTAGCACTCCATCTTTTTTCAAAAACCTTTTGGGTCCAAGTCGGCCCGGCGTCACCGAAGGGGAGAACTGAGGTACCTTCTCGCACTCAGAGTCCCCTATTCCATCCCTCACCCATTGATCATAGGGCAAGAGCAGAGGTATCCTGCGGCAGTGGGTAGTGTGCACCCAGTTCTTTTGGCCAGTAACCTTCACAGCCTTGCGTGCAGATCGGAAGACCTGCTCCGGTCCCTTCTACTGCTGCTCCAAACTCTTCTTCTGTTAGAAGTTTCTAATGAGCATGTAATCACCAGGCTGGATATCATGTCCGGGCCCTTCTGGTGTAGCTGGCAGGGCTTTCCTGACCTATTGGTGAATACAACACAAACTTTCAGTTAACAGACATGGGTAATCTATTAACAGTGGGTACTCAATATCTGAAAACCGCTGAGGGTGTGGGACACCCCAGACATTTGCCAATCATCCAAACACGACCTCATACGATGACAATCCTGTCCTAGAATGTGCTGTTGTTCTTATTAACAAAATAGCAAATGGGAAAGCATCAGGCCACTCTAACCCTGTCATCTCCTGAATCTTAACCAATTTTCACTTGAGAGTACCATTGTACTTCTCAACCAATCCTGCTGACTTGGGGTGATTGGCAGAATGACATTTTTGCTTGATACTCAAACCATCACATTTTAGCTGAATTACCCTGGCATTAAAATGACTTTTGTTATCACTCCAAATCAAATGGGGCAAGCTGAATTGAGGAAAGAATTCCTTCAGGAGTATCTTTGCAGTTGTAATGGCTGTATTGTCTTTAGTGGGATAAGCCTCAACCTGTTTACTGAAAGCACAGGCAACCACCAACACATACTTCAGAGTATCACACCTGTCCAGTTCTACATAGTCCATCTGGAGGACCTCAAAGGGGGAAGTAGGTTGTGTAAAATTACCGGGTGGTGTAGGGGTACCTTTTCCAGGATTGTGCATCATGCATACCATACAGTATTTCACTAAATGTGGAGCTGTTTTCGAAATGTTATAATTCTGCCATACAGGGTCTAACAACTTGCAAATACCTTTAGCACTGATATGCTCTGGGCCATGAGCCATCGTGACCACAGGGAGAACATATGTGCCTGGCAATATCCACCTCTGCTTCCCTGACTTATCAATCCAACATCCCTCATCGTTCAATTGTGCTGTACTCTCTTGCCATCTGCTAATTCTTCTATTGTAACCTCACTTTTTATCTCTTTCACGTTCTCAAGTGTATCCTCAAACATGGAAACTTCAGGCACCCACCTAGCGGGACCTGCTACAAGCATTCTCTTCAGTTTAATCCATGCCGTTTCCTTAGCTCTCGATCAGCAAAAGCATTCCCTCTACATACATCATCAGTACTTTTTCTATGGGCGCTACTCTTCATTTTTGCCAACTTCTTTGGGAGTTTCAAAGCAGAGAAAAGTCTCAATGTAAGATGAAGGTGTATATCTTTGTACCATGGGAAGTAAGGAACCCTCTTGCAGCACAGTCACCCAAAATTGTGCACAACCCAGGATGTACACTGGCTGTCAGTATAAATATTGACAACCAGTCCCTCACTCAATTCACAAGCTCGAATAAGGCCAGCTAACTCAGCTGCTTGGGCTGATGGATAAGGGACTTGTGATGTCTCTACGACTGTACGGAATGTGGTGATAGCATAAGCAGCAGTTGTAGTGCCATCTGGTAATTTGAAACAAGAGCCATCAACATACAGTTCCCCTTGCGGGTCAGATAAGGGAACATCAGTCAAGTCTATCCATCCCTTCGTCTCTTCTTCCATCCAGAAGATACAATCATGTTTCTCATCTTTTTCAGATGTGAGGGGCAGTAACGTGGCTGGATTCACAGTGGCACCTCTTTTGATTGTGATATGTTTACCGAACAGTGTTAATTCATAGCCCATCAGACGCGTACTGGTGAGGTGCTGTGTCTTGGTCTTATTCAAAAGTGTATCCACAGCATGGGGTACCATGACTGTGAGATCAATATCAAGCATGAGTTCAGCCGATTGTTGTATTGAGACAGCTGCAGCCGTGACTGCTCTTAGACAGCTCGGGAGGGTTCTTGAAATGGGCTCAAGGACAGCAGAGAAATTAGCACTGGGCCATTGCTTATCTCCAAATTTTTGTGTTAAAACAGGAGGTGTGCAACCGGCCATCTCATGGACGTACAACACAAATGGTTCAGTGTAATCTGGAGTGCCAAGTACTGGAGCTGAACAAAGCACCGTTTTTAATTGCTCAAAAGACTGCTGACATTCAGGCGTCCAAGGCAGGGGCTCATGCACATCTTTTCATGTTAGAGCAAGCAGGGGTTTAATTAGTTGCGAGTAGCTAGGTATCCACTGCCAACAAGAGGAAGAGATACCTATAAAAGTGCGCACATCTTTCTGAGTTTGGGTAACAGGCATTTTAACAATGGTACTAATGCGCTCAGGAGCCAATCTCCTACCCTCCTTCGACAGTAGGTGACCTAAATAGGTGACCTCCTGTCGACAATGCTGAAATTTAGAAAGGGAAACTTAATGTTCATGCTGTGCCAAATTCACCAACAATTTGACTGTACTATCCCTGCAACCTTGTTCTGTGTCAGAAGCGATAAGGAGATCGTCAACATACTGAAGCAATACATTACCTGTAGGAAGCATAAGGGAATCCAATTGGGTCTTTAAAGCTTGACAATAGATACTTGGACTCTCAGTATAGCCCTGAGGAACTCGACAGAATCTGAAGCTTCTGCCATCTATTGTAAAACCAAACAAATACCTGCTGTCTGGATGGATAGGAACATTGAAAAATGCATTTTTCAAGTCAATGGCAGAAAAGAATTCGGCAGTGGAATGAATTATTGTCAAAAGAGTAGTAATATCAGGGACAAAGGGAAACTGGGGAACTACTATGCTATTAACTTTGCGCAAATCAATCACAAAATGATAAACATCTTTATGATCATCAGAGGACCCCGAAGATGTCCTTATAAGAATGCGAAGAATAGGACTATTACAAATATTAGCAATCGTCTCCTCAACCACTGCTGTCTGAATCAAATCCTGTACAATTTGCAATAAGGCTCGCTCTCCTGCCTGCGATATTTTATACTGAGGGATATGAGGCAAAATAGCATTGTCTTTAACTTGGATCAAAACCAGCGGTATCTATAAAAGTCCCACATCTGTGTCACCTGTTGCCCACAAAGTGGATGACACATCCTTAAATTCAACAGGAAGGGACGTATCTTTGGCCAGACACTGTGTGGCGCGTACCACATTCGGAACCATCGTCATATAAACACCTGCCGGGGAACAGTAAATCGTAGCATGCTATTTCTTCAACAAATCCAAACCCATGAAGTTTTCTCCACAATTAGATGTCAACAAGAATCGTGAATCCACTTTGAAAGGACCAATAGTCAATGCAAGAGGTCTTGAAATGGGGCTTACAACCGGTACACCAGAGAAACCCACCAAAGCATTACTATGGCCTGACAGAGCCGCCCCAGGGACCAAAGAGCGGGAAATAGAACTGTTTGTTGCACCTGTATTCACCAAAAATGTCTTAGCCGAGCCATGCAAATCCGCACTAACATAAGGACCGCATTGATCTACAGGTATCAGAACTGGTCCCTCACTCTGGCCCTGGCTGTCCTGGCTGTAATATAACATTTTAATCATGTGATACATAGCAATTTAAGCAATTGAATTCATTATACATTCATTTTTACATTTCTTTTCACTTTCTGTGAATAATGCAGAAATTACATTTGACAATTGTAACTATAATACATTTCAGTACAAGACCTAATGCATTTCGGAACCTATTGTTCCTTCGTCAGGGGTTCTGTTGAGAAGAAAAAGATAAGAAAATAAAGGGAACGTATTAACATGATGCCATTATATTTTTAGAAATAAGAGACGTTTAAAAAAACAACTCAGTGCTTGAATGCTGATTATTAGTATGAACTGGTTATCTTAACATTGTGAAACTGTTACTCATCAGTTGATTAGATACAACTATCTTAGTTAGAACACCTAAAAAGGTTTTGTTGACCTAAAGATTAATGAAGAGTTACAAGTAGATTTAATGGATCTTACCTATTTGAAAAGTATTGATATGCTAGGACACAGGTAAGCCCAAAACTCACCTGTTGCCACAGGTAAGCCCAAAACCCACCTGTTGCCACAGGTAAGCCCAAAACCATTGGGATATGACTATTTTAAACACACTTTGCAACTAGCGTTTTAAAACGAAGTATATCTTCATTTGTACGCAGATTCCAACAGTGCTGCATAAATGGCATTTCGTGTGTCCTAGCATATCAATACTTTTTAAATAGGTAAGATCCACAGGCGTCCCATCACCCAAGGAAACCGGAGGATGAAAAATCAGGGAAGGAGAGACAACCAAAGTGACAGGTACCAGCGATGCTGAGGGTTGCTCACAGGATAAGAACCTGGCGAGAAAGATGCTGAAACAATGGCCGTGAGAAGGGTGCGATGAGTAGTTGGCCTGTCATATGCTGTCCACTATTCTAGTGGGCACCTTGCACCAGTCCAAACTACCCCTTATTGATGGTAGGTTACAGACAACATTATAGAAAGCTATCCTATTGGTAGCTGTGGAGAGCTGCCTTCAGGCTAAGTCTTGAAGGAATGTAAAGCAGCTTGTTTTTTGTCCAAAATGTTTTTATTGATTACAACCAAGAAAATGCAACATTACCCGCACAACTTCCCTCACAGGGGAGAGCATTCTGTGGCATAACAATACTGAGGCTTTGACATACTATAAGATCTGACCCCCACTATTAAGAGCAGCTTACTAAAGGTTACAGCTTCTAACATATATGGGCTTGCAATACCATCCGTCAAATAAAGAATATAAACAGTAGATCTCTATGCCATGCATTCTCACTCCGCTAGGAGCAAGATACTGCACCTCTCAGTCAGAGGGCACCATCCGCTGTAGTCCAATAATCATAATCTAACTCTCTCCTATCGACAGCAAACCGCGGAAAAAAAAATGACCAAAAAACTAAGAAAGAAAGAGAGAACCCTCCCAGATTCCCCCACTCCCCCCTCCCCGTGGTGGCGGCAACGTGCAGGCAGTTAGAACAGCCTAGCGCAATCGAGTGGCCTCAGAGTTGAAAGAGATGAAGTGCCCTAACACTGGAAGGGCAAACGGCCGACGGGAGACCCCGTGAAAGGAAGGAAACCAGGGGACCCCATCTAAATTGAAAATTCCTAAAATCATCCCTAAAGATGTCGGACATGCGCTTTAAACTCAGCAATTTCCAAAGGCGGGAGTGCCAAATGGAGATGGCCGGCGCCTCTCTCCGCTTCCAGGCGAACGCCAGGGTAGTCTTGGCCGCACCAATACAGAGCCACATTATCTTTTGATCTGGTTTAGTCTGATGTTCTAGGCATGAGTCTTGGAGGCCCAGCAGGATACTAGCCATAGTGGTGGGGATGGGGTATCTCAGCATCTCCTTAATTTGCGCTAGGATCTCGTCCCAGAAGGGCCAAATAATGGGGCAGTCTCACCAAATATGCTGAAAGTCCCCTAGCAGTCCACAGCCCCGCCAACATCTGTCTGAGGTGTCAGGAAATATTAGTTTCAGTTTAGACAGGTGTAGGTACCAATCCATCATATTCTTTATGTGAGCCTCCCTGAGTTCCAGGGAGTGGTTGAACTGTGAAATGTCGGACCATAAATGAACCCACTCCTCATCAGTTATGTCCCTCTGAAGTATCCCCTCCCACATGTACATATACCTTGGCCGGGGTGATAACGTAGTGGTAAGCAGGTAATTATATATGAACGAGATTACTCCTTCATCGAAGAGGACCTAGTAAGAAAGGTCTTGAATCTAGTGAGGGGACACGTAGCCGCCTCCCGTATCTGGGGTGTGAGCGCCCAGTGTAGCAATTGGGCGTGGTGAAATCTTTCCGTATCCCCTTTTCTATAGTCCTGCTTCCAATTATCAAAAGAAAGAGGGTCAAAGTTGTGGGAAAGGTGTGTCAAGGCAAGGCAGCCCCCCTCCCTCCACGTGTCAAATGGACCCCCGTGCAGCACTGGGGGAAAAGCAGGATTGAAGTGAAGTGGTGTAAACGGAGAGGGAAAAGTCGTCCACCTGTCATCGTTCGTCACCGAGTCCCAGACCTTTAGAGTGGTGCGAGTGGGAGTGCTGATATATGCATTCTTAGGTCGATCACATTTGGGTCGCCAGGCTAAGTCTCATATGGTCCTTCCAGCCACACTACAGTCCATGTGTAACCAATGTTTTTCCGATTCTAATTGTGTCCATTCCACCATCACTCGGAGCTGCACCGCCTTATAGTATAGGAGAATATCCGGGAGGCCCACCCCTCCCTTCTTGCGAGAGCGGCACAGTAGAGAGAAGGAAAAGCGAGCTCGCCCCCCTTGCCAGATAAATCGCAGAATCATGGACTTTTCTGCCTGAAGAAATCCCCATCTAGTTCAATAGGGAGGGCCTGAAATAGATACAAAAGCTTAGGGAGAAGGGTTATTTTTACAGCATGGATCCGTCCCATCCAAGAAAAAAACAAAGGTTTCCATCTTGCGAGATCTGCTTGAATCTTGGTTAGTATGGGGGGGAAATTGGCTGCATAAAGCTTCCCCACGGAAGGGGTCAAGTGGATTCCCAAGTACTGAATGGAGGAGCCGGCCCATGGCAGGGGTGTAAGTGACTGAAGACTAAGCACTTCCGACTGGGGAAGAGTGAGGTTAAGTATATACGACTTGACCAGGTTGATTTTAAAACCCGCCACAGCTTCAAATCGTATAAGCTCGGATTGTACTTGCGGGAGGGGAGTGGCCGGATCGGAGAGAGACAAGAGGACATTGTCCGCAAATAAAGAAAATGTATGTGATTCCCCTGTAAATGGCAACCCTCGTATATCAGGATTAGCCCTAATCGCCAGTGCCAAGGGCTCAATACTTAGAGCAAAGAGCAGGGGCGAGAGGGGGCAACCCTGCCTCGTGCCCCTAGAATGGACAAAAAAAGAGGACTGGCTCCCATTCACTGAGACTCTGGAACGAGGATGCAAGTAGTTGGCTTGGATCATGTTTAAAAATGTAGGTGAAAAGCCAAATGCTGTTAATGTCCGAAAAAAGGAAAGCCCAATCCACCCTGCCAAATACCTTTTCGGCATCCAGCCCCACTAGCACAGCCGGGATCTTAAACTTATTGGCTTTCTTAATCAAATGTATGATACGTCGCTTATTGTCATGCGTCTGGCGTCCCTTAATAAATCTGGACTGATCGGGATGAATGAGGGCAGGCATAAGATCGTTTAGCCTTTTCGCGATGATTGGGGAGTATAACTTCGCATCTAGATTAAGTAGGACAATAGGCCTGTAGGAGGTACAGCGGCTAGGGTCCTTCCCGGGTTTGGGTATGACTGAAATCATTGCCTCGGCCATAGTACCGGACATCTCGCCATCTTCAGCCATTTGGTTAAAGAGTCATACTAGGTGAGGGCTAATGTCCGAGGAAAATTTCATATAGAATACGGCCGTATAGCCATCAGTTCCAGGGGCTTTATGAGGTTTCAAGGCTTTAATAGCCAAAACCACCTCCTCTCTAGTAAAGGGGGCCGAGAGAACCTTGTTCCATTCCGCGGATACTTGGGGCAGGTGCAATGTCTGCAGGTAATTTCGCTGAGTATTCAGATCGAGGCATCCCCAGAGTACATGTTTTTATATAATGAACCAATAAGCTCAGCCTTATCTTCATCTTTATGAGTAATGTCCCCAGAAGTTCCTTGGATGCCCCCTATATATTCCTGCTCTCTTTTATCTCTCAACTGCCTGGCGAGGTGTTTGCTGATCTTATTGCCCTGTGAATAGGATAGTTGCCTCAATTTTAGCAGGGTGAACTCCGCTCTTTTATTATAAAGCGCCCTGAGTTTACCTCTGACCGCCGTCAGATTGCACTGCGTTTGTCTAGTGGGGTTTGTTTTATGGGCTCTTTCAAGAATTGTCAGTTCCCCTTCTAATTGTTCCCTCTCTTTAGTGCGTTGCTTATTCAGGGCAGCATTGAGAGCAACACACTGCCCCCTAAAAACCACCTTTAAAGTATCCCATGTGTTATACACTGATGAGTCCTCCAGCTTGTTGAGGTAAAGAATTCAGTGATGGATTCCCTTAGTGTATTACAGGGGGCCTTGTCACGAGCTAATGATGCCTGGAAGTACCATCTGAGGGTGTGGGGGGGCATTCCCATTCCAACTGAGACAGATAGAAAATAGGCTATGGTCGGATACTGACAGGGGAAATATCTAGGCCTCCCGCAGACTGCCCTGTAAAGTTTGACTAAGAAAAATGTAATCTAAGTGGGAGTAGGAACGATGAACATGAGAAAAGAAAGTATAATCTCGGGACTGGGGGTACAAAGTTCACCAAGCATCCAAAAGACCCAGGTCCTGAATCCGCTGTTGAGTATCTAGTGTGAAAGAGCCCATGTCAGAGCGTTGTAGGTGTGTGCTGTCGAGGTCCTTCTGCCATACCAGATTGAAATCCCCATTAGGAACATCGGCCCTTCAGCAAAGTCTGCTAGCTTCCCCAGGAGAGTACAAAGGAACCCTGTCTGACCAGAGTTGGGTGCATATACCGCTACGAATGTACAAAGTTTCCCCCGCAAACGACCCTTAACCATGATCCAGCGAGCTTCTTTATCGCTCTGGACTCCCAGTGGTTGTAATTGTATGGCAGTTCGGAACACGAGTGCCACCCTCCTATGTTTCGTGGTGGCTGAGGAATGATAAATAAGTGGGAACTGTTTGCGTTTAAGACGTGTGTCCTCTGTCCTGACTAGATGGGTCTCTTGGAGAGCTACTAAATCAAGATGATGGTCGATGATGTATTTACATATTTTTTTACGTTTCTGGGGGGAATTAAGTCTTTTAACGTTCCAAGTTCCGATGGTAATCGGCATCATATTAAGGGAACAAACATCTCCACTCTAAAAAAATTCCATCCCGCTTACAACTCCGATGATTTGGCCTGGTCTATCAAAAAGTCTGCCCCGCCTGTGCATCCAAGAAGTACCCTGAGCTATCTCATAAGGCCCCCCTCGGGGACAATTAAAAGGCTGCCACCACATCCCTCCCTCCCCCCTGACACCCCGCAAAAATAAACTGCCAACAAAAACCAATAAACAGTGTAAACATCTTTGCTAGGTCGCCCAGTGGGACAAAAAGGCCTCCACATGGACCAAAAGGGACACCAGGTCCGAGGACCCGGTCTGCGCCCCATCCGGCTGGATACTCAAACATGAATCATCATTCTAAATCAGTAGTCCTGGCAGCACCCGTGGCTCTCCTCGAGCGGCCCCACCCAGTAGAACTGCCATTGTACATATTGAAACTCGCAGACCAAGGAAGCAAAACTGAAGAATTTTAGCAACAAACACTGGATGAGTTGAAGGAGAGCCAAGTTCAAAGCTAAAGTAAAAAGGATATGGTATAGTCCTCACGCAGGGCCTCCATACTGCTCGTTCAACAACAAGTGGGGAGGGTCTAAGGGCAGGTTTACCGACCAACCAGGTATAGGCCCCTAAACTCAATATACCACAACAAATAATACCTGGGGGTCAAAAGAAAGAGGAAAGTTTGACAGTAAGAGCCACTACACCCAATGCACACAGGACAGTATCAGTGGGAAGTGATAGTTAGTAGATGGTCAAGTCGAGACTCATGAGTACAAGGAGAAAAATATATTGTTCCCATCAGAAGCCACACTGTACCGCCCTTGTTGTCATCATATGGGATCTCCTTACCCAGGAGACAAGACGGCCGGTAAGCTTTACCGTGACCGAGATGTAATAAGAGAGCAGAACAGCAGAATATAGTGGTGGCTACTGAAAAAAGCAGTGTATGGTGTTTGGAGTGAAAAAGTGAAGGGTACTAAAATTAGGTGAATGGGTGGAAAAAGAAAGTTTATTAATATCCCCCAAACCCTAAGGTTAAAAGGCAGGTGTGGGTGCAGGTTTTAAAAAATAACCGCACTTATTAGTGGTCGACATGTTTCAGCATATCAAAGATTTTCTTAATGCATTCTTCAGGACCTATATATAATACACTACTGCTTTTAGAATAATAAATAAATTATGAAGATATCACCTGGACATCCAGGCGTGCTCAACCGAATACTGTCAGTGCAATGGTAGTAGATCCAACATGTAAAACAAACAAACAAACACACATGTAGAACACATAAAGTTATTCACATTGTTAATGTTTGTATTCATAGTGGCATTGCAATATGTTCAATCATACCTCATAAAGTGGGTATGCACTCACCCTTATGTGTAGGTTGAGTAGCTTCACCCCACCTGGCTGCAGCGCAGGTAAAAGGAGCACCGCTCTGTGAGAAATCAAATCTTCTGATGGGAACAATATATTTTTCTCCTTGTACTCATGAGTCTCGACTTGACCATCTACTAACTATCACTTCCCACTGATACTGTCCTGTGTGCATTGGGTGTAGTGGCTCTTACTGTCAAACTTTCCTCTTTCTTTTGACCCCCAGGTATTATTTGTTGTGGTATATTGGGCCTCCATACTGCTCACCATGCCCTCCGGACAAGCAGCAGGTCTAAACTTCCCGCATGAGGAATCCAGAAGGAGCCCGAGGGGAGACGTCTGCCTCCAGAGGGAGCCCAAGTCCAGGGGGACCCCCGAAAAAGGTTGTGGAAGAGGCCTCACGCAGGGATCTCTGTAAACCTTGGCATACCTTCCAGACCAGCAACAAGCCCAGGTTCCCCGAGCGGGGTGCCCAGGAGGAGTCCGAGGGTAGGCGACCACCACCAGAGGAAGTCAGAGTGCGCCTCCCCGCTGAATCTGGAGTTCCCCCGATGATCCACCGCCTCATGAAGGTGTTCACGAGCCTAGGTAAAACAGTATCGTGGAGGGTAGGGCGCCTAATGCCCATCTTGTCGCTTCTCCCCGGTTATCACTTGTGTCCTCTGCGTGCAGTTATCGCCCAAGTAAAAGTGGAGCCCGTGTCCTGGGAAGGTCCTCCATCCGCGCCCGAGACGGGGCCCCCCTCCACGGGGGGGAAGGCCCAGCATGTCCAGCCCTTCTTTTAGGTCAACCATGTGGCGACGCTTGTTCCGAAACTCAAAGCTGAGCCCAAAGGGATAAGTCCACCGATATCTAATGCCATCAGCTTGCAGTTTGGCGGTGACCGGTCTGAGCGCTTGCTTCACGCCAAAGTCGATGGTGCGACATCCTGGTATATGGTGCAGGAATGGTCTTGAAAGGAGATGGCCTCTTTCGATCGGGCCGCCTTTAGGACCGCCTCTTTAACTTTGTAGGAATGAAATTTCGCCAAGACTTCGCATGGTCTTTTCTTATCGCCAGGCTGAAGAAGGCCCACTCGTTGAACTCTGTCAAGTTTTATCTTAAGTGACTGGGGGCTCAGGATTTCCGCAAAGAGACCTTCCATAAACGCTTCTAGGTCCGGCCCCTCCGCTCCCTCCTCCAGGTATCGGACCCTAATGTTCTCCCTTCTTGCCCGATTTTCAAGGTCCTCTGCTTTAAGTTGAGTCTGTTGCAGTTGCTCCTTAAGAACACGGACATCGTCTCGCAACTCAGTTGAGTGCTGACTTAGTTCCTGAGTTTGCGTTTCCAAGTTCAGCACCCTAGTACCCACAGAGTCCACGTCTTGTTGGAGTGAGGTTAAAAGGCCTGTCAGGTCAGACCTCAATTGGTCAATGGAGGAGGTTATGTCTTGACAAAGCTCAGTGCGCAATTCAGTTTTAAACTCCTTAAGAATGGCCAACAAATCAGACTTTGTGAGAGCCATGGCTGCTCCACTCAAATCTCCCCGTAGGATCGGCCGCTTGTCTAGAGTTGAGAAAAAGTCCAATACCTTGCTGGTCTTTTCTCCGTCACTTTCTTTGGCGGCATATGGAGGAGGCCCCACAGGACAGTGCGGGTCCGGTGATCCTGGATCTCGCCACTCTATATTTAGCCCCAACCGGTGCTGAGAGTATGGTACTCCGGCAGAACTCCCCACCTCCGGGCCTGTCTAGGAAGCAGACGCAGGGCCTTTCCTGTCCGGCTACCGGCGACAGCGGTCATGTAAGGGCTTCCCTAGGGCTCCCTTTTAGAGGCGGGGCTATATTGAAGAAGAAAACTCTGGCTTCATACAGGACAGGAGTACGTGGACAATGGCCTGTGTAGAGCTGGGGGGACAGACCCTCAGATGGTGTGCAGGCGCCGCGTTGCTGGTGATACTATGGCGGGAGCGGGGGACTCACGCGTTCCCGGCTGCGATCGTAGTTCCCTGGGAAGCGTATATGCCAGTTAGAGTCCCCACTTACAGGGCATCGACTCACTGTCCATATCACTGCATACAACTAGATCAAGGAGGACCCGGGGTGGCCTGTCAGGTTGCAACACTGGTGGGCTATCTCCGGCTAGAATCCACAGGCAACAGGGAGCACTCACGGAAGGCGGCTGTTCCGAACGAATCTCTGACAGAATATCGACAGACATAATATCGACCTACAAAACATCGACGCTGGAATATCGAAGGCAAGTATATCGACACCCTATCTACAACATGGTAAGTACAAAAATATCGAAACCAAAATATAGATGTTAAAAATATCGTAATTAAAAATATCGTTTTTTTTCTGTAAAAAAAAAAAAGTTAAATAAAGTAAATAATACTTATAAATAAAATAAACATTTAAACATATTTAATAATGTTTAACATTAATAAATAATAAATATTGAATAATACAACTTTAATTAAAAAGAAACATAACATATAATATATACTTACTTAATACATTTTATTAATTATTTTTATTACTTATAAATTATTAAAATATACTATACATTACAAAAATATCTACACATATAAAATAATAACATAATTAAAAATAAACAATTATATTTAATAAATTAAAATATATATATATACTTTCAATATTTTTAAACTTAATTAAATACATCATTATCTAAAATAATATAAAAAATATTAAATACATAAATAAATAAAACTACTATTTAAAGTAAAAAAAAAACTACAGTAATGAAAACATTGGATAGCGTAGAATGTAACATTACTATTCCCACTCCAGAGAGTGCAACAGTAGGGAAAGCGTTGGATAGCGTAGGGGTAAAAATTACTATTCCCACTCCAGAGAGTGCAACAGTAGGGAAAGCATTGGCTAGCGTAAGGGTAAAAATTACTATTCCCACTCCAGAGAGTGCAACAATAGGGAAAGCGTTGGATAGCGTAGGGGTAAAAATTACTATTCCCACTCCAGAGAGTGCAACAGTAGGGAAAGCGTTGGATAGCGTAAGGGTAAAAATTACTATTCCCACTCCAGGGAGTGCAATAATAGGGAAATTGTTGGATAGCCTAGGGGTAAAAATTACTATACCCACTCCAGAGAGTGCAACAGTAGGGAAAGCGTTGATTAGCGTAGGGGTAAAATTACTATTCCAACTCCAGAGAGTGAAACAGCAGGGAAAACGTTGGATAGCGTAGGGGTAAAAATTACTATTCCCACTCCAGAGAGTGCAACAGTAGAGAAAGAGTTGGATAGCGTAGGGGTAAAAATTACTATTCACTCCAGAGAGTGCAACAGTAGGGAAAATGTTAGATAGCGGGTGGGTAAAAATTACTATTCCCACTCCAGAGAGTGCAACAGTAGGGAAAGCATTGGATAGAGTAGGGGTAAAAATTACTATTCCAGCTCCAGAGGGTGCAACAGTAGGGAAAGCGTTGGATAGCGTAGGGGTAAAAATTACTATTCCAACTGCAGAGGGTGCAACAGGAGGGAAAGCGTTGGATAGCGTAGGGGTAAAAATTACTATTCCCACTGCAGAAAGTGCAACAGTAGGGAAAGCGTTGGATAGCGGGTGGGTAAAAATTACTATTCCAACTCCATAGAGTGAAAACGTAGGTAAAACGTTGGATAGCGTAGGGGTAAAAATTACTATTCCCACTCCAGAGAGTCCAACAGTAGGGAAAGCGTTGCATAGCGTAAGGGTAAAAATTACTATTTCCACTCCAGAGAGGGCAACGGTACGGAAAGCGTTGGATAGCATAGGGGTAAAAATGACTATTCCAACTCCAGAAGGTGCAACAGTAGGGAAAGCGTTGGATAGCATAGAATATAAATATAACATACTTATAAATAACTTTTATATTTAAAATAATGTATAATTAAATTTTAAAATAAATCTACATCATTTACAAACAATTAATAATTATTAAAAGCAGTTACATTTGAATAATAATTAACAATAAATTAACAACAAAAAACAATAAATATTAATTAATAAATATTACTCACCAAATAATAAATATTAAACAATAAAATATTTTTCATTACAAAAAAATCTTATTTAAAATTAATTCACATTTAAAAAGTATTAAACAATAAAATATTTGTTATGCCAAATAATAATTTTGATAAAACATTGATTACCAATTAATTACAAATATTTTCCAATTAATAAAAATATTTACCAATTAAAAATATTAATTGCCAATTAACAAAATTATTAACCAATTAAATAATTAATTACCAATTAAAAAAAATATTTTCCAATTATAAACATGAATTACCAATTAAAAAAATTAAATAACAATTAACAACATTATTTACCAATTAAAAAAATAAATTATCAATCTAAATAATGAATTGCCAATTATTAATAAATTATTAATAAAATAATTATCCATAACAAAAAAATATATAAATCATTAAATAATTACAATTAAATTACTTCCCACCCAATTCCCCTATAAACCCACAACCCACTACTGAAATAAAAAGAAAAATGTATTAAAAATTAATTTATAATTCCTAAAAATTACTAATTAATTTAGTATATTTAAATTACTTCCCACCCTATTCTCCTATAAACCCACAACCGGCTCCAAGACTAAAACATAACATTTACTTAAAAATAACATTATTAATATATACAAATAATACACATATAATTTAAAAAAATTAAAATACTTAACAAAAACATATTACACATACATAATTAAATACATAAAAATAATACAAATATCGATATTAGTAACATCGAAATTAGTTACATTGATATATATGCTATCGATATTTCTAACTTCGATATTACTTACATCAATATAAATAAATTCGATAATACTCTCCTTAGGGTCGATATTCTGTCCAACGATATTCTTGGCATCGAAATTCTGTACCTTCGATATTTCCAACTCGATATTTGTGTAGGTCGACAATTAGGAATCGATATTTAGACTGTGTACCGTTCCGAACGCCTAACGTGGCCGCCATCTTAGGGTCAGGCAGGATCGCCGATATAACTGATAATGCTCGCCGCCGCTGGGAACCATCAAAACCACTGGCGGGACTCACCCCCAAGATCCTCCCGACTACAATGATTCCACGATTCTGCCATTGTCGCAGCGCCACTCCCGATGCTCATCTCCGCTTCGGGTGCTCAGGAGCCTCATCCGCCATTTTGATTCCCGCCGAAGCACACCGCATTCAAAAACTCAGAGTGCAGACTCTCCTGGGGCAACGATTCACTCCCCATGCATGCTGCACATCGTCCGCCGCCCGGGGGTGCTTCTGGCAGACGATTCCGCCACTCAAAACCGCTATAATTCACCCGTCGAAAATGCGCAGACCGGGAGCCGAGGCGGTCTACGTCCGCTCGGCCATCTTGCCCGGCCACGTCCCCAAAGCAGCTTGTTTTACCAGTCTATAATCTTGTGAATGACCAAATGAAAGTAGAACCACACCAGGTATATATATAAAATATATGTATTTATTCTAAACACATCCCTCTAATCTCTTTATGAGGCTAGAGGCAAAAGTACATTCAGTAAAAGTATTTAGCACACAGTAAATTAGCACAATATACATTGAGCCCCAGGGGCTTACCAAACCATATATTAAGTATGTGGTATAAGAACCATGACTGACATAGATACAAGGCCTAGGGCCTTTAGAATCGCTGGGGCCACCAGAACCCACCCAAGGTAGTGACACAGGGACCCACGGGGACGTGTGCAATGTCTACACACAGCCGCGAATCACCATTAACTTCTATGGGGAAGTCGCGGTTGGAAAATTACAGAAAGAGGACACTTAGAAGAGGACTTGGAGCAAACCCCTTCAGAACTAGGAGGTGTCGAGTGCTGCGGTGTCGGATTCCAGATGGGACCCACCAAGCCTTGGCAACAGCAACCCACACAGAAAGCAGAGATTGACTTTGGTGCAGATCAGCATGGTCTGAGGAACTCACCCTTTGGAGGGGGTATCAGAGCACATCTGAAGCAACCAGGAAAGCCCACAGGAGAGAAGAGTTACCTTCTTGGGGACCCACTAGTCGACGGGCCAGGGATCACAAAAGGGTCTCGAGCAGAAATGCTAGAAGCGGGCCCATGGAACACTCGAGGAGTGTAGGCCCACAATCTTTGGTGCAGATGGTGCTCAGGGTTTGGACTACGAGTACCAATGCACAACTTTTGAAAAGCTTAGGAAGTGGATGCACTAGCAAATGTGCACGGTGTACAGGAGTTCCAGTCCCACGTCTCTCATGATGGCTGCAGGTCTCAACTTTGCTGGGATCTCGTGTCGGCCTCTGAGATGTCTGGAAGTCTGTGTCCTGAGTTGCAGATACTTCGGGGTCCAGTGGGAGCCTCGGAAATGCAGACTGGCAAGATGCTTCTTTGTGCCTGTTTGAACAGGGCAGTCACTCCTTGACCCCAAGGGAGATTCTTCCATCTTCTAGTCGTAATAGAATGTCAAGGTTCAGGGATATACATTGCAGAGTTTCATCCAGGTATAATCTAAAGTCCTAAGGACTGGGTTTGTATACTTATACTAAGTTTAGGGGTTGGGCTTACTCTAGGGTCCCACCTATGGGAGGACCCAGGAAGGGGGTGGTTACACCCCTTTCCCTTTTTCAAGTTTCGTGCCAGAGCAGGGGCTGAGTGCCCCTGCAACCGGTTTGAACTGGGGTATGCACAGGGACACCAAGTGTGCCCCCAGCACTGTCTGAAAAGCATTCTATGAATGCACCCACCCAGTCCCAATGCACTAAAGCCTGTCTGGGAGGTGGTTACACCTCTCTGTGACAGGAAGTCTATTGTCCAGGCCTCCCCTGCCAGAGTTTCATGCAGCAGCAGGAGGTCAGACTCATGTCTGTGGCTGCAGGATCCATTTTGTGATGCTGGGGCATCTATTACCGGTCAGGTAAGTGTATACATGTCTTCTCCCTCTAGAAGGGTGGAATTCTATCCCCGCCGCCAGGACTGGTGTGGGGGTAGGATTCCAAAGTGTTTGACACCAAACATAACATGTTTCGATGCAGCCATTCCAAAGTTAGCATTTACTCTAAAGTTATAATTCACTTAAGAGTATATGGTATGGCTGTATCACAGAACAGCCTCAGAGAATAGGTTTCAAAAGCTGCAGAGGGGTCCTGCTCAAGCATGGGCACCCTCTCACACAAAGCCAAGCACTCTTCCTTCAGGATTGTTTAGGCCTGCCATATGAGTGACTTATAGGTTTATATGAGCCTGTTATTAAAAGTATATATAGGTAACCTATATATCTTAGTAAGGGGTGCATGCACCACCTTACCCAGGCTGCAGAAGCAGACCTGTGGTGTCGCAAATCGTCCTCTAAGCGAGCGCAGACATCAGCCCCCTGGTTCTCTGACTCGCTGAGAGAGTTAAAACGTCGATGTAGGCAACGGGAGAGAGCCTGGCGCGTAGACTTCCTTCCGGAAAAAAAGGCCGCCTATAGAGAGGCGATCAGAAGCTATAAAGAAGGGGTCAAGGCAGCCCAGGCAACTTATTATTCCGACAAAATCTTGGAAGCCAGATCAAAGCCTAAAGAAATTTTTAACATAGTAAAGCAATGCAGGAATGTCCTCACTGCTCCCCCTCTAACCAAGACCAAGGAGCAATGTAATGAACTGGCGGATTTTTTTCACAACAAGGTGTTGAACATATATTCCACCTTTCCAGCCATGGCCCTGAATCATGAGGTGCCCGACTCACCCAACTCAGAAAATCTCCCCTGTTCAGGCCTGTCTACTACTGAGCCGACTCTTGATCATTTCCCTCTCCTGGACCTTGTCACCTTAGAGAAAGTGGCTCGCCAGGTTAAGTCGGGCTCCCCTCGCGACCCAGCCCCCCCAGAAATCCTGATGCAGGCAGGCGATGCCATCCTCCCTGTAGTCCTGGAACTGCTAAACTCATCTCTGTCCACTTGCACAGTTCCCACTGCCTGGAAGCAAGCCTCTGTACGGGCGCTCTTAAAAAAACCTAATTTGGACCCTAACGATCACTCCAACTATCGCCCCATCTCATTGCTCCCGTGGACTGGCAAGGTGCTTGAAAAACACATAAATGCCCTCTTGGTCCAGTTTTTGGAGAATCACTCCCTACTGCACACCTCCCAGACAGGCTTCAGACCTGG
Source organism: Lissotriton vulgaris (assembly GCF_964263255.1). Lineage (NCBI taxonomy): Eukaryota > Metazoa > Chordata > Amphibia > Caudata > Salamandridae > Lissotriton > Lissotriton vulgaris. The sequence goes on along the minus strand of NC_141687.1, from coordinate 1,246,956,495 downwards.
CCACGGGACTGAAACCGCCTTGCTAGCAGTTACCGAAGAGTCTCGAAGGATACTGGATCAGGGGGGATCAGTGGCAGTGATCCTCCTTGATCTAAGTGCTGCCTTCGATACGGTCAGCCATGCCACTCTGCTGAACCGTCTCCAGAACATCGGAGTCTCGGGAAACGCACTAAGGTGGTTCAGTTCCTTCCTGGCTGACAGATCTTTCCAGATCTTTGATGGCAACACAACATCTACCATCAAGCCTCTTAGCTGTGGAGTTCCGCAGGGCTCATCGTTGAGCCCTGTACTGTTCAACGCCTACATGAAACCGCTGGCTGGGGTAGTAGAACCGTACGGCATTAAAATCGTGTCGTACGCCGACGATACCCAGCTAGTGGTTTCACTGGCCCAAGAGAACGGTGGGCAAGCCTCAGCCGGCCTGCTGAACTGCCTGGAGAGCGTGAGGGAGTGGATGACCAACTCCTCCCTCAAACTGAACGGGGGAAAAACTGAACTTATGCTCCTAGGCCCAGCCTCACCACTACCCTTCTCTTCCCTATGGCCCGCCGGTCTAGGAGCACCTCCTACCCCCAAGGACAGTGTTAAGAGCTTGGGAGTTTGGTTAGACCACAAACTCTCCTTCTCCACTCAGGCCACCAAGTTGTCTGCCACCTGTTTTGGCCTATTAAGAACGCTGAGGAAGGTCCTTCCACTTTTACCTCTAGATGCCAAGAAGGTGGCGGTACAGGGCCTCATCCAGTCCCGTTTAGACTCAAACAACGCCCTATACCTGGGGGCGCCTGAGATGACTCTCCGAAAGCTGCAGGTGGTACAAAACTGCGCAGCACGTACCATACTCCAACTTCCACGGTCTCAGTCGGTTAGACAGGGACTGAAAAGCCTACATTGGCTGCCTGTGAGACAGAGAGTGGCATTCAAGGCTCTGTGCATCACACATCGGGCTTTTTGGAAGACTGGATCAGCAATCAACACCAGCCTTGTCACCCCTTACCACCCTAATAGGAACCTCCGGTCTACCGGTGCTTTTCTGGCAGCGGTACCCAGAGTAAAGAGAGCTAGGTCCGGGGGCAGGATGTTCTCACTGAACGCCGCCAGGCTGTGGAATGCACTCCCCCTTGATCTTCGATCCACACCCGATCTACTCCCATTCCGCAGAAAACTGAAAACCATACTATTCAGGAAGCCCTTCTAGCTCCTCCTGTGTTTCGTCACGTCTCTGTCTAAACTCAGCGCTTGGACGCCCCTGGGCAGCAACTGCGCTTAATAAATCGATAAATAAATAATAATAAATAATTTTGGAAGGCTTCCCAGGGGTGACATAATAAATGCTTCAGCCCCTTGTAGGCCTCTGGGATACCTATGCCCTTAGTACCTAAGGTACTATATAGTAGTGACTCACAAGGGTAACCCAGTAACCAATCTGGAGTGTACCTAAAGTACATGCAATCAATTTAGTGAGGCAGCAGCTAGGCTGGGGTCTTGAATAGCAGGGCCCCAGCCAGAATAAAGTCGAGAATCAGTGAAACACCAGCAAAAAGTGGGGGTAACCATAGTAAGCAGATTCTATTCTCCTAAACAACACCCCCCCCCCCCCCCAAATGCAGGGACATTAAACTAACCATGACCATGTGAGTCTCTATGTTCTAAGTGGAAATATCTGGAGAGTCCATCTACATTGGCATGGTTACTCCCAGGTCTATGTTCCACTGTATAGTCCATCCCCTGTAGGGAAATGGACCACCTCAAAAGTTTGGGGGTTTCACCCTTCATCTGTTTTAGCCATAAGAGGGGCTTATGGTCAGTCTGAACAGTGAAGTGAGTGCCAAACAAGCATGGCCTCAGCTTCTTCAGAGCCCAAACCACAGCAAAGGCCTCCCTCTCATTAGCTGACCAATGTTTCTCTCTAGGGGTCAGCCTTCTGCTAATAAAAGCTACAGGCTGTTCCTGACCTTCATTATTCAATTGTGACAGCACAGCCCTTACCCTCAACTCAGATACATCTGTTTGGACAATCAATTCTCCGAAGTATTTAGGACTTTGCAATATATATATACTTTCAAATATATGTTTATTCAGATACACTTGAGCGGAGCCCAGTCTGCCCAGTCTCTTAGGAGTGCTGCAGAGGGACTGACATCAGCAAGCACGAAGACACATTATGTATAATTCAGAACCAATTAAGGCACTCCCACAATGGAATTTTCCTAGCAGATGCAGCTAAACAATGAAGTACAGAGAATACGTTTCGATTCTGAGGCCGGGCACACATTATCTACAAACCAAGGTAGGTAAAGCTGTGCCCGCCACTAGACTAGTGGGAGAAGGCCTCTGTCTGGTGGGAAAGGTATATGCACTAATAAGGACAGTATATTCATTAGTGAAGCAGAACTCAACCTTGTAGAAAAGCAACTCAGCACATGCCTTTTCTCAGAAATAGTAAATAAATAATTTCCATCATGGTTCAAAATGGCGGCCAAATATAAAATGGTGCTGTGAATGCTAACTTACATAGAATAATGCACCAGCAAAGGTAACAGAAACATTTCCATTCCAACACATCCATCATCTGGAAGTGATCACTTTCTTGGGCAGACAGTGTCGGAGCCTCGCCTGTGTGTGCCAGCAACCAGCGGAACTGCAGGACTCTCTGGAGCACTGCAGGTAGGTGGCACCACCCCCTGCCTCCTCCCATCCAGGTATGCCAGGACAGAGAGCAGCCAGCGGAGCCGCGCCACTCTATGGGGCACTGCAAGTAGGTGACAGCAAGTAGGTTACAGCACTCCCCTCCACACCCCATAGTGTGCCAGCGGAGCTGCGCCACTCTCAGGAGCACTGCAGGTAGGTTGCAGCACCCCCTGCTTTCCCCCATCCAAGTATGCCAGGACAGAGAGCAGCCAGCAGAGCTGCTCCACTCTCAGGTGTACAGCAGGTACCCTGTGCGGAGTGACCTGCACCCTTTGCTGTGTGCCCAGGGAGGGGCACGCACTACCTGATCCACTCTGAGGGGTACAGCAGGTAGGTGGGCATGCTACATCCCCCCTCCCAGTGTGCCTGCAGAGGGAGCAGCCATGTGGGCTCTGCCATGCTGACAGAATGATTTTATTTTTTTCACCCTTGTTTTGAATGTGGCTTCTCACCAGTAACCCACACCCAATCACTGCACTCCCACATGGGAGGCAAATATACCACTGCACCTTTGAATAATATACACTTTTGAGCATGTCTTACCACCCCTGGCACAGCAAGACTTCAACACAAAGCAAGCAGCACCTTTTGAAAAGGGGTTTTATTTAACAAAATGCAAAGACTATCACTTTTAGAATAAGGCTTGGGGTGTATTGCATAATACTCTCTAAACAAAGGCTATCTCAGATACCAAATGTTTAAGATTCAAAGATATGTAGCAAACTTATAATCTTAAGACATGTATCAATAACTGAGCAAACTTACATTCTAAATGGCAAGAGATCAGACAGATATATATATATATATATATATATATATCCAAACACAAATTGCCTCGCAACTTGAACCGGGACCTGATAGGGCGGTCAGTGAGGCTGGCGCGGGACTTCCAGTTGTAAATACCATCAATTTCCTCCTTGAGACAAAGAGGCACACTGACACTGGCTGGATTGCTGTAACTTTCCTTTAATATGTGGAGCAGCACGAAGGCATTAAGCGTCCTTTCCCCACTGTTTCTGCTTCTGCAAGCCTTGGTCACGGGTGGAGTCTCTGACTTTCAAATGACCCACGTGATTCTTTTAATCACTGCAGGCCGTATTCTTTTGCAGAGAGCGCAGGGGGAAACACATTGACATTCTTAAAGGGAAGCGCTTAAATTTGCGTGTAACTTTCCTCTTTACTTGTCTGTCCCCCAGCGCTGTAATACAGCTGAAAGAATAATTTCTGGACGCTGCGAGCTGGGGCTGCAATTCCAAAGTGAGTGGAGAAATAAAAACGAACTGTGCATTTGGGCTGACTGTATTACAGCGCTGGGGGACAGACAAGTAAAGAGGAAAGTTGCACGCAAATTGAAGCGCTTCCCTTTAAGAATGTCAATGTGTTTCCCCCTGCGCTCTCTGCAAAAGAATACGGCCTGCAGTGATTAAAAGAATCACGTGGGTCATTTGAAAGTCAGAGACTCCACCCATGACCAAGGCTTGCAGAAGCAGAAACGTTGGGGAAAGGACACTTAATGCCTTCGTGCTGCTCCACATATTAAAGGAAAGTTACAGCAATCCAGCCAGTGTCAGTGTGCCTCTTTGTCTCAAGGAGGAAATTGATGGTATATATATATATATATGGTCCAGGTAGTCCTTATAGAAACGAACTATAAGGACTACCTGGACCATAATGCCTGGGGTGCGCCTACGCCCTTTTGCACACGTGGTCACAGCCACATAAAAAAGACTAAGATCTGAGCAGGGAAGGAGTATGCCTCTGATGAAGTGCGATCCCCGCACGAAACGCGTCAGGCTCTTTGAACTCTGGGGTCAAGCCTTTTGTACAGCATTCTGCAGCCTGCTCCATTAAAAGCAGTTCAATCTTCCTGTGAGTGGCTTCTCTGAATTTGGGCACCTTTCTTTTGGATTTAACACCGGCCAGCCTCGGTCGGAGAGAAGCCCGACCATGATGTCATGGACCTGCGCCTCGTCTGATGAGGAGGCGCACTAAGGGACAGGAAGAGCAGGTGGAGAGGTAACACGGAGCACGATGTTATGTCCTGAAGTGTTCCCTAGCCCACTGTGGTTTTTACATTTGGATCCATTTCCCTGCTGCAAGCATCACATTGAAAACGAACTATAAGGACTACCTGGACCATAATGCCTGGGGTGCGCCTACGCCCTTTTGCACACGTGGTCACAGCCACATAAAAAAGACTAAGATCTGAGCAGGGAAGGAGTATGCCTCTGATGAAGTGCGATCCCCGCACGAAACGCGTCAGGCTCTTTGAACTCTGGGGTCAAGCCTTTTGTACAGCATTCTGCAGCCTGCTCCATTAAAAGCAGTTCAATCTTCCTGTGAGTGGCTTCTCTGAATTTGGGCACCTTTCTTTTGGATTTAACACCGGCCAGCCTCGGTCGGAGAGAAGCCCGACCATGATGTCATGGACCTGCGCCTCGTCTGATGAGGAGGCGCACTAAGGGACAGGAAGAGCAGGTGGAGAGGTAACACGGAGCACGATGTTATGTCCTGAAGTGTTCCCCAGCCCACTGTGGTTTTTACATTTGGATCCATTTCCCTGCTGCAGGCATCACATTGAAAACGAACTATAAGGACTACCTGGACCATAATGCCTGGGGTGCGCCTACGCCCTTTTGCACACGTGGTCACAGCCACATAAAAAAGACTAAGATCTGAGCAGGGAAGGAGTATGCCTCTGATGAAGTGCGATCCCCGCACGAAACGCGTCAGGCTCTTTGAACTCTGGGGTCAAGCCTTTTGTACAGCATTTTGCAGCCTGCTCCATTAAAAGCAGTTCAATCTTCCTGTGAGTGGCTTCTCTGAATTTGGGCACCTTTCTTTTGGATATATATATATATATATTATATATATTGAAAGTAACTCCGTAACACCACCTCCGATCCGGCCGGACCGGCGAAGCAGGAGACAGACCACAGCTTTCAGGTAAGTTATTTTATTTTCCAGTTTTTTCCTTAATCACCCAACCATGACGCGTTTCGGGCTTTGCAGCCCTTGTTTACATGCCATATATATATATATATATATATATGTATATTACCTACTGGCGGTCGCCAGTAGGTAGTTATAGTTAGGATCTACTGTCCATAGGAAATCCGCAACATTCTATTGGGAATAACTTTGGCGCCGGTGGACGAATCTTCGCGAATTTCTCAAAGAAGGTGGCCCGCTCCGCTACGCTCCTTCCCTGAAAATGTGGGGGGGATTCGTCAAGCGGGGGCCGAGATAAAAGGGGGGTCCCAAAACGTGTTTTCCCCATGTTAATTTCCATAGGGCGGTCAAACTCACTTTTAGCCCGAACGGCTGAATGGATTTCCACCAAACTTGGCAAAATTGTAGGGACTGGTACCCCGATGTGCCTTTGCTATGTCTCAAGATATGTGCTCCAGTGGTTTTTACGAAAATTTACTTTGAAAAAATATATATTGGCTACATTGGGCTATATATATGTTAGAGCCCAAATGTAGCCCAATGTAGCCCAAAGATGGCCACCAGAGACAAAAAAAAAGAAATGTAGCCCAAATATCAGCCAGATGTAGCCCAACTATAGCCAAATGACAGAATGTCCCAGAGTGTTCTAAAGAACAACTAGAGCGCTAACAGTCTTACTTATGACAAAAGTATGGCACACCTGAAGTCATCTTGATTGGAATAAAGTGGTAACACTTAGTACATTTAATTTGAAAAGGAACAAAATGAGGGGTTTCATTTTGCCATAGAAATTATATATATATATATATATATATATATATATATATATATATATATATTCACTGAAAAAACCATAGGTTTCACACCAGTTATAGTTAGGAATTAGCATTTAAAAAACCTATTAAATTCACTGAAAAAAACATTTATAGTTAGGTGGAAATTTCCACCTAACTATAACTGGTGTGAAACCTATGGTTTTTTCAGTGAATTTAATAGGTTTTTTAAATGCTAATTCCTAACTACAATTGGTGTGAAACCTATGGTTTTTTCAGTGAATATATATATATATATATATATATATATATATATACACAGTAGAGGATCACTCTGGATGTGCACCTCCCACACCACAAGGAAAACACCTCAAACGATCACAGCCACTGGTTCACATCACAATGGCATAACCACAAAACTCAATACATCACCTGATGCATACACTGCCCACTTCTGGCTGGGGGAAGTCTTTACACAGCCGGGGATCAGAGCTCAGCAATCAGGGTTCAATCCGAGATAGACACGTCTGCCCTCGCTGGGAATCCAAACTCTCAAACTTCCAAACTTCCATCAGACCAGTGGAGGCTCCCCCTTTTAATACAAATCCAAACATAACAAAGCTTCTAGCAAGCCTCGCCCCCTCGTTCCCATGAGAGCCTGTATCAGTCTGATTCAAGGCCACGGCATCGGTTTCGAGATGGGCCATGTTCATTCCTCTGATAAAAACCGGTTTTCTCTAGTCAGAAAAGTGTGAAAAACAGGAGGGAGAACAGGAGATGCCCTCCCCACTTTGCAGTTACGTGCAAGCACAGAAAATAGCTTCAGTCATGAAAATGGAGTTGGTTAGGACATGCACATAGAAAGGCCCAAAGCAAGATGGAATTGAAAGGCAAGATGACTTGAAAGCATGTCTAAGCTAAGCACTGCCATAAAACAAGGTAAAGTCAGAAAACAGAATGACATTAAACAATGTCAAAGCCAACAGGCAGAACTTATAATTCTCACCAATGCACAAAACAATCACACCTTCCAATGCACATCCCACACGCTCTGCTCTTGGCAAGACTGTTCCACTCCGTAACAGCTCCCACTGAAAGACAGCAAGATTGCAGCACAGAAGAGAAGCAGGCCTATGCAGGACCCTCCTACATTAAGGAACACACTAAAGTCAATTAAAATGGTGGTGGTGAGGGTCATCATAGGGTGCCAAAATCACAAGAGTGGCTCTTTTATTACAACCCTCGCTGCAGAGAACGAACCGCAGAGAAATGAAAAGTGTGGCTTTGCTTTACACTGCGCACTCATCTTCTTCACAAACACTTTCCCCAAGAGGAATAGCGTTCTGCATTAATCCTGATCTGTTTTTCATTTACTTATCTGTGGCAATTCAAGCAGTACAGCGAAGCCCTCATGTGCAAGACGCGCATGGCTTTTGGGAAGTTGTATGAAAAAGTATTTACAATACAGTAGGTCTCAGATTTAAGCGAGTTTGTGCTATGGGCATTGTAAATGACAATGCCTTTTATTTATGTTTTAAAAATCAAAACATAAATAAAAGGCACTGTCATTTGCAATGCCAATAGCTCAAACTCACATAAATGCAAGACCTATTGCATTGCAAATGCTTGTTATAAATTGCAGTGGGACAACTGTGACATGGCTACCCAGGAGCTAAAATTGTTTGATTTAAGAAGACCTAACTGGACCTGATATGGAATAGTGACATTATTACTTGGTGAGGTCTCACAATCACCCCAACTAATAATCCACTTTCTCACGACTACCATAAACACTTTTTTGAGTAACTCAAGTCTTATGTCTGCTTCAGAGCTGTCATGTTCACCTGAACACCTCTTTGACAGCAGATGGTTATTTGTAGTGCCTCGACCCCACCCATAGCTGATGGGGAACAGACCATTTATCAGTCCGGCGTCTCTGGTCTCTAGACTAGAGCATTAGAAAAGTATGTGAAGCTCTGTTGAAGAAATGTTGTCCCATAGGTTTACTCCTACCTTTTGGAGTACATTTTCAGAGATTTTTTGAAAATCTACATTGGAGTCTGGGTTGTATGCCTGGAAATCTGTGGCAGTTCCAGGTGTGAGAAGTTGGCCTGATATATGATGTTTCCAATTCTGGAACCACCTTGTATCAGTCCAAACAATCCCTTATGGTGTCTGGTTGTAAGTCAACCTTATTAGACAAGCTATCTTAAGGGTAGCATAGACTAAGCAGCCTTAAAGGCTTAACTCAAGAGGTCGTGTTAAGCGAGCTGTTTTACCAATCACAGTCCTGTAATATCAAATGAGAGGACACCACACAAGTATATATTATAAAAATATATGTATTTATTTCTAAATTAATCACCAGTACTCTTTATGAGCAAAGGGGCACAAGCGTTAAATCAAAAACACAGTATAACATGCAAAGTTGCACAGTTATGGATGAGGGCGGGTGGCCACTCAAACCATATATTAAAAAAGTGGTATAAGAGATACCAATCGAACAGTGGTTAGGCCTAGGGCCTAGGGAATCGCTGGGAGCAGTTGGGAAAAGCAATGCTGAAGTCGGGAAAAGTCCGCGGGATTCGGGTGCAGCACTTAAAGTGCGGCTCGCACCAATGCAATGTCAATGGTGCGTAAAAGTTACACAAATAGAGTTTCTGGACACTTCCGCTGAACCTAGAGGAACCAAACTTTAGACACAGACCCTAGAGGTGTGTACCAGTGTGGGAACACCGGCGTTGCAATGTTACCTCACCCACAGGAAGCGGGTGCATAGGGTCGAAGTGGCGTCGGGTTTTGACACGCAGGCTCTTGGTGCTTGGAGCTGAAGAGGCGGCAGGCGATGTGAAGGAGAAGTGTCCGGTGTGATCCAAGGGTGGATCAGAGTAGAAAAGTACCTGAAAGCAGAGGGGACAGAGTCTGGGTCACTCAGCAGTGACCAGGGTGGAACCAGGCAATGTCGGGCACAATCAGGTGGTTGTCAAGGAGTTTCTCTCCGCTGTCACGTGGGCTCTTGGGCATCTGCGACTTCCAGCAGCGGGTCACGATCTGTCCCACAAAGGCTCTCACCGTCGGCGCAGTCGGCTTCAAGATTGGAGCAAACAACACTTGGCAAGAGCAATCCACGCAGGACCAGAAGAATGCTTCTCACTCGGACCAGGAGGGTCAGAGCGGGTGCTCCTTTTCAGAGGAGCTGGTGCAAGTCTAAAGCAACCAGAATCGCAAGTCGGTTTTAGGTTTTCGTTGGCATAGGGGCCACAAGCCAGCTGGCAAGTGACCGGGCCAACGCATCGAGCCAAAGCAAGCAGAAGGGCCCCACTCAGCACTCGTCGATTGTAGAGGGGTGAGCTTCGGTGCAAGAGTGGCTCAGAGTTGGGGATTCTGAAACCCTGGTGTACAGCTCCGAGGGTCACTCGTGGGCTGCACGGTCAGTGTCTCGTGGTCTTTTCAAGATGGCACGCCCCACGCTTCCGGTCGCCTCCATGGGTTTCAGCTCTGCAGGGACTGTGGATCGGGCTGTAAGAAGGCAGGCAAGCTTGATCTTGTTGATCTCTGTTGCTCGAGTTCTGGCGGGAACTGCAACAAAGAAGACGTCGAGGTGCTGGATGGTGCCTGTTTGCACAGGGTGGTCACTCCTTGACCACAAGGGAGATTCTTCAGTCTTCTACGTTGAGTAGGATGTCAAAGGGTCCAGAGTTTTGTTTCAAATGCTTCGTCAGGATAATCTGAGTGCGTTGGCACGGCTCCCATTCTTATACCAATCTAGGGGGCTGGATTACCTGCTAGCTCCCCTCCTATGGGTGGGACCCAGGAAGGGGGTGGATACACCCCTTTCCTTTGATCCAGGCCATGCTGGGACTGGGGCTGGTGTGCCCCAGAACCGGTTTGGCCGGATTATGCAAGGGGCAGCCTTGTGCTCCCCAGGCAGTGTCTGGTTTCTTTCAAACCTCCCTGCTACAATCCACTATCTCCTGTCTGGGGTGGTGTAACACCGCCCTGCGACAGGAAACCCTTTGTCCAGGCCTCCTCTGCTGAGTTTCGGTCGGCAGCAGGAGGTCAGACTTGTGTCTGTGGCAGAAGCATCCATTTTGTGGATCTGAGGCTCTTTTAAAAATCAACCGTTTTTCAGTAAAGTAACATGTCTTCTCCCTCTAGAGGGGTGGAATGCTATCCCCGTCGACAGGACTGTCGAGGGAATAGTATTCCAAATCGTATGACACCTTACACGACATGTTTTGATAAAGCCAAACCAAAGTTGCTATATAACCGCGAGGATTATAAGGCACTTAAGAGTATATGGTATGGCATTATCCCGGATCAGCTTAGGGATTGTTCCCGACAGCTGCAGACAGGCTCAGCTCATGCCAGAGCTCCATCTCACATTAAACCACGCACTCTGCCTTTCAGGATTGATAAGGCCGTCCATAGGAGTGGCTCACAGGTTTATATGTGTCCAGATATAGGTTTAGATATAGGTATACTATATCTAAGCAAGGGGTGATTACACCCACTTGCCCCAGCTGAGTGATCAGCCAGTTGTGTCAATTTAAGAACCAGCCAGGGGTGGCAAAAGCTATGCTTCAGCCCCTGGTAGGCCTTGGTGGCACCTATGCCCTGAGCACCTATAGTGCATGGTACAGGGGCTGACAAGGAATCCATTTCCAATTGTGGTATGTACCTATAGCACATGTATTACGAATTTAGAGAGAGAACAGCAGGCTGGGGGTCTGATTAGCAGGCCCACAGCCTCAGTAAGTCGAAAACCAGTGAAGCAAAAAGCAAAAATTGGGGTGACCATAGGATAGCAGACCCTACTCTCCTACACAACCACCCCCCCAAACGCAGGGACGTTAAACTTAACCTTGACCAGATAAGTCTTCATGTTCTAAGTGGAAGTACCTGGAGAGACCATCTGCATTACCATGGTCAGTCCCTGGGCGGTGCTCCACTGTAAAGTCCATCCCCTGTTGGGAAATGGACCACCTGAGCAGTTTGGGATTTTCACCCTTCATCTGATTTAGCCACAAGAGGGGCTTATGGTCTGTCTGAATTAGGAAGTGAGTTCCAAACAAGTATGGCCTCAACTTCTTCAGGGCCCAAACCACAGCAAAGGCCTCCCTCTCAATAGCTGACCAACGTTTCTCCATGGGGGTCAGCCTTCTGCTAATGAAAGCAATGGGCTGGTCTTGACCATCTTGATTAAGTTGTGAAAGCACAGCTCCCACTCCCAACTCAGAAGCATCTGTCTGTACAATGAACTGTTTGGAGTAGTCAGGACTCTTCAGGATAGGTGCAGAGCACATTGCCTTCTTCAGGTCATCAAATGCCTTTTGACAGCTAACTGACCACTGAACCTTTTTGGGCATCTTCTTGGATGTCAAGTCATTCAATGGTGTCACAATGGACCCATAGTTTTTCACAAATTTTCTGTAATACCCAGTCAGGCCCAAGAAGGCTCTGACTTGTGTCTGGGTAGTTGGAGGAGCCCAGTCCTGTATGGTCTGGATCTTGCTCTCCAATGGTTGAACCTGACCCCCACCTACTAGGTGGCCCAGGTACACAACCTTACTCTGCCCTATCTGGCACTTGGTAACCTTGATAGTCAGGCCTGCCTTTTGCAGGGCCTCCAGAACCTTCTTCAGGTGGATCGGGTGATCCTCCCAGGTGGAGCTAAAGACAGCAATATCATCTAGATATGCTGCGCAAAAGTCATCCAACCCAGCAAGGACTTGATTCACCAACCTTTGGAAGGTGGCAGGTGCATTCTTCAAACCAAAGGGCATTACCAAAAATTGATAATGTCCACTAGGGGTAGAGAATGCTGTCTTGGCTTTTGACTCTTCAGCTAGTCTGATCTGCCAGTAGCCAGCTGTCAAATCAAATGTGCTCAGAAACTTGTCAGAAGCCAATTTATCAATTAGCTCATCTGCTCTTGGAATGGGGTGAGCATCTGTCCTAGTGACAGCATTGAGACCTCTGTAGTCCACACAAAACCTCATTTATCTCTTTCCATCTTGGGTATGAGGTTTTGGCACAAGGACCACTGGGCTAGCCCATGGGCTCTCTGATGGCTCAATCACTCCAAGCTCCAACATCTTTTGCACCTCAGCCTTTATACAATCCCTGACATGGCCAGGTTGCCTGTAGATCTTATTCTTCACAGGCAGGCTGTCACCAGTGTCCACCTCATGGGTGCACCAGTTAGTTTGACTGGGTGCGAGGGAAAACATATGCCAGTGGGCCTGCAACACCTGTCTGCAGTCCACCTGTTGCTGCTCAGTGAGGCTGCCTGCGAAGGCTACTCCATCAACTGAACCATCATCAGGGTTCTGGGAAAGCAGGTCTGGGAGAGGGTCACTCTCTTCCTCCTGATCTCCATCTGTGGCCATGAGCAAGCTCATTTTCTCCCTGTCCACAAATGCTTTCAAACGATTTACATGGAGCACCCTGTGGGGGCTCCTAGGGGTTCCAAAGTCAACCACATAGGTGACTTCTCCCTTTTTCTCAATGATAGGGTAGGGTCCAGTCCATTTGTCCTGGAGTGCTGCTGGGCCCACTGGGTCCAACACCCACACCTTCTGCCCTGCCTGGAACTCAACCAGAACAGCCTTTTGGTCATGCCAAGCTTTCTGTAATTCTTGACTGGCCTCCAGGTTTTTGGATGCTCTCTCCATATACTCAGCCATCCTGGAGCGGAGACCAAGTACATAGTCCACAACATCTAGCTTAGGCTTTTTGAGAGGTAACTCCCATCCTTCCTTCACCAAACATAGTGGACCCCTCACAGGGTGGCCAAACAAAATGTCAAAAGGGCTGTAGCCAACCCCCTTCTGTGGGACCTCTCTGTAAGCAAAGAGCAAGCAGGGTAAAAGGGTGTCCCATTTCCGCCTAAGCTTCTCTGGTAGTCCTTTTATCATTCCCTTGAGGGTTTTGTTGAATCTCTCCACAAGCCCATTGCACTGAGGATGATAGGGTGTGGTAAACTTGTAGTTTACTCCACATTCCTTCCACGTTGCCTTTAAGTATCCAGACATGAAGTTGGCACCTCTGTCTGAAAGAACCTCCTTTGGAAAGCCCACTCTTGAGAAAACTGCAATGAGGGCTTTTGCCACAACAGGTGCTGTTGTGGTCCTCAGGGGAATTGCCTCTGGGTACCTGGTGGCATGATCCACTACCACCAGTATAAATCTGTGCCCAGATGCTGTTTGAGGATCCATGGGACCCACAATGTCAATTCCAACTCTTTCAAAGGGTACCCCCACCACAGGTAGTGGTATCAGGGGGGCCTTTGTTGTGCCACCTGACTTACCACTGGCTTGGCAAGTGACACAGGAGCGACAAAACTCCTTGACATTTTCTGACATATGAGGCCAGTGAAAGTGAGGGACAAGCCTGTCCCAAGTCTTGTTCTGGCCTAGGTGTCCTGCAAGGGGAATATCATGGGCCAAGGTGAGAAGGAAACCCCTAAACTTCAAAGGTATGACCAACCTCCTGGTGGTACCAGGCTTGGGGTCTCTAGCCTCTGAGTAAAGGAGTCCATCATCCCAATAAACTTTATGGGCACCTTGAGCATTCCCTGCAGCCTCAGCAGCAGCTTGCTGTCTGAGGGGTTCAAGTGAAGGGCAATCTAATTGGGCCTGCCCCAGGTCTGCCCTTGAGGGTCCCCCTGTCCCCAGAAGCTCAACCTGGTCAGGCTCAAGTTCCTCTGAGACAGTCTCCTCTTGGACTGCAGAATCAGCTTCCTGTGAATTCTGATCCTCAACCTGGGGCAAGTGGGAAGGCACAGCCTTAACCCTCTTGCTTCTTCTCTTGGGTTGTGGTTGGTCTAATGTTTCAAGATCCACCACTGGTTCAGGAAGGCACTTCTTAGCCTGAGACCTTGTCACTGCAAGGACATGAGCTGAAATCCCTAGCATTTCTGCATGAGTCCTGTACCCCACTTCTGACCAAACTGAGCTTTCAAGATCATTGCCTAACAGACAGTCTACTGGGAGGTCTGCACTTACCACAACTTTCTTTAGGCCATTTACCCCTCCCCAGGAGAAGTTCACAACAGCCACACTATGTGAAGTAGTGGAGTTGCTTGCATTGGTCACTAGGTAATTCTCACCTAGTACAATCTGACCAGGGTCCACAAAGTCAGGTGTTACCATAGTGACACTGGCACAAGTGTCCCTGTAGGCCTGAGCCAGTTTCTCATTGATTAAAGGAGTCTGCCTATATTTGCCCAGGTTACTGTGACTCACTGCAGTGGTCAAAAATAAGTCCACATCATATAGGAGAACTGCCTGAGTGGGGACTCTGACTAGGCCAGATTCCACCTCAGTACCCAAGGTTAACCCTACTATCCCCTTAGGTTGTGCACTACCACTGCTGACTGTACTAGGGGGTGCAAGTGCTTTAGGAGCTGCAGTGGTAGGAACTGGATTTTTCTTAGTGCATTCACTGCCCCAGTGTGAAACTGATTTGCAGGTATTACACCAAGGTTTCTTTGGGCCATCATTCTTCTTTTTCTTTTTGTCATTTTGGGAACCACCCTCCTTATTACTAGTTTGGGGGCCTGAAGACTTCTGGTCCTTTTCTTTATCTTTCTGATTCCCACCCTTCTGGTCTGTTTTCTTCTGCTCACCATGGTTCTGGGGTTTCTGCTTAATCCTTGTTCTGACCCATTTGTCTGCCTTCTTTCCCAATTCTTGGGGAGAGGTCAGATCAGAGTCAATAAGGTATTGATGCAACAGCTGGTTCTGACAGTTATTAAGGATCTGCTCTCTCATGATAAGATTGTACAATCCTGTATAGTCTGAGACTTTACTTCCCTGCAGCCAACCCTCCAAAGCCTTAGTGGCACAATCAACAAAATCAGTCCAGTCCTGAGTCTGTGCTTTTTGGGTGTCTCTGAACAACAACCTGTATTGCTCAGTGGTTAGGCCAACCCCTTCAATAAGAGCACTCTTCAGGACAGAGTAGTTTTTGGCATCCTCAGGTCTAACTGTGAGGAGCCTATCCCTCCCTTTCTCAGAAAAGGAGTACCATAAAATTGCAGCCCTCTGATCCTGAGGAACCTGCTGTACCATGCAGGCCCTCTCAAGAGCAGTCATCCATTTGTGGATGTCATCCCCTTCCTTGTAGGGGGACACAATTTTTGTCAGGTTTCTATTGTCATAGCCCCTGTCTTTCTCTCTAGGAATATTGCTGCCACCAGCGGCATCTAAGCCACACAACTTTTGTTCTCTTGCCAAGGCAAGTCTAGCTTGAGCCAAGGCTATCTCTTCACTCTCTATCTGGAGTTGGACAGCCCTCATCCTGGCCCTATGCTCTTTCTTCTGGGGGGAAGTCATTCCCCTTTGAGATTCCCTGGAGACACTAGAAACATGAGAGTCCCCTGAGGGAGATCTCACCCTTCTGTTACCTGTGGGAATTATGTTATAGGCTCTGGGGAGGTGCTGGCCCTCTCCATTCCCATGTAGGCTTAAGTTGGCCTGGTTAAGCCTGGCAACTACAACCTGGTCACCCTGTTGATCCTGATTCTCAGGCTCATCTACCTCTGAGCCATCCTCCTCTTCCTCCTCCTCATCTTCTGGAGTTGTCTCATTCTCAGGGTGGGTCACTCCATCTCCTAAACCTAAGGGAACTGCCTTCGCCTTGGCTAAGTCATCCATTTCCAGGATGGCTATCAGGATAGGAATGGTGGGGTGTCTGCCCCTTTTTAGCCCCCTTGCAATGCATAAGGCACTCAAGTCTTTGTGGCTAAGTTTGTCATAGCTGGAAGTTGCCTTGGTAAGGTCAACTGTCGCAGGGATAGAACCTGAGGCTCCACCTGCGTCAGACATGACTGCTAGTGAGGTGCAAGTGGTGCACTTACCTACACTAAGTGTTTTCCTACTGTATCTTGCTAGTGAGATGTAGTCAGGGTGTGCTAATCCCTTTAATCTACAACTACTAAGTTCAGTAGAACTTAATATGCTAAGCTTTTGATTTATATGTACCTAGGGTACTTAATGTGATCTTTCAATTTGATAAAAAGATTGCAATGGTAAAACAACAGCAAGCTCAAATCCGCACCGCTGCGCACCAATGTGAGAAGTTGGCCTGATATATGATGTTTCCAATTCTGGAACCACCTTGTATCAGTCCAAACAATCCCTTATGGTGTCTGGTTGTAAGTCAACCTTATTAGACAAGCTATCTTAAGGGTAGCATAGACTAAGCAGCCTTAAAGGCTTAACTCAAGAGGTCGTGTTAAGCGAGCTGTTTTACCAATCACAGTCCTGTAATATCAAATGAAAGGACACCACACAAGTATATATTATAAAAATATATGTATTTATTTCTAAATTAATCCCCAGTACTCTTTATGAGCAAAGGGGCACAAACGTTAAATCAAAAGCACAGTATAACATACAAAGTTGCACAGTTCTGGATGAGGGTGGGTGGCCACTCAAACCATATATTAAAAAAGTGGTATAAGAGATGCCAATCGAACAGTGGTTAGGCCGAGGGCCTAGGGAATCACTGGAAGCAGTCAGGACAAGCAATGCTGAAGTCGGAAAAAGGCCGCGGGATTCGGGTGCAGCACTTAAAGTGCGGCTTGCACCAATGCAATGTCAATGGTGCGTAAAAGTTACACAAATAGAGTTTCAGGACACTTCCGCTGAACCTAGAGGAACCAAACTTTAGACACAGACCCTAGAGGTGTGTACCAGTGAGGGAACACCGGCGTTGCAATGTTACCTCACCCACAGGAAGCGGGTGCATAGGGTCGAAGTGGCGTCGGGTTTTGACACGCAGGCTCTAGGTGCTTGGAGCTGAAGATGCTGCAGGCGATGTGAAGGAGAAGTGTCCGGTGTGATCCAAGGGTGGATCAGAGTAGAAAAGTACCTGAAAGCAGAGGGGACAGAGTCTGGGTCACTCAGCAGTGACCAGGGTGGAACCAGGACGGAACCAGGCAATGTCGGGCGCAATCAGGTGGTTGTTGAGGAGCTTCTCTCCGCTGTCACGTGGGCTCTGGGGCATCTGTGACGTCCAGGAGTGGGTCACGATCTGTCCTACGCAGGCTCTCACCGTTGGCGCAGTCGGCTTCAAGATTGGAGCAAACAACACTTGCCAAGAGCAATCCACGCAGGACTGGAAGATTGCTTCTCACTTGGACCAGGAGGGTCAGATCGGGTTCTCCTTTTCAGAGGAGCTGGTGCAAGTCTGGAGCAACCAGAATCGCAAGTGGGTTTTAGGTTTTCGTCGGCACAGGAGCCACAAGCCAGCTGGCAAGTGACCAGGCCAACGCGTCAAGCCAACGCAAGCAGAAGGGCCCCTCGCAGCACTCATCAAGTGTAGAGGGGTGAGCTTCAGTGCAAGAGTGGCTTAGGGTTGGGGCTTCTCAAACCCCGGTGTACAGCTTCGAGGGTCACTCGTGGGCTGCATGGTCAGCGTCTCGTGGTCTTTTCAAGATGGCGCGCCCTACACTTCCGGTCGCCTCCACGGGTCTCAGCTCTGCAGGGACTGTGGATCGGGCTGTAAGAAGGCAGGCAAGCTTGATCTCGTTGATCTCTGTTGCTCGAGTTCTGGCGGGAACTGCAACAAAGCAGACGTTGAGGTGCTGGATGGTGCCTGTTTGCACAGGGTGGTCACTCCTTGACCACAAGGGAGATTCTTCAGTCTTCTACGTTGAGTAGGATGTCGAAGGGTCCAGAATTTTGTTTCAAATGTTTCGTCAGGGTAATCTGAGTGCGTTGGCACTGCTCCCATTCTTATACCAATCTAGGGGGCTGGATTACCTGCTAGGTCCCCTCCTATGGGTGGGACCCAGGAAGGTGGTGGATACACCCCTTTTGTTTGATCCAGGCCACGCTGGGACTGGGGCTGGTGTGCCCCAGAACCGGTTTGGCCGGATTATGCAAGGGGCAGCCTTGTGCTCCCCAGGCAGTGTCTGGTTTCTTTCAAACCTCCCTGCTACAATCCACTATCTCCTGTCTGGGGTGGTGTAACACCGCCCTGCGACAGGAAACCCTTTGTCCAGGCCTCCTCTGCTGAGTTTCGGTCGGCAGCAGGAGGTCAGACTTGTGTCTGTGGCAGAAGCATCCATTTTGTGGATCTGAGGCTCTTTTAAAAATCAACCGCGTTTCAGTAAATTAACATGTCTTCTCCCTCTAGAGGGGTGGAATGCTATCCCCGTCAACAGGACTGTCGAGGGGATAGTATTCCAAATCATATGACACCTTACACGACATGTTTTGATAAGGCCAAACCAAAGTTGCTATATACCCGCGAGGATTATAAGGCACTTACGAGTATATGGTATGGCATTATCCCGGATCAGCTTAGGGATTGTTCCCGACAGCTGCAGACAGGCTCAGCTCATGCCAGAGCTCCATCTCACATTAAACCACGCACTCTGCCTCCAGGATTGATAAGGCCTTCCATAGGAGTGGCTCACGGGTTTATATGTGTCCAGATATAGGTTTAGATATAGGTATACTATATCTAAGCAAGGGGTGATTACACCCACTTGCCCCAGCTGAGTGATCAGCCAGTTGTGTCAATTTAAGAACCAGCCAGGGGTGGCAAAAGCTATGCTTCAGCCCCTGGTAGGCCTTGGTGGCACCTATGCCCTGAGCACCTATAGTGCATGGTACAGGGGCTGACAAGGATTCCATTTCCAATTGTGGTATGTACCTATAGCACATGTATTACGAATTTTGAGAGAGAACAGCAGGCTGGGGGTCCGATTAGCAGGCCCACAGCCTCAGTAAGTCGAAAACCAGTGAAGCAAAAAGCAAAAATTGGGGTGACCATAGGATAGCAGACCCTACTCTCCTACACCAGGTATGCTGGAGCACTCCTAAACTTTCTGTGTGAATTCTATTTACAAACATGCAAAATGTATTTCTACATTTGTTAATCAACATATTCACAAACTGCATTTTGTATAGTAAAGTAGTACTACAAAATGCTATTCACAAACCTATTTACAGAGACCTCCTCCTCCCCTATCTTCCTTTTGAAGAGGTCCCCGTCAAGGTGGCGGAGACCTCCGCACACGCAAGTACATGTTTAATAGTTAATGTGGGAGGGGCTATAGGTACTGACTCGAAAATGCGAAATACTTACTACTAAATAGAGGGTTTTATGGGAATCTAAGGATAGATTTAGGGAGGGACATCCTAATACCAACACACACAATAGAAGAGTAACACCCTTGCAATTCACAAACTACACTTTTAAAATTGCTACTGCCTTTGAGGTGTTAAAACAGATGCAAATGTACTGCAGCCTAGCTTTGGAGTATATTAAGCACCACACATGGCCACTCACATGTACAGCAACACATTTCCATTGGAAACAACGGAGACAGGGAATTGCAATAACACCCGTGGGAACTAATGATAAATTAATTAAATTATTTTGACATTTAGATGTAAACAGCACTCTGTCAAAGATAGTGTAATTACATTATGCTGTATTCTGTGCTGTGCAGAACTGCACCACTCTTTCAACCTTCCCAAGTATGTGTATCTGTGATAAAATAAGGTCTTGCACAGCAATACTCTAGGCATCTGTCACCAAATGGAGCTTTTTATCCTGTAAGGGCTGGTCTGAAAATGTACATTCTGCCCGTTGAACACATTTTAATAACTAGAAACATGTATTTTCCTTCTTATGATTCAAAACACGGGTGAAAACAAAATCAGAAGGGAATGAGAAAAAAGTTACAAAAAATTACACGGGTCACTAACACAATAGTGGACCAAGAATTCAGATAAATGAATGGAAAACATAAAAAAGACTATTAATTGTAAGCGATATACAGACAATTGATGTGTAAGCAAGTACAAATGCAATAAAATATAGAAAATACTTTTAGCACTTCATTACCACATCGTTGATGCAATTCTATATACTTAAGACAGAACAAAATGTGCGAAAATATATGCTAATATCTATGTTCTGAAAAAGAAGGTCAGCCACACATTATGTAAAGACTGCAGAGGCACTGCAAATGAAAATGTATCACTTTTTTCTCAATATGTACCATGCTGAAAATTGTTCATCCTCTGGTTTATTTCCTTAATTCTGACTAAATCATATACATATATTGGAGTATCTAAGTTAGAGAAGTTGGTAATTTCCTCAAAGACAGGGTCCCCGGTTCAGATACCAGGGCTTAGTCACCGTCGACACTCACAGAAGCAGAGTAAGCGTCAAGGGCGGGCCTGTATGGATTGCACTGGGCAAATGGAAATCTGCCCAGAGCCATTTAGCCTAGCGTGCCAATTTTGCACGGTTGTAAATACAATCTATGCTTTAAGTACAGAATAAACATCTCCACACACTCCGCCTTCCAATTGAGTCCATGTCGCCAGCCATTTTACAAAAATACAGAGCTGTCAGGACTGGAGTCAGCCATGTTAATAAGAGGGATGCTAATCACAATATTTCTATCACGGGTCATTTAAAAGTCAACCAAATGACAGTGTTTGCACACATCCAGGATGTGTTGTAAGGCATCTTTAATAGCATGTTGCCTTCGGCTCTTAAAAGGTGCTGTTGCCTTCAGCGATTATTATTTCCTAGTGGAAGAAAGCATCTTAGATTGTGAAGAGATGGCGAAAAACGTGCATTTTGTGCTGTTCGTTCTTACTTTTTATTGTGTAAGAATTTTGGTATTTTCGGCAGAAGTGCTCCTTGTATGAAATGGCCTAGGGCTCTAATTATTTGATACAATGCTTTGGGACATTTTTCACGATCTACTGTTCTCGCGAAGAGTTTATTTTAATTATCAATTGTGTTTTTTCTATGGCACCAAACATGTCTTTCTAACGGGTGTCTCGGAGACTATAACAAAAAACGCTTTAAAAATAAAAAAGTATACAACAATATAACACATAGGGGGTAATGTCCCAATGCAAGCACAGCTTTACAAGTTATAGGCTTGTAACTAAGATATGTTCGCATTTTCTCAAACTTATTTTCTCTTTCTCAAAACCTCCATAGCTCGCAGATGGAAAGCTACAAAAATCCCACTAGGTATACACTGGTCTAACAGTATTAAAGCAGTTTGTCCACTAGAGTAAAGTATGGCGTGGTTACTTTTAAAAATGGTCAATTCTTTTTTTATTTTTTTGTCCATTTGACAAACTTGTGCAGTCGGCGAAACCTCTTGTCACTGCTCCAAGGAATACCCAAGCCTTCCTGGAAAACATATTTACTCGCTCCAGATTTATGAGCAGATGTCCGTGTGTTTCCAGGGCGGGGATGGCAATGTGAACATTTTGCGGTTACCCAGAAAGTTCAGACTTTATGGGCGTTGCAAACTCTCGCAGGCCCTCGCCGCCTTCCACTGCAGCCTTTAACTGGACTTTGCTGTGGAGAAAAGCTGCTGTTCCAGATTTTGCACAGCAAAATGTTAACACGGAAGTGACATTTTAATGCACATAACGGTTAAGACTCGGGTTCTTTATGCACACGAGCTCACACTTTATGTGGTTGTGGCCTTGTTTCATCAATGTAGCATTTTTGTTTTGTTTTGTTTTGTTAGCTGCAGTTCTTTGAGATTCTGACCATTTTATTTCAAGTACTTTCATTCTGAATCTTTCTCTTGCAGTAGACCGGGGATGTTGAGTTGATGGTTCACACACACGTATTTAAATATTTTATTAGGAAAGCTTAGTGGAAGTTTTAGTTCTGCGTGAGTCCAAGAAGAAAGCCTTATACATAAGCATTAGGACTTGACTTCAAACCAGCGGAACACAGACAATGGAAGGGTGGGAGGGCAAATGGGGATGGGGCATGTCAACAATCTACGAATGGAAGAGGGTTAGGGCAAGCCAACATGGAAATGAGTAAAGGGAGGTGGGGTGGGGTCAAACCAACACGGACCAGTGAGAGAGCGAGGGAGGGTGGGAGCAAGCCCACACCCACTACAAATGGATAGAGGGTCAGGACAAATGAACACGGACAATGGAAGGAGGTAAGGCAAGTGGGAGAAGAGGGACTGACAGGAGAGGAACGCAGAGGGAGGAGAGGTGCACAAGCAGGCCCGGCTCCAGGAATTTTTATTTGGGTGGGCCAAGGGTGCATTTGGGTGGGCCACTGCGGGCACGATTTGTCGCATATATGTCTAGGCAGACCTGCTTCAGGGCCCTCCTCTATCTCTTCATAGTCTTACAAGGCCCAGCAAAACTCACTCTTTTCCAAATCTCTTTTTAATGTTATCACTCTAAAAAAGTGTTTTTTCCATGTAATGTTCCTTTGATGGGAAGAGGAGGTTTCTGAGGTGGGAATATCAGGCAAGTGACACTACTCGGGCTCCCTCTGTACGAGCCTTCAGGGAGAATCCCTCTTCATTACTACCTCCACCTGACCTTGGAGTCTGCAACACACTCCCTTACAGGCTTGATTATCCACTGCTCCTCTACAGTGCACCTTATCTCATAGCTGACCTTGGGCCCCAGCTCCATATCAGGCACCATTGGGTTCCACTTTCATTTTTCCCGGTAAAAACATTAGTAAAATCACCTTCATACCTAAAACATTGAATATAGCAGTAAATATAATTAGCACGCACTTTAAAGTATGTTCCACAGTAGGCCCTTATGGGCCGACTGCTAATTAAATAAACAAAAACAGAAAGGCCATGACAGGGCCGGCGTCAGCGCTGATGCGTAAGTCTTTTTTGGCACTGCGCCAATAACTTCTTTCTCCGTAAATACCTTTACTACCACATTCCAATAGTGCTTCTCATCCCACCATGACCCCCCTATTGACTTCTTCCTCGGATTCCCTCACTGCCACCTTACGTCAGTGCCCCTCATCTCTCTGTAGCCCTCCCCCTCACCTCCCCCTCATGACCTCCTCCTCAGACTCCCTCACTATCATCCTCCACCACTGCCCCTCATCTCTCCATAGCCCCCCCTACTGACCTCCTCATCGGATTCCCTCACTGCCACCCTCCACCAGTGCCCCTCATCTCTCTGTAGCCCCTCGCACTCATGACCTCCTCCTCAGACTCCCTTACTACCACCCTCCACCACAGCCCCTTATCTCTCCCTAGCTCCTCCCTCCACCCCATGACCTATTCCTCGGATTCCCTCACTGCCAACCTCCAACAGTGCCCCTCATCTCTCTGTAGCCCCTCCCCCTCATGACCTCCTCCTCAGACTCCCTCACTACCACCCTCCATCAGTGCCCATCATCTCTCCCTAGCGCCTCCCTCCACCCCATGACCTCCTCCTTGGATTTCCCTCACTACCACCCTCCAAGAGTGTCCCATATCTTTCTACAGCCCCTCCCACTACCTCAGATTCCCTCACTGCCACCCTCCACCAGCGCCCTTCATCTTTACGTAGCTCCCCTCATATGCATTTCATTTGCTGTATAGCGCTACTCATATCAGTGTAGTGTGTGTCAGTACTTTACACCACACACACATTATACAGAGGCAATGAATCATACAAGTATGTAAATCAGTCTTCAGGGAATGTCACATAAGCCAATGACGATTACAAGGTGTAGGAGTCACATGTCATCCATACTGGTGGGCAGTATATTTTAAGAGGGTTTGGTCTGAGGAAAGACAACCTAAGGATTTAAAGAGTATTCCATGGGGGTCAGCTTTACTGATAAAAAATGTTATCTGCCCAAACATACTCATTTTAGCAACATTAGAATAATCAAAGACTGGGGAAGTTCTAACTATATCGCAAAACGAAAAAAGCAAAGTCCTAACTATACCATTCATGTTTGTATGCAGCTCTTTGGGGACAGTTCATTGGTAACTGTCCTATGTTAGGATTGCAACTTCTGAACTGCAAGTAAAACAAGGATCTCTGTGACAAAGGCAGTAACCCACTGAGCCATCCACATAAAATACAGTTCATCTGCATTTAAAAACTACTAACATACAAATGATTGCTCTCCTGCAGGATCATTAATCATCAGCGTTATCTGGCCATTTTGTATTGTCTTATTGTTGTCCTGCACATCTGCCATGATAATGATAAAAACGGTTTAAATGAAGCACACACGAGTATGTGTCCTGCTGGGCCTGTGTAGATTTTAAAAAGAAAAAAATGTATTAACATATTCTCTTACCTACTCCAGTAGTCAAACTTTGTGTCACACAGCCTGATGTGATAAGCCGCTGCAGGGTTCAGGAAATGTGACTAGAAATAAACAAACTTCTTTTCTCCTGCACTGCATAGAAAAATAAATATTAACGCAGCAGGACAGTAGGCAAAGGTTACAAAGGGTTACCCATGTCAAAGAAATGATGTGTCACCTCTTGCCATGCAGAGATGAAAGGGTGAAAAAATAAACAAAGCCTCATTAATATATAAATGGTCTTTAAAGACCTGTGAAGTACTCGGGTGCGGCTCCGATCATCTCTAAAACTTTCTGTGTGTGTGCGCGCCAGGGAAGCTGTCACAGCCTGGGCTGACACACACACGACCTGTGCGTTGCACGCCTGCCTTCAAGCCCTTACTGCAAGGGCCCAGGCTCCTGCTTGGGTGGGCCAGGCTCATGTTTGGGTGGGCCTGGTCCACCCGGGCCACCCGCTAGAACCGGGCCTATGCACAAGTGTGTCAATTCATGGAGACACAACCTAATACAGTGCTTAAATCCAAAGAAAATAGTAGCACTTAAAAAACTGAGAATGGAAGGATTCAAGTAATTAGTCCCTGCTCCAGGCAATGGACACATACATAAATACATGAAGAGAAAGAAAGCATATGCAGCTGACCAATAAGAATCAAGCAAATGGGAGGGACAATGAAGCCAACCAATAGTAAGTAAATGACTGCCTCTAAGACCAAAAGGTTTCAAAGAGACACTGCACATGCACTTTGTAGGCAAGACCTTAAAAGGCTCAGAATTTGAGAAAACGCATTGCTGTGCATATGCAAAATTATCTCATTCTAAGGAGTAAGGAGGGACGCTGCAAATGAAAGTTAATTGTTTGTTGATATGACATGTAAAACGAAACAAATTACCAAAAGGTATTCAATATGATTTGCATCACTGGAAGTTTGTAAACCTAAAACTGAGTGTGAAAATTTGGGCTGTTGGTTGAGGTGGTTGAAATTCCTACTCAAGCAACAGCCATAGTCCTTGTTAGGGGGGACCATAAAAAGACACTAAATTAACCTGCATTTAACCCTCTGGAAGCTCTCAGACTGAACGGCACTCTGTCCCCCCCTTTTGCTCCAACGGGTAAAATCGGGCTCTCCTCTGGACTTTGGCCCGCTCACGTCCTTAGAGAGATCTACCTAACTTGTCCTGTCCCCCCCCCTCACACTCCTCAATGACTCGCTCAGCAACGGTGTCGTTCCCAACTTTCACAAAGCAGCGGTCGTTATTCCAATCCTGAAAAAACCTGGTGGTGATCCCTCATCCCCTTCCAATTACCACCCCATTTCCCTGTTGCCCTATTTGGGAAAGGTCTTGGAAACCCATGTCACCACCACCCTGAGCGCTCATGTGGAAGCAAATCATTGTCTCTCCCACCCCCAGGCGGGCTTCCGACCTCTACACTCCACGGATAAGGTAGTGATTTGGGTAATGGATGGTCTTCGCGAGGGCATCGAAACCAATCTCTCGCAGGCCCTTATCCTCCTGGACCTGTCCGCCGCCTTTGACACGGTGGACCACTCCACCCTTCTCACCCGTGTCAAGGCGGCGGGCATAGAGGGCTTAGCCCTCTCATGGCTTGAGTCCTTCCTATGCGGCAGGGCTCAAGCGGTCCACCTTGCTGGCTTCACTGCCGCCTCCTGTAAGGGGGAGTGTGGCGTCCCCCAGGGCTCATCTCTTTCCCCTCTTTTGTTTAATCTATACATCTACCCCCTCATTTTTATGTTGCAGCAGCTGGAGGTCACGGTGTTCAACTACGCCAACGACCTCCAGCTAATCTTCAATCTTTCTCATTCCCCCTCGTCCGCTCAGAATGTTCAAACCGTTATGCTATTCATTCAGGACTGGATGAACTGCAACCACCTCAAGCTCAATCCAGACAAGACTGAGCTAGTCTTGACTGGAGGTGGTTGCAGTCCATGGTCCCCGTCATTTTGGCCCCCATCACTTGGTGTTCCCCCACTCCCGGTCCCTAAATCAAGACCCTTGGGATTCTGCTTAACTCACAACTCTCTGTGCACTCCCAAGTTAGTTCAGTGGTATCCTCCTGATTCTTTTCTCTCAGGATAATTAGGAAAATATCTCGCTTTTTTTCCCTCCCGGCGCTAAAGGTCGTCGTAATGGCTATGGTGCTTTCGCGCCTTGATTATGGAAACATAATCTATAACGGCGCGCCGGCCTACGCCATACATCGCTTGCAGTTAGTGCAGAATCAGGCTGCCCGCCTGATTCATGGATTGCCCAAATACCATTGAGCCACTCCATTGCTAAAGGCACTGCACTGGCTGCCCGTGAGAGAACGATCCCTATTTAAACTAGGCTGCCTCACTTTCCAGGCCAGGATGGGCACTGCCCCCGAGTTCATCAGCTCAGCCATCAGTCCCTACTTACCGGGCAGAGAACTCCGTTCAACCCACATGGCACTTCTGACCATACCCCGCTTCAAGAAAAAGAAATGGTATGAGAGAAAGGGTTAACCCAAAGGAGTCACTGAGACCTGGGTATTAGGCGTTGAAAAGAGGGGGTCCCAGTAAGAAGGACGTATTAATAAAGGAAATTTAGGACAAAGTAGAAAGAAATAAATGCATCTATAATGTTTTATTCACATTATAGGAAAAAAGTTGACAAAATCAAACATACAATACAAAATCGTATTAGTGCCCCTGGGGGGAGAGAAAGGGGGGACGTGCAGTCGTGAGGGTAGTGTAGGGAGGTAATTGGTGACAGTAAAAGCACGTTTTATTCAAACATTGTCATAGGTTTGGTGTCAATTGGACAACATACAGACATTAAATCAGCTTAAAAGTTCAGAAAACACATGCCCCTAAGTCCGTATTATACAAAATTGGGGTGGGAGGAGGCTGTGTAAGAGCTGAGAAAGTCGACGTTTC
Organism: Lissotriton vulgaris; assembly: GCF_964263255.1. NCBI lineage: Eukaryota > Metazoa > Chordata > Amphibia > Caudata > Salamandridae > Lissotriton > Lissotriton vulgaris. The sequence goes on along the minus strand of NC_141687.1, from coordinate 1,246,929,065 downwards.
GACCCACGGGAAGCAGGACGCATTAAAATCCTTGCAGTAGGGTCTTCATCAGGACGGGAGGGGGGTGGCGGGGCAGGCAACCTGTTTGAATCAGTGTTGCTGGGTTAAATTAATTTGTTAGGGTCGATATAAGTATTTCATCTTGGTAGAGTACAATACATATCCCACAAGGGTAATGGGGAATGAAACGATCCGGGTGCTGGGCTGGGGACCACTCCAAAACTCGATTAGAGAGAAGTCAATTTCGTGTCCCCGTAGAACGGAAGGGTTAATCACAATCCGTAACCGGTCTGGCGCAGTATAATCGGAGCGCAACCTCTGCCTCGGCTGTCCGAGGCAGAGGTTGCGCTCCGATTATACTGCGCCAGACCGGTTACGGATTGTGATTAACCCTTCCGTTCTACGGGGACACGAAATTGACTTCTCTCTAATCGAGTTTTGGAGTGGTCCCCAGCCCAGCACCCGGATCGTTTCATTCCCCATTACCCTTGTGGGATATGTATTGTACTCTACCAAGATGAAATACTTATATCGACCCTAACAAATTAATTTAACCCAGCAACACTGATTCAAACAGGTTGCCTGCCCCGCCACCCCCCTCCCGTCCTGATGAAGACCCTACTGCAAGGATTTTAATGCGTCCTGCTTCCCGTGGGTCGAAACGTCGACTTTCTCAGCTCTTACACAGCCTCCTCCCACCCCAATTTTGTATAATACGGACTTAGGGGCATGTGTTTTCTGAACTTTTAAGCTGATTTAATGTCTGTATGTTGTCCAATTGACACCAAACCTATGACAATGTTTGAATAAAACGTGCTTTTACTGTCACCAATTACCTCCCTACACTACCCTCACGACTGCACGTCCCCCCTTTCTCTCCCCCCAGGGGCACTAATACGATTTTGTATTGTATGTTTGATTTTGTCAACTTTTTTCCTATAATGTGAATAAAACATTATAGATGCATTTATTTCTTTCTACTTTGTCCTAAATTTCCTTTATTAATACGTCCTTCTTACTGGGACCCCCTCTTTTCAACATCAAGAAAAAGAAAGCCGGCGGGGCGAAATTTGCGGCCCTTGCACCAGTGTTCTGGAACTCCCTCCCCCTGGCGCTCCGTACCTCATCCTCCTATTTAGAGTTCCAGAAAAACCTGAAAACTTATCTCTTTTCTAGCGCCTTTGCCACTTAGTATGCCCTCTCCTGCTGCTGTTTGCTGGCCGTAATCCTTAAAGCGCCATGAAACCGCTTGGTATAAGTGCGCTCAACAAATGTTTTTAAATTCAAATTCAAATTTGCACTATCACGCGGCACTAGACAAGGGTGTCATTTATCGCCACTGTTGTTCATTTTAGCCATGGACCCTCTTGTCAGGCACTTTCAAGAAAAACATTTGCACAGGGGATTGCAGTTCCATACAGGGCCGCTGTTGGTCTCATTATACGGTGATGATACCGTTTTATATGTTCGCAACCCCCAGATTAACTTAGACCCTCTCATAGGGGAAATACTGTCCTTCGGTGTGTATTCCGGGCTGGGAATCAACTGGCACAAGTCTGTAATCTTAGCGCTCACTGCCAGCACGGTCCAATGGGACCTTGAATTCCCTGTGGAGTGGAATACAGACTTGGTCAAATTTTTAGGCGTTCATATACATCTTAATGCGGAGCAGATTATTCGTCGTAATTACGGGACCACCGTTGCTAAATTGGAAACGCAGATTGAGAAATGGCTCCAACTCCCACTGTCCTTGGCAGGTCGTGTTTCCCTCATCAAAATGGTCGTGTTGCCAAACTTTTTATATTTATTCCCAAACATCCCTATCCCCCTTACTAAGAAATTCTTTTTAACACTGCAATCCCATTTAATACGGCTAGTATGAGGGGGTAGACACCCTAGGGTTAACTGGAGGACGATGACACTCCCCTGTGATAGAAGTGGTTTTGGGGTTCCCGATCTTAGACTATATTATCTAGCTGCGCAGTGTAGTTTCGCACAGGCATGGTTCCATCCAGACGCTAGAATTCCCTACCTCTGACCGGAATCAGACTTAGTCCTACCAGTCGCACTAACGTCAATGTTGCCGAATGAATTCCCCAGAGATCCCAATGATATCCAGCCTGCTTCGACCACCTGTTGGGCTTGGGACCAGCTATGCCTCATTACGCACACTTCTCTACTCTATTCTTCATATTTCCCTAACCCATACCCCAAATTGATACCCATAACAAACGAAAAGTTAGTACCGAGGATGTGCCTCAAATTTGACATTGTTAGGATTGGTGACCTGTTTCCTGACGGGCATGTCTTTGACTTGGACGATGATTCCCGCTTTCCTGATGCCACTTTCATGGACAGATTCGTCCTACTGAGAACCCGCTCTGCCCTCCGGGCTGCATTTCTAGACTACACACTGGAACACCCCTCATTCCCCCACTTTCCAAGGTGATTGGTAGTGAGAGAGGGGTGCATATTGTGTCTCTGCTGTATAGGTCATGTGCCGCTCTTATGCCGGTAAATGTCGATAAATTACGCAAAGCCTGGGAGGAGGATTTGGGGGGTCTGATCTCGGACAAACAATGGGACGCCTGTTGTGCGGTCATGAACAAGATTTACCTAAATAGCCCACATAAATTACTACACTTTAAGTTTCTTCGCAAAATGGACTTTACCCCGGCCAAACTCCATGGAATTAACCCTTCCAGATCTCCTCACTGCGCCAGATGCAGCGCCCCGAATGCCGATTTCGCACACCTTGCATGGACCTGCCCGAGCGTGCAAGCGTATGGGGTAGCCATGCATGGAAAACTGAGTAAAATAGTTAAAGTCCCTATAACGCCTTTACCTGAGATTGCATTGTGGGGGTACGTGCAACAGTTTCCGCAGGCTATGCGCAGATTGGCCGCTATTAGTTTGCTCCTTGCCAAGAGAGAAGTGGCGATCCACTGGGGTGGCAGGGAGGCGGCCTCTGTGAAGGGATGGCGAAAAAGCATAAGTCCCAAGTTTTGGGTTTGGGCTAACCTGCACATTTAGCACCACCTCCAAGGGTTTAAGACTGGAGGTAGAGCACTTGGAAGGTCATGACTCAGTCAAGCTAGGTCCAGGTGTGGATTCACGATGATTCATGCCTTTTCTGTATCTGAGGCTTGGCTCAGGTAGCCAACCAACTAGTCTTAGGAGTCACTCTAGAAGTCACAGGTTCAAAGCAGGACTCAAGCAGCAGGGTAGTCCTCTGAGGGCACAAGGCAGGCTTCAGGCAGCAGGACAGTCCTTTTGGTACAGCAGGACAGTCCTCCGAATTTCCCATTTAAAACTACATACAGCTTACAATGGGAGGCCTGTGGCATGTTTTAAGGGCCTACTTAAGTGGGTGGCACAATAACATGTAATTTATCGGTTCTGGGTATATAGTATACCACTTTGCTAGGGACTTATAAGTCAATTAATTATACCAATCATGAGTAGGCCAATTTTACCATGTTTTTGGGAGTAAGAACAGGCACTTTAGCATTGTTTTGCAGTGGTAAAATACATAGAGATATAAGGACAACAAAAACAAATAAAAAAACAGGAAGGGAGAAGGCAAAATGTTTGTGGGAAGACCACCCTAAAGCTGAGAGGCAGAGGTTTTGAAAGATTTTTGCCTTGAGCACCCTAAGCAAAATGTTCCTGAAGTTGGGCCCCCCTCCAAAACTAGATGGCAACAATGTGGGGAGTGGGAGGGATGATCATAGGGACAGGGATCCTTTCAGGGGTGCTTTTCTGTATCGTGAAATCTGCTCTAATTGTGAGACTTATAAAAAACAACAGCCTCAAACAAGAACAGATTTGATCAAAAACAGTACTGAACATAATTGGGGATCTGTTGGCCCGAATGCCCTCCACCTGCTGCACTAGTGATGGCTGTAGCCCTGAGAAGCCGGCTATCTCCTCTTCTTTCACACCTTCACAGCATGTCTGACCATCACTTTAATCGCAAAACAAGTCCAGTCTCTTTCTGAAGGGCACCATCTGCCCTAATGCTAGCAAGGAAATGAGTCCCCATGCCCATTTTTTATTGAAACACATTGATAATTGTGATGTAGTGGGCCCCTGGGCAAAAGTGTCACTGCATCTGTTTCACTAGTGATAATTAGTGCCTTGCGGTCACATCTGATGTTTGTTAACAACATGATCTCCCTTCTCACACCATCCCTTTCCCTCCCATCTCTCATCGTCCATCTAAAATATGCCCTGGGCCTCTGATGGATCTGCAGCACCAATGATCCCTACAGCTCTGCAAAGCAGGCTGTCTACTCTTCCCACTTAGCAGGGCCTTTACTTCTAGACCAGATGCCCAAAGCAGGTGTTCTGCCCCTTAGTGTAAGAAATAACAAGAAAAAAGGTCCACTTACCACTCCCCCATCTCTTGGGCCCTGTTCTGTGTGCAACAGTGGTGACTTGGGCCCTAATGATAGCAAGGAAAATGCATCCAATGTTCTTTTTCATAGAGAGGTTGCCAAAACTGAGGTCCAGTGCCCACTCACAGAGTGCTGGGGATTGTTCTGTGCTGTGAAACAAATAGAAGAGAACTAAAGAAAAAACATACATTCTCACCAAGGCACCCCCTACCGAAAACAAAATTGTAAATGTGTGTAATGGTAATCACCAAATATGAATTCTCCTTTGGAGCCAATCTAGGTTTTTATTAATGGAGTCACTCAGTTTCATGGTGACAAATATTTATTCTTTTAAGAGGCAACATGTGTCCATTAACCCGTTCTGTGCTCGTGACGGAACCGCTCCGTCACGAGCCTCGGGTGGGCTGTGCTGGTGACGGAACGGTTCCGTCACGGCCCGTTCGCGGCACTGATTTTGCGCCTAAGCGGCGCTTTCTATTAAGCGGGCAGGGCCGTGACGGAACCGTTCTGTCACAAGCACAGCCCACCCGAGGCTCGTGACGGAGCGGTTCCGTCACGAGTACGGGAGCGCAGCACGGCCCCCTCTCCCCCCTAGGGTTGCGGCGGAATAGCCGCCGCAGCTAAGGGGTTAAAAGGAGTGCACTGTTTTATTGACACATATACAATATTTACACTAGTTAGTCTGAATGCTTATCACTAAAATGCATCTTTTTAAAGCACTTGTTTTATCTTAAACAGTATTTTACAGCAGGCTGTTTTATACAGTGTACTCCATTTTAAAATAATGACATTCATACTGCTTTATGTCACAGACTGGGACCTCTTAGCACTATAAACAATCACTATTCCTCACTGCGTCAATCGGATTTTATTTGGTGACTCTCTGGTCACACACGAAGATATCTGCAGTGATCAAATAAGCCAACTGAGGTTTAATACGGTAAAAGAATACATTTCCCTTTGATTAGTTTAACTTGCATTTATTTTTCATTTGAGGTGTTTGGTTATTTCTATAGCAGTTTCCCGGAGCCACGTTTTTTGAGTCTATCTTCAGACTCACTGACCCTGCACCATGCCACTCAGTAGTAGTGTCCTCACACCTTTTTTTATGGCCTTTAAAAGCTGCATGTAAATGAAGACAACCTTGAAACGCACCTTTCGCGATTCCAGGCTATCTTCATTTATATGTAATTGCAGACCCATTTGCACCTACCTTGGAACAAATCCATGGCCCCACACAAGACCTCTGCTGAGAGGTCTAATGTGTACCCCCCTGATGAATGTGAAACCCTCCTGGATTTCTCATCACTAAGGCGGAAGTACCTGGAGAGACCATCAGGATTAGAGTGGTCTAACCTAGGGCAGTGTTCCACCATGAAGTCCAGTCCCTGTAGGGAAATGGACAACCTCAACAGTTTGTGGTTCTCGCCCCTCATCTACATAAGCCATCTGCGGGTCTTGTGGTCTGCTCAACTCAAAAGGGAGTCCCAAACAGATATGGTCTCAGCTTCTCTCTCAAAAGCACTCCACCTCTGTCCCCTGTGGAGTAACTACCTATTGATGAAGGCTACAGGTTGGTCTAGGCCCTCCTCATTTAACTGTTACCATACAGCAACTATGTCATGCTCTGAAGCATGGATCTCTACTGTAAATTCATGAGAGAAGTTAGGGGCCTTGAGTACAGATGCTGTACACATGGCCTCCTTGAGAGTGTCAACTATCTAGCTGGCCTCTGTCTAGATAATCTGCTTGGGCTGCTTCATGGAAATCATCTCAGTCAAAGGGTCAACAATGGTGCCATACCCCTTGTAAGAAATAGGGTTACTGGTTGAGGGGGTGAAATCCTACTCAAGCAGCAACCACAATACTTGCTAAGGTAAAGTCAAGTAAACTCCAAATTAATTTGTGCTGAACCATGTTATTGTTGGCACAGAGCAGTCAGGCATAACTTAAAGGCAATGTGTAAAGTATTTCTGCAGCAGTTCAAACAGTAATAAAGTAACAACACAACAAAAATCCCACATCAATTTAAGAAAAGAAGAGTAATTTGAATAGATACATCAAGAGCAAAAGAACAAAAATCCAATCAGTAGAACCAGAGATATATGATATTTAAGATTTAAATTAAAACAGCGCCAAAAAGCACAAAGCGCTAACTGGTCCAGCACAACTAGATAACTATGGTTATCTAGTTGTGCTGGACCAGGATAAAGTCACAAGTTCAAGCCAACTGAGATGGGGTATGGGCCCGCTACAGGGACCAAATTAGACCCCCTAAACAAAAGTACCTTAAAACCTAGTTGCAAAGAGGTGTGGAGTCCTATGTCGAGGATGTGCCGTGAAACAGAGGCGATGTCAGGTCTGGGTGAGAAGATGTCACTCAGTGGCAGTACGAGGGACCTGCATGCGATGCCCTAGTATGGAGATGCATTGTGTAGCAGCAGGTCCAAGGGGCTGTTTTGGGCGAGGTGATGTCCTTGCATGAAGATGCGTTGCACAGCAGCTCCGATGGGCTGAGTAGGTCTAGGCAATGTCCTAGTATAGAGATGCTTCAACCAGCAGTGGTTCCGACAGGTTGCTGTAGGCGATGCAGAATCCTTGCACTGGGGAAGTCACCACAGCAGAGGCAATGTGTCAGCACCGAGGGAAATGCGTCAAGCAGCAGAGGTGATGCACCGGTTCTGTTGGAGAAGTGCTGCACTGCGGAGGAGATACGTTGGTTCTGCTGGATCCACAGAAGGGCTGGCAGAGCACCTCCAGGCCCACTTCCAAAGGTCTAGGACTGGGGTCGTTCCACTTGGGAGGACAGGACTCACACATGGCAGATTCCAGGGCCTGGGTGTAAGGTTTTTGGAAGCCTATTATGTCCCCGGAGTCTGCTGATCAGAAGGGCAGTCAACTAGACTTTGGAGACAATATGGGGTCCTGTATTCAGAGATGAGGCAAGAGGACAGCAGTGCAGCAGGCCAGCACAGCAGGGCAGCAGTCCTTTCAGTAGCACATCAGTCCATTCCTGGCAAAGTCCACAGGTCCAGAAGTATATTGATGAGTTGGGTCTAAGGGTTCAATGTATATACCTAAAGCTCACTTTGAAGTGGAAGAAGGTTTTAGAGTTGTGAGGTGTCAGGCATCCTCTTACTCGCTGTCCTAGCCCCATCATGTCTGGAGTCAGAAAAGACAAGTGTCAAACCCTTTGAGAGAGTACTCAGGTAGAGTCTTTGTGTTTTACAAGCGTGGTAGGAGATAGCTCCTTCCTATTGTTGTCTCAGAGTAGCTCATCCTCCCAACATCTAGCTTCCCTTTGTCTCACTGTCTGGTAGCGATACAGAAAGACCAACTGCCAGCTACACCTAGTTATGGGACTCAAGAAGAGGGTGCAGGCACCACTGGCTAGGACAAGAAAATGACAACTTTCTAAAAGTGGAACTTTCACAATTGTGATTAGAAATCTGACTTTAAAATTAAAGAGGGCTTTTAATTACAATTCCGTAGACACCAAATTTCGGCTGTCTACCTGTTTACAATTAGAAGTTACAGTTTCTTACATTTATTAAGGTAAGTCCAATGTTATCCTATGGAGAAGTAGGCCTTGCAGCAGTAAAAAGCAAATTTAAGAGTTTTTTACTTCCAGGACATGTAAAACTTAAAAGTACATATCCAACTTTTTAAACACACTGTACACTGCCCTCCGGGCTGTTCAAGGCCTATCCAATGGGTTACTTATATGTGTTAAAAAGAAGGTTTGGATCGGGTAAATTATTATTTTGCCAGGTCAAAATTGTAGTTTAAAAACAACGTGGCACAATCAGTGGTGCAGGCCCACTAGTAGCATTTAATTTACAGGCCCTAGATACATGTAGTACAACTTTACTGGGGACTTACAAGTAATTAATCAAATGTGCAATTTGTGTGTAAGTCATTTCTACTATGTATTAAAGAACGAGCACCAGCACTTTAGCACTGTTTAGCAGTGGTAAAGTGTGCAGAGTCCTAAAAGCCAACACAAAAGGGGTTCAGAAAACATGAGAGTGAAGGAAAAAGGAAAAGCCTGATGATGACCCTGCAGAGAGGGCCAAGTCCAATATGCCCTGACTAAAAGCCAGGTTATACTAATCAATACCTTGATGGTATGCACTGCTTAGGGTACAGAACGTGGATGAAGGCCCTGTTATGCACTGAACTAGGTTGAATCCCTCTGTCTACTCTCTCCTGAGACACTGAACTGACTCATGGGGAACCATTCATCTCATCTGTGGGTCAGTGCAACTCCTAACAGTACCTTGCTCTCGGACAGTACCATCATGGCCAATGAAGTGAATTAGCCCATTCCACTCCTGGATCAGTCTTCTGTGCCCAACCCAGGGAAAAATCTACTCATGCAGACAGCCACCAACAGAGGCCACTGACAGTAGTCAGTGTCCGGAGACAGGCACCAGACAGTCCAGGGTTCTTTGACCTGAGGTTTCTCAGAGTGGGGGGTACAGCACAGGAGTTAGGCACCCTTCTTCCACTCTCCTTCCCACCTGTCCAGGATTGGTAGCCCAAAACTGACCATTCAGCTCATGGTCTGTACCCTGTGAGTGAAAGGATGTCTGGTGAGTCAGGACTTCGAGGAACGCCACCACCTCCCTCAAGGGTGACACACAGCCTGTGTCCTTCAGGGGTGTCTCTGGTGCAGGATTCCAGTCCACTGTATATGTGACAGTGCAGGGAGCATTTCAAGGTCAGAAGTGGCCCCACCAGGATCAGTATTGGGGTACTCTGTCCTCAGAGCTGGCAACCCTTGATCTACTGGGTACTCCCACTGTAGACAGTTACCAGATCATGCTCCTTCATTTGGGCCTCTGAACCCTCCCTGTGGAAGCAGCACCCCCGAAATCAGAGCATTCAGGGAACCCTGGGTGTCCACCCCTCCTGACTCTCCTGAAAAAATCCTTGACCTGAGCCACAGTGTAGCTCTCCAGATTGAGGAGCTCAAATTCCATGTTTGCAGGTAAAGCCACGGTCCCAAATAGTCAGGTAGAGTAAGTGTGAATTTGGAAAAAAACAAAAAGCCAAATCAAGGAGAATTTAAAACCTGAATTGGTCTCCAATTATTTATCTGGGATTTTCAGTGTAATACAAAATTATGGCACTGCACAAACAGAATGCCTTATCCTCATCGCTGATCACCGTTGCACGAAATTGAGGTACTGGTTGAAGGGGTTAAACCCTACCCAAGCAGCAACCACAGTCCTTGTCAGGGTGAAGTCCAACGTAACACCAAATTTACCTGTGCTCAACCCTCTGGTAGCTTTGCACAGAGCAGTCAGGCGTAACTTAGAGCAATATGTAAAGTATTTATGCAGCACTTCAAACAGCAGTAAAGAGAAAACACAACAAAAGAAAAACCCCACACCAATTTAGAGTAACAGAGTAAATTTGATTGAATAAATGAAGACCAAAACAATCAAAATCCAATCATTGGAACCGGAGAAATATAATTTTAAAGATTTAAGTCAAAATAGTGCCAAAAAGCACAAAGTGACAACTGTGGCTTTACAGTTGCACCAGACTGGGTCAAAGTAACTAGTTGAGGCTGACCATGATGGAGTGTGGGCCAGCTACAGGGACTCACTTAAGCCCACTGAACAAGAATATCTTGAATCCTCGTTGTGAAGAGATGCTGAGTACCGTGTGGAGGATGCGTTGCAGTGCATAGACGAGGAAAGGTATGGGTGACAAAATGCATTTTGCAGCAGGTGTTCCAGGGTGCTGCAAAGAGTAAGGTGATGTATTTGTGTGGAGAAGCAGCTTGCAGCGCCAGCTCCGATAGGCTGTGTTGGGGGTGGCAATGTCCTTGCGTGGAGATTCGTCGAGCAGCGGCAATTCTGATGGGCTACGTTGGGCGAGGCGATATCCTGGCATGGAGATGCATCACGCAATGACAGTTCCAATGGACTGCTGTAGGTGACGTGGAGTCCTTGTGTCAGGAAAGTTGGTGCAGCAGAGCGAGGTGTCTGTTCCCGATGCGTTGAGCAGCAGAGGCGATATTGCGCTGAGAAGAAGATAATTTGGTTATTTATTTATTTTTACTTTATTTATTAGTTTAACAAGATAGAAAAAGTGAGACAAGCCTGAGCCCCTACATGAGGGGAAACACATTGGTGAGTACAAAATAGCAGAGCAGTATAAACACATTTTACACAACAATAGATAATGCAGCAGAAACAGTGAGTCATGTCAGTTATAGATGATGCAACTAGTGGTGAGCAGTCAGCGGTACTTGGAAGCAGGATGCGTCTGGAAAGCAGTTAGCAGGGGTTACAAGTTGTGTACAATCCTCTCTAGTATAGCACAATGCATCAAGGAGCAGATTTACGAGTTCTGGCGCATCTCTGCAAATCAGCAGGGATGCGCCAAAAAAGATGCGACACACAATTTTCTCCCTGCGCCACCACGAATGCGTTGCATTTACAATGTGGCACACTATGGCGCAAGGATAGAGTGATGCGTGTTGCATCCTGTGGAGTAAGGGCGGCGCATTGCTGAAGTCGTGTTGCATGCAAGACTCGGCTCCAGCAATGCTCAGGGGCTCCCTATGCCTAACATGCTGCGTCACTCCTTACGTCTGCTTTGAGCAGGAGCAGGGTTTTGACGTAGCATGGACGTAAAACTGACTCAGTGAAATCTTGTAGATTTCACTGCTATACTTAAGAGCCGTTCCTGCGACGGAACGCCCACCCTGTGCCTGAACGCCCACATGAAACCTGAGCAGGTTTCATGTGGGGCAGGACTTTACAGCGTGACGCATCTCCCTAGATGCTTGAGCAGGGATCCAGAGCACACTATGCTTATCAAATGAAATTTCAATCTTCAAGTATTCATACATATGGGATAGATCAGACCAAACGTAAATTTTCAAACGTTTTATTAGTCAACAGTGTTCTCCTCTCGGGAATCACTGTACCTGTCACTCTAGCCTACACGTGTTTCATCACAGCATGTGGCTGTGACTCTTCAGGGCTATAAAGAAGGATATATAAAAAAACAAATGATAACAAAAAAATAAACAAAATGATAATTTAAAACCATACACAAGGTATGTGTGGAGAGAAGGGACACCAGTGATGTGGAAACCAACAAGGACAGGTGGGAGAAAGACAAAAGTGACTTTTGCAATGTTGTTCACATAAGCGTTCTTATTTATGTATATTCTTAACTCTAAATCTGTGCAATAGATTTGTGTATAGTGACATACGGTGTTTATGCGGTGGGATGACACTACAGTGAGTGAACCTTTGTTCCAATCCTGAGTAACCAAACAAGTGTGTTGTGTGGTGACTTGCCATTATTAAGTATTTCGCTTTAAGTAGTTCTGACTTCAAAAAACGTAATTTCATCTTGCCTGACATTCAAAGTTTAAATAACCTTATCATACGAAGTTGGCAGTATATTAGATACCAATTAATAAGGATGGCCCAAAATAGCAAAAGTGAATAAATTAGCATTAAAGTATAAAAGCATCCTCCATTAGTCCTTAATAACCAATAATCTCTACTTCTCATTACATTAACGTTTTCAATATATAAATTATTCATGCATTGCGATCAAGCATAATAACCATTGTGTGTTTTAAGATCAATACCGCATATTTACTTCTTCATACACAACTTGTTCGAATAAGTCCAATAGCATAATAATAACTAGCACAGTCACTAAGCAATTGTCGGTTCAAAGCCTGAATTCACAACATTATTCTCTGCATCTCCCCTAACTTGTAAGTAAAGAGGTACCGTTTTTTTCAAAGCATACGAACAGTCAATGCCGTGTCAATTAGTTATGTCAATACGGGTAACTGTAATTCTAACTTGATCGTTACAATCTATGCAAAGATATGGTAGTAAAAGGGGCTTGGGTAGGCAGCTGCGAAAATAAGCGTAAAAACGGGCTAGTTTACCTGATCTTAATGATCGAGGCGCGTTGTCTGGAAATAAGAAAAAATAAACTACAATCAGACAGAGAAAACGGGGATTGTTGGTACAGTAAAACGAGCGTGAGCTGACATGAGAACATATCCTGATTCCATAGTAAAAATGGACTCACTGGGTGACCGGTGATAATTCCGACCCGGTCCTTATCGGGTAGTTTCTGTTGAAACGAGAACGGCACCGATGGTTTTCGGTTGCCGTCAGCCAAAAAGTTGGGTGTAGGGTTTCACAGCGTAAATAATCAAATATCTGTATATTTGGGCTAGAAATTAAAAGAAAAGATCGTGTTGCAGGAGTGGGTTTCTTAAATTCTCTAAGCGTGCAATAGGGGCAGTTATCTCCGCGGAGATCGTTTAGAATCTTACCCGTTGTTGCCCGTGGTCAAACTTGGTGCAGCTTCGGTTTCCAAGTGCGGGAACACACAAACGACGGATCCCGCCCATTTACAAAGCGCAGTTTACATAAAACTAGACTGCTCAGTTTCTGCAATTGCTGGCAAGAAATGGAAGAGTTACTTCCACTACAAACATAGCCCTGATCTTAAGTGGATTCACTGTGAAAGCCCAAAAAGGTGAAAAAAATGAAAATAAATTAAAATAAATCTAGAGTCAGCGCAGTGATAAGTTAATCCAAAGAGCCTAAAAGTTGGCTTATTTGTCTTTTCGGTCCTTATGGAGAGTTCATGCGAGCAAGACGGAACTGTAGCGAAGAAAAAGAATTTGAAACCTGCATACAAGATATGCAGTCCAGGTTTTCAAAAAGAGGTTATAAGCCTCAAATCATTTCTAAAGCAGCAAAAAGATTAAAAAAACAAGCCGGGAATCAACACTAACAGCCAGACACCCAAGAACTGATAACAGTCAACAACCGGTGAGACTCATCACAGACTTCAATGAATTGAGTCCTGTGGTACGAAAAAGTTTTCATAAACATTGGGGGATCCTTAGTGCAGACAGAACGCTAACCAGCGCTATAGGAAATCATCCTCAAATAACCTTTCGCAGAGGGAGAAATCTAAAGAACAGACTAAGCCCTACTGTGCCCAAAGTTACAAGGACTTGTGATTGGCTGACCCAAAAATCTAAGGGTTTCTTCAAATGCGGTATGTGCTCAATGTGCAGATGGGCAAACCATGGAACCAAGACATTCTTAGATCACAGATCCAAACTGTATACAATCAAAACAAACATTAACTGCGACACAAAATTTACTGTGTACATCATTGAATGTGCCTGTAAAAGCAGATATGTGGGATGCTCGATTAGGGCACTTAAAGAACGCATTAGAGAACACGCAAGAGCATATGCCACCAAGGATCCAAGATATCCCATGGCTATACATATGGCCTCATGTCCTTCACAAGGAAATATCAAATCATTTACCTTCTATGGCATTGATGTTGTACAACCTTCAGTAAGAGGTGGGAACAGGGAACTACGCCTTAGAAGACAAGAGGCACTATGGATTATGCGTCTAGATACAACCAACAGAGGCCAGAACACTGATGATGAACTGCATTTTTTCTTGGGATCAGACAACTAGGATGATCCCTTATCAGACATTAAGTATCCATATTGTATATAAAAAATATGTTCGGCTGAATCTTCAATGAGAAATGATATTTTGTTATTTTGAACCGAATTCGTTTGATTTCCCTTTTGAAAGGACATGTATAAACTGCTAGTCGAGGTCAAATATGTGAATTAATGTCAAATTAATGACTATGCAAATGATGCTGATATATCTTATCGAAGGGAATTACATCCTTACTATATATCCGAGATTTTGAGGATCCTATATTCTTTTCCTCCCAGTTGGGAGTTGTTCTTCAATTTTCTGCCGATTTCCATCCATACCAAGTTAAATCACTTTTCTCAATCTATCATGTTGGACTCTAATAGTAGTCCAATCCCTTTTATGGGTCACTCTTACCGAATTTTCATACCCTTAGTCAGCTGCGAAATAAATTATTTATATGACCCCTCTACTTAGCCTCCTAAAACAAAATTCTGGCGATTCTGGTGACTCTACCAATTATAAAACCATTTTTAAAAAAAATTAGAACCCTTTTGACATCTCTCTCTTTTGGGACCCGGAGCGTTCCAACTAGATGTTACTTTACCAATTTCTTTTGCATCCGATACAAATGAGACTAATCTTGACCGAAAAGACAAATAAGCCAACTTTTAGTCTCTTTGGATTAACTTATCACTGCGCTGACTCTAGTTTTATTTTAACTTATTTTCATTTTTTTCACCTTTTTGGGCTTTCACAGTGAATCCACTTAAGATCAGGGCTATGTTTGTAGTGGAAGTAACTCTTCCATTTCTTGCCAGCAATTGCAGAAACTGAGCAGTCTAGTTTTTTGTAAACTGCGCTTTGTAAATGGGCGGGATCCGTCGTTTGTGTGTTCCCGCACTTGGAAACCGAAGCTGCACCAAGCTTGACCACGGGCAACAACGGGTAAGATTCTAAACGATCTCCGCGGAGATAACTGCCCCTATTGCACGCTTAGATAATTTAAGAAACCCACTCCTGCAACACGATCTTTTCTTTTAATTTCTAGCCCAAATATACAGATATTTGATTATTTACGCTGTGAAACCCTACACCCAACTTTTTGGCTGACGGCAACCGAAAACCATCGGTGCCGTTCTCGTTTCAACAGAAACTACCCGATAAGGACCGGGTCGGAATTATCACCGGTCACCCGGTGAGTCCATTTTTACTATGGAATCAGGATATGTTCTCATGTCAGCTCACGCTCGTTTTACTGTACCAACAATCCCCGTTTTCTCTGTCTGATTGTAGTTTATTTTTTCTTATTTCCAGACAACGTGCCTCGATCATTAAGATCAGGTAAACTAGCCCGTTTTTTACGCTTTCTTTCGCAGCTGCCTACCCAAGCCCCTTTTACTACCATATCTTTGCATAGATTGTAACGATCAAGTTAGAATTACAGTTACCCGTATTGGCATAACTAAGTGACACGGCATTGACTGTTCGTATGCTTTGAAAAAAACGGTACCTCTTTACTTACAAGTTAGGGGAGATGCAGAGAATAATGTTGTGAATTCAGGCTTTGAACCGACAATTGCTTAGTGACTGTGCTAGTTATTATTATGCTATTGGACTTATTCGAACAAGTTGTGTATGAAGAAGTAAATATGCGGTATTGATCTTAAAACACACAATGGTTATTATGCTTGATCGCAATGCATGAATAATTTATATATTGAAAACGTTAATGTAATGAGAAGTAGAGATTATTGGTTATTAAGGACTAATGGAGGATGGTTTTATACTTTAATGCTAATTTATTCACTTTTGCTATTTTGGGCCATCCTTATTAATTGGTATCTAATATACTGCCAACTTCGTATGATAAGGTTATTTAAACTTTGAATGTCAGGCAAGATGAAATTACGTTTTTTGAAGTCAGAACTACTTAAAGTGAAATACTTAATAATGGCAAGTCACCACACAACACACTTGTTTGGTTACTCAGGATTGGAACAAAGGTTCACTCACTGTAGGATCATCCAACCGCATAAACGCCGTATGTCACCATACACAAATCTATTGCACAGATTTAGAGTTAAGAATATACATAAATAAGAACGCTTATGTGAACAACATTGCAAAAGTCACTTTTGTCTTTCTCCCACCTGTCCTTGTTGGTTTCCACATCACTGGTGTCCCTTCTCTCCACACATACCTTGTGTATGGTTTTAAATTATCATTTTGTTTATTTTTGTGTTATCATTTGTTTTTTTATATATCCTTTATAGCCCTGAAGAGTCACAGCCACATGCTGTGATGAAACACGTGTAGGCTAGAGTGACAGGTACAGTGATTCCCGAGAGGAGAACACTGTTGATTAATAAAACGTTTGAAAATTTACGTTTGGTCTGATCTATCCCATATGTATGAATACTTGAAGATTGAAATTTCATTTGATACGCATAGTGTGCTCTGGATCCCTGCTCAATCATAATAAGAGGGAGGTCTCTGAACCTCTTCTCCTTACAGAGGTTAATGCTTTCCTCTGGCCAAGAAGCACCTACCTTAAACCCACGATACTCTGAAACTTTACCGTGAGAAGTTGAGCGCCAAATTTCTGAACACTAAAAAACCTGCTCACAGACTATACAATAAAAAAAAAAAAATCTCCCTAGATGCGTCACGTTGTAAATAAGGCACAACGTGGCGCATAGTTTATGCCGCCGCTGCGTCACAGAAGTGACGCAATGGCACCGTAAATGTGGCGCATGGGGCTTGTAAATCTGCCCCCAAGAGTCTTGGCTGGTGGTCTCCACTATCAAGAGGTCGGTATGCTGGGGCTGCCAGATGCCTTTTGGCATGGATGATGCCTTTTGGCATGGATGTGGGAGGTTGAAAAGAGGCATACAGTTCACTGGTATTGACACAGAACACTCAGCTATTGAGCCAGGCCTTAGTAGTGGGTGAACATCTACTGCCAAAATGGAGTGCGATTTTGCGCTTGGCTAAAAGTAATGCAATGGAGCTAAAGAAACTGGCATTTTTTGGTAAATCCTGCAGATAACCCGGTAGCTTTAACAGCGGATCAGGACCAAGATTAGTAAGTATCATCTGGGCCAGAAGGGAGAATACAGTGCACCAGAAGGATTCAATATGGCTACACGTCCAGGACAGATGTAAAGAATCAGCCCCGGGAGTGAGACCTTTGGGGCAATTAATGCATTTCAAGGAATCTGCCCCCCTCCAGGACACTAAGTGTAACATAGGCTCTACGCAGGAATTTGAAATATAGGAGTAGGTGACGGTGATTTGGTGAAATGAGGTGCGTCTGAACATGACAGGAGCCATATATTATCAGTGAGTGGGCAACCCAGACCAGTTTCCCAGGTGCTTCGAAGTGTTTAATTTCGGGGGGCCAGCATGGCAACACTTACATGGTACAGTTTGGAGATTAATCGTCTCCCATAGTCATCTGTGATTACTAGGGACAAGGGGGGTATTCAGCAGTGGCCAGTGGGTGTGCCAGATTAGTGGCTCACGCTGTGGATGCATCGCACATAGGCAGAAAGAGTGATAACATGGCACATGGGATGGGATCGCTGAAAGTGTCTAGTGCATGATATGTGAGCATGTGCTGGACTAACTTTTCCTGAGTGATGGGGAACCAGGGGCTATCCTCCAACTGCAAGCAATGTAGGAGAGTATAGTAATTCACCCCCTAAGAAGTGAATAAGATTCCCCACATCCAACTCATGGTGGATAAAGATTGAATGTCTCTAGGGTCTAATGGGAGGAGTGAAGCCAGGGGCATCGGGCAGCCAGGTCAATTTTGGGTTGGTTGTTGGGGAGTCGTGCGTTGGTGTGGAAGCAATGATGGGTGAACTGTCATTGTGCCACTGGGTAATATAAATTAAAGTGTGGTACTCCAAATCGGCCCCACTCATACAGGAGTAGAAGGGTATCCCAGCTGATACACGGTAGTCAACCAACCCAGATTAATTTCAGGAGAAGGCCCGCATTGTGGCAAAGGAGTCAGAGAGAGGAATTGGTATATTTATGAGATATAAGAAGTAAAGGAGGACCACCATTTTAATTATGGCAATGCGGCCAACCATTAAAAGGGGAAGATGGTTTCACCATTCTACCTGAGAGGTCAGTTTGTCAACGGCGGGCCGTAGTTCAGTCTGATCACCTGCTCCTTGCCTTGGTGAAGCAAGGCACTCAGCTATTTAACCGGGCCATTTCACCAGGCCAGAGGAAATTCACATTGGAAAGGTGCAGAGACATCCATAAGGGGGAACAGTTTGGGTTTGGCACAGTTGATATGGAGTCCAGAGAACCCTCCAAAGTGGACTATGTCTTGAAGGGTAGGTGAAAAGTTATCGGGGGACATCGCACAAATAATAAAATATCATATGCATATAGGGAAAGGAGCAAGGGACCAGGTTTAAATTCTAATCCACGGTGTATGTGCTTTTCTTAGAGATGCCACACCAGGGGGTCCATGGCGACGATGAAGAGCAGAGGAGATAGGCAGCATCCCTGCAGTGACTCTCTTGTGACAGCAAAGGGGGTCGTCAATGAACCATTGGCTTGAATCCGGAGCATCGGTACGGTATATAAAAGCATGATTAAGGAAAGGAAACCATGTAGTATGACCAACTTAAGGAGGGTGGCTTGTAAAAAGGGCCATTCTTGAGAGTCAAAGTCAAAGTCAAAAAGTAACTTTATTCGATTGAATTTACAATCATAAAAGTACAGATATGAATCATAAAGTACATATACAATTATTTACGACATTCTATTTTTGTGTAGGAGTTGGCTGCTATGTACAATAAAACACCGGTTTAAGCATAAAATGAGTCGGCTTTACGTTGATACCCAAAATGACAACTGAATAAAAATAAATATTTAGTGTGTAGAGGCCGCAAGTTGGTTGCGGATTTTCATACAAGCTTTCAAATAATAAGCGACTGTTTTTGCAACAAAAGGAGAGTCTAAGCATTGTAATGCCAGAAGGGCAGGTCTGCATCTTCTCAGTCCTAATAATCTAAGCAAAGGGACCAACCAACGTTTGCGAGGAATTTCATAAAAGGTACAGAATAAAATTACATGTAGTGTGGACTGAGGAGAACAATCGTCACAGGGACATTTGATCAATTCGCGCGACCAGTCAGAGGGCACAGGAAATGAGACAAGACGATAAAAAGAGTTAAATCTAAATCGGGTTAAAACATATCTATCATAATTAGACAAATAAAAAGACAGATAAGGTTGCAGGCCATATGAGGATTGGATCGTCATTAGATGGATAGTCGACTGTTTGCCGATTTCAGAGCACAAACGTAAATCACTCAAATGCGAGGCACATAAGTTCTTTAAAGACTTTCTTGATATGGTCGTGAGTGACGTAGGATTTGTAAAAAACTCTAGACAGTTCAAGTAATTCAGAAATTTAAAAACGTACAATAGCCAAGGAATCTTTTTCCAATGGGTCAGAGTCAGACAGTCTGTTATTAGCGACCGGGTTAGGAGACATTGCTCCTTGGTCCATATACGGTGCCAAAGGAGAATCGGTTGGTACCTTATGATGTCAGATAGGTAGTCCCAACCGAGCTCTATATGGCAGCCGTAATTGGAGGCACTTCGGGGGAGGGCTAATACGTATTTCAAAAAATAATTTTCAATTACTTGGAGCTCGTTGACAGGAGCGAAGCCCCATACACCTGCTCCGTAGGTTGCCACACTCATACACTTGGCTTGATAGATTTGTAATATTACTGCAGGAGCGGGCTTGCCCAGCTTCCTTGAGAATGAGGTCAGTGCTGATGTTGTGCGCTGGAGGTGCAATTTCCTGCTAGAGATAGCAGGTTTCCATGACATTTGATGGTCAATGAGGATTCCTAAATACGGATAGTTCCTAGCTCTATCTAACCTAGTGTTCTCAATGTAGATAGGTTTACATTTCTGGGCTTTCTTGCCAATATGCATGACAAAAGTCTTGGATTTGTTGACTTTAAGACCAAGGGAAAGCATGTAATGGCAATACTTGTCAAGTTGCAACTGGAGCTGATTAGGTGTCCTTGCTAAGATTACCGAGTCATCGGCATAAAGCAGTGCTGGAATCGGGCGGGCATTTATGCAGGGGAGGTCCTTGTTCCCTATCAACATCGCTTGTTCCAACCCATTAGTATAGATGTTAAATAAGAATGGAGCAAGGACGCACCCCTGTCTAACTCCTTTTGTAATTCCAAATGAGTCCGTTAGCTCTCCGTTGATGCCATACCTCACACAGGCTTTGGCATCCGAGTAAAGCTCTCGGAGAAACTTCAGGATTGGGGGATCTACTCCCAGTTTACTTAGGATCTCCCATAGCTTAGAGTGGATTACACAGTCGAATGCGGAACTTAGATCCACATAGACCAGGTAAAGATTGCCACCTTTACCCTGGCGTATTTCCCCATAAGTAAAGTGAGATTAAGAGCCTGTTCCACCGTACCCAGTCCCTCTTGGAACCCAAACTGGAGGTCTGTGGTGATCTTATTCTCCTTTGCCCAATCCTGGAGGCGTTCCAGGAGGAGTCTCCCAGCGACCTTGCCCAGCGAGTCCAAGAGGGAAATTGGGCGGTAGCAAGCTGGATTATCTCGTTCTCCCTTTTTAAAAATAGGGAGAAGCACAGAGGTAGACCAGGAATCGATTAATCCGACCTGAGAGACTGCGGACAAGACTTGGGTGACTATTGGGGACCATAGTTCAAGGTTATTCACAAAGATGTCTAGTGGAACCCCGTCAGGGCTTTCCCGGTCTTGGAGGACGTTAGTGCTGTGTTCACGTCTCCAAGGTCAAAGTGAATGTCAATTGGGTAGATGTTATCACTGATGGTAAGGGCCTCCCCAGGTGTAATATCGTCGGTAATTGGTGTCGGATCCCCAAATATCTGAGAGAAATGGGTTACCCATTTTTCGGCGGGTACCGCCACGTCTAAATGAGAAGAAGCGGCGTCATCTGCCAAGAATGGGGACTTGACTGTTCGCCAAAATAGCGTACTGTCCTTTGATTTTATGCTCTCATGGAGTTGGGCCCAAAGGTTGTTTTTTATTTCCCATTTACGGGCTTTTAGGGCCAATTTATATTGTCTTCTTAAAAGTGAGATTAGTGCTGTATCCCTGTCTTGGCTATGAAGGGCTCGTTTGAGTGCACTATGGGCCCTACGACAATCGGAGTCAAACCACCCCCGACCGTCTTTATCTTCCTTCTTATTATGGTGGCGGGTAAGCTCCTGCCGCATAGTTACTAGGATCTTAGCAAAACTAGACAGGATCAGCTGAGGGGATGAGGTCTCCTCTAAACAGGTGTATATTTGAGGGAGGGATTGTTGGATGACCCTTTCAGTGACCTCTTTGGGGTTGATCTTAGACCACTTTACTGTATAGCCGTTAGTTCTACCCATCTCCAGGTATTGCTGTGTTAGGAGGCTGGACTTAGTACGAGATAAGGGAACAGGGGTAAGAGTAATGGTGATGCTGTTGGGAAAATGGTCACTAGAGGGGTCTGTGCCAGTGGAAAAGTTTTTCAATCTGGTTCCTAGAATCTGCGAGCACAAAATAAAGTCGATCGTGGACAACAATCCTCTACCATGGAATGTTGGCTTAAAGTCGACAGCAGGTGTCACAAGTTCATTCGCAAATTCGAGTTCCAGTGAGAATAAACAGTCATTAAAAGCTGACCCTAGGCTAGAATGGTTGAAGTGGGTAATGGGGGAGTCATGCTCATCCTGGAGGCCACATAAACCTTTGTTGTAATTACCACATAGGTAAACATTAAAGTCCCCACCCCACACAAAATAACATTGTGACTGTGCATTTTTAACTTTCTGATCATGCAGAAATAAGATGATTTCCGTCAATGACTTTACACAGTCAGCAGGAGGCACATTGTTATACATGTTAATGATATAATAAACAGAACTTTTATCAGTAAGTAACTTAAAGATTTGAAAAATTGGGGACACCTGGGATATTTCGGTCATGGTGAATGGAATTTGATTGGAAACGTAGATAGCCAGGCCACACGTGTGTCTTCCTTGAACAGATGGAATAGCAGACATATGAAAGGTTTTAAAGCCCTGGATATGAATCGGCTCGATGGCCCAGGTTTCCTGGAGGCAGACTATGTCATGTCTGTTAACCAGGTCGATCCAAGACTGAAGATGTGTTTTAGATCTAAGGCCCGCTACGTTGTAATACATGATTGAAAGATCCCTGGTTGAGGGTAAAAGGGGGTATGAGGTCGGCAGGTTATCAGGGGGTATTAGATCACAGGTATGAGGGGACGGGATAAGGGAAAAGGCGGTGTTATCAGATAGACAGGGTGGTGAAGATGAACTATTTTGTTGTCTTTTGTGTGAATCCTCAGAAGCAGAGGATAACTTTGGCAGGAGAGTAAGTGACTCAATGCCAGCATGGGCGGGGAGAATTGATTGGGCGTTGCCACCCAATTTTTGCTGGAAGAGTGAGTAGTAGGGGTCTGGGTTCCAGTAATGTCTTGGGTATTGTCGGAGGGGACTGATGGTCAGTCAACCATGTCCAGACATTCGTATCTGTTGGATAATGGTGGTCCTCTCCAGTTGGAAAGATGTCCAGAGGCAGAGTTGGAAAAGCCATAACCTGCCCAGTGACCATGGTCTCTGTTCCCATCCCAATTGCCCACTCTCGTCCAACTCCAGGGGGGATCGGTGTTGTGGCGAGGAGCCGGGGGGTAGAAGTATGACAGGTTATGGGTGGCTATCCCTTCAGCGGAAGTGCGGTCACCCCAGGAGCAGATGTGCTCGACCGTATTAGGGTCGTCAAAGTTCACTATGATGCAGTCGCCCTGGATGTTTTTGGGCACAGTGCCGAGCCATGGCACTCTGCGAACGGTGGTAACTCTGTTGTCCAAAAAAGTTGGTAAAGGTCTGTTATTGGACAACCAGTATATAACTTTATTTTTTAGTGACCAGATTGGCTCGTCTTGATTGGGGGGGAGTTCCGGGACACCTGTCATGATTACCACATAGGGGGATGCCTCAGGTGGAAGATGTACGGGACGGCCCCATCTCTTTCGGTTTCTCGGGACGTTGTTAAATCCGACCGATTGTTGCTTCGGGAGAGAAGGGGCCGGAGTGGGAAGGGAAGGCGGAGGAAGGGATTTTTGTTGATTGGGCAGCTGATCATTTGGATTAGTCAAAGGTTGGGGTGGTAGAGGCTTCGGTGGCTTCGGTGGGGCTTGGGGCTTAAGCTGAGCTGATGATGGTTGTTTTTGAATAAGTTTCTCTGGGGCCTTTTGGTTAGTGTTACTGTTGGGTAGAGTCGTTTTTGCCAAACTGGGCTTACTGATTTTGGTGTTATTTGGAAGGGATTTCCCTTGAGCTAAATTGGGATTTTTTGTACTACCCTTACTTAAATCAAGAGCTGTGGACAGTTGGGTTAATTGGGCTAATTGAGATTGGACCTGGTGCAGTGCCTTTTCGATGGGGTTTAAATATGACTTGAACAGTTCACCTATTTTGTTGAGCAATAGACTATCATTACCACAGGTATTGGTAGTTAAATTACCATTATCGTCCAGGCTACTGTCACTATCGTAGCTACTAGAGCTGCTAAGATTTAGGTTGTCAACAGTAAGAATCGTTGCAGGTGCTAGCGCAGGAGAGAGTGGTTGGTGGGAAGGTAAAACAAGATTAGTGGGTTGGGAGGGGAGATGCGTGGTAAAAGGGGTTTTAGGGGTAGTCATAGATGGAGAAGTAGCAATGTGCTGTAAGTTAGCAGTTTTCCTTCTTTTAGTCTTTCTTTTGGGAATGGCACCTTCGCGTATACCCCTATCTTTAACTGGGGAGGGGTCAGGGGCACTGTGAGTAGCAAATATAAGTGGGGATTTTTCAAGTGACAGGTGAGATTCTGACAAATTCAAAGTTGCCGAGAGGTCCACCGTACTAGGGACAGTGTGTACCTCTGCGTGCACTGTCACTGGCAAGGGTAATTCTACTGGACGTTGAGGAGTTACTGCGGTGGCCAGTAGGCCCATAGAAGAACGTCTCGCAATAGCCAGGTCCTGGGAGACTCGACGATTCAGTAGAATAATACCCTGCTCGATGGCATCGTTGGCCTTAGTTATAAATTGATCTATCGGACCGATGACCTCGGCAGCGGCGAGGGCCTGCTTTTTGACAGTGTTTCTAGTATTTCTAGGAGACATGTTGAACGTAAACTAATGCCTCACTACTGTTGGTGGAATTAAGAGAAGCAAGTTCAGGGATATAAAGTTAAAATACTGTTACAACAGTAATAGCAGGGGAATAGATAAACCAACCAGAAATGAAATGGCCCAGTCCAGTCTTGCACAGGCTTGAACGGGCTTAAACGGGCCCGCCCTTTGCCCGGGCTTCGCCCGCGCTGCGTCCCGCGCTGCGGGAGGGACTGAACTAGTTCTTATGTCGTGCTGGGGGGGCGTGGCCGCCGGGGGAAGAGGCACCAGCTGTGAGGGCTAGAGGCTGCTGGTCCTCGCAGTCCCCCGGTGTGGTCAGCGGTAGTTCTTACTCGGTCAAGCGCACGCTGGGAGCGTGCAGAGTATCCGCCGAATGCGGAACTGCTCCCACCAGCAGCACGACCTGCCAAATGAGCCCCTGTAGACCGTAGAATCCTCCGTGGGCAGCAAACAGCTTTCCTCAGTTAGAGTTCCAGCCAAAAAGGAGCAAGTGAGCGGCACCCGCGAAGCGGGTGTCGCGAAAAGTTAATAGCGGCTAATGGGGGGGGCGTGGCCGCCGGGGGAAGAGGCACCAGCTGTGAGGGCTAGAGGCTGCTGGTCCTCGCAGTCCCCCGGTGTGGTCAGCGGTAGTTCTTACTCGGTCAAGCGCACGCTGGGAGCGTGCAGAGTATCCACCGAATGCGGAACTGCTCCCACCAGCAGCGCGACCTGCCAAATGAGCCCCTGTAGACCGTAGAATCCTCCGTGGGCAGCAAACAGCTTTCCTCAGTTAGAGTTCAGCCAAAAAGGAGCAAGTGAGCGGCACCCGCGAAGCGGGTGTTGCGAAAAGTTAATAGCGGCTAATGGGGGGGCGTGGCCGCCGGGGGAAGAGGCCCCAGCTGTGAGGGCTAGAGGCTGCTGGTCCTCGCAGTCCCCCGGTGTGGTCAGCGGTAGTTCTTACTCGGTCAAGCGCACGCTGGGAGCGTGCAGAGTATCCGCCGAATGCGGAACTGCTCCCACCAGCAGCGCGACCTGCCAAATGAGCCCCTGTGGACCGTAGAATCCTCCGTGGGCAGCAAACAGCTTTCCTCAGTTAGAGTTCCAGCCAAAAAGGAGCAAGTAAGCGACACCCGCGAAGCGGGTGTCGCGAAAAGTTAATAGCGGCTAATGGGGGGGCGTGGCCGCCGGGGGAAGAGGCACCAGCTGTGAGGGCTAGAGGCTGCTGGTCCTCGCAGTCCCCCGGTGTGGTCAGCGGTAGTTCTTACTCGGTCAAGCGCACGCTGGGAGCGTGCAGACTATCCGCCGAATGCGGAACTGCTCCCACCAGCAGCGCGACCTGCCAAATGAGCCCCTGTAGACCGTAGAATCCTCCGTGGGCAGCAAACAGCTTTTCTCAGTTAGAGTTCCAGCCAAAAAGGAGCAAGTGAGCGGCACCCGCGAAGTGGGTGTCGCGAAAAGTTAATAGCGGCTAATGGGGGGGCGTGGCCGCCGGGGGAAGAGGCACCAGCTGTGAGGGCTAGAGGCTGCTGGTCCTCGCAGTCCCCTGGTGTGGTCAGCGGTAGTTCTTACTCGGTCAAGCGCACGCTGGAAGCGTGCAGAGTATCCGCCGAATGCGGAACTGCTCCCACCAGCAGCGCGACCTGCCAAATGAGCCCCTGTAGACCGTAGAATCCTCCGTGGGCAGCAAACAGCTTTCCTCAGTTAGAGTTCCAGCCAAAAAGGAGCAAGTGAGCGGCACCCGCGAAGCGGGTGTCGCGAAAAGTTAATAGCGGCTAATGGGGGGGCGTGGCCGCCGGGGGAAGTGGCACCAGCTGTGAGGGCTAGAGGCTGCTGGTCCTCGCAGTCCCCCGGTGTGGTCAGCGGTAGTTCTTACTCGGTCAAGTGCACGCTGGGAGCGTGCAGAGTATCCGCCGAATGCGGAACTGCTCCCACCAGCAGCGCGACCTGCCAAATGAGCCCCTGTAGACCGTAGAATCCTCCGTGGGCAGCAAACAGCTTTCCTCAGTTAGAGTTCCAGCCAAAAAGGAGCAAGTGAGCGGCACCCACTTATTAACAGAATAGATAGATTTTTTAATTGAAGATAGGACGAGGAGGATGTGGCGGGGCTGTGAAGCAAAGGTGTGGGGTGTCTAAGAATTTCAGCTGGGGGGCAATGGTGGAGCAAGGGAACTGAAAGGCAAAGGTGGAGTTGAGCTAGGAGTTAAGAAAGGGAAACTGGGAGGCGGAGTTAGACCGGCAAAGAGTCAAAATGCTTTTCATCGTATAGTCGGTCCATGGCAGCCGGGGAGTCAGGGGAAATACTATTGAGAATGGAGAAAATGGTTCATAGGAGGATTTTAGCCAATATCTTATCGAAGTTGAGCAGGGATAAGGGTTGATAAGAGGTGCCTTGATGTAAATCATTGGTGGGTTTTAGCAGCAGGACAATCACTGCTTTGCACAACGTCGGGGAAGTGCTCCGGTTTCAACTGATTTGGCATACATGGCAAGTACGTGAGGATTGAGGAGTTGTTTGAAGTATTGGCTTGGAGGCTTTGGAGCCATCTAGAGAGCCAATGGCCTGTACAATGTCCTCGCCCTAAATAGGTTCACAGAGGAATTGTTGCATGATGTAAGATCAGTACAGTCCTCTGTCAATCTTGTGTGGGATAGTGCATGTAGTAGTGAAGCAGAATGGCCAAGACTCCCTCATTGTTGGTCGTGTACCATCAACTAGCTCCAGTTCGGGGATGTAACAGGATCCTTGGTGGGCCTGTGCAATCTTGCTAGTGTGCGGCCCAGTCTCTCTCCCTCCCCATATCTGCGTACTTCCCCAGGAGTTGCACTTTGCGCTCGGATACGTCCTGATATTCAGCTAGTACAGCGGTGCATATAAGTGTCTGTGGCTCGTAGTGCTGCTGGGCATCTGCGCTGTCTAAATCGGTCAGTTCCGTTTCTATATAGGCTAGACTTCTGCATATGTCCCATAGCACACCCCGGAATGTTTTAATATACCGATGGCCCTAATATAGGCCCTAAAGGCCTCTCAAAGAGGGGCTTCTGGAGTGATGGAGCAGGCATTGAGAGCAAAATATTGTACCACAGCTGAATGAAGTTTGCAGAGGAACAACTCGCCATGTAGTTCAGGTAGGGGGGAGCGCCATTGTCACTCGAGACCACAGCCAAATGGCAAATGCAGTGACATCCATATGGTAAAGTGGTCTTGGAGCATGAGGGCCAAGTCTGAAATCATGCCCAGTCATGGGACCAAGGTAGTGGACACTAGCCAGTAGTCAGTGCGGGAGTAGGTGTCGAGTGGCGCAGAATAGTGTGTGTATACTGATGCAGATGCATGTCGCAGGTGCTAGGGGTCTCAAGCAGATATGTATCACAAAGGTCTTGAGGGATTTGTAGTAATCATGGTTTTTCCCATCAGTGTGGCAGCAGTGGTGTCAAGAAAGGGATCAATAAGAAGACTAAGGTCGCCCCGAGTATGATGTGGTAGTATTCCAAGCGCCCTGTGTGTGTCAGGAGTGTTTGAAAAAAATCCTGGGGTATCAACATTGGGGTCATATATATTAGCCAATAGTAGCTGGTACCCCGCTAGAGTTCCTGTCACCAGCAAGTATCTGCCGCCCTCATCTAACAAAATGGCTGAGGGGTGAAAGGGGAGATTTGTATGAATTAGTGTGCATACCCCACATGAATATGTGCAGTAGCATGAGAAGTATTGATATGTGCCCAATATGGAGGCATATGTGTGGGTTTTACTGGGGGAAGGTGTGTTTCCTGCTGAAATGCCACTTGGGCTCCATGTCGAGATAGGTATTGCAACACCTGTTTACCCTTGCTGGAATTGTTGAGCCCCCTGATGTTCCAAGAGGGAAATGTGAATTTCGCTTCCAGGCCCCTTTTGGCCTCGTGATGGCACCATTAGGTATGATGGACAGTGTATAGCACTGGTGTGTATGCATGCTGAAAATTATCATGAGAGGGTGTAGCTAAATAACAAACAGAAATAAGAAGAAACCAACAACAACCTTCCAATATCACCCTGCCACTCTAGGCAATAACAAGCCCAGCAAATCCCAAGAAAGGGATCCAAAATACAAAAAGAAGGACAAAGTCACCATAGTGTGTGCAGGGCCGGCTTTACCGCTTGTGGCGCTCGGTGCGACAATCATTTTTGGCACCCCCTCATCCCATGACCGCCTCCTCAGATTCTCTCACTACCACCAGGTAAAAGAGCCCCTCATCTCTCCAATCATGAGCTATTGCTGAACACAATGCCCCCGCTGAGGTTGGCACCCTCTCTACAGGTTAGCGCCCAGAGCAGCCGCACCAGTCACACTGCCCTAAAGCCGGGGCTGAGTGTGTGTCTGCAAAAACGATCTGTAGGAGTGAAAGGGAATGGGCCGTTATTGAATGACGATGAGGTGTGATCCAGACCAACCACAGCAATTAGCAAAGGAGGGGCGAAAGTGGGAATGTAACGATCCACTCAGAGGGTCCCCCCCAGAACAGACAAGGTCAAGCCACAGGTTCAGTCTGGACGAAACAGTTCAGCAGTTGTTGTGGGATGTGTAGGTGTAGCTGGTGAGGAATGCTCGGGTGGTATTCCAAGAGGAGGAACGTTCCTTAGTATTTTGTTTGCAAAAACTCAGGACTTCCACTGGGGTGTTAAAAAACTGGGCTTTGCTGTGGACATCAACTCTGAGTCGAGTTGGGAATTACATCCCGAACCGCAGCCCCAGAGTCTGGAGTGCAGCATCAGTGTCTGCACATTTACGATATGCCTCAGGCCTGGACCACCATTGTACAGTCTGAAAAAAGGGAAATTTTAGATCAATGCCATTGTAGAGGTCCTTGTTCTTGGGCAAGTCTCACAGCTATATCCCAGTCACGGGCATCTAGGACCAGGCATGCATTGGTCTGGGTGGAGTGCCGGGGGAGGGGTGCGGACCCAGAGAGTGATGGGCTCTCTCTACAATGAAGGTGGAGGTGAAGTTCTGGCAGCCAAGCAGATCAGACAGCAAACCTTCAACAAATAGATACAGGCATCCAGTGGTGGTGGATTCCGCCACTCCCAGTATGCGGATGTTGTTGCGGCGACCCCATGCTCCGAGGGTCCTCATTCTTGATAGCCACTGATTTGAGGAGACGTTCCAACTTTTACAGTTGTTTGGTTGTTGTGGAGGCCCTGTCGTCTATGCTGGAGATATGTTCCTCTGCTGCCTCCAATTGGGTGTGGTGACTATCCAGCTGCTCCCCCATGAGAACAAGGTGGCAATCAAGAGTGTAGTATCTGCTGTCAATAGCATGGAAGCCTGCCTGAAGCTCCGTCATGAGGGCGTCGGTATCAGACATCTGGTCAGAACCAGGGCCCCCTGTCACTCCAGCTCCATCTAGGGTGCAGATTCTGGTGCATGGGTTGATTTTAATTTGTCGTGCAGTAACTTGTGCTGACTAGGGTCACCACGCACCATGCCTGGATGAAGAATGACCCCAGAACAAGTCTGCAGTTAGCAACAAGGCTGGATGGGTCCACATAGGGGATGCCGTTCATGTGTGGGAGTAGGCTGGCAAAGTACAAGTGGAGGTAGTAAAGTGGCAAGCCAGGAAAGCTTCAATGAGTGAAGAGGCATTGGCGAGGCCAGGTGATAGAGGTCCCAAGGAGTGGACCACCAACGGGCCATCGGAGGGGAGTTGAGGGATCTGTAGCAGGGCTGGTCAGTACCCAGTGGTCACTACCATGAGGGAAAGGATGATGTGCTCATGAGGCGGTGGCCAATGGCTGGCCATGGGCTGTAGTGGGGTGGAGTAGGCACTGCCACCCGTAGAAGGATCGAGGCGTATGCTGTGGAGATGTCTCAGCAGGAAAGTGTGGTCCGAGTTGTTGATCTCCACAGAGTCCAGAAAAGGAAAAGGTGATCTGCGGGAGGAATATTTTCAGGGTTGGGCCGGTGCAGACTGGTGGGTCAGGAAGGGGTCACCTCCACAGGGCCCCAGTGCAATAGTGCTGCCGGCCAAATCCATCCAGGCCAATCCCACTAAGCAAGGAGCAGCTCACAGAGGTGTGGTGGCACTGATATGGCGTGGTGTGGCTGTGTATGAGTCCGGGGCCTGGGCGTTTGCCGCAAAGTCACTGCAGCCCAAGACAATGTAGAAGTGGCCACCCCACACACAGTCTGTAGCATGTGGCACAGGGCAGATGAGGACAGTAATACCCAAGGGGGCAGCGTTGGTGCAAGTTGTGGGGTGTAGGCAATTGAAGGCAGTGTGGTGTAAGTAGGCCATACCCCGTGGATCCTGATGTGGCGTGGTTCTAGGCTCAAGCAGTCTGTGCAGTCGTAATCAGGTGCTGGCTGGGGACAGCGCTGTAGCATTACCAGCAGAGTTTGGTACAGTTGTAGGCAATTCTTATCTGATGGGTGGCAGCATATCCTTGGGGGCCGAAGATTATTAGGAGGGGAGCACAGAGTGGCATCAGGCACGTTGGAGATCACAATGAGCGCCACTGAACTGCACGGCCTGCACCAAGCAGATGTTGTATAGTCTCCAGCAGGATGGTCCTAGCCTGCCACAGAATGGCACGGTTGCCGGAGGGCCTGAGATGTCGGAGCAGACCAGGCAGCTCAGCTAGGCCCAATGGCCTAAGACCTCAGGTTTGCCCGCAGCCCCTGTTGCCATAGGGCCTCCGAGGTGGGGCCAGGCCACAGGTTCCTAACAGAGGCAGTCGTTCAGGCGGTGCATGGTTGTCCTCGATCCACAGTCATCCGGTTGCTAGCAGCCGGGAAGGTGTAAAGAGGTATCCCAAATCCTAATAGTGCATGTCTAGGCCCATTCCATTGAAAAGTCGTGCCGGGAGCACCAGAGCTTCATTGTCACGCAGCCATCTTGGTCGCCGGCTTGGCCACTGAGATGCTTTGGTTCTGCTCGACCCACAGATGGGCTGACAGAGCAACTTCAGGCCCACTTCTAAAGGTCGAGGACTGAGACGGCACCATGAGGGAGGGCAGGACTCACACATGGCAGAATCCAGGGGTTAGTTTCAAGGTTTTGTAAGTCTCTTATGTCCATGAGGCTTCTGATGAGAAAGCCAGCCATCTAGTCCTTGGAGTCAATTTGGGGCCTTGGGTTCAGAGATACAGGTCCAGTCCTTCTCGGCCAGGAAAAAGGTCAGCAGGGCAACAGGTTAGCACATGAGGGCAGCAGTTCTTCAGAGCAGCAGCATAGCAGAGTGAAAGTCCTTTAAGCAACTCAGAAGTCCTTCTTCCTAGAACAATCCACAGGTCCAGAAGTGTACTGAAGAGTTGGTCTAAGAGTTCAATAATTATACCTGGTGCCCAGTTTGAAGTGGATGAAGCATCCAGATGTTTACAGCCCCCTGAGGTGTCAGGCATTGCCTTCCTGACATGCCAACTTTCTAAAAGTATGATTTTCAGAATTATGATTAAAAAGTCAACTTTACCATTAAAGCACACTTTTAATTAACATTATTTCAACACCAAACTTGGCCTGTCTACTTGTTCCCAATTTTAAGTTACAGCTTATTAAATGTAATAGGATAACTCCAATACTATCTTATGGGAAAGGCAGGACTTGCAGTAGTGGAAAAAGAGTTTTTGAGTCTTCAAAGTACATGTCCAAAGTTTTAAATACACTGCACCATACCCTCCAGACTATTCAGGGTCTACCCTAGGGTGGACTTATATGTATTAAAAATGAAGGTTTTGGCCTGGCTAAAGGTTTATTTTTGCCAGGTTGACATGGTATTTTAAAAACTGCATACACAAGCTGCAATGGCAGGCCTGATACATGTTTAGAGGGCTACGTAAATTGGTGGTACTATCAGTGCTGCAGGCCCACTGATGGCATGTAATGTACAGGCCCTGGATAGATGTAGTTCCACTTTAATAGGGACTTACAAGTAAATTAAATGTGCCAGTTGGGTGTAAGTGTTGCAAGCCACTCACCTGAAGCTCCAGGTGGTTCCAATGGGGTGACGAAATTCCCTGAATCCCTGTGATAACTAATGGATAGCAATGAACTATACACTGAACACCAGTGAGTTCCCAAAGAGATGGGGGTTGGGATGAGAGAGAAAGAGAACAATACCCAGTCTTCTATGGTACTCTGCGTCAGGTTCTACTGACTTCGGATGAGGGTGGGTACTTGAGTCCATAGGCAGGGGCTGGCCTGTGTGTCAGGATCATGGATTATTCAAGGGAATATAATCTGCAATTCAAAATACAAACGCATTAGATTACATGCAGTCTCCATTTCTATTAGGGTTTACAATATGGGGGTACTGGAACCAATGTACCAGACAATACGCATAAACTACCCTATTCTTTAAGCATTATAGAACAGGGTTGGAAGCACTGGAGACATGATTTGGTGATGTTCTGAAAATATAGTTGTGCACTTACATGGATTTGGAAGCACTATCTCACAGTAAAAACATAGTTGTGCACAAATGTGGAAATAGAGGCATTATCTCACAATTACCCTCAGCGAGTATCACGCTTCACACAGTTTGTGCAAGTCCTAAACAATATTCATCAATGGAATTTAGTTTGCACATAAGCTGTTACCAGTAATTGGCTGCCGATCCTCAAAATAGCTCAAAACAACAGTTTTGCCCTGATTTGCCACAGTGGAGACAGACATTAGCTTTCCATCACCTTTCTTTTTCCTCTTAGGCTAAGGGCCCCTAATTCCTCCGATGTGGATTGGTGCTTGCTCCGGAATTTTTTTCATCTGGGTCTTTTCTGTCCGTTTTCAGTACCACTACTCAATCCCTCGGGATCACTGATTTTTTTTCTCACCCAATCTGTGATCTAGTTTGACAACAAAATCTATGAATTCTGCGCAATCTTCTGGTTAGTCCACTATATGTGATAAACCATCTTTAAGATTATCCCTCAGCCCTCTGTTTTTCTTCAGGCCAATAGATTTCTTTTATGAGGTGGTTAAAAGTGGTGACATATGTTAGCAGATCTTTTAGATCCCTGCTGTAGATTTAACAGCTCATTATCACTAGATTTATGAATACATGTTTCACAAACAATCAAGTCATGGCTGCCTTTAAGGTGGTAAAATTATACAGAATATGGTCATTAGTCTCAATGAGGGGAATTGACGACTTGGCAGCTACTCCTCCTACGTAAGAAATCATAAAAGCAACTTTAGCAGCATTCAAAGTGAAAACCCATGGTTTGTATAAGAAAGGCAATTGACCTTTACTCATAAAGGCATCGAAATGCACACTATCCCCAGTAAAGCGTTCTGGACTTGCCAATGGTACTGACGTTTGAGTGGAAACTGTGACATGTACGTTGTGATCTGGGTGGCCTGTACTCGGGGTAATGCCCGTTTAGATGTGCTGTGTTCCAAACTTAGGGGGCTGAGAATAAGGTGCTGTTGTGTAGTGTCTCTCCATTTTGTAAAGGGTTTGTGACGCTCTAATACCGCCTTAAGATCTCGGTTTTTGTCTTTGAGTTTTTTTATTTCCACATGCATAATTTGTATAAGTGTAGTTAACTGCTCTATATCAGAGAGGACCTCAGCTGTGACTTGTGTTAAAGGATCCACGCTGTCATCACCCAAAGGGAACACTGTATGTTGTGACTTAGCCTCCTGTTGTGAGCCACTCACCTGAAACTTCATGTAATTCCGATGAGGCAATGATATTCCCCAAATCCTGTGAGAACCAACGGGTATAGCAAGGAACTTTACGCTGCACCCCAGTGAGTTCCCATAGGGAAGGAGTGTTGGGACCAGAGACAAAACAAACAATACCGGGTCTTCTATGGTGCGTGTTCTCTGCGTGAGGTTCTGCTGACTTTGGATGGGCATGGGCACTGGAGTCAATTGGCAGGGGATTGCACGTGTGTCAGGATCATGGGTTGTTCAAGAGAACATAATCTGCAAATGAAAATACAAACATAATAGTTTACATGCAATCTCTTTTCCTGTTAGTTTTTCCAATATGGGAATACGGGACCGACATACCAGACAATACGAATAAACTACCTTATTCTTTAGGCATCATAGAACAAGGTTGTAACCACTGGAGACATGACTTGCTGATGTTGTAAAAACATAGGGGCATATTATCAAGAAACAGAGTTAAAATTATCGCCACTTTAGAGGCAGGAAACTGCCACTAAAGTAGCAACAATGGGCTTGATAATATGCCCTTGTGAATTCCCATAGAAGCCCATGTTCTGGTGTGAACATGGGCTTCTATTGGAATTCTCAAGGGCATATTATCAAGCCCATTATTTCTGCTTAAGCAGAAGTTTTATGTTGCTAAAGAGGCGATAATTTTAACGACGTTTTTGATAACATGCCCCATAGTTGTGCACATGCATGGAATTGGAAGCACTATCTAACAGTAAAAACATACTTGTACACATACATGGAAATGGAGGTATTATCACGCAATAACACTTAGCCAGTATCACGGTTAACACAGTCTGGGCAAGTCTTAAACAATATTCAACAATGGAATTCAGTTTGCACATAAGCTGTTACTAGTTATTGGCTGCCTATCCTCAAAAGAGTTCAAAACAACATTTTCTATATTTGTCCATACAGAGCATTTACAGGAAACACGCCTTTTCTGAAACCCAGTTTTCAATGGGGCCAGTTCGTAGTTCATGCAGACAATTCATCTTTCCTTTTGCAGTTTGTTTCCTAAATGCAATCTAAGCCTGCCTTGTAACCACAGCACTGAATTCTAGTCTTCATGCATGTTGGTTAAGGCTTTCTCTGTTACCTTAAAAGCGTTGTCTGCAGGATCGGATTGGTAAAGCAGACACTCGGGCAATGGCAGAGGGGCCGGTATCCGAGTTCCAGCTGTGGGTCCCTTTTGGGCAGGCTGGGGGCCAATTTGGGCAATGCGTTTGCTGTTCGGATGCTGACAGCGGCCCAGTGGGTGCCTGAGTGGCCTTTCTGGAGGCAGATGGGCCTCTGTTACCCCCTTTTTATCCAACGGGGTGGAGGTGAAACTCCCCTTCTCTCGCTGGGCTGGCCCATTAATGTATGCAGATTGAGCGAGGCAGGTGGCCTGAGCAGAAGTTGTCTCACTTGTTTTCAGGTGTGGTTCACCAGTGTGAACTAATCCATGTAGTTTTTTTCTCTAAGTTGAGAAAACATGCCTCTGTCAGAGCCCCCCCTTCATTTCATAAATCTTACCGAAGCAGTGTTTTCGGAGAGTTGATCCGCAAATGTGGGCTACTTCTTTTTAGAGTGCCCGAGCCGATTATTGATCCCAACCCAACTCTGGTTGTCTGAAGTCCAGCGCATCAGGGAAACAGGAAAAGTTCACCAGGTTTTTGTTTTACACTTCTTTTACAGGTGGAGCGGTAGATGCCTTGCAGAGGGAAGCGCAGCCTTAGGGCTGCGAGGAGAAGACGTCTCAAAAGCATAGCCAAGAATCCAGAAGCCAAGAAATTGACTGGAAGTAGCTGTCCAACGAGCCTAAACAGTGCGGTAATCCAGCACACAACTTAAATACCTGCAGTTAGGCTCCTGCTCTGCGGGATGCCAGGTTACTGCATCCAGTGGAAGGACTGCACTTCCCAGAAGCGGCAGCAGCTAACACCAACGACGCCTTGACCGGGATCAATGATCCATCTTCCAGAAAAAAGGGGTCAAAGCGTCCTGTTATTTGTAGCTCTGTGGGATCTTTTATTCTGAGAGACTCTCTCGCTCAGGCTATTCAGATTGAAGCACAGCTACTCCTTCTAGGGAGAGGTGGTCACAACACAGCTTGCAGAACGTATTGAAACTTTGTGTCAGGTACTCTGTGGCAAGAGAAGCACATAGTATCACCAGAAGGAAGGCTGTGCGGATCTGTATATTTCCTTTGGATCCCACTCACCTTCACTCCCCAGACATTATTATGGAATTTAAGGGGGTTAAAGGACCACTGGTGGGATCTCCCATTGTGTGGCGAGAGAATTATGTGGTTAAGACCCTGTTTACACCGTCGACGTCGACTGTCATAATGACACATGACACACTTATCATAATTTCTGCCATTTGAACATGCCCAAGTGCAGACAGCATTTGTGAAGGACACCTGTACCCTTGCTGCATTGTTCTGATGGCATCTATCACAATGTACGATGATAAATAAAATAAGGAACGCCAGTCATCGCCACTAGGGTTCTGTGTCCTTAATTGCCATGCTGAAAAAAGACATAAATAAATAAGAGACCCACCACCTCCACAAAGGGAGCCAGAGCCACTGGGTAGTGTGTCTTCTGGTTGTCTGTCGCTACAACCTGTTGGAATGTATTGGGTTTTACTTACTTTGAGGACATTTGGCGATACCTTGCAGAGATCATACTGGCTCCTGTGTCCTTCAAAGCCTCCACCCTTTGTTTATTGATGGTGACCCACTGCCTGTATTTGGAAGTATTGGAAGGCATGTGGGGTTTGGGCACCATCTCCTTGTAAGACAGTAACACTAGGGTATTCTCTCCTCTCTTTCCCACACTGACTACATTGGCTAACACTGGGTCTGCCCATCAGTGCAGGTCTGTGCCCTCCTTGGACACTTGGCATATCCTTTCATATAACCATACTTGTAGCAGCCTTGGGGACAAAATTATCTCTCTTCTTATCAAAGAAGTCATTGTTCATTTGGCCACATTGGGACTGTGAAGTATTAGGAGACCTTGAGAGCATTCCTTGTTTTGATTTTCCCTCCCCCATCTTCCTTCTGTTGGCGACCCTTTTTGGAATCCCCCCTTTTGGACACTCTGGTGCTGGCCACAGGCCCACCTCCTTAGAAAGCTTCTTGGCGTCAGTGGACTTACTATCAACCAGTTGTTGGTGCTGCTCTGTAACACAAATATTGAGCATGTGCTCTCCCCAAATCAGATTGTACAGCCCATTGAAATGGTCAACTTTGCTGCCGCTCATACAACCACTCGGTGCCTTGCTGGAGTAGTCCAAGAAATCTATCCAAGATTGGTTCATAGCTGTCCCTCCCTGAACCTGAGGTGGTACCTCTCAGGAGTCAGTCTAACTTTAGCAAGTAAAATGGCTTTCATAGAAGCATACTTTATCTGATCTACCATCTCTAGTGTGCCAGATGGGTGTCCCCGCCCCCCCTCCCCGCTGTGGGCATGTGTTTCTAACAAGTGAGCTCCCCAATCTCTCTCTGCATTCTAAGGTCTAACTCATTTGTCAGAAAACCATTTATCTATGTCATCCCTCACCATAAACCTGTGCACCAGGTCTTTTGGCATGCAGACTCTTACCTCTCAAGAGTTCACTGATTGCATAGTGCCACCACTTCTGCTGGACTCTGCTTGCTTGGCTCCTCTCATGAGTAATTCTCTTTTCCTCCATGGCCAGCTTCTTTTTCTTCAGGGCCGTCTGGGCTGCTGCTTCCTAGATCATGAGTTTGGCCAGCTGCTGTCTGCCAACTCCTCAGGGGATGACCATGGGAGGACCCACTGCCCCCTGGTTTACCCATTGTCCTCCTAATCTTTCGGCTGCTGCAGCTCAAGGTCAGGGCCTGGGTCTTCCTCCTCCTCCAAGCCTAGCTCCTCAATCTCCTCCTGCTCTGGGTCTCTTGCCTGTAACTGCTGAGCCTTCTCCCAGGCTCTCATGGCCATCTGGATCTCCTGCTTCCTGGAGCCCTTGGTTGCTGGCAGCCCCCTCTAACTGCAGAATCCCTTGAGCTCAGCCATAGTGTAGCTCTCCAGGTTGTTGAGCTCAAACTCCTTCTTTACAGCAGAGTCACACAAAGTCAGGTGGAATGGGAGTGAATGTGGAAAAACTAAAGAGAGTCAATAAAAGAGAATAGAAAACACTTTAATTGATATCAAATTGTTGCTATGGAATTCAAATGTTACACAAAATCACTGAATTGCACTGCACAAACACAAGTGCTTAATCCCACTGCTGAGTTTCAATGTGAGAAATTGAGTTGTTTGTTGAGGTGGGAGAAACCCTACTCAGCTAACAGCCAAAATCTTTGTTAGAGTGAACCCTAAAAATCATTAAATTAGCCTTTGCCTAAGCCTCTGGTAGCTCGACACCAAAGCAGTCAGGCTTAACTCAGAAGCAATGTGTAAAGTATCTTGCAGCACTCAATTAACAATAACACAAAAACACAGCACAGAAAAATTCCACACCAATTTAGAAAAAAGAGTACATATCAATAAATTATTTGACACCTAATGCAAAATAATGAACATCCAATCAGTAGACCCAGAGTTATTAATTTTTTATAGTTTCAAGTGAATAGTAGCACTTAAAAGATCAAAGCACCAACCATGGACATCTAGCTGCACGAGACCGGGGCAAACCCTTCACTTATGGCCAGCTGCAATGGAGCACAGTTCGGATACAGGATGTGGTTTGGGCCTGACCTCTGCCAACCTACAGACTAGAGAAAAAATGTCTGACAATTTATAATTTATCAGGGCAAGGCAGCTGGTGGAGACGGAGGAGGAGTCGTTGGGGAGCCACTGGATGAAGTTGAGAAGATTTCTACATTTGGACCTAGTCTATTTTATAGAAGTGGAAAATCTCCAGTGTGATGAAGCTGCAGGCTGTAGTCGACAAGGGCTCCACGAGGTTGAATACCCCTTTTGTAAGGAGTCGCTAAACGGGATTTGCTGCTGCTGCTGTGAACGTAGCAGGAGCTTCTGCGAAGTCAGGCTGACTAGCGATGCACCTTGAGAGGATCGGCGAGCATGTAGCTCCCAGTCTCCTCTTGACCTCAGGGCACTTTTAATCCACGTTTTTGATCTGGGTTATCTGAGCTCCTTCAGCACCAACTTGAAGTGTCCATGAATGGAGAGGCACAACCTGTAGGCTCAGGACTCACATAAGCTGCGGTGTGGGTTTCAAGATAGTTGGAGCCTTTTCTGGTCTTGAAACTCTGATCAGGATGCTAGCCAACTAGCCCTAGGAGTCATTTTGGAAGTCCTGGGTTCAAGCAGAAAAGCAATCTCAAGCAGCAGGGCAATCTTCTGAGAGCACATGGCAGACTTCAGGCAGAAGGGCAGTCCTCAGAGAAATTTTTACATGGTATGTGGATGACCCGTGCCCACAGACTGATTAATCAATAATTTTAATGGATCCGATAGGTCTACCATAATGAGATTATGTGTAATCTGCTTTTACTTAAATTCTGGTTTATTGTACCATGGTTAGAGATTTTTGATACTCAACTGTGTTTTTAAATGTGTTTTATACTAATTTATTGTATATTTGTATTTATTGATGGAGTAATTATGGATTTACGTCTAGTGTCATTTTGCTATTTAATGAGGATGGAATGTTAGGACATTATTGTTTTAAATATAAATGTCTTTTATGATTATGTAATCGAATAAAGACTTTTGAATCGAGAGTCCCCCACAGGTCCAGGCGTGAGTGGGTCTGAGGGTCATCATTTTATACTAAGATCCTACTTTCAAGTGGAAGAAACTTCTGGAGTTTTTCTCCAACAGAAGTATCTAGGTTTCCTGCCTCCCTGCCCAGGGCCTAGGATTTCTGGGGGAACAAAAGACTAGTGTGAAGGTCTTTGTGTGAGGGCTCAGACAGCTGCTTTGAAATGCAGGTGGGGCTGTGCACATCTATCCCTATCGTGCTAGGACGGCCCATCCTGACAATACCAGTCCCCCTATTGTGTGGCTGTCTTGGATTAACACACAAAGACCAACTGCTAACTACACTTGGACATGTGACCCAGGAAACAGGCTGAAGGCACCAAATGGTTAAGACAAGGAAATGCCAATTTTCTAAAAGTGCCATTTTCAGAACTCTAACTTAAAATTCCAGTGTACCATTAAAGAGGATTTTAAATTACAATTCCTTAGGCACCAGGCATGACGTTTCTCACTGCTCCCAGACAAAAGTTATCACTCATTAAATGTAACACAGTAACTCAATGTTATTCTATAGGAGGGGTAGGCCTCACAGTAGTGAAAAACGAACTTGAGTTTTTCATTACCAGGACATTTAAAATGTTAAAGTGCATGTACATCATTTTAAATAAGATGCACCCTGCCCTCTAGGTTGTTTAGCCTAACCTAGGGGTCACCTATATGTATTGAGAAGCGAGTTTTAGGCTTGTGAAAAGGTTTATTTTGTCGGGGAAAATTAG
The DNA here is from genome assembly GCF_964263255.1 of Lissotriton vulgaris. Lineage (NCBI taxonomy): Eukaryota > Metazoa > Chordata > Amphibia > Caudata > Salamandridae > Lissotriton > Lissotriton vulgaris. Next base: position 1,246,888,845 of record NC_141687.1, on the reverse strand, counting down.
TAGTTTAAACCTGCAGACATGCTGCAATGGCCTGAGACATGTTTTAGCCCGTTAACCACGGCGGTAATTCCGCCGCGGTGCGGGCGTTTTCGTGCACGGGTGGAATGCCGTCGGCCAATGGCCGACGGCAGCACTGGGGAGGTAGTGCTGCCGTCGGCCATTGGCCGACGGCAGCAGGGAAAGGGTTAAGGAGCTACTTAAGTGAGTGGCTAATTAGGTGCTGCAAGCCCACTAGCAGCATTACATTTATCAGACCTGGATATATCATATACTATTTCACTAGGGAGTTATCAGTAAATTAATTATGCCGATTGGGGTAAGCCAATTTTAACATGTTTTAGAGAGTCAGCACAAGCACTTTAGCACAGGTTAGCAGTAGTAAAGTGCATAGAGTCCTAGGGTTAACAAAAATGAATTCAGAAAAACAGTAGGGGAAAAGACAAAAAGTTTAGGGGAAGGCCACCCTAAGGGTGACAGGTCTAACGTTGAGCTTGTGAAGTTGGGCACAGCTGAAAACTTTCCAGGTCTGGTACCATTCTACACATTTTCTATCCAAGATAAAATATATATATATTATACTTGCAAACATATTTTTCAAGGTGAATTCTCCCACAAAATGGCAGATTTTATTCTCCGTAAAACACAAACAATTGAAGGAGGGTCTGAGGGAAATTTAAAGACCTGCCCAGTTCATATCCCCCTAACTGTAATCCTAACAACAAAAGAACCGGGGGTCTATAACGGAGCTTCAAGTACTCCGAGCTGCTGCAAAACTCCTACATAAGTGAGTTAGGCGCTAATAGAGCTACATAAGTCTCTATATCAAAATGTGTGCCAGGACAAACCTGTCGAAGGACCTACTGAGATTGTTGGTAAGACCCGTACAGAGATGTGTTGGATGAACCCATGAACAAATGATAAAGATGGGATCGAGTGCAGGCCTTCCACAAAGCTCGGGTCCTGCGATGAGACAACGCCGGACAGAGCGGGGCCTCCTTTTTCCTGAGCTGGGTTCCAGGAAAGGTGAGGTACACTCCCTGTACTATTCAGATGTAAGAGACACCGTTTGGTACAGAGGAACACGATTTTGGACTATTTATGTATATCCTTTACAGATTGTCGTTACGTTCACTTTATGTATGCAGTAGCTAATGCTTAGAACTCTGGCCCTGAAGAAAGCCATGGGATCTTGTCCCTACCGGCTGAAACATGTTGGCCTTGTATATGCAGTTATATGTTTAGACTGCTTCCTCTGCATTGTTCTTGTTTGTTTGAGGGAAAGGACAAATTACATTAGAGTTCTTCACCTATTGATCCTTTTACCCCTTGTTTTTAACTCACACATCTTTTGATTTTTGCACTGCACTCGATCCCATCTTTATCATTTGTTCATGGGTACCTTAGCGATTGATGGTGTGACCCAATTGAGTAAGGGCGATGGATGGTCTCATTGATCAAGAGACATACCATCCCATTTTTGGATGACCAAATGAGAACACTTGATCTACATACCTATTTGATGGGAATCCAACACATCTCTGTACGGGTCTTACCAACAATCTCAGTAGGTCCTTCGACAGGTTTGTCCTGGCACACATTTTGATATAGAGACTTATGTAGCTCTATTAGCGCCTAACTCACTTATGTAGGAGTTTTGCAGCAGCTCGGAGTACTTGAAGCTCCGTTATAGACCCCCGGTTCTTTTGTTGTTAAGATTTTATTCTCCCACAAACCCTACTATTTGTGAAGATGTTCGTTTTTGTTAATTTTAAACTTCGTATCAACAACAGAAGAGTGTTCTTGTTCTGGTTAAGGTGGAAAGAAGCACAGAGCACAAGAAAACAACAAAGCCCAATAGGTTTGTTAGGAAAGCCCTCACTCACCGACCTGGTCGGTGACTTGCTTCATCATCGGGCCCCACCGGGTGTGACCGAATGCCACCCCGGTGTGCTGCGACGCCAGAATTACTGCGGAGCTGGTTTGGTGATGGGAGGGCTATGTGAAAAATTACGTGAATAGTGTCAAGTGGTGAGATTAAAATTGGCCTTGTATGTGTCAAAAATTTAATTTTAATCAAAGACCATCAAGGGCAAGGTTAAAAAATGTGTTGGTGAGTGGGGCCAACTAAATGGATGGTCCTACTCCCACTAGCATTAAGTGAACAAGTGAATGGTCATATTGTTAATGTGGTGGCACTGTCAAGGTAGATTGCCAATTTTGCAGAATCTAACTGTGTCGGTGCACAGGGGAGGGTTTTGATAAGTGAAAAGGGAGGCGAGATGGCAGTGAGAATAATCACGCAACTTTCTATCACTCATCGATCAATAGGCCAAATGGCCAGTGGCCAGTCAGCAATGAAGCAGTCAAAGAGGTGAGAAAAAGGAAGGTTCTCACTTCACCAGGGTAGAAAATCCACCCCATAGACCGCGGGAGGGAGGGGACGGCGCATTTGGCACATCCTACAAGGCAAAACAGAGGGAGGAAAAGGGACACACAACCTGGTCAACACGCAGTAAATAGTACTTAGCTTTGTTTGATCTCTCAGCCAGAATCGTACTCACGCCCACGGCGTCCGTCTCCTGCCGGTAAGCCTGATCGCCCTCAGGACCGGGTCTCGTCGATCCGATCGGGAGGAGCGAAGGCGGTTTTATGTGTTGCCGGTAAAGAAAAGGGCGCGGTAGCGCTTCCGGGAGTGGAAGCCTACGTAACGCGCATGCGTGGAGGCTGTCAAAACGGACTAGACTGCGAGCCTGATCCGGGCGGAATACTCACTTCCGGAGATTTAGGTACAGAAGAAAGCGCATGTGCGGGCTTGATTAGCATGGCAATCCGAGTCAGTGTCACTGATCGTGATGCACATGCGCAGACGGAGTGTGTTCAAAGATGCAGAGAAAGTAAAGTAAAAGGTGAACAGTAAATACAAATGCGCAATTGATGGTAGTGCGCGTGAAGGGTACACCTAGAGTCAGTTTAACATCCAAATGGCCCAAGGGTTCGGGTAGAGTATTACCTGCAAGGTTAGACAGGACCAATTGTGTACTAAAACTAGTGTCAGAAAGTTAAATAGTTCAAAGGGCACCGTTACAGACAGGGGGAGTTAATGGGAACAGATACAGATCATGGGATTTAGATGTTTATTTAAAGACAGAGCCCCAAGGTATGTCGTCATTGAGGCCATTGGTGTGGGTGCCCAGGCGGTACACCCAACGTTGTTCTTTTTCAAACAGTCTCTCAGATATATTAGTGCCCCCACCGATTTGTTCAATCACAGTCCATTTCAGGTCGTTAGTGGTGTGATTGGTTTGGAGGAAATGGTCACTCATTCTTGTCGTCGCTTTTTTGCACCTAATATTACTTCTGTGCTCACATATCCGTTGCTTAATTTTGCGGGTTGTCATTCCCACGTAACGAAGTGAGCATGGGCAGGTGACGAGGTACACAACATTTACAGAATTACAGTTAGTGTGGGCTTTTTGCCACCAGGTTTTACCGGGTTCAAGAGTCAAAGATTTTGTAGGGGTTGTCAGATGACAGACAGAACAGTTTGAGCAAGGGAAGTGGCCCGTCACTTTCGGAAGATTCCAGGTGTCAGTGACACTCCTCATCGAGGTTATGGGTAGTATTTTGGGTCTGGTGTGGACCAAAGCATCCTTGAGACTGTGCCCTTTCTTAAAAGAAAACAGTGGTTTTTGCCAGTCCTTCTTGAAGCTGGTGATGATTTTCCAATTCTTGTTAATTGATTTTTTCATTTGGTTGGATAGTGCACCGTACGTGGTTACACACGTTAGGGGGACTTCCGCTGTTGTTTTTGTGATCGGTTCCAAAAGTGCTTCCCGCGGTTGGTTCCGTGCACGTTTGAAGCCTTTGTTCAGGAGGTGACTGGGGTAGCCTCTTTGTGTCAATTTGGCTGTTAGATCAGTTGATTGGCATTTGAAATCAACTAAGTTGCTGCAATTCCGGCGGATCCGTAAATATTGTCCGTACGGGAGATTCTCCCTTAACGGGCGAGGATGAAAGCTGGAGAACTGTAATAGATTATTCTTGGCTGTGGCTTTGTAATGAGTCTTGGTAGTTAAGGTTGTTCCACTCTTAGTAATAACCACATCAAGAAACACCACCTCCGTAGTGCTCACTGTATGGGTGAATTTCAGGTATCTGTTAAGTGTATTTAGCCAGCTGAGGAAATCCGTTAGCCTTTCCATGCTGCCCTTCCAAATGAGCAGCACATCATCAATGTACCTTTTCCAGTATGTGATGTTTCTGCAGAACGGGTTGTTGATAGACAGTATGTTTTTAGCCTCGAAGTCTGCGACATACAACCCCGCTATGCTGGGGGCAAATGTACTGCCCATCGAGGTACCCGAACATTGCAGGAAAAGACGCCCTTGGTAAGAGAAAAAGTTTTCTTTCAGTGCAATAGTGGCACATTCTGTTATAAATTCTCTGGGGGTGTTATATTCCCAGATGGTAGAGTGCAGGGCAGCCTTTAATACCGTTATAGTCTTGTCTTGCGGGATACTGGTATAAAGGCTCTCAATGTCTAAAGTAGCCAAGATGATGGTATCTGGCTCAAAAGTAATGGTCTGCAATTGATGTAGCAGGCTTTTTGTGTCCTTGAGGTATGTCGGTGTGTTTTGGACAATTGGTTTCAAGAACTGGTCGCAGAAGGTGGACAGGGGTTCTAGTATAGACCCGATTCCTGACACAATTGGGCGTCCAGGGGGGGGCAATTTGTTTTTGTGAGTCTTCGGGAGTGTGTAGAAGTAAGGAATGGTTTTCTTACTCATCGAAAGGAAGTCTGCTTCATTTTTAGAAATATGGCCCCTTGACTCGGCTTCTCTGACCAGATCAGTAATACGATTCTGGAGTTCAGGAGAAGGATCTGTGGTAAGTGGCAGGTAATTGTCAGTGTTACTTAGTAATTCTTCACATACCCTCTCGTAGTCCGTCGTATTTTGGATTACGATGCCACCGCCTTTATCGGCTGGTTTGATGGTGATAGCGTTATTGTTTTTTAGTTTATCAAGTGCCCGGTACTCCTCGGCACTGAAGTTGCCATAGTGGTGCGGTTCAGGGCTTGTTTCCAAATCCAGGAACACTGCTTGTTCGAAAGCTGTGATAGCAGCTGGTACAGTGTGCGGAGGGGGTACAAACGTTGATTTTGGTCTCAGGCCAGTATCTCCTTTCCGCATTTCTGCATTAGGATCCTCTTTCCCTTCAAAAAAGGCCTTCAGTTTTAGTTTGCGGAAAAACTCAGTGAGTTCGCAATGTAACTTAAATTTATCAGGACGAGCTGTGGGAACAAAGCCCAGTCCTTTCTCTAGTACTCGCTGTTCCGCGGGTGTAAGTTCAATATCCGACAAGTTGGTGATTAGACTTGCTGGTTGCTGGTCCCTGGTTGTGGTGTCTGGCTCCTCGTGCGGTTCCCGACAGCTTCGTCTGTTTGCCAGGAGACTTGGTTGGGGGTTCTCTTGTTCTTCCCTCTGCCTCTCCGGCCCCGTTCTAAAAAAGGCTGCTGGTATTGATTTTGGGGAGGTGGGTGATGCCATCCTGGGTTCCAACCCATCATAGGAAATTGTGGGTGTGGAAAGGGGAATGGTGGTGGCCCGTATCCGGCCTGTGGTGCCATTGCCCAACTTGGTGCTTGGTTGTGATTCTGGAATCTTTGATTGCCTCTATGGCCTCTATTGCCTCGTCTCCCTCCTCGTTTGTATGAGCCTGTGCTAGACCCACTGCTATTGGAGGAATTATCATCTGTTGCATCTGATTCACTCAAGCCCTTTGCTGGTGCTGTGTAATCAGGGTCAGCGTAAGGGTAGGTCTTGTTGAATTCAAATTTCTTAAGGTCTTTCTGAAATTTGGTTAATTTGGACTGCAATAAATTATCTTTATAATCATTCATCTCTCGATTGATCTCATCCAGTTTCTTTTTGTAGCCGGTCACAGTTGCTTTGAATTGTGATTCCGTCTCCTGTATTTCTATCAATAGGATGTCAGAGAGACGCAGGGCAGTCTTTATGATCAGAACGAGCCAATCACGCGTGCAATGCCACGCGATCATGGCCCAATCTTTCCTAAATTGCGCATCATCTAGAAAGATGCGGGGGGCATTAGTCACCAGGAGGCCTTTTGGTGCTGAGTTTGAAGTCAGGTATTGCTTCATTATCGTCCCATGTAAGATGGTACGTATACGATCACGTTTCTGTTCCGTTAATTTCCCCCAATCTGAGGTGTGTGCTATGGCTTGTGAGATTGCCGGGTCTGCAAAGAGATTGGCATCCGCCATTATCGCATCTATTTCTGCTTCAGAGTAGGTCAGTCCCAGATTCGCCATTATGTAATCTGTTTGGTGGATGGTCCTCAATCAGAGTTGAGGGTAAACCAACAGAACGTCTCTTGGTTTAGGAAGGGGGAAGGGAGAAGAGAAAAAATCTCTCACAGCTGCACGCTGCTTAATACTTACAAACAACAAGAGAGAAAGGGAGAGTCGCGAACACTCTTAGTCCCCAAAATATAATATGTATCAACAACAGAAGAGTGTTCTTGTTCTGGTTAAGGTGGAAAGAAGCACAGAGCACAAGAAAACAACAAAGCCCAATAGGTTTGTTAGGAAAGCCCTCACTCACCGACCTGGTCGGTGACTTGCTTCATCATCGGGCCCCACCGGGTGTGACCGAATGCCACCCCGGTGTGCTGCGACGCCAGAATTACTGCGGAGCTGGTTTGGTGATGGGAGGGCTATGTGAAAAATTACGTGAATAGTGTCAAGTGGTGAGATTAAAATTGGCCTTGTATGTGTCAAAAATTTAATTTTAATCAAAGACCATCAAGGGCAAGGTTAAAAAATGTGTTGGTGAGTGGGGCCAACTAAATGGATGGTCCTACTCCCACTAGCATTAAGTGAACAAGTGAATGGTCAACATGGACATGTTTCAGCCGGTGTGGTATCATTAACCTGGCATTCGTCAGGACCTATGGTGTAAAACCTCGGCGGTATGGGCACTCTAAGGCCCACCCAACCAGAGGACTTGAAAGTTAAAAAGTCTGTGAAGTGCAAAAAAACGGGGGGCGGGCTTCACCACCCGAAGGTAGGACGCACACACCACCAGCCTCTAAATTTTAGAGACCAAAAATAAAAAGCACCTGTGGGGGTTAAAAGACAGACAGACAACACAAGACAAACAAACAATTAGAATGTTTTGTCAATTGATTTGACTGATTTCAGTTTATTACTTGTGCTCATAGTGCCAGGGTGCACAACTCATGCATAATAGCAGAGGTGTGTGGCTCTGCCAGTGGCTAAGGCTACACGGTAAGTCATATTGTTAATGTGGTGGCACTATCAAGGTACTTCACAGACTTTTTAACTTTCAAGTCCTCTGGTTGGGTGGGCCTTAGAGTGCCCATACCGCCGAGGTTTTACACCATAGGTCCTGACGAATGCCAGGTTAATGATACCACACCGGCTGAAACATGTCCATGTTGACCATTCACTTGTTCACTTAATGCTAGTGGGAGTAGGACCATCCATTTAGTTGGCCCCACTCACCAACACATTTTTTAACCTTGCCCTTGATGGTCTTTGATTAAAATTAAATTTTTGACACATACAAGGCCAATTTTAATCTCACCACTTGACACTATTCACGTAATTTTTCACATAGCCCTCCCATCACCAAACCAGCTCCGCAGTAATTCTGGCGTCGCAGCACACCGGGGTGGCATTCGGTCACACCCGGTGGGGCCCGATGATGAAGCAAGTCACCGACCAGGTCGGTGAGTGAGGGCTTTCCTAACAAACCTATTGGGCTTTGTTGTTTTCTTGTGCTCTGTGCTTCTTTCCACCTTAACCAGAACAAGAACACTCTTCTGTTGTTGATACATATTATATTTTGGGGACTAAGAGTGTTCGCGACTCTCCCTTTCTCTCTTGTTGTTTGTAATTTTAAACTTCACCAAATGCGTTTATGTCCAAAGTTCGTTAAGGTCAATAAAACATGTAGAGGTTGACAAAGTAAAACTCATCATCTCAGTAATGCCCAGCGATCTCACAGTCAGTATGGATGTAGTTGGTCTGAAGCCCTTCCCTGTACACGATGGGTCCGATTAACAAAAAATACTTGTAAATCTGTACGCATGTGTGTGTATTTACAAGTTTTGGAAATTCATGTACATTGTCAGTGGTGCACCTCGAAAGCTATGCCAGTTGCTTCTTTCCAGGCACACTAATGGGAACGCCGTGTGATATTTGTCATTTCAACAATGAGGAATTGTTTGCGGGGTGCAACTTTACAGTGGAAAAAGTCTGAGTGCATGCAAATAAACATATGGTTTCCCTCTCATTTTTTTCTACATGGGAATTTTTTTTTTCAGCGGAGTAATCCCTTATACAAGACATCCAAGAAATGTTGGAGGTTCTCTTCCCTTTTCGACCCCAGAAATAGAGTGACTCTACCCCTTTTCATTCGGCAGTTGTGCCATACACATGCACAGTCATAAATCCATTTACACTTGGCAGGTATTCTTTGTTATATGCCAGACAGAGATAAATTGAGCTCTGCTTTGGTAAAACAATACTGACTGGCCTAGTGAACTAGACTCAAAGCATTTTCCAACTGTTAAGTGAGACTTATGGCTTGAGAAACACTTAAAATAGGCAAGCGTAGTAAACACCTAACTCACAAAGCAGCAGGGATGGACAGGTTTTTTCATTCCAGCGGACATTTCCCTGGTGGGCTGGAGCCCTTGATTCTGCAAGCCCATGACCCCTACTGGTGCATCTGTCACTTTCCCCAGCTCCCCAAGGTTAACTGCAGCAGGCAAGGGGAGGCTTTAAAAGAGAGAGGGAGAAGGTAGAGAGAAAGCGACCTGAGAGAAAGAGAATAGAAAATAAGAGACTGGATGGCTGGAGAGAGAGTTTATGCGAGGAGGCAAAGGGAGCAAGGCTGGTTTGAGCTTTTCTGCCAGGGCTGCTTTTAGTTAGCCAGTCTGGCCCTGACAGCATGTGCACATTGTTCCCACAAATGCGTCCACTATGTACCTCACGGTTTGCAGTTTGGTTTTGGCCACTGTGCTTTGGTAGGGATGGAATGCAAATGCAAATGAAAGGAACACACACACTATCTTCACAAACATATGCAATGTATTTTGTATCACAGGCAGTGTTTTACGTGGGCAGGTCCTGTCAGGTACTGAGTATGTACACCTATTTTCCATGAACGTGAAAGTACCTGCACTTCATTGTGGCGGTGCAGTGCTTAATAGGAGATTACTGACTACTCCTAGGGTTGGATATGTAATCTGAGAGTTTTAGTACCTGCACTTCCACATTTCTGTTTCAAGCACTTTGTATAGGAATATGCGCACAAAACTCACACCTGAAAGGTTTAGGAATAAATATGATAGTAATCGTGAGAAAGTACATGCAAACTGTGAACAAATTACAGGTTGGCTGAAGTAAGAGGCTATATTTAGTCGGGAAATGTTTTAATGTAATGTAAGAGGTCAACCAAAAGAAAAAAAATGTGTTCTCTTAATTACTTTTATCTGATTTTAATCTAGAAAATTAATTTTATAAAATACTTTCATCCTACCTTAATAAAGACCTAATTGCTAATCACTTCATGTGACTTGCGGAGGTGCTAGGAGGATTTATTTGGATCTGTGGTAAGTTAGTCTTGTTTAAAGACTTGTCCTGCAATGCTTGGGGCTCTGTCTCTCTTGCTTTGGCTTTGCACTGCTCTCTTTGACACTTACTGGGCTTGAGGAGTATGCATGTGTCACCAGATAAGCTATATCTCTTGCTGGGAGTGGGATTTCTGGGTGAGTTAATATTTCTCCCTCTAGTTCTGGGTTACCTACACCTCCATGTCCTGCCGGATTCAGGGTATGCAGTTTGTGGCCCCTTATCTTTGACCTTATGCTTCAAATTCTGCCCCCTGAGGCAAATGAGAACATGGGTTGGTTGTCCTTTCCCATGGCTACTGACTGCTTGCCCTTTCTCTGTCCATAGGTTTTCTGCTCTCCCTTCTGGGGGGCTTGGGGCTTGTGGATTGTGGTTTGCCTATCTTTGGCTGCGCTGCTGGTCTTAAGGGTTGGATGGTATGCTTTTGCCTTCTGGGTAGCCCTTTGATGACTTGCTGATGTGCTTGAGGCTATAGGGCAGTTTCTTCTGTAAGCAAGTCTTTTGCTCCTTTTCATACCTCCTAGGGATGGGTAGGTGGAGTTAGACTCCAAAGTGCTGCTTTAGGCAGAGTAGGCTGGTACTGTGGGTTTGGCCCGTCCAGTAATGGTTGGGCACAACAGCCTGATATTGGTCTCCCTACAGTGCTCCCAAGATGAATTTGAACATTATGGATGATACCTTAATGCTAAGTGTGATTTGGGTAGTTGCAGTTCTTGGGCTTTGCAGTTTTCATCCTAACCCAGCGTGGGACCCTGTCTGCTAGTTTTGGATGGATGGTTGTCAGGGTTAACATGAGACATCATGGTAATCTTGTGCGATTGGGCTTTGTGTTGATGAGTGATTTCTTTTCTCTATTGCAGTCCTATGGTAAGCTTTGAGCCTTTGATTCCAGTTGCAGAGTTTTTCAGTGGCATTCTCTCATTTTGTGTTCCACAATGGTAGTGGTCCCCAAGTGTTCTTTGGTGATCTTTATTGCTGTGTTCATCTGAGCCTGACATTACTTTATGTCTTTGAGCATCTTTGTACTGCCTTGAAAGTGTTGTCTGATTTACGTTATGCATGGTTTTTGCTCAGGCTGGTGTTTTCTCCTGCTTTTGACGCACTCCTCCCCTAGTCCCATCCCAGTTAATTCTGGTCCTTTGACCTGAGGTTCAGTGCGCCTTTTCTTGTTTCTTTTACTTTGGTGGCTCATCTTCTTTGGATGGAAAGTGCCAGTTGTGGTAGGCTGTTCTATTTTGGTGTGAATTCCCTTTTGAGTCTGTTTACTTGGAATGAGCAGTGTGGAATTGCTAGTCTGTTTGCCCTTCCACTCTTTTCTTCAATTTGTTTCCTTGTCCCCTGGATTGTTTGTGCTTCGTTGTTGAGTACTAATTATAGTTGCTCTGACTGTTATTACTTATTTTTACGCTCTCAGCTGGGCATGGAGTTGGGGGAGTGGGGAGTGCTGGCTCTGTCACTCTTTAGCAGCATTATCTGACGTTCCCCTTGCTTAGGCGTCGGAATGCCTGTCTCCTTGATAAGCTTAGCTGTGCATGCTCAGTGTGATTTCCCGGTTATCCATGAGACAGATGTGTTCATGATTTTTCACTCAGATTGTAGACATTTGATTACTGGGGTACAGATTGTCACTGGGCGTTCGCTCCTACTACTTGGGGCTAGCAGGTTTGTGCCCTAGCTCTGTCCCCGTGGTTGCTTGTCTTGCTTACACATCCCAGTTTTCTGGAGATTGAGTTTCTGTCAGTAGTGGTTTTGAGTTTCTAATAGAGCTGATTGGGCATGTGGTCCGGCCATTTCTTGCTGTGCTGGTTTTGTTCCCCTAAAGGGCAATATTCTCTTTTAAAAAAAAAAACCTTTTTTAGCAAAATTGTAACAAATACCGGACATCCTCAAAAATCACAATGAATATAACTATTTATAACTCGAAAAATCAAATACTTTTTCTTATCTTACACCCGGAAATCAACCATTTGTAACTTTTCTTCCTTTGAAAGCGTAGTACCACCGCCTAGCCAAATTGCAGATAATAAAGTGCACTGCTACCAATCCATCCAAATACCAAATCAGCTTAAAATATGAGTTTTTCCAAAACATTCTACGAAGTCTATAAAAATAGTACATTCCGATAAAGAGACTAATTCATTGGAATATTGGTTCATTTTGATTACTCCCCACAGAGAAACACTTACAATGATTCTAAATTATTAGGCAAACAGCTAGCCCTAACGTGCATATAAAACTCCCAAGGCCCCAGACTACACAGCCTTCAGGACTAATCATACCATCTTATACATGATCAGATTATTAATTTCATTTTAATACTAGTAATCTAATTCATAACATTTAAAACTCCTATTCCCTAATAATCCATTTACTATCACCTCTTGACCAGGGGCAATGGACCTTATATAGAAACAGAAGTTTAACATCCCTCTTCAAACTAAAGTGCTGTGCATTTAACTCCTCTAAAGTGCTTTTCTCATCTATTCCCCTCTAAAATCTATCCACATCATACTGCTGTGCCATTTCGATCTCCTTCCTCATTATCCCTACATGTGAGTAGCCATGAAATATTATTGAATAAAATGCAGTGCTTTCAACGATTCCACTAATATAATTATATTGTCTAAGTTAGATTCACACTTGACCTACTTTGACCATATGTTGCCAAACTGCTGAAAATCTTTTAACAGCACCTACCCTTTTTGCATAAGCTACCTCAAATGTTCTTTTGCATAGTATTTTTTATGCCATTTTAAGTAAACTGAGACTTTAGTTGTCCTCCAATTCTGAAGGATTGGGCACAGTGCTATTAAAGAAAAGGTTCCTATGAATGCTTCCCCACTTTGGAAATTGTATTTTGGGTCTGCCTTACTACCCTAAAAAGTGCTATCTCCGCCTCTGGTTTTAATTTTCTCTGTAAGCCATCGCTGAGGGCAGACAACACTTTCTCTTAAAACTGGGTTAAAAGTCCACAATTAAAAAAGATATGGAGCTATCCCCCCTGTCCCAGTTGATGGCAACAAAAGCATCTATCTTCTATTTCTGTATGTATGTAATGTAAAGCTCTTGGTGTATAGTAGGCCATCCAGCAGGATAAAAATGACATTCTTTTAAAATTTGCCGCTCTTAATGCCTTATTGCCCGGCAACAAAATCCTCTGCCACTCAAGCTTTGAGAAAGTGCAATGTGTTTCTTGGGAAATGTTATCTAAAAAGCTTATTACTGTAGAACATTTATTTTGGTTCCGCAAAATCCTGTACCGGTTTCCTACACCCCTTATCTTAGTTCTGTAGAGGGCTCCTAGTACGGGCATTGAAGTGGAAACAGATGGGGAGCAGTATGTTTTCAAAAGTTGCATAATCTGGAAAAATCCTTAAAAAAGGGGTTTACACTTCATTCCACACCTAGCCAAGATCTCCTGCCATTTTAGATACCTCCCCCTACTATAAATTGACAGAGTTCCCAAAACTATTACATTCCCCAAATCATATCTGACTATTCTGCATCTACAGGCCCACATTTTTACATTCTTTGAGCTTCAAATACTCATATCCCACTGTCTGAGTCTTGATAGAATATAACACCCGTAATCTGATCTCAAACTCCTGTAATGTGTTACATCTAGTTTTCATTGGGAGCTTGGCGGACTTAATAAACACCGGAATCTGAGATTCTGCTTCCTGCACCATTTTATGCGTGAAAAACTATTCAGCGATGCCTTGCCATCTAACATACGAGCCATTATTTTAAAAAAGGAGCTTTATAATAAGTTTGAACTTGGGGGAGTGCCATCCCCTCTTGACTGATGTTGAGTTAAAGTAATGACAATTTTACCCTTAACGCCTTTTTCCTCCAAATAAATTGACGAAGCCTTGCGTACAACTACTTAAAATATGACATAATAATTCTTATTGGTACATTTGTAAAAAGAAAATTAATAATTATAAGATAGACATTTTTATAAGTGCAACCCAACCAATTAATGTAAGCAGAAAAAATGTCCATCTGTCTAATAGGTTTCTGATCTTAATAGCCATCACTCTATAATTCAATTAAAAAAGTTCCTCATAACGGTTTGTAAAATATATCACCAGGTATCGAGTTGGCACAGGGGAGCAAGCTTGCTGTTTCGGATAACTCGGAAGAATTTGGCAGTCTACATTAAGTAGCAGGATTTCGGTTTTATAATAATTGATTTTATATCCTTCAATAGATTCAAACTGCACAAACTCTGTCAACATTATTTATGGCTATGCTCCTTAGGTCTAAGTTAGAGAATAATATCCTCTGCAAACAGTTTAAATTTGGGCATACCCTCTAATGGTGCTTTTATCTCCTGATTAGCCCTAATGCTAGCAGCAAGTGGTTCTATGAAAAAGGTAAACAATGCGTGGGATAGGGGACAGCCCTGTCGAGATCCTCGATTTATATCCACCTTCCCTTGTAAATGAGAATTTATAAAAACTTGAGCCTGGGCCCCTTGATATAAGTTTCCTAGTAAATTAATTATTTGTATTGGGTACCCCAACCTACTAAGACCGTAAAAAATAGCATCCCAATTAACTAGATCAAATGCTTTTACAGCATCAACCATCATTATTAAAACTGGTAATTTGTCAGTGTTCAAAAAAATCAAGTGCTTGAACTAAAACCTCTTTGTGTATTATCTTCTGTGCTAGTGGAGAAAATCAATTCACCAAAAAATTTCATTTGTATTTAATAATCCACATTCTGCAAGCTTGTTGGCCTGTATGAGTTAACATTTTTAGGGCTCATATCCTTTTTAACGATGCAAATTATGAGAGATTCTTTGAAGATAGATGGAACCTCGCCCCCCACTTTCACAAAATTAAAAAGCTCTACCAAAAAAAGTGCACATTTTTCTGAAAATACTTTATAAAACTCAGCTAGAAGGCTATTATTGCCTATGGCCTTCACACCGGCTATTGAAGCTAAGGCCTCTTTATTTCTGTAATTGTAATTTCAGCACGTATTTCCTCTGTCTGCTTGGTTGTCAACTGCAGAAGCTTAATACCTTCAAAATATTGACTTATGACCTTGTTTGAAGCTGTATACTTTGTTGCATATAGCTTGTGATAGTGGTCAAGAAAATTGTTTATGATTTTTTTCTTATCAGTAACCAAGCCCCTGACTCTGGTTCGTCCAATTCTGTATCACTGCGGCCTCCTGCTTAACTCTGCTTGACCAAACAAGCAGTGTCCCCACCATTTGACTTTCTTCATACACGTGCTGCTGGAACGTCCATGAACTAGTTATGTCTTCTAGAATAAAAAATTCTCTTAGCTCCTGCTTAGATTCAACTAATTGCTCCTCAGCTACAAAGCGCTGATTGAACCACTATTTCTCTGCATTACAGCAGCATCAACTGCCTGTTGTAATTCAGCTATACGTGTCCTCTGAGCTTTAGACTGCGAGGTTGCAAAAGCCACCATTTGTCCTCGCAATGTGGCCTTGATGGCCCCCAGACCAAAAATAGAGCTGCTGTGCCCTTATTCTCCTGAAATAATGTTTCTAGCCATTTTTTCATATCCTCCACACATTGGAAATTCGAGAGGAGGAGACTTTTGTTCTGCCACCAGGACTTCGCTCTCCTTGCTGCCTCAATTTTATTATCAATTATAACCAATTAATGATCTGAAAATTAATTGCCCCCAATTTATGTGCTTAAGCAATTAATATATCGAGGGACAAGAAAGAAACCAATACGAGAAGCTGACGGAAATCGGAAAGAGTGGCAAGTAAATTGTGAAATATCTCAATGAGCCCTACACCATGGGTCTATTAAATTATAATCTTGTTTTTTACAATCCACTACTTTTTTAATCTTAGGCTTCAGTTGTTTTTTAGTTATATTCGAGGTATCCCTTTTCAAATCTTGAATAAAATTAAAATCACCCCCTAGGATTGTAGGCCCATAACCCCTCTAACCAACTGAATAATCTTCATGAGGACTTTAGGATGATCTTCTATTGGGGTGTAATAGTTTACAAAATTAAAGAGCATCCCATTCACCCCCCACAGTAACCCAATTCCACCTCCCTTGGGGGTCTCTTAAAAATTGAGAGATCTCCAAATCAATCCCTTGCCCAAAGTAGATGGCTACTCCCCTTACTGCTAACCCAGCAGAGGCAAAGAACGCCTTTGAATATTATTTGTGGATACAAAGTTTTGGTGTGTTTGTTTTTAAATATGTTTCCTGAAGATATAAAATCTGAGGAGAAAAATAAGGATAATAGGATAAAAACCAGTAACCAAAGGATCTCCAAAGAAAATGTATACATTGTTGTTGTATTGTCACCTCATGATTGCTCTTTCCTCTATAATTCTGCTCTTTTTTCATTATTGCTCCCATGCAAACCCCGCTACCCCATCCTCCCTGACCCTCACCAACTCCCAGTGTCCCCTCCAACCCCAGGTAATTGGGTAATAGCCCACCATAACCCCTGCCTCCCTCTCATGGATTACACCTATACTGGATGCTATGATATTGCGCCCTAACGTGACCTGCCCCCTCCCCCCTCATCTCATCAAATCAAAAAAGAAAAAAACGAATTCAAAATAAAACAAACAACACCACCCACAATTCTCTTTCCTTATCTACTTTTCAGTAGTAATTTTCTTTAACAGCTCCTGAGCCTCATCAGAATTTGCGAACATATAAAATTTCCCCTGCGCCAAGACTCATCGGTTAGATTGCTGAGCTATAGCTGCCTGAGCTCCTTGTGCCTTAAACAAATACAGAAGTTTAACAAATTCCTTCTGACGCCAGGCCGTTGCTGCTGACATTTCGGAGAAAATGCAGCAGCTAGGAACTTGGCGAGTTGAAAATTGTCTCGTTTGGATGGCCCTGGACACTATCTGTTCTGTAACCTGAAAATCTGCGAAGTTCACTAAGATTGTTCACAGCAGATTTAAGTTCGGATATGGCTGGGCTGGGACTCTATGTGCCCTCGTGATAGCAAGATCTCCTAAGAATTCTGGCAACAGATTGTCCTTGATAAATATCTCAACCCATTGATGCACTTGTAATCCTCCGTAACCTTCTGGAACTCCGTCCAGCAGCAGGTTGGAGCATCATGAATGGTTTTCCAGCTCCTCCAGCTTACTTTAGAGTAAGATTTTCTATTTTTTATCCAAAGTAGCCTGGTGCTGCATTGTGTTCATCTGGTCTTCAAGCTGGGATATTGAGACTCGGCCTCTTGAATTCTTGCCGGATAGCTAACAACTGCCTCTTCGGTTTTTGACAAGCAATGATGTAATGCTGCTATCTCACTTGCTTGCATTGCTTTAGGCCCACTTATCTCATCCAAGATACGATTTAGCATGGTTTTATTTCATATTGGACGATGCCCCTTTCTTCTGATGTCTGCTTTCCTGAGGGTTCTTCTGAAGTTTGCTGAGCCTGATCTTGCTGTCCGGCCTCTGGAATTTTACCCAAAAAGGAGGATATAGGTCGACCGCCCCTTCTGCTGTTTTAGGGGTAGAGTAGGCCCCATTTGTTTTTCCAGTTTAAATTGGAGCGTAGTAGGAGCTTGAATGCCTTGTGGCACACTCACTTGCTTGTTACTGCCAAACTCTTGCTCTTGAACTTGTGCAGACAATGAGCATGTTTTAGATTTCATAAATATTGGATATTCCTTGGTTTTCCCATAAAGCAAGCTAGAGGAATCTTCCTTTGATTTCTCTTGATTCGACCTCTCCTATATATTCCCATTATCATGCTGTCTTCGTTAGAAATGACAACTTTACCGGCTAAGCCATATTGAGCCTGGCGTAACCCGTCATAGTCTAATTCCTCAGCCAACCTTCCCTGCTGAGAAGGTTCCAGGGCTTGATCACCCCCTTTTTAACTCCCACTCCGTGCTCCTCCACATCCTCTTCTGAGCTCAGAGGGGTTGGTATTGGGGCTGACCCTCAGCAAGCTTTTTGCAACTGCTCGGCTCTTGCCGCTGCTGAAGCTGACTTTGTCTGAGCTGTTCGGGATTTAGATTTAAAATCCACACTTGAGTCAAAATGAGCCATTACATTGGCAATCTTTAAATGCTTCCCTGTAATGGCAAGAGGTGAAAACTAAAATCGCAATATATTTTCCTCATAAGAAAAATAGCTGCCCAAATAGCATCTGAATATGGAAAATGATATGCAAAGTTATATGCCGCTTTCTCAGATTCAACCCTTTAATGAACTGTCAACCTTAATAAAAAAAAAGAAAAAAGTCAAGTAGCACTCTCCACTTCAGAGTAGAACTTCACAGCTCCATAGCCCCTGCTAACAGTTAATAATCATTTAGATTTTTGCAGTCAAAAGAGCCAGAAAATAACTGCAAGAATCATAAAAAGCACGCCACAATTACTTTTCTTCTTTTTACCTCCAGGGCTTAGCTCCCATTTGCTTTTTCTTCCAACATGACAGTATTCCAAAAACGACCAAATTGGTGTCCCCTAAGGGACCTCTGGGGCATCCCCGGCAGAAGCAGCAAAATAAACCACATAATCGGAATGTCTCTGGGGGCCTAGAGAGCTCGCGCACCTTGAGTTCACAGTCTGTGAGGGAAAAGCATGGCCTCTATCCCTTACTTCACTGCCCGGCTTCAGCATTAAACAGAGAGCCCTCCACCACCACAGCGCTCTCTTTTCCGCGGATCCCCTTCCGAATCTAGGGTCCATTCAGGAGTGAAAAAATGCCGGCAGCACACTTTAAACAGGCTTTTGACTCTGTGCCTCAGCATCTACTCAGCATCTCCCCACCTCGCTGCCTGCATCGGAATCAGCTTGGAGACAGGAGGGAGGGGCAATGCGGTCACCTTCGGCTATGTGAGGCGGGATTCGCCGTAACCGCCTATCTCAAAGAGATCCCTTCCCTCTTGTATTGACACACTTCCTCCTTGACTTTTGTCTTGGGAGGATGATGGGTTCTGGTACCGTTGTGTGGGACTTTTTGTATGTTAACTTCTTCCCTGGTTTCAGATGGGGGGAGTTTTGACTGGTGGGGGAACTGTCAACTGTTATTTTTATTCTGCATTTGGTCGTTGTGTTTGGTGCGCTCTTTGGTTCTCTTCAAGCATCGCTAGGGACTGTCCATTGCTGAGCTGAGGATGGGGACCTCAGTGTCTGTCTATTTCTGGTCGAGTGTTTTTCTTTTTCGTGGTCAATGATGGTCCTTGCTTCCTCTGAGTAGTTTCTATTGGGTATTGCTGCGGGACCTGTGGGTTGACTTCTGTGTTTCTCTGGACCTAGCTCAACAGCACTGCTTCTGCCTTAGAAGTGGCTTCAACTTGGGACATTCTGTCAGTGATCTCCTTATTTGGTGGCCTCTTGTTTAGAATCTAGTCCTGTGTGATGAGATGATAGGGAGGGAGATCTTCAGAAGACGCTTTACTTGACTTTTGTTCCTCAGCTGCACATGCTGAGTCATGTATTAAGTCTTGGCTGATATCTTTCTGATGTATTTGTTTGGGTCCCTTTCACATGTGAAGTCATCTGCCATTCTCCTTTAAAGTGTAGGGTTTGATGGTTATCTCGTGGTCCCATTGTTACAGCCCTTTCAAACCCTTTTTGGGCTGAAAATCCTGGACCATCCCTTCCTATTGTATGATTGGATCAGTCTGCTTCTTTGTTGCCTGGCTTTTAGGATCTAGCTGTGTTGCTCAGCCTTTAAGATGTGCTTCTCTGCCTGGTTCTAGGAATTCTTCCAGTATCAGTTCCTACTTGAAGTTAGCCTTGGTTAGTTAGAATTCTAGGTCTGTTGTTGCTAGATCCCTGTTACCATCTGTCTAGCTCTGTCCCTCCTTGAAGATTATGCCTTTTGCCCTAATGGCATCCTGCTTGGCTTTAGGGTGTTATGTGCACTCTGGAGTCTGGATCAGCAAGCCATGGATTTACTAAGTAAGTATATCCTCATATAGTAAGGACTGGGATGAGAGGGGTTGAGGAAGTAATGTGCCTATTATTAACAGACAATCTTCCATAACTTCAATTATCTTTTCTCTTCCCAGTACGCACAACCTACCACATCCCCATGACAGTAGCTTTGATCACTAATGATTGGTGATGGCAGAACGTTACAACTGAATTTCTTCATTTTATGGACTCTCACTGTGGTTGGGAGGGGCGAGGCTGGTGGAGGTGGTCAAAATAGAGTGGTAAGGTTATCCTTTTATATTTGGCTACATTGCATAGGCCATGAAGGTAAGTGGAAATACCTCTTGTAGCAAAACTGGGATGAGGAAGCATTACTGAAGTAATGAAGATTACCCTTAAGTAATCAGCACATTCGTAATGAGGACCTTAATTCCCTTGGGCTTCAAATTATACATATGTGAAATGTAAAAATGCAAAATGCAAACTGTGCATTGTGCTGTTTCATTCTTCTATCCCACCACATTCAGGTTTGAGTGATCTAGGCCAACCCGGTTTCTGCAAAATGGGCCAAACACAGATTATAAAATGTGCTACAATAATAAGCAATGCAAAGCAATAGGTCTCGACTTGTTGGCCTATTGATTGTACGAATGAATTCTGTCGATGCTGTGCAGCATTGGGGAAAAGCTAAATGCTTTATGCAATGTTTTGCAGCATCAGCAAAGAAAGCAAAAAGAATAAAGACACAAGGATGTGGCAGCTGCTAGCAGTTGTAACATTCCATGGCACATGCATGCTTTTCCAAGCATTCATTTGACTGTAGATTGACCCAGGCATAATCTACTTTGTTTTTTATTTGTTTATTATTCAAGATGGTGGGAGCCACTTGGATAGGTACATTTAGGTACATTTAGAAAATGATTTGTTTAGTGTAAAAGCGTTTCTGCATTGTCAGATCCTCCCCAAAAAATGGCAAATGTCTGTCAAGCGTTCAGAAAACAACAGAGGAGTGGGTGGCAAAGCGGGGGGGGGGGTCCAACAGGGAGGGGTGAGGGACGAAAATAGGCGTTTTAGTCTGGGCCTGCAGGAGGCCTGCAGGAGGCCTTAAAAAAAGGGGAGACTAGGTAGGGGGTGGGGAAGCATAGGATGAGCTTGGGAGAGGAATGAGGGAGTAACACAGAGAGTGTGGGTTTTGGGGAAGTTATTTGTCATAGAGGAAACACTCGAGGGTGAGAGCTCGAAGACAAATGCACACTCATTGAAAAAAAAATAGAAAAGTAGTTCCCTGAATGTGGGCAGTGGAATAATAAAAGGCTAGGTGTAATCTGAGCCCTCTGTAAGTTTTTGGTATGGTCCACAAGAAATCTAGAAATGGTCTATCACAGTTAAAAGTTGTTTGGTAGGCAAGACCTAGAATATACTCTGTGAACTCCAAGGGCCTGATTATGATGTGACTCAGAAAGCCTTTGACCGCAGATCGGAAGTGTAGGAAGGTGGATATCTGACTATGGTTACCCTCAAACGTTTTGCCTGGTGTTTAGCTGGTTTTTGACATAGTTGGCCTGGGATCCTGCTATTCAGGGCCCCAGGCTAATTGCTCTCTCCTTAAAATGGACTCCATGTGCCCTAGGTGCATACACAATTGGAACTGGTTAACCTTATAGGCCCCTGTAACAGTGTACCATAGGTACCCAGGGCATAGGTGTACCCAAGGCCTACCAGGGGCTGCAGCATGTATTGTGCCACCCCTGGCCTGGCCCCCATATTTTACACAACTGGCTGATCACTCAGCTGGGGTAAGTTGGTGTAATCGCCTCTTACTTAGATATAGTATCCCTATATCTAACCTTAACTGGACACATGTTAACCTATAAGCCATTCCTATGGAAGGCCCCTGCAATCCTGGGGGCAGAGTGTGTGGTTTCATGTGAGATGGTGCTTTAGCATGAGCTGAGCCTGTCTGCAGCTGTCGGGAACAACTCCCTTAGCTGTTCAGGGATATTGCCATACCATATACTCTTAAGTGCATTATAATCCCTGCGGTTATATGCTAACTTTGGTTTGGCTTTATCAAAACATGTCGAGTAAGGTGTCATACGTTTTGGAATACTATCCCCTCGACAGCTCTGTCAACGGGGATAGCATTCCACCCTTCTAGAGGGACACGACATGTACATAGCCTTAACCCCGGTTAAAGTTAACCAGAGCCTCAGCAAAATGGATGCTGACACCACAGACACAAGTCTGACCTCCTGCTACTGGGAGTCCTTCCAGCGAGGGAGGCTTGGACAAAGGGTTTCCTGCCTTGGGAGGTGCGAGCACCACCCCAGACAGGATTTTGTGTATTGGGTAGGACAGCGCTGAATAGAATCAGACATGCCAGGGGCACACAAGGTGTCCCCGTGCATAAGCCAGTCCAAACCGGTCCTGGGACTTTCCAGACCCAGGCCTGGCGAGGAGCTGGACAAAGGAAAGGGGTTGTAACTGCCCCCCTTCCTGGTCCCACCCAGAGGAGGGACCTAGCAGGTGATCCACCCCTCAGATTGGGAATAAGAGTGGGAGCAGTGCCATAGCACCTCAGATCATCCTGAATCAACTTGAAACTAAGAAGACGACTGGACTTCGGCAATCTGCTGCACAGAAGACTGAAGAGCATCTCCCTTGTGGCCTAGGAGTGGCCACCCTGTGAGCACAGGCACCAACCAGCAACTCGACGTCTGCTTTGCCGCCGCCTCCTGCCAGAGCCCGAGGCCAGAGCCTGACGAGACCCAGACTCCCAGACTTCTCACCGCCCGATCCACAGTCCTTGCAAAGAAGGGACCCGTGGAGGCATCGAGAGACGTGGGACCGGACATCTTGGAAGACCCAGAAAAGCTGACTGAGCAGCACCTGAGGCACCCTCGATGCTGTGCTTTGGGGATTGAGAAGCCCCACAACCGAGCAGCCCTTGCACTGAAGATCAGCCCCCCAGCATCTCCACGATCTGCGTGGGGCCCTTTTACATTGTACCACTCGACGTGCCATCCCGGCCACTTGCCACATGGTCAGCGGCCATCTTAGCGACAAAACCTACAATTTACACTGCGGGTCTGGTTGCTCCAGACTTGCCCTTGCTCCTGTAAAAAGGAGCACCCGCTCTGACCTTGCTGGTCCGAGTGATAAGCCTTTTTTGATTCCTGCGTGGCTTGCCTTAGCCAAGGCCTGTTTGTTCCAATCAAGTTGCCGACACCGCCATCAGCTAGAGCCTTCATGGCACAGCTCGTGACCGATGCCTGGACGTCCTCGACCTCTTTGTGTCCACGTGGCTGCAGAGAGAAGCTACACCTCATCGCCTGTTTGCACCCAACATCGCCTGGTTCCAGTCTGGTTCCACAGTAGTCACTGGCTAGTGACTTTGAACATTGGTCCCCTCTGCTTTCAGGCTTCACCACTTCAGATCCACCCTTGGATCCACCGGAACTCTTCACATCGAGCCACCTGCAGCATCTTCAGCTCCAAGCACCATCCACCTGCGTGACAAAACCCGACACTACTTCGCACCTGTGCACCCGCTTCCTGTGGGTGAGATAACTCAACAACGCCGGTGTTCCTACACTGGTACACACCTCTAGTGTCTGTGTCTAAAGTTTCACTCCTCTAGGTCACTCGGAAAGTTCCTAAAACACTAACTTTGTAACTTTTACACACCATAGACAAGGCATTGGTGAATGCGTGCACTTTAAACACTGCACCCGAGTCCCGCGGGCCTTTCCCGACTTAGTCACTGCTAGTCCCGATCAGCTCAAGCGATTCCCAAGGCCCTAGGCCTGTTTCCTTTTCGATTGGTATCTCTTATACCACTTTCTTAATATATGGTTTGAGTGGCCACCCGCCCTCATCCATATTGTTCAACTTTTGTGTATTTTATTTTATTGTGTGTTTTGTTTTAACGCTTGTGCTTCTGTGCTCATAAAGAGTATAGGGGATATTTGTAGTTAATAAATATATATATATTTTCAATATATATCTGTGTGGTGTCCTTTCATTTGGTATTCAAGGGGCTTGTATATGGTAAAACAGCTTGCTTCACATGCCTTTCAGAGCTTCGCCAAAGACAGCTTTGTCCACGCTACCACTAGGATAGCTGGTCTATAAGGTTGACTTACAACCAATCATCATAAGGGTTGCTTGGCATGGTACAAGGTGATCACTAGAATTAGTGAGCATCACATACCAGGCCAACTTCTCACATTGGTGAGCAGCGGATTGGGATCTGAGCTTGCTGTTTGTTTTACCATTACAATCTTTGAGAGTATCATTTGAAAGATCATACAGGTACCTGTTAGGTACAACCAATCATCATAAGGGTTGCTTGGCATGGTACAAGGTGATCACTAGAATTAGTGAGCATCAAATACCAGGCCAACTTCTCACAGGAGGCTTTCGAGTCACATCGGAGGTTTCACTTCCGAGTGCTGCATTACAATGCAGGCGATAAGAAGTGAAACCGGCTGGTCATTGCAGCTGGATTCTGACGGGCTCAAGGAGCCCTTCGGCCAGTTGGAGGCCTCACCGTAATCCCTAAGGACAGCGTTTCCACCATTGGGATAACATTGTCAGTTTCCGACAAGCTTTCCATGTCAGGCTTTACAACATGGAAAGACTGCCAGAAAGAAACTTTGGGGGCCCTGCTGACTTAGGCTGGGGGCCGAGGGGGCACCTATGGTGCCCTTATGTTGATGGAAAAACAACTGTCAAATGAGGGTCTAGGGGACTAGATTTAACGACCTATCAAGCTCATACCCCTTATGAACTATGCTACAACAACAAAGAAGCTTGAAGGTCTGGAAGGTTGAGCAAAAGAAGTAGCCACAAAGAAGTGTCACACACCACAGTCACAACTAACGGTGAAAGACCATCAGATGTAAAGAAGTCCTATCAGCCCACCCATGTGGCGGAATATCGTCATCTAGGACCT
The DNA here is from genome assembly GCF_964263255.1 of Lissotriton vulgaris. Lineage (NCBI taxonomy): Eukaryota > Metazoa > Chordata > Amphibia > Caudata > Salamandridae > Lissotriton > Lissotriton vulgaris. Next base: position 1,246,864,322 of record NC_141687.1, on the reverse strand, counting down.
TATCAGCAGGTTCTTGTGTGGCCAAGCCCAGAGATAATGGCTTGGTACCAGTAGATCCTGATTCTGAAAAAAGATGTGTCCTCACCGAAAGTGGTGCTGATAGGATGCAGTGCTCAAAAAGATACGTGATGGTGATTAAAATGACGGTCGAGGTAAAAAAATATGTTTATTGGTATCTACCAAGACGTCAAATAAAAACAGTGTGATGACAGTGTGAGAATATCACTGTACAGTAAGCTTGTGAGATTTAGGCCAACATGTTTCTGCCGTTATGGTATCAGTTTACCGGCATTCTTCAGGGCCAGGCTGAATTTATTAGCTACTGCAACATCCACCATAGTTAGTGTGAAAAAATGATAATTTAATCAAGAAAACATAATTATTACAGAGATGAAATGGTGTGGCCAAATAGACCACCCTACCGTATCCTCGTAAGTAACTGGGTAACGAGGAGTCCTTTCCCAGCTTTGTGTGGGAAGTAAGCCTCACCTCACTCGGCAACGGCTCGGATACTGAGGCCCCGCTCTGTCCGTCGGTACCTCCAGGAGTGTTCACTGACCATGTCATGAGTGATGTAATATGTGACATCATCAACAGTGCATTGCAGGCGCGCAAGTTATAGTGAGTCCAACTAACTATAACGTGGGAATTTCAATGGTTTTATGTCAGTAAAATTTCCTGCTAACTATAACTGGTGTGAAACCTATGGTTTTTTCAGTGAATTTAATAGGTTTTTTAAATGCTAATTCCTAACTATAACTGGTGTAAAAACTATGGTTTTTTTCAGTGAATTTCATAGGTTTTTTAAATGGTAATTCCTAACTGTATATAGGGCCTCAAACCTATGAAATGTGATATTTTTTATAATGAATCCTATATTGTATATTTATATAATACAATTTTTTATTTTTTTTTTGCCTTGGAGCGCTCCCGGGGCGCGCCCCCGGTGAGCGCACCGGAAAGCGCAGTTTTCCGGTCCGCCCCGGGGCGCGCACCGGTGAGCGTGCCGTTAGCGCTATTGTCGCGAACGAAAACATCCTCGTGACGTATCGCGTAGCCGCGTCCGCGTGATACGCACGGCGTAAGCGCACCCGGAAGCACTCGAGTGAATACGATCGCGCAACGTAAGCATCCGACGCGCTTACGCGACGCGCCCCGGGGCGCGCCCGGGGGCGCGTAGCGTAAGCGCGTCGGGTCATGTGACCTGAAAATAACACTTTATTGGTGCAGAACAGTTTTGGTTTCCAAATGATGAAAGCCCGGGTCATGTGACCTGAAAATAACACTTTTCATTGGTTCAGGACAGTTTTTTTTTTCCAAATGATGAAAGCCCCCACCTTTTTTCCTTATTCTGACTTTGTCCTTTGACTGAGGAAGACCTGTTTGGAGATCTGTGACTAATATTTTGTACTTTAAAATGGCTACAGTAGCAGCAGCAGCTGGAACATCTGCACCACCACCACCACCAAGAGGACCACCACAACACCACAGTGGTGGAGATGAAGAAGAGGAGGAGGGTGAGGAGGAGAGGAGTAGGACATTCCTACCAGAAGACAATACCCCATATAGGCCAAAGCAGCACATTGTATAGGAGTTTTTTTTCCATCCCAGAGGGCAAGAAGAAAGTGAATGTGCCAAAGGTGACTGGCCAAATCTGTGGCATTGAACTTTCAAGGGGGAAGCCTAGTAAGAAATACTCATTTGGCAATAACACCATGATTCGGCACATGCATCGCAAGCATCCCAACAACTATGCTGCGGCAGAGGTGAGAGAACTGGCCAGCAACCCTCCCCAATCTTCACCCAGCACCTCCAAACGAAAGCAACCCACTCCATCGGGACCAGAGACAAGGGAGATGGTCCCAAGCATACAACCACAGTTTGGGGAATACAAGATCTCTTGTATATTTTGTGGTAAGACCATCACCTATGGTGAGCAAAGCATAAAGCTCATCAACCGTGCTGGTGACAACCACAATTGCCCCACAAAACAATAATTTTTTCCTTATTTTTTTTTGCTCCAGTTGAGCCGTTTACAATTCCCTGTTTTTTGTTTCTCCCCATAAAAATACCAAAAAAAATATAAAATAGTTCTTAAAAGCCAAAAAAAGTACAAAATGTTCAAAAAAACATTAAAAAAAATATAAAACAACAAAAAGAAGAAAAAAAAACAGTTCTTTTTAGAACTACCTCCAATTTATAAAAAAAGGCTACACTTTTAAAAAACTCTGTCATTCTTTTTTCCCATGGTACGCTCCGCGGTACGCTCCCCGGTGCGCATACCGGGCGCTCCCCCGCGCAAATTGAAAAAAAAAATGTTTGTCCCGCGGGAACCTTTTATAGCCCCCACATCAAACCTAGGGGGTCAGGGGAGTCTACCCTGCCTCTTTATGGTCATTTCCCCCTTTGTTTTTGCCACCTTTTGTGTCTCGATCCTACCGAGACACAAGATGGCGACCGCTCCGGACTGTTTGGAATGTTTACAGGCACCCGAGAGCCAATCAGGTTTCCGCGCGCGAACTCGCGTAGCGCCCTGGTACGCGCCCCGGTGCGCGCTTATCGATATATATCATTTTTTTAACCTAAATTACTCAAAATCCACTGGAGCACATATCTTGAGACATAGCAAAGGCACATCGGGCTACCAGTCCCTACAATTTCGCCAAGTTTGGTGGAAATCCATTCAGCCGTTCGGGCTGAAAGTGAGGTCGACCGCCCTATAGAAATTAACATGGGGAAAACACGTTTTGGGACCCCCTTTTACCTCGGCCCCCGCTTGACAAATCCCCCCCAAACTTTCAGGGAAGGACCGGAGCGCCGTGAGGCAATTTTGAGGAAATTTTCAGGCAGATTCCTCAACCGGCGCCAACGTTATTCCCAATAGAATGTTGCGATTTCCTATTGAAAATAATCCTAACTATAACTACCTACTGGCGACCGGCAGTAGGTAATATATATATATATATATATATATATATATATATATATATATAAAAACAAAGCCGCTTCTGCTGCAACGCTGTGAACCGTAGAAAAGTGGCGTACGTTCCGGCGAAGCAACCGGTAATTTCAATATTCCACACAAGATATCAGTATCTAGTACGCTCTCAGGAACCACACAACAATCCAGAAGTGATCAAGGCAAGTCGCCAAAACGCGTTGTGTGAATAAACTGAAGACTTAAGACTACTTCTGGATTGTTGTGTGGTTCCTGAGAGCGTACTAGATACTGATATCTTGTGTGGAATATATATATATATATATATCCATACTAATATAATAAAGAGGGAGCCCAAACCTTTGAGGCGGGTAATCTCAGGAACCACAGCACCAATCACAACACCCAATACAGCGTTGGAAAGGGCAGTTGCAGCAGAAGGATATAGGCTATGCAGACGCCCACCATATACATTTAAAAGGTAAAAGAACCATGCCAGCAAAGTAGTCCCTTGTGGGCGTGTCTGCGTTGTGCTGTGGGCGTGTGCTGGGGGCGTGACAAACGCTGGGGGTGTTTGGTACGTTCCCCCCTTCATGCCATGTCTCATATTGTGTACTAATCCCACCCTGCTCCCTTTAAATACCCCTGCACCCCATAATCATAACCCACCCTTACACCTTAAAATACCCCAACACCCTTAAACACTAACCCATCTTAACCCTATAAATATACCCTATACCCCAAAACCCAACCTATCCCTAAACCCTAAAAATACCCCTGTACCCCAAAACCCAAACCTAGCCCTGAACCCTATAAATACCTCTGTACCTCAAAACCCAAACCTACCCCTGAACCCTAAAAATACCCCTGTACCCCAAAACCCAAACCTAGCCCTGAACCCTAAAAATACCACTGTACCCCAAAACCCAAACCTACCCCTGAACCCTAAAATACCCCTGTACCCCAAAACTAGCCCTGAACCTTTAAAATACTCCTGTACCCCAAAACCCAAACCTACCCCTGACCCCTAAAAATACCCCTGTACCCCAAAACCCAAACCTAGCCCTGAACACTAAAAATAACCCTGTACCCCAAATCCCAAACCTACCCCATAACCCTAAAATACCCCTGTACCCCAAAACTCAAACCTAGCCCTGAACCCTAAAAATACCCCTGTACCCCAAAACCGAAACCTAGCCCTGAACCCTTAAAATATCCCTGTATCCCAAAACAAAAACCTACCCCTGAACCCTAAAAATACCCCTATACCCCAAACCCCAAACCTAGCCCTGAACCCTAAAAATACCCCTGTACCCCAAAACCCATACCTATCCCTAAACCCTAAAACTACCCCTGCATAAAGGCATGTTTCGCGAACAAACCGCGCATCAGTTCTTTAAATGCCGGATAAATAGTCAACACCGGATCATCCCTGTCAACTAGGGGTATAGCCCACTGTGCCGCTGTGCCAGCCAAGTATGATATTATAAATGCCACTTTGGCCGAATCGTTGGGAAAGGCAGTTGGTTTGCACATAAAGTGCAATTGCCATTGGTTCATAAAAGTGCCAAATTTGGCGCTATCCCCTGCGAACCTCTCTGGTGGTGCCAAAGGTACAGGGACAGGAGTGTTCACAGTAACTGATACCGGTACCCCCCCACTAGCTCCCTGCCCTGACCCACCTGTGTATTGGAACGTGGCTGGCTGTATTACCGGGGACTGAGGTGTCCTAAGCTGCACCCTTTCTCTACTAAGTAGTGCCCCAACCTCCTGCTTCATGGCCACATTTTCCTGTCGTAAATCATGGATCTGGCTTTGAAGTGCAGTCAAAGCGCCCATGACATCCTGTAAAGTGGGGGATGTATCAGCCGTAGCCCCCATATCCACATCCTTATCCATCGTCACTCAGGCAGTGCAATTATTACGTGGGCTCGTTATTCTGTTGGCTCCTGCCCACCTATGCCCATACACTGCAGGAGCGAAGATAACCCCGTTCCTCTGAACCCACCACTCCGTGGCTCACACCATAGATAGTACCATGGGCCAACGAACTGGTTAGGGACAGGGGGCGGGAATAAGGGAAGGACAGACAAGGGATCCTAGGTCTTCTCTCCAAGGGAAAGAGTCCTTCTGCCAGGACCTTTCTCACTGCTCCATCAGGATTCAAGCAAGCCGGGCCGAAGAAGGCTGAAATGCCAGAAACCGGTCCCCGGTAGCTTGTCTCCTTTCTGGTGAAGAATTGGCTTGGTAGTTTAGTCTGCCCTGTTCCCATGATGCACTGGGCCAGGGACAGACTGATTTGCATATAGCCAGGTTCTGAGCTGGGATGGGGCAGTGAGATAAATAACGGTGATGGATCAAGCCCTGATCTTTGGACTGGGTAAGAGTGGTCTGTTTAACTCAGACACTCTGTTCATCACCACCCCCTTTTTGTAAATCGTTTTTGGCCACTATAGGTGTGGCAGGGTATACTCAGACATGAGTCCCTTTCTCACTGCTCCATCAGGATTCAAGCAAGCCGGGCCGAAGAAGGCTGAAATGCCAGAAACCGGTCCCCGGTAGCTTGTCTCCTTTCTGGTGAAGAATTGGCTTGGTAGTTTAGTCTGCCCTGTTCCCATGATGCACTGGGCCAGGGACAGACTGATTTGCATATAGCCAGGTTCTGAGCTGGGATGGGGCAGTGAGATAAATAACGGTGATGGATCAAGCCCTGATCTTTGGACTGGGTAAGAGTGGTCTGTTTAACTCAGACACTCTGTTCATCACCACCCCCTTTTTGTAAATCGTTTTTGGCCACTATAGGTGTGGCAGGGTATACTCAGACATGAGTCCCTTTCTCACTGCTCCATCAGGATTCAAGCAAGCCGGGCCGAAGAAGGCTGAAATGCCAGAAACCGGTCCCCGGTAGCTTGTCTCCTTTCTGGTGAAGAATTGGCTTGGTAGTTTAGTCTGCCCTGTTCCCATGATGCACTGGGCCAGGGACAGACTGATTTGCATATAGCCAGGTTCTGAGCTGGGATGGGGCAGTGAGATAAATAACGGTGATGGATCAAGCCCTGATCTTTGGACTGGGTAAGAGTGGTCTGTTTAACTCAGACACTCTGTTCATCACCACCCCCTTTTTGTAAATCGTTTTTGGCCACTATAGGTGTGGCAGGGTATACTCAGACATGAGTCCCTTTCTCACTGCTCCATCAGGATTCAAGCAAGCCGGGCCGAAGAAGGCTGAAATGCCAGAAACCGGCCCCCGGTAGCTTGTCTCCTTTCTGGTGAAGAATTGGCTTGGTAGTTTAGTCTGCCCTGTTCCCATGATGCACTGGGCCAGGGACAGACTGATTTGCATATAGCCAGGTTCTGAGCTGGGATGGGGCAGTGAGATAAATAACGGTGATGGATCAAGCCCTGATCTTTGGACTGGGTAAGAGTGGTCTGTTTAACTCAGACACTCTGTTCATCACCACCCCCTTTTTGTAAATCGTTTTTGGCCACTATAGGTGTGGCAGGGTATACTCAGACATGAGTCCCTTTCTCACTGCTCCATCAGGATTCAAGCAAGCCGGGCCGAAGAAGGCTGAAATGCCAGAAACCGGTCCCCGGTAGCTTGTCTCCTTTCTGGTGAAGAATTGGCTTGGTAGTTTAGTCTGCCCTGTTCCCATGATGCACTGGGCCAGGGACAGACTGATTTGCATATAGCCAGGTTCTGAGCTGGGATGGGGCAGTGAGATAAATAACGGTGATGGATCAAGCCCTGATCTTTGGACTGGGTAAGAGTGGTCTGTTTAACTCAGACACTCTGTTCATCACCACCCCCTTTTTGTAAATCGTTTTTGGCCACTATAGGTGTGGCAGGGTATACTCAGACATGAGTCCCTTTCTCACTGCTCCATCAGGATTCAAGCAAGCCGGGCCGAAGAAGGCTGAAATGCCAGAAACCGGTCCCCGGTAGCTTGTCTCCTTTCTGGTGAAGAATTGGCTTGGTAGTTTAGTCTGCCCTGTTCCCATGATGCACTGGGCCAGGGACAGACTGATTTGCATATAGCCAGGTTCTGAGCTGGGATGGGGCAGTGAGATAAATAACGGTGATGGATCAAGCCCTGATCTTTGGACTGGGTAAGAGTGGTCTGTTTAACTCAGACACTCTGTTCATCACCACCCCCTTTTTGTAAATCGTTTTTGGCCACTATAGGTGTGGCAGGGTATACTCAGACATGAGTCCCTTTCTCACTGCTCCATCAGGATTCAAGCAAGCCGGGCCGAAGAAGGCTGAAATGCCAGAAACCGGTCCCCGGTAGCTTGTCTCCTTTCTGGTGAAGAATTGGCTTGGTAGTTTAGTCTGCCCTGTTCCCATGATGCACTGGGCCAGGGACAGACTGATTTGCATATAGCCAGGTTCTGAGCTGGGATGGGGCAGTGAGATAAATAACGGTGATGGATCAAGCCCTGATCTTTGGACTGGGTAAGAGTGGTCTGTTTAACTCAGACACTCTGTTCATCACCACCCCCTTTTTGTAAATCATGTAACTCCACATGCTGTATCACAGGGGACTGGCCGAATCGCCGTCTGCCACACAAAAAACAACACAATGTTAATATCCCAAATACACAAGCCCTCTTTCTCTTCTCATGCCCCCACACACCTCCCCGTGACACTCCTCCTTACCCACTAAAGCTGTGATAATCGCCGGGTGGAGTGCTCCGTCCAGGAGTATATGCAGATTCCGGCAGGCAGGCAAAGGGGGGGGGGGGGGGAAACCAGGGGAAGATAGGGCCAAACAGCAGGGGTAATACTCCAGGAAACTGGAACCAAGGGGGGGGGCCAAATGGGGGAAGAGGAGGAAAAAGTCGTGAAAACGACTAAAAAAACCTCCAACAGCAAAGTCTCTGGGAGTCTTCCTTTCCTTCAGCCAAACGAGGGTCCAACACAGGTCAACACAAGGACTGAAGCTCAGCACAACACAGGCTTCGTTGCGCGTAGACTCAAACGCGGAAACGCCCAAACCGGCACTCCGCCTCCGCACAACGATGTGGAGAGTCTGCAAAAGATGAGGAAGTGCGGGGCAGCGTCTAAACACTCAACCACACCAGGAAACACCGAGTAATCCCGCCGGACCACCGTTTCCCAAGTAAGAAGCGCCGGAGCCCCAGCCACTCCTTAATCCCAGCCGGGATAAAATGACTCAAACTGCCCAAATAAGTGGGACTAACATAAAAAACAAGACAAAAACGAACAAACACAGACTAACAGAAAACAAACACAAAGGGACAAGACCAAGGGAATCCAAAAGGGAAATTAGAGTCAAGAACACAAATGCAGGGAAATATCACGAGCCCGTGAAATAAATCAGTATTCCCCAAAAGTACTAATATAGCTCCCAGCAAGGACCAGGAACCACAATGCTAAATAACGAGCACCGGGAACAGGGAAAATCAGCCTTTTAACCCCACCTAGCATCACATAGGCTCAGTGTACATGGCAAGAGAAAGAGGACTGTAGAGGGCAGAATCCTAACACCCATAACCCAAAACTATATCTGAACCCTTAAAATACCCAACCCCCCTAAAACATATACCTCAGTACCCCAAAACATATACCCCTATACTCATACTTACCTTATCCAAACATGAAAAAAACACGCTTTTACCATTCATGCATTTACAACGAATTTCGTTGTAAATGTACGCATGGTAAAAGCATATAAAAAGTAATGCCTTGCGTTATAATGGCATTGCGGAGTCATGGTACTTTCGTAATGATAGTATGCGGAGTCATGGTATGCGGAAAGAAAGTTGCGGAATAATGGGTGTTTACCCTCCCCCGGTAAGTACATTGGTGGCACGGCGGCCCACATCTCCAGCAACATACTCATATTTTTTCACCACCCATTTGAAAAATGCACAGGTCTCTCTCATTGTTGGCCAGCACCGACATACACTTTTAGACACACCTCCCGCCACAAGTTCTAGAATTGCGAACTTTAGAGCTGGGCAGCTACGTTCGAATCTCAGCATCAGCTCAACATCCTGTGATTCCAGGCAAATCGATTTGTCTCCCCGTGCCTACCACAAATGAATGTGTTCTTCTGTAATGTAAATTGTGCTCATGCCATGTTGTCGAGTTCGCGCTATATAATAGTGCAAGGAAAAATAAAGTAGGGAAACTCGAGTTCACACACTACTGAACGCGCACTCTTAAGTGCATCAGCAGTGCACTGTGAATCGGAGCGTTTCACAGGCCTGTCACAGATAAGAAATGCTATCAAAACGAAATCCCACAAAACAATATACTACCGGCCGGCAGCAATTCATACCCGGACAACGTCGGGACGGGCTGCTAGTATATATATATATATATATATATATATGTATATATTACCTACTGGCGATAGCCAGTAGGTATATATAGTTAGGATTTTTTTCCTATGAGACTTTTGAAAATTCTATGTCTAATAACTTTGGCGTTTGTGGACGGAATCGGCTGAAATTTTCAGGAAAATGGCACATTTTGTTTCTGAGCAGCTCCTGAAAATTTGGGGGGGGTTCGTCAAGGGGGGGCCGAGAAAAAAGGGGGGTCCCAAAACGCGTTTTTCCCATGTTAATTTCCATAGGGCGGTTGGACTCACTTTTAGCCCGAACGGCTGAATGGATTTCCACGAAACTTGGCAAAATTGTAGGGACTGTTAGCCCGATGTGCCTTTGCTAGGTCTCAATATATGTGCTTCAGTGGATTTTGAGAAATTAACGTTTAAATCAAGATATATATCTGTAACAGCGCTCCGGGCAGCGCTCCGGTTCGCGAACTTTTCGCGTATCGGAACTTTGCAAAGCGAAGCTGATTGGCTCTCCGGTGTCTGTCAACATTCTAAACAGTCCGGTGCGGCCGCCATCTTGTCTCTCGGTAGGATCGAGAGACAAGAGGAGGCCAAAACAAAGGGGGAAATGAAGGAAAGGGGGCAAGGTAGACCCCTCCTGACCCCCTGGGATTGATGAGGGGGATATTATAGAGCCACGCCGGGCCCAAAAAAAAAAAAAAAAACATCCGATTTTTTCGCCGTAGAGACGCGTCTTGGTTCGCGAACCGGGCAGCTAACCGGGCAGCTAACCGGGAAGCTAACCGTCAGTGTAACCAAAAAAAAAAAAAAAATCCGATTTTTTCGCCGTAGAGACGCGTCTTGGTTCGCGAACCGGGCAGCTAACCGGGCAGCTAACCGGGAAGCTAACCGGCAGTGTAACCCAAAAAAAAAATCAGATTTTTTCGCCGTAGAGACGCGTCTTGGTACGCGAACCGGGCAGCTAACCGGGCAGCTAACCGGGAAGCTAACCGGCAGTGTAACGGGAGTCTGAGGAGTAGCTGATTGGCTGTCAATATTGTAAACAGTCCGGAGCGGCCGCCATCTTGTCTCTCGGTAGGATCGAGAGACAAGAGGAGGCCAAAACAAAGGGGGAAATGAAGGAAAGAGGGCAAGGTAGACCCCTTCTGACCCCCTAGGATTTATGAGGGGGATATTATAAAACCACGTGGGGCCAAAAAAAAACAAACAAAAAAATCCGATTTTTTCGCCGTAGAGACGCGTCTTGGTACGCGAACTGGGCAGCTAACCGGGCAGCTACCGGGAAGCTACCGGGAAGCTAATCGGCAGTGTAACGGGAGTCTGAGGAGAAGCTGATTGGCTGTTATCATTGTAAACAGTCTGGAGCGGCCGCCATCTTGTCTCTCTGTGGGATCGAGAGACAAGAGGTGGGAAAAAAAAAGGTGTAAATGAATGAAAGGGGTAAGGCAGACCCCTCCTGAACCCCTAGGATTGATGAGGGGGCTATTAAAGTTCCCTGGGGGGTGAAAAAAAAAAATTTGCGATTTTCGCGGTAAAGGTGCTTCCTGGTACGTTAACCGGGCAGCTAACCGGCAGCGTAACGGGAGTCCGACATATTGTGTTTTTTGAACGTTTGTGATATGTGCACGTGTGGATTTTGTCTAATTAAGGTTAAAAAATATATATATATCTTTAAGCGTGTTCTGGCGCGCTTACGTTTTGGGTTTGGTTTGCGCTGCAGAGACGATACGTCACGGTTATGCGATGCATCATGAGGCGTCTCACGGGCTACGTGATACGTCACTTAATAAAGAATATATTTTACAGCTATAGATATTAGCTTTTAAAAAACCAATGAAATTCACAGAAAAAACCATAGGTTATAGACCATATATAGTTAGGAATTTGCATTTACAAAACCTTGAAAATTCACTGAAAAAACCATAGGTTATAGACCATATATAGTTAGGGATTAGCATTTAAAAAACCTTATTTTATTTGCACAAAACCATTGAAATTCCATATATAGTTAGTTGCACTAACTATATATCGCGGACCCGCAATCCACTGCTAATGATGTCACATATTACATCATTCATGACATGGTCAGTGACATCACTGATGACATCACTGATGACAACACCCAGTGACTGTATGTTTCTGTAAAGTTAAAATATGTCTTACATATTGAAGAATGAGTGGATGTATAAGTGTCTGGATGAAGGATTTAGTAGGTGCATGACTGACTGTATGAGAGAATGATTAAATGTGTCTCACTGAGTGCATGGGTTAGTGATTAAAGTGTCTTAATTTGGCAATCAATATTTATGTTCTTCTGTAAACTGCTGCATGTTTAAATCAGTAGCTATATCAGTAACTATATGGGTTATTGAATGGTTGCCCAAGTATTTGTATGGGAGACTGAGTGTGTGTGTGGGTGGCTGGGAGGTGTATAACTCTGTGCATAGATGTGTGAGCGGTTGATTCCCTAGGTGTATGGGTTCAAAAGTGCATGTAGAAACAGCTGTATGGACAGTTGACTGTGTGCATGAGTATATTGGTGAGTGAATGGATATCTCAGTTCTACATGTCAAAGTAAGTACATATGTAAAGCACACTCCATGTGAGAGTTGACATATATAAATAACTGAACATAAGAGTCAGTGAATGTGAGAGTGGCTGTATGAATCATTGTGAACTTGTATCAAGGATTGTATAAGAGAGTAAATATGTGTTAGTATATGTTTGAATAAGTAAGGTGTGTATAACTGTATAGTTAAGGAAATGGAGATGTGATTGATTCTTTGCATGACTGAATAGGTGTGTGAGTAACTCCATGGATGTGTGACAGTCTGTGAGTGCCTGTTTACACTGAGTGTATCAAAGGTTATATTAGAGTCTGAAGATGTATTATCACATAAATGATATCATCAGTGATGTAATCAGTAATGTCAAATGAGATGTCAGTGATGTCATCAGTGATGTCATTTGAGATGTCATCAGTGATGTCATCAGTGATGTCATTTGAGATGTCATCAGTGATGTCATCAGTGATGTCACTGACCATGTCATGAATGATGTAATATGTGACATCATTAGCAGTGGATTGCGGGTCCGCGATATATAGTTAGTGCAACTAACTATATATGGAATTTCAATGGTTTTGTGCAAATAAAATAAGGTTTTTTAAATGCTAATCCCTAACTATATATGGTCTATAACCTATGGTTTTTTCAGTGAATATATATATATATATATATTACCTACTGGCGGTCGCCAGTAGGTATATATAGTTAGGATTTTTTCCCTATGGGATTTCTGAAAATTCTATGCCTAATAACTTTTGCGTTTGTGGACGGAATTGGCTGAAATTTTCAGGAAAATGGCACATTTTGTTTCTGAGCAGCCCTTGAAAATTTGGGGGGGTTTTGTGGAGGGGGGGCCGAGAAAAAAGGGGGGTCCCAAAACGCCTTTTTCCCATGTTAATTTCCATAGGGCGGTTGGACTCACTTTTAGCCCGAACGGCTGAATGGATTTTCACGAAACTTGGCAAAATTGTAGGGACTGTTAGCCTGATGTGCCTTTGCTAGGTCTCAATATATGTGCTTCAGTGGATTTTGAGAAATTAACGTTTAAATCAAGATATATATCTGTAACAGCGCTCCGGGCAGCTATCCGGTTAGCGAACCTTTCGCGTAACGGAACTTTGCGATGAGAAGCTGATTGGCCCTCCGGTGTCTGTCAACATTCTAAACAGTCCGGAGCGGCCGCCATCTTGTCTCTCGGTAGGATCGAGAGACAAGAGGAGGCCAAAACAAAGGGGGAAATTACCATAAGGGGGCATAGTAGATCCTCGTTGACCCCCTAGGTTTTATGTGGAGGTTTTAAAAGGGCCTAGGAGGGTCCAAAAAAAAAAATTTTTTTTTGCGTGGTAAGCGCCAAGTTCGCGAACCGGATAGCTTTCTGGGCAGCGAACTTTATGGATAAAAGAATGAAAGACTTTTCTAATACTGTATGTTAATTGTTTGTTGTTTTTCTTGTTTTTTTTTGTTTTCTTTTTTTTAAAGTGTTTTTTTTATTTTGATTCTTTTTCATAATTTATTAAACTTTCTAACATTTCAGTGTCTGAAATGTCATTATTTTCTTGAAATATTGTTTGCAATCTGTGAGGTTGCAAAATGTCCTCATTTGCAAGGAGGAGATCTACTGCTTGGACACATTGCAGCAGTTCATTATCCAAGCTTTCATCCATAAATTCCATGTCAATTGGTTCAATCAATTCCTGGCTGCTCTCTTCCAGGTCCATCTCAAAAGAAACTTGCTGCTCGCCTTCCATTTTGCCTGAAATTTGGATTAAAAAAATATATATTAGTAGAGATAGGGCACTGTTGGGATTAATTTTAGATAGGCAGTTTTTATCAGTGAATTTATCTTTTGGCAGTGTATAGTATGAGAGTGGAAATAGGACTATAAAAAAGTGTATGTGATTTAACCAAGACAAGCCTTACTCCATTGATAACTATAACAGAGAAGTCTATCTAAATACATTACTACTACAGAGGGATAGTGTATATCTAGCAGAAAAAGTCTACTATATTAAGTCATAGTGCACAATATATTAAATTATAACTTACCTTCACAAAGAAGTTGAAGTTTTTTGAAGCTATTGAAATAGGAGGTACAACAAGAAGTAGTAGTCAAAATGGCTGTGTTTCCTTCTCTCCCTTTATATATATACAGGTATATAACCAATTAAATGTCAGGTAATAAAAGTAGAAAATGAAAGTAACATTTTCATTGGTTGTCAATTCCAACAATTCAGATGTGTTTTGTGAAGTAATTTACCTCACGGTACTTGGAGAGGTCTACAGGCTAAATGGCTAAATGGAATTTCAATGAAATTTGTGAGAATGGAAGGGATTGTTATGTAGTATGAGCTAATCTATATTTGGTGAGAGTGTCTCTAGTCGTTTTTCTGTAAATTACTTTCCCGCCTTTTTTTAGGACCGCTTTCCGGGAAGCTGCCCGGTTAGCGAACCTTAAGCGTCACGGGAGTCCACCATTTTGTGTTTCGTTCGCATTAAGATACAAGATGGAGGGCAAATAATGTTTAGAATGGGTAGAAGGGGTCATGGTAGACTTATCTTGACCCCCTAGGTTTTCTGAGCGTGGCTGAGGAGGCTTATATGTGCGGAAAAAAAAACTTTTTTTTAAAAAATTCCGCGAGGTTAGCTTTCGGTTAGCGAACCGGGTAGCGCTCCGGGGAGCGAATTTTGTGGAAAATTAGTGAAAAAAGTTAGAGAAAAATAATAATTGTGAGTGATCAGATGTAGGGTAGCTCTGAGAAGAGCTTTTGGGTTTATGGTACATTTAGGTACTTATAAGTAGGTACCAATGCACAGTCTTAAATTCAGAATGAAAATTCTGTTGCCCTCATCTGAGAAGTGAACTCCATCTCCTCTGTAGATATCTTGCATGTAGTAACGCAAGTTATTGTTGTACAGAGAGCCCATTCCATGGTCTCTCATGTAAGCTGAAACAGATTTGTTTACATGCTTCCTCGCTTTCTCAATTTGTGGACAAAATTGGTTGGACCACCTCCATTTCTGTCTTTGGCATATATTGGAATATACCAAGGCAGTTTGAGGAAAAAGTGCCATTAATTGCTCCAAGGTGTCCTTTAAAAGCATTTCCAGACCTACCCCTGTCAAAGTGCCCAAATCATTACCTCCACAGTGCACTATTAACAGGTCAGGTTTTGGCAAATGCATAAAGGTTTTCACCAATGGTATCAATTGGTGACATTTTAATCCTCTTTGGCCCAACCACTTAATTTCCACATCTTGTAAATTGAGGTTGTGTAAATTTCTGCTCTCAGCATACCTTTGAGCCCAGTGGATGTAACTATGTCCAACAATCCAGACGTTAAACATGGTGGAAGAAGGTTGTTCTGCAGTCAGATGAAGTGTGGTAATGAAAGGGCAGTTGAAACAGTAGGAGTTTCTAAAGAAAAAAAACTGTGGATTTACAATGCTAATGATTCATTAGCAGTGATTGGTGCATTTCCATTTCTGAAAACAGAAAGTTAGGGTGCATGGATGTGTTCTTTGAAAGATGTAATTTGAATGGTCAAGGAAGAAACATTTAATGAAAGATTGCACTTGATACGCAGGTGCACTGAGAGTTCAGAGTTCAATTGAAACATTGTTGTGTGAATTTGCAAACATGAGAGGTCTTCCAGGAGGTGGTTGCTATGGAAACAAGGCAGACAGGGCAGAGGGGGGAAGGGTTTTGATTTGAAAAAAGTGAGGGAAGAGGTATGATTGGCTAATATGAGAGATATGTGAAAAGAATATCTGTATTTCTGTGCTTTCAATAGCTGCAGCCTTTGGAGTGCATCCTTTTTCTTCTGCTGAAGACAATTTGGTGTATTTCTGA
The DNA here is from genome assembly GCF_964263255.1 of Lissotriton vulgaris. Classification (NCBI taxonomy): domain Eukaryota; kingdom Metazoa; phylum Chordata; class Amphibia; order Caudata; family Salamandridae; genus Lissotriton; species Lissotriton vulgaris. The sequence continues at coordinate 1,246,848,638 of NC_141687.1, read as the reverse complement.
GACTGTTTTCAAAACTCAAAAAATATTTGCTAAGGTGAGAAAAGATTTATTTAATTTAGATAGAGAATAGTATGATTTAAGGAGAAAATGATGAAGAAAGCTGTGTTTTTAAAATGTGGTTTTGTCTCTAGTGATATACTAATAGAATTAGTTTCATAGAGAAATTATAATTGCATATTTGGTGTAACATTCTGGCATGCAGTAACACAAGATATTGTAATACATGGAGGCCATTTCATGGTCTGTTATGTAAGCTGAAACAGATATGTTGCTTTTAAAAACGATTTAAGAAATCAATTACATTTCTGGATATGTACTGCTAGAGCTTCATAGGTTGTTTTGGGCCATATTTATAAGGTATTTGAGTGTCTAAGATGTTATGTTCGCCTTTTAAAATGTAAAGTGTTCCTCATGGGGCAAGTGTCTTGTAAATACGCTCCCACTTGTGCTTGGCAAATTTAGATTTTCATTATGGGAGTTACCTAGCCATGTTAATAGTGTCCCAAAAATGGTGCTAGGGCATTCCAGAAAACACTTTCATGTGTCTCAAGGACATTTTTAGTCATTTCTTCATGAATGCAGGTATACAATTGATTTATATGCTGTGTTTAAAAACGAATTTTGAAATGAATTAAATTTCAGGATATGTACTGTTAGAGCTTCATAGGTTGTTTGGGGTCATATTTAGAAGGCATTTTAGTGTCTTTGAAGTTATTTTTCCCTTTTTAAATGGAAAGCGTTCCTCATGGGGCCCTGAGCAGTTCTTAGCCATGTTATTTAATAGGAAGTGGATAACATGGCTAAGAGCATTTGCTGGAAAATGCATGAATATCGCTGATTTTTCTGCTATATTCATGCATTGTGGCCGTTTTTTTTCACATTGCTTCATAGGTTGTTTGGGTTCATATTTAGAAGGCATTTTAGTGTCTTTGATGTTATTTTTCCCTTTTTAAATGGAAAGCGTTCCTCATGGTGCCCTGAGCAGTTCTTAGCCATGTTATTTAATAGGAAGTGGATAACATGGCTAAGAGCATTTGTTGGAAAATGCATGAATATCGCTGATTTTTCTGCGATATTCATGCATTGCAGGCCTTTTTTTATCACATTTGCAAGCACTTCTTAGCCATGTTATCTAATGGGAGGTGGATAACATGGCTAAGAGCATTTGCTTCAAAGGTTGTTTGGGGTTATATACCATTTTTGGGAAATTATTAACATGCCTATCTAACTCCCATAATCAAAATCTAAATTTGCCAACCGCAGGTGGGAGCGTATTTACAATAAATTTGCACCATGAAGAATGTAAAATATTAGGGAGTGATTTATGAGTGTTGTATGCCTGTTTTGTACCATTGAGTGTCATTTTTGTGATGCAGTGCTGGTGGAAAATATTTGCTATGTTAAATAATTAGTACGGCATTAAGTTTTAGATGACTGTTATTTATTTACTGTTTGGTAATAGTGGTTAATAACATTTTATATTATATTTTTTCCCAGATTCAACTGCAGATTCTTTCATAGTTTGGAAAATGCCTTCCAGAAGTCGAATACGAAAGGCTAGAAAACATCAAAGACAGCAGGATGATGTTTTATTGCAGCAGTCCTCTTCCCCAAATACTTGTCAAAACACCAAGAAAGGTCTGGGTAAGAGCACGAAATCATTCTTAAGAAATATTTGTAGTAAAAAAAATTTTGCTCAAAAAAATGTGTCTGTTCACAAAAAGAAAAGTAATTTAAATGGAAAGGAGAGACCCATCACAAATGTTACTGGTAGAGGAAGAGATAACTCTGTGCATGATAGTAGAAGGAAACAACAGTTTAGGGACATTCGACAACGAATGTTCCGTAATAGGATATTAGTTAATTTATTGAAAAATATTAAAAAGAAAGGCCAACAGAAAGCGGCATTTTATAGGAAGAAGAAAAATGTAGAGAAAATTATTGATCATGCTTTTGAAATCAAGCGAAAGTTGTTTATTTTGGTAATCAATAGAATTAGGAAACTAAGCAAGGTAATTTCTGATTTCAAAACAAAAAGTAGATGGAAGAGAGTAGTAAATCGTACTAACTTTTGTGAAGTTTTTTCTGGAGAATGGATGCATAGTTCAAGTTCTGAGGCATTTTTTAATGAGGAGACTTATTTTCAGGATAATGATTTGGTGCATGCAGTTGACATAAGTGGTCGAGCTTATGAAGTGAAGGATGGTTGTCCAGTTGAAAAAGAACAACTTGTGACAACAGAGACAGAAGAGGCGCTAAGTGATGAGGTTTTAGGAAGACGTCCTAAGGGTCCTGTGTACATTTGGAAGTGTAGTTCTATTTGCAGTGTGCGACAGGTTTCCATCAATTTGCTTTGTGATTTTATACGGACATTTAATAAGAAAAGTTTGAAGCAGAAAATGAAGTTGTTGCAAGATTTAGATCCTTGCAGAGTGAGACAAATGACAGGTTTGCGTGGTCATTCACTGGCTTGTCTTTCCAGGAGAGTATGCCAGAGTGTTTTTCATCATTTCAGGATGCTAGCAGTGCATCATAATAAAGTGAGAAAATTAGTGAGAATGTTGTATTATGCTAAGAGTCCAGCAATTAT